>NC_139152.1:42979775-43616164 GCF_964270905.1 Leucopleurus acutus
CCACTCAGCACTGGACAGATCCCTCCTGCACGGGCAGGGGGTGACCTTGGAGCAACCATGGTGTTTTCTTTGAAATGTATAAAAGTGTATTGAATAGCAAGACCTGTCCAAAGTCAGAAGAATTTCCCCCATAATGGGTCTCTCAACTGGGAGGTCACAGGAGGAGTTTGGCTGGAACAGGTTAACCCAGAAGAAGGCAGTTGGTTAGAGAGACAAGCAAAACACAAACAAAAATGACCAAGGGGCAATTCTTTCCTGCAGAGACCTTCCCGGCCAGGAGAGGGGAGCTGCTGGAAGTGGCAGGGTGCTGCTTCCTCTCTGATTCTCAGGCTGTGGGAGACCAGGCTGTATAGTCAGGCTTATTCCTTGTGCCAGGAGAAGGTTAAATTTTCACAATGTCCAGCAGCCCTGGGTGACCAGTAGGGTCCCAGAGAGCCTGGTGAATAATACAAATTGGCCACTGGTATTTAGGAGTCAAATCGGAATTGAGTAAAAGGGCTGGGAATGACTCTCTCTAACTGAAGCCTGTTGGAGAACCAGGAAACAACTCCCTAAAATGAGAAGGTGGTGGAGAGCAGTGGCGGGTCTTTCCCTTGGAGGAACATGTGGAGGGTTCTGGCAGCAAGCACACATTTTCCATTCACACACCATTCCGTGCCCGGGGGACGCAGGCGGGGCCTCGGACTCTAGGGAAAGCGGACGGACCTACTCCTGCAGCGGAAGCTGGAGACGCGGCGCTGACAGGGGGCGCAGGACTCGGGCACCATCACTGTGATGCTGCCCCCAATGGCCACGGGGCCAGAGGCAATCTGGCGGCCCGGGGTGGTGCTATACATGAGGTCCCCCAGGTGACTCCACCGCGGGAGCTGCTGACGCCTGTGGGAAGAGAGGGGACAGGAAGGGCTGAGTGGCCTGTTGTGATGTCACCAACCCCAGGACAGGCCCTAAGGGCTTCTGCACCGCAGGAGCTTCCTCCTCCTCAAAGGGGTTTAGTGGTTCATAACTCAGACCCTGTTCTCCTCAGCATCTCAGCCTCCTAGGGCAGGGGTCCCCAACCCCTAGGAACCGGGCCACACAGCAGGAGGTGAGCCGTGGGTGAACAAGCGATGTTTCATCTGCTGCTCCGCACATCACTCCACCATCATCCCCCTGCACCCCGCCTCCATGGAAAAATTGTCTTCCACGAAACTGGTCCCTGGTGCAGAAAGGTTGGGGACCGCTGTTCTTGGGCACCTGGGTGAGAAGGAATCGAGGACCCCTACACTCAGAGGGGCAAAGCTACTGTGCTCTTATTACCCTGGCCTGCAGTTCACATCGCCACCAGTGGATGGCGCTCAACTGTGCCTTCGTTTAGTGCCTCCAGGGAAGAGTGGGGCGGGAGAGGGGCATGAAAGTCCCCCTCCCTCCCAGGCCCGGAACATTCCGGGTTTAGTGGGTTAGGCTGTCAGGTTCAGATCTGCCCATCAACAAAGCCATTTTTCTAGGGGTGCTTCAAGCGGGTACTTACAGACATTCACAGAGCCCACACCTTCGCACAGCCTAAGGGGAAAGAAAACTCCGTTAATTCTGGGCACTGAGCTGGATTCCTTGAGGCAGATGGTTGCTTGGCCACAGAGAGGGCCTTCCTGTGTACAGATCCAACCCCCAAGAGGCAGGAAGTGCTCCCCCAAAGTCTCTATTAAATGCTCACTCTCTTTAACTATTCTCTGACCACAGAGACAAGGCCTTCTGATTTTCAGCAGAGGTGAGTGAGTTTACGAACTCCACCCGTGGCCTCCAGTCTGAATGGCGTGGCCCACCCTGGGTAGTGCCGATCAGGCTCACAGAAAGGAGAGTCGAATTGAATGCAGCAGCGTGTGTGAAAGGGCTTGATGCCAAGGAAGAGCTACAGCCACAGGGTGCGTCATCCTTATAATGCACCCGCCTCCGGGGCAGGCCAAGCTTCAGTCTCCTTTAGGAAGCTACTGGAAGGCAATGGATTTTAGAGCCATATGTCTTGGGTGCAGGTCCTGGCTCTTGTGCTTGTTAACCGTGTGGCCACGAGAAAGTCACTGAACGCTGGGCCTTCTTTCCTTATCTTTGGATGGGAAAAATGATACCTACCTCACTGGACTGGGAGGATTAAAAGGAGCACCCAGCACAGGCCTAATAAGCATTCAGTAAATTATCATTGTTACTGAAGCTTGAGCTGTGCTAGCAGTGGGCAGAGACACAGCTCACATGTGGGCTCAGCGAAATTCACTGCCAGAGGACCAGGGCCTCCCCCTTCTAGACCCCGAGGTCTCCCCTAGCCACACCTGTGCTCCTCGCCCTCCAGCAGGCGCCTGTAGGTGGCGATCTCGATGTCCAGGCCCAGCTTGGAGTTCATCACCTCCTGGTACTCCTTGAGCAGGCAGGCCATGTCCCGCTTGGCCTTCTGCAGGGCCTCCTCCAGCCCGGCCAGCTTGCAGCGGGCATCATTAAGGGCCGCCTCGCCCTGCTGCTCTGCCTTGGGCACGGCAGCCTCCAGCTTGGCCCGCTGTGGGGAAGGAGACGTGAGGACGAGCAGGAGAGAGAGAGAAGGTGCAACTTGGCTCCCCTGAGCGGAGGGAGCTGGGGCAAGGTCCCAGAGAAAAGGTAGGTTAACTACCTATAAACAGGTAGTTAATGGGACTATGAACACGAGGGAGGAATGGGCACTTTTCACCACCTCTCCTTTGGTGGTGTTGCAGGGTGGCCAGGGAGGGGGAACATCAGTGATACGGCTCATGCCAGCTCCAGTGCTGTGTGATGTGCCAGGGGCCCTGCCCTCTCTCTGGACCCCTGCTTCCTCACGGGCACACTCTGAGGCCTGATTAGGGCCAGGCCTTCGCTCTCCTGCTGGCAAAGGGCCCGGTGCTGCAGTCTGCCTGTGCTGGGTATTCAAGCTCTCCCGGAACCCCTACCTGGCACTTGGCGTTTTCAACCTCGGCCGCCAGCCTCTGGATCATGCGGTTCAGCTCACCGATCTCCTCCTTGGTGCGGCGCAGGGTCTCCCTGTGCCGGAGCACCGTGGCCTTCATCTCCTCGCACTTGGGGGAAGCAGAGATGCTCCTGAGGCTCAGGATGGGACATCCCATCCATTCAGGACAACACGGATGATCGTGCAGGTTGTACAGTGCTCAGCCTGTGCAGCCAGACATGGCAGCCCCACCCTGACGCCCAAATTGAGATCTATCAGTCCTTTTCTTACCATCCCTAAAGATCAAAATCCCCAGACAAAAGAAGCCTTTTCTAATATACACCTCGCATCCTTCCCAGTGCCATGTCTAGGAGGCAGGTGTCCTGGGCGACTCACCTTGCTGCGGTACCAGGACTCAGCCTCGGCCCGGCTGCGGCTGGCAACATCATCGTACTGAGCCTTGATCTCGGCGACGAAGCAGTCCATGTTCAGGTCCCGGCTGTTGTCCATCTTGACGAAGACTGAGGTGTCTGAGATGTGGGCGTGGAGGACCTGGAGCTCCTGGGGGGCCGAGAGCCAATGCATTTGGTTCTGGTGCCTTGTCTGGGCCACGCGCTCCACCCCTGGGGGCCATGTCCACTCCCTGGAGTGGGCACTGGTCATGTATGATACACGACTCCCACTTCCTTTCATTCACACACAGGTACATCATAAGACAGTAAAGCTGGGAGGGGCCTTGGAGGTCAGCTGGGGGCAGCCCACGACTTAACAAAGGGGAAACTGAGGCCCAGCATTTGAAAAAGGCCTGACTCAAAGTCATTCAGCAAGAGAGCTGGGGTCTGAATGCCGGGACTAGTGATCTGTCCAGGAATTAAGACCCCCTCTCTAACTGGAAACCCCCCCTCCCCCCCTCCCACATACACTCTTTCATATCCGTGTAGAGACCAACACGCACGAAGGCCAGCACACAGGCACACACGCTGCAACACCCAGGGGCTCACCGGCACAGAGAGGCCCAAGCACACTCGGGCGCCGCCGTCCTTGGGGCTTACCTGCACGTGTCTGTGACAGCTCCACGACAGGCCCCTCTTGCCTGTGCGTGCACGTTCATTACATGCTTCCATCACTCAGGGGGCAAACGTGCACACAACACCTCCCCCCAGTCCTCGCGCCTTCCCTCCCTGCTTCCTGGCTGGGTGGCAAGGGCCTCCTCACCTCGTCATAGAGGCGCTTCAGGAAGCTAGACTCCTCCACCAGAGCCTCCACGTTGGCCTCCAGGTCTGACTTCCGCAGGTAGGCGCAGTCCACGTCCTGGCAGTGGGCCGAAGAGGAGGGGGTGTGCATGTGGGAAGAGGCCCCCGGAAGGTGCCTCTGGGTCGGTGTGGTGACCCACCACGGTGCAGGCTGCGCAGAGGGTGCCCCTCCCTCCCTGCCCTGTGACCAGCCCCTCACCTTCTTTAGAACCATGAACTCGTTCTCTGCTGTGGCCCTCAGAGCCCCCTCCTCTTCATACCTGGGGGTGGGGGAGACAGGGGCTGGAGGTGAGGTGTCGGGGCTTGGCAACCATCTCAGCTCCTGGCCAAGCTCTTCCGGGGCTCAGAAGGGATGAACTGCAAATGTCATCCTGTCCTCTCCTTGGGCTATTTGGGGCATTGTTCGTGGGCTAGCCCTGTCCCAGCCTGGCTTATTCCACCCCACTCCTGCTGCCTCTGGATGAGTAACACTCCATCCCCCATCTAAAATCATCTGTGCATCCTAGATCCAAAGAGAGGTGGTACCGCGGGCAGGAAGGGCACGGAGCCCGTGTCATGAAGGTGAGCGGGAGTGGAGGAACAAGAAAGCTGTAGAACCCCAGAGTGGGTTTCCTTCCTCCCCCGAAAACGGCTCTGAGACTCACGGGCCTCCACGGGGTTGAGATGGAGCCAAAGAATCTGAAAAAACCTAGGCCCCTCCTGACCATCCCCTTGGGTCCCAGGCAGCCCCTGTTGACAGACAGGCAGGAATCTTAATGAAGCTGCTTCAAGAGGCTTGTGGGTGGAGCTTTCCCACTGCCCCTGTTATTCTGGGTCGGGCGCACTCACTTCTCCTTGTAGCCCTCCAGCACCTCCTGCACGTGGCTGAGCTCCGAGGCCAGCCTCCCGCTCTCAGCCTCCATGCGCTCGGCCTCCCGCCTCAGCGTCTGGATGTAGCCCTGGAACAGGGGCTCCAGGTTGCTCTCGCAGCACTGGAGGTTCTGGTGGAACTGCCACTTGGTCTCCAGCAGCTTGTTCTGCTGCTCCAGGAAGCGCACCTGCCACCCAGGGTGGGAGAAAGAGACTCAGGAGGAGGCTGCGGAGATGCCTGCCTCCCCAGAGCTCTCTCTCCCTCTGCTCTGATGGTCTCTGAACAGCCAGGGCCAGGCGAGGGCTGAGCCGTGGAGTGTCTGCGACTCAGCGGGCCTTGCTCCCAGCCCCCAAGGGAGGCACTGTGGGTGTGAGTGCCCCCGGCTTGAGGCCAAGGGTCTGATTCAGCTCCCAGGTCTGCCACTGTAACAGCAAGTTGTCTAACCTCTGGGTGCTTGGTTTTCTCATTTCCAAAACAGAGATGATAATAGTACCTTCCTTAAAGTTGTAAAAATTGAACAAGTTACTATATGTAAAGTGCTTAGAACAGTTTCTGACACACAGTAAGTGCTCAATCAGTTGAACTATGACTCGTTAATTACAGTCATTCTTCATGTATTCATTTATGCAACAAACATTTATTGAATATTTACTATGTGGTGCCAGGACTTGTGCTAAGATACACACACACACACACACACACACACACATCTTTGTCTATGTCTGTACCTATCAATCAATTTTATTCAATTCTCACGACGCTTTGGGGGGAGATCTTATTTCTCCTATAGTACAAAAGCGGAAACAGAGACCCCAAGGTATGAAGTGACTAACTGATTGTCTCATAATTAGTAAGGAGTCAGGATCTCATGTCCCTTGAGTCCCCTTCACTTGCCTGTCACCATAGTCTGTCTAAGCTGCTCACTAAACTCTCAGCTTCAATTTGTTATTCAAAAAATAAAGATGATAATATCTACTCCATTGAGTCATGTTGAGGATTAACTGAGATCACTAAAGAGAAAGGGATAATAAGAAGGTACCCCTGTTGCCCCCGATCCCAGACCCCAGAGCCTGCTCCTCCTTCCTCAGCTGGAGTAAGGCCTCAATGACACAGTAGGAGCCGACATGAGGGGAGATGCAGAGGTGGCCTTTATGAGGCAGCCTCAGGGCAGTTCCAGGTTTCTCACGCTCTGCACTGCCACTCCTCCCGCCATCCTGGCGGCCTTGCCTTCCCCATTCCCAGCTCTGCATCCATGAAGGAGGCTGCCAAGCCTGCTTGGTTAACTGTTACACCTCCTCGCCCACTACTGTCCTTGGAAAAGAATGCTAACAGCTAACGTTTATCAAGCACTTATTGTGTGCCAGCACTGTCCCTGCATGAACCCCGTGAATCCTCACACCAAGCATGTGAGGCCAGACAAGCAGCCCGCCTGAGGACTTGCACGGCGGAGGGGGGGCAGAGCGAGGGTGGGGAGGCAGCGTGGCTCTGAGCAGCACCCTAACCACTTCTGGAGCTGTAGCATCCTAACTGCTTCCAGAGCGGCCCCATCGCAGGAGTCTCCTCTCCCCACTGTCTCCCGCTCTTCCGGTACCCAGTGCCCTGTGTTTCAGCAGCAGCTCTGATATTCCCATGCTGTCTTGTCTCGGGAAACACACTCACTTTAGACTATAGGCTCAATTTCTGGACCACAATGGGTGTGCGATATACTTTACAGGAATTAAACGAGAAGACGGATCCTTCCGCGCATTTTGGTCTGCATTTCTCTCCCGCTGCTGGCTGCCATGCTGGATCCCCTACAGATCCTCCCGAGGGGAGGGCAGGGCTGGGGCCGTCTCTGGACCATCCCAGACCTCACTGACCTTGTCGATGAAGGCAGCGAACCTGCTGTTGAGACACTTGATCTGCTCCTTCTCCTCGTGCTTCACACACTGCGCGTTGGGGTCGATCTCCAGGTTGAGGGGCGCGAGGAGGCTCTCGTTGACTGACACGGTGGTGATGCAGGGCGGGCTGGGGCCGCACACGCCGCCGAAGCGGTACCCGAAGCTGCGGCCGCAGGAGCCCGCGCGGAAGCCGCCCCCTGCTATGCGAGGCCCACAGGATCCCAGGGCTGAGACGCTGCGGCTGCCGAAGCCCGTCAGCCCCTGGTAGCAGGACACCCCTCGGTAAGGGGCAGCGCTGATGCAGCAGCGGCTGCCAGTTTTGGGGGCCACAGCTGAGCATGAGCTGAAGGTCCTGGTGACCCCACATCCTGGGCTGATCCTGTAGGAGCGGCAGGTCATGGTGTGGGTCTGAGCAGATGGAGGCTGAGCGTGCTGGGGTGTCGAGTGTGGCGGGTGCACTGCTGAGGATGCGTCTGGCTCCTCTGATCCTGGTCCTTTTATTGGTGGGGAGAGCTGGGCTCGGCTGCATGAAAGGAGTGAAAAGTCATTTTATGTTGTTTATTGGCTTGGGGAGTTTGCCAGCAACTCCCCAAGGACTCGTCTTAAAGGTGAGCTCAGCGGCGACTCTGGGCCTCCCTAAAAGTATTGAAGATGTTATTAGGGGTACTGTGTGTTTGCACTTTTCATCTTCAAAGCTCGTTTACATACATTAGGTAATGAATTTTCTCGCAGTCTCCCTGTGAGATGGCCTTCACCCACACCTGGAGGCGGGTTTGAACTCCACAACAGTCTGAGGTGGCTGGACATGGAGTAGGGGCTGGGGCCACTGTCTCCAGGGAGAAGTTCTAGGGTCCCAGGTTGGGTGAGACCACCCGCGGTCATCACCTCTGTCCTCTTGGCTCCACACTGAACACATTCTCAAGTAAATCGATGTGTTTCAGGGGCTGATAGATCAGGTGAGTCAAACCCACTCAGGCAGCGTTGCTTGGAGGTGGTTCAGGTCAGAGGGGCCATTTTGGCCATGCTCCCTGCAGGACAGAGGGCGGGAGCACGTGGTCCCTCAGAACCTTCTGGATTCCACCCTAGCAGTTTCTGTTCCAGAGCCTTCATTTCTCACCCGCAGAATCGCAACTCTCAGTGGCCACAGTGACGGCCCCTTGTGGATAAGGGGGCGCCTCCCTTTATCCGCTTTCTCCCATTTGGCTGAAAGGATGGCAGAGGCCGGGATAACCTCGCTGCTACGGACTTGCTCTGGACACCGTCCCTGGGTTCTTTAAGAAGAAACAGGTCCTGTGAGTCTCACTTCCTTCCAAGACCACCAGCCAGGGCAGGGGCAGGGGCTCAGCCCGTTTGGCAGCCCCAGAATTGTCGCCCCTAGAAGAACATTCAGAGACTGCTCTGCGCAGAGACGGGGGTGGGAAGGTGGCTTATTTTTTGTCCAAGGACACTGTGATTTCTGGCTCCTGGGGGATCTGAAATTGTCGTTCCTGCTAACATCCCTGCATCCCTGTGTGTCCTGGGGCCATTTATTAGGATAATGATGGGTAGTCTTTAATGTTCATTGAGCACAGACCTAGGGATGTGGTCTGTGCTGAGGGAGGATAGCCAGGCCCCTGAGGGGTCAGGAACTTCAGGAAGAAGAGCTGAGGAACTTCTTCTGAGGGTGACAACCCCTCCAGGGAGCCTCCCAGAACCGAATGCTGTCCCTGTGCCATGGTTCCCTGAATCCTCCCTCAGATGCCCCACGTTCTGTCCTGGGTCTGCCCTTGTCTTCACAGCCAGATCCACTGCAGGTCTTTGCCCAGCACCAAGCTGACTGGTTTCTATCTCCACATCCCACGTCTGTCCTTCCAAGTGGGGCAGAGACTTTGGGTGGGCAAGGAGCAGGAGACCCCACTAGCTGGCCCCAAATAGTCTTCAGATCATACAGTCACCCATGGTGAAGCCGCTGGCA
This sequence comes from Leucopleurus acutus, assembly GCF_964270905.1. Classification (NCBI taxonomy): domain Eukaryota; kingdom Metazoa; phylum Chordata; class Mammalia; order Artiodactyla; family Delphinidae; genus Leucopleurus; species Leucopleurus acutus. The sequence goes on from NC_139152.1 coordinate 42,988,633, forward strand.
TTTAGCAATCTGGGCGATGGAATCCAAACTGGAGGACCTGGTATAAATGTCACCTTGGACACTTCCTAGCTGTGTGGCTTTGGGGAAGCTCTTAACCCCTCTGAGCTTCTGATTCCTTGGCCGTAATGTGGGATTCATTCTTATCTTCTGGGGTTGTTGGGGGGATTAAGTGTATAATATATGAGAATGTGCTTTGGGGACCAAAAGGGTCTGTATAAAGGAAAGGGACTCTTGCTTCCTATCAGAAACTCCCCTGCCACCCCCTGCATCCCCCCACCCAGCAGAGAGTGGACCTGCTCCTTGCCCCGTCCACAGGCTTCACCTCCTCTGCACATTTATGATTTCATTATCCTTTCAAGGTTGCTTTTAATGTTTTCTTTAACCTGATTTCACTAGTGTACAAATTTGGGGTGGAGTCTGGGGTGGAGAGAGGAGGCTATACTGGGGAGCACGGGGGATGGTTTCCCAGCCCCCACCCTTCAAGTGGGGCCCTGTGGGCCTGGATCCAGGGATGGATTCTTGAGCCTTGGACAGTGAGCTCACTGACTGACGGTGGTGTAGACCTGGATGGTGCGTTGTGGCCAAGAGGGATTCAGACCCTTTGAAAGTGAGGAGGGTGGGGCCTGAGCATGGGAGGTGGAGGAGGGACGGGCCCTCCGCTCTGCCAGCCTGGAAAGCCCATAAAACCTCATCCGCTTCTCAACTCCTGTGAGCCTCTGCTCTCCTTCAGCCGATTGAAGAGGATGGAAAACCCATGTCTGCCTCTTGGTAGCAGGAGGGAGCGGAGGCTTAGCCCCAGAGGGAGGTTCTTGTGTCGGCTGTCCCCTCAGGCCCCCAGCACACACACACACACACACACACACACACACACACACACACACACACACCCCGCACGCCTCCACCTCAAACTGGGCCTAGGCACTGAGGATGGGGAAGGAGAGCCAGGGGGCTCAGGAGACCTGGAGATACCCCACTGCCTTCAGAAATGAAAGACCCATCCAGGACCAGCAGGACTATTCAGAACCAGGGTGTGAGCCCCTGGGCGGGTCTGCCGGGAGTGAGGGCAGGCCCCGCCCAGCACAGGGATGTGCTCGTGGGTGCTGGGTGAAGTTCGCATCACTGCAGGTGGCAGCAGAGCCCAGGGCCAGTGGGGAACGCTCAGGAAGACCGTCCACATGGTGCTTCGGATGGAAGGGGCTGGGCTGGAGCGGGAGGCTGAGTCCTTATGGGGCTGTTCCCAGGTCATCCTGGGCAAGTGAGAAACTCACAGATCAGGCCAATCTGGCACAACGCCCCGGGGGGTTTGTGTAGACCTATGGGACCTGGGTCTTTGCCATCTGGTTCTACCCAAGGGAGGCACAGAGAACCCACAGAGCCACGCCCATCTCTACCCATCACCCAAGCACACTGCTGAGTGAGACCAGATCCTTGTCTGGGTGCTGGGGTGGGAGCTGGATCTCTCTTTACTGGCCTTCTCCTCATTTACTGCCCACATGTGCCCTGTGGGTTCTCCGGCCCCCTCTCCCTGTCCCCAAGGCTTCTCCCTGGTCACACCTTTGCCTGGAATGTCCCAGAACAGCCGGCCACCTCTTCCAGGAAGTCTTTTTGGACTAGTCAGAGGAAGGCTGTGATTTCTCCTCCTCTGGCTCAGCAGGCAGCTCACTAAATGCCCTTTCCAGGGCTGCCCGGTTAACTGCAATTAGCCTCCTCCACACCCTCTTGTCCTGGGTGTTGGCGTTCATCATGCTCTTTGGTCCTGTGCTCCCCCCACCTTTTGAAAGCCACACCCAGTGTCAGAATGTCCACTCGAAAACCCATGGCCCTCCCATAATTTAAAATACTCCGGAGAGGCCACTTTTTCCAGGAAGTCTTCAAGCGCTAATTGGCTGAGAGAGGTTTCCTACTCCACCCTGGCAGATTCCATGGCTCCCTTTGAATCTGCTCCATTCCTGGAGTCCCTCTCCTGCGGCTCCCCAGAGGCCTCACCGCTCATACTCACACCCACGGCTGATGCTCCATCCTCCTCCCGCATGTTGCCTAAGCTGGGATGCCTGCTGGGGGCAGGCGTGCTCTTCCACCCACCAGGCACTCACTACCTGCCTTCCCTTCTGCTCTCTCTACTGTGCTTAAAATCCCCCTGCCCCTAGGAGGGCTTCCTGGATTTGTCCAAAGATGGGAGAGCGCTGATACCTTCTCGTCTTGCCCTACGTGTCCTTAGAGCTGCCTGTTGACCTGGCTGACTAGTTCTCTGGGATTGACCCTGAGAGCTCCCATGGGCCTGTCCTGATCAGGGCCTTGGTAGCTGCCCACACAGTTCATTCAAGTTGGGCATCTCCCCTCATCTCTGCCGGTCTTTTCCACAATTTTATTATGCGTCCAGATCTACGCCACCTCCTGATGCTGGGACACAGTTCTTGCAGGGTCTTTTAGCCCCGTGACACTTCCTCTGGCTTTTGCAAGACTTGGGTGTGACTCAGAGACCCTATGTGAGAGGAGTGAGGTCAGAGCCACAGAGAGGCGTTGGATGAACACCGGACCCTCCCAAGCGCATCCGGGGCTGGGCCCCTCATCCAGCTGGCAAAGCCGCTCCCTGGGCCACCCCATCTTTCCTCTCATGGGCTTCCCTGCCAGGAACTCTAGACTCTCCTCCCGAACCCTGTCCACATGCCTTCCTGCAGGCAGCTTTCTCTCATGGCTTTGCTGTTTCCTGTGGCTATTCTGGGCCAGAGCAGATGCTCAGTAAATACAGAGCTTCAAATTTCAAAATTGGACCATACTAATGGTTTTGAAATTTTCTTCCTCTCCTCCTCCTCTACCTCCTCCCCCTCCCTTCCCCCTCCCTTCCCCTCCCTCGTCTTCTTCTCTTCCTTCATCTCCTTCTCTTCTTCTTTAGCAGTAGAACCATTTCCCTAAATCTTAGGAAAACAGCTATATAAACCTGCCTGTCTGTCTGTCTATCTGTCTGTCTGTCTGTCTATCTATCCAGCTATACAAACAGATAAGATGGACATGATGGGGCTTCTCTGGTGGCGCAGTGGTTGGGAGCCCGCCTGCCGGTGCAGGGGACACGGGTTCGGGCCCTGGTCTGGGAGGATCCCACGTGCTGCGGAGTGGCTGGGCCCGTGCGCCACAACTACTGAGCCTGCGCTCTAGAACCCGCGAGCCACAACTACTGAGCCTGAGCTCTGGAGCCCACGAGCCACAGCTGCTGAGCCGGCGTGCCTACAGCCCATGCTCCGCGGCGGGAGGGGCCACCACAATGAGAGGCTCACGCGCAGCAATGAAGAGTAGTCCCTGCTCGCCGCAACTAGAGAGGGCCCGCGCACAGCAATGAAGACCCAACAGCAGCCAAAAATAAATAAATAAATTTATTTTTAAAAAAAGATGGACATGCTGGTCTCTGCTTGCCCTGCCCACCCCCACTCCAGTGATCCCCTTAAGACACTGAGCTGTGTCACTCCTCTGCTCAAATGCCCCGATAATTCTCCATTTCACTCAAAGTAAAAAAAGAAAGAAAAAAAAAGTCCTAATGATGCACCGCCTGTCCCTGTTGTTACAGTTCTCACCTCATCCCCTTGCTCTCGTCACCCACACCGGCCTCCCTCTGCTCCTCAGACACACCTGGCCCACTCCTGACTCAGGGCCTTTGCACTGACTGGCCCTTCTGCCCTGAATGCTGTTCCCTCCGCCACATGGCCCGCTCCGTTGCCACCTGTGGCTCTTTGCCCAAACGTCACTATTCAAACAGGCTTCTCTGGCATTTCTTTTAAAAATGGCAACCTGCCTTCTCCCTCCCAGAGCGTTCTCCATCCAGCTTATCCTGCTCTGATCTATTTCTTTGTTCCATAACACTTAACACCTTCTAGCACACCCTATAATTGGCCTGTCTGTTCTATTTCTTGATGATTATCAGTCTTTCCTCTCACCCCAAAATAAACTCCATGGAAGCAGGAGTTTTGTCCATCTTGTTCATTGATGGTTCCTAAGCACTTGGAACAGTGTTGGGGATAGAGTAAGTGCCCAGTAAATACTTGCTGACTGAATGACTGTGTAAATGAATGGATGTCTTGGATACTTTAAATGTTTTATGTGTGGCATAAAACACATAAAATGTTTTATGTGTGGCCCTTGAGTCCTGAGAAGCGCACTTAGTTTGAGAACCATGGCGCTCAGAGCCCTCCATGGCTCTTTCCTGATTCAAGCCTGTGGTTTTCTGAGCATCTGTGGGAACCCAGGCTGACAGAGACACAGGATGGTGAAAACAGTGCTGTGCTGGGCTGGTGAGTGAGGGGGTGGATTTCTTTTCCTAAAGTTGCTATTCAGTGTTGCAATGTTTGTGTCCTTAACACAGTTTTGGAGAAAACAATTTGTTTTTAAAAGACTCCCCTCTCATAGCACAGGGAACTGTACTCAATATTTTGTAATAAACTATAAGGGAAAATAATCTGAAAAGGAATATTTATATATATATTTGTATATGTATATAGAAATAAGTCTCTGTGCTGTACACCTGAAACTAACACGATATTGTAAATCAACTATACGTCAATTAAAAAAAAACTTAGGGAAATTGATTAAAAAAAACAAAAGGAAAAAAAAACGAAACAAAAAACTCCCCTCTCCCTCCGCAAAATCCTATTGCGGGAGTGCTTTGAAAATGCCCTGGTGCGGTGTCTCCAGGGAAGTTGGTGGCCAGCAGAGGGCAGCAAAGCCCCACAGGCAGCCCCACAGAGGCTCAGTCCTGGTTGCCGGAGCCGGAAAGGCTAGGGAGCCGCCTGCCTGCGGATCAGAGCTGGGGCTTCGGTGCAGGTGCAGACGCTGGAAACAGTCCGCTGACACTTCGGTATCCACCCTTGTTTGGTCCTGGAGTGGCTGAGCTGCTGAACACAGCTCTTTTCCATTAGTAGTAAAACTAGAACCACCACCACCATCACCATCAAAACAGTAGCAACCGTTTGTTGTGCATCACTGTGGAGGCAAGCTCCCCCGTCCCCAGTGTGATTGGGAAAGAAAGGCCAGAGTCCTAGTGATGCTAGCTTGGCAAGTTTATTGAAATCCCAGCAACACAAAGAGCAGTACAGACAGGCACCCACCCCAGCCCAGGCCTCCCTGGAGCATACAGCCATAAACCCCCCTGCAGCGAACAGAGCTGGGCCTCCCTCACACCACCAGCAGGGGCGCTGGGCCTCCCTCACACCACCAGCAGGGGCGCTGGGCCTCCCTCACACCACCAGCAGGGGCGCTGGGCCTCCCTCACACCACCAGCAGGGGCGCTGGGCCTCCCTCACACCACCAGCAGGGGCGCTGGGCCTCCCTCACACCACCAGCAGGGGCGCTGGGCCTCCCTCACACCACCAGCAGGGGCGTGGAGCGTTGCAGGGTCCATCTCTCTACCAGCACTCACCCACCTCGTGGACTCGCATGCCAGGGTTACACTAACACCCCAGGAAGAGAAGCAGCTAGGACCTATGCCGCTCAGAGAAGAACCATCTCTGGGGACTCAGGGATCGCTTGGCCCACCAAAAACGCTGGATCCTTCTGGGTCAGGAAGAGAAGGAAAGGACCTTCTCCTGCCAGGGAAAGGAAGGGGAGGGAAGCAGAGGACGGTGGCTGAGGACACCTGCTGTGTGGACAGCCAGCTCTCCATTCTCTAAGTTAATCCAAAGCTAGGACCAACATGCTGATTTTTGTAATTGTATTGAATCTGCATTTCTTGAGGTCTTTGGGCTGGGTGGTGAGGAGTGACCCAAAGGAAGGAAATTGGGAGTCAGGGAGAGGCCAGTCTGCTGGGGCTGTGGATGGAGCGTTTAGGTGGTGAAAAAAAATCCCCCCAGAGGACACAGGCCAGGCAGAGCAGCCCTCGGCTTCTTGGCAGGATGGGTACCTAGAGCGCCCTCGGCCCAGAGTCCGGGCACTTTGAGGACAGAAGCAGAAGCCGTGGAGATGGTTCTTCCTGGTTGGTGGCTGGCCGGCGCTCGGCTCGAGGTGGTGGTGGACACGAAGTGGACGCTGGAACCACGGCTGCTGAAGCCGCCCTCGGTGGGCAGCGGGCAGGGGACGCTGGGGGCGCAGGTCTCGCCCACAAGCACGGAGCTCCCCTCCCTGGAAGCCCGCGCTCAGCGGGTCCCCACCGCCCACGACCTGGGCCCCGCCCACGACCTGGGCCCCGCCCACGTTCGAGCTGCAGAAGCCGCTGGACCGGTTGCTGCTGCGGCCCGAGATGGTGACCCCGCCGCCGGAGAGGCTGCAGGTGGTGACCAGAGGCTCGGGCCCGCACACCGGGCCGCCCCGGGAACTGCTCACCGCTGTGGGAGGATGAAACCCTCAGTGAGGCTGCCTCATCCTCCCCCTCCCACTGGGGGTGGGGGGAGGGACGGGCGGTGGCATCAGGGGAAGTGGCCTGGGTCCGAGTAGTTCCTACTGTCTACATAGTCAGTACCCACTTTTCCCTTCCCTTGTCTGGGTGTCTCAAAGGCTGTGACTCCACTGAAGTCAAACATTCGGACTAAAATGGAAGAATTCAGCCAGTTCCCCAGGTGTTGGCCTATAGCCATAAGTCCACCACCATTTATATACGGCCAAAGTCAGGTTGGGTTGAGTGAGGCGGGTAGCGATCTGGATTACCCAGCAGCTGCGTCAGTAGCTTCCATGAAGCCACAGGGCTTCTCTCTTCCAATGATATCATGCTCCTTGGCGGTCCCCACATTGCCCATCAAAAAGGTAGTCCTGGGCTCCCCTGGTGGCGCAGTGGTTGAGAGTCCGCCTGCCGATGCAGGGGACACGGGTTCGTGCCCCCGTCCGGGAAGATCCCACATGCCGTGGAGCGGCTGGGCCCGTGAGCCGTGGCCGCTGGACCTGCGCGTCCGGAGCCTGTGCTCCGCAGTGGGAGAGGCCACAGCAGTGAGAGGCCCGCGTACCATTAAAAAAAATAAATAAATAAAAAATAAAGTAGTCCTTCGTTCCTCCTGACCCACTGATGGCTCTGCTCTCTAGCCTTCTGGTCTTCACTGGGCACACCTCCATGACCCAGGACCCTAATCTGATTAAACGTTGCTTAGACCAGCCCCCAGGGTGGACGGCCTCCCTATCTTCCTTCTCCTCTCACCAGAATCCTTCCTGCCATCTGTGACCCACCCGGTTTAGCATACACAGCTGTGTATATTTGCGCTTTTGGATCCGAAATCTGGGTTTGAATTCTGGCCGTGCCACTGACTACCTTTGTGATTTCTGGCAAGTCCTGTATCTTCTCTGATCGAGTAAAAGGGGGTTGCGCATGCCTATTCCTCCCCCCGGGGTTTTGAGGATTAGCTTGACGGTGGATAGGACCCATCTCAAGAAGATTATAATTCTGGAGAGGAGGGGCTGGGTCTCACCTTCTTTGTGTCCCTACCCTGCAGAGCCTAGCACAGGTCCTGAGCGCTTTGTTTGGTGGCTGTAGCCGCAGCAGTAGCAAGGGGACTTGCGTTTAGCCTTGCCATCCCCTGCCATCAGGAGGGGAGGGAACTCCCTGGCGTAGACCTTTCCATTCCTCCTCTGGTCTTTGCCCTTGAAGGACAAGACCACCCAAAGCAAAAAGGCTGACTCTCTTCTGGAACCCTCTCCCACCTACCAGGCCCTGCAAACCTTTGTGATTGCCTAGCTCCGGGGAGGAAGGCTCTGGGGGTGTCTCAGACCTCAGCTAAAGGGATGCTCTCTGTTTAGGGGCCAGATGGTCCCTGCTCCCCTGGCTGTCATGGCCAGTCTGGCATGGGCTCCTGACCCCAATGTGGGCTTGAGTTTAAACGACATTTGAAGGGCCCCAGGAGAGAAGTGTGTGAAGAGGAAAAGACTGAAGGTTCCTACATATGTCTACTGGTCCAACACCTTCATAGATCCTGGAGAGAGAAAGAAACGAGTTCCCAAGGTGTCATTCCCTGAAAACGTAGGTGCTACCAGAGGGCTCAGTGGACCAGTGGTTCTCGCCCTCGGCTGCACAAGCATCAGGGAGCTTTGAAAAATGACACGTTCCTAATCCCTGCCCCAAAACTATTGAATCAAAATATCTGAGGGAATGTCTTCTTCTTTTCTTTCTTTCTTATTTTAAAACAAGCTAACCAATCGAGCAGAACTCCCTGTGATTCTGGTGCAGCCCGTCTACAGGCTTGCACTGAGGGACACAGATCTAGAGCCATCTTCTAAACCCCTGCCAAGGGCAACCCGCCTAAGGTTTGCAGAAAAAATAGTTACCCCTAGAGGGTGCCCATTTCAGCAATACTTCACATAGTTCCCTCCCCCGCTTAGTCTTTCTAGAAGCCGGAAGTCTGACCCCACTCCCACCTGCTGCACTGAGAGCGCTTAGTGGCTCTCCTCACCTTCCAGCAGGCGCTTATAGGTGGCGACCTCGATGTCCAGGGCCAGCTTGACATTCATCTCCTCCTGGTACTCTTTCAGCTGCCGTGCCATGTCCTGCTTGGCCTGCTGCAGGACAGCCTCCAGCTCCGCCAGCTTGCACTTGGCGTCGCTGAGGGCTGCCTCGCCCCACTGCTCTGCCTTGGCCACAGCGGCCTCCAGCTTGCAGTGCTGGGGGGAGGGCAGTTTGCAGGTGGGCTTTGGCAGGGACTAGGGGATCCTCAGGTCAGACTAGAAACTCTGCCCCCTGTGAGTGGGCACACGGCATGGTGCTAAGCCAGGGATGGAGCCCGTGGAGGATGCTTTCCCAGGGATTGTCATCCTGTAGTTTGATGTCACCAGGGAGCAGAACATTGCTTATCTTCCATTTCTATCCTCACTGATTTTGCACTTACTGATTTCTGCTGCTCTAAGACCAATGGGGTCCAGAGAGTAAAGCCATTCTTTCTGCCTCACCTGCCCCTCTAAGTCAGCCCCAGGTCTTTCCTTCTGCGTGGGAGACTCTTTCCCTGGTTCCACATTTTCCTCCCCCAGGAAGTCTTCCTGGACTAATTCTTTTATTCCTCTGTTTCTGGGTCCTGGTGGCCTCCCCCACATCTTCAGACTTGGGCTCCCCAAAGCTTGGGGCCCTGCCTGTCCTCCCTGTGGGGCTTTCTCTCCTTTCTTTCGCCCACCTGAGCCTTGGCGTGCTCGATCTCTGCCTTCAGCCTCTGGATCAGGCGGGTCAGCTCATTGATCTCATCCCGAGTGTTACGCAGGTTGTCACAGTGTTGGCCAGCTGTCACCCGCATCTCCTCATACTGGCGGGTGGGGGAGAAAGGGGTATTCCGAGGGCTTGAAGATTGGGTCAAGATCACAGCCCACTTTGTCATCCATGAGTCTGACCCCAGGGCTGCCTACACCCTTTCCCCAGTGCCCTCCTGCCCACCTTGGTCTGGTACCAGGCCTCTGCATCAGCCCGACCGCGCCTGGCAGTCTCTTCATACTGGGCCTTGATATCGGCGATGATCCCATCAAAGTTCAGGTCCCGGCTGTTGTCTATCTTCACGATGACTGAGGTCTCAGAGATGTGTGACTGCAGCAACTGGATTTCCTGTGTTGTAGGATCAGCGAGACAGATGGGTTCAGAGTCCCGTCAGTGCCCGGGGCTCTGCCACAGGGTCCCCAGGATGCGGAGTCGGGGGAGAGAGCATTGCTTGTTTGTTCAGAGCACAGCAATGGGGCAGATCATCCAAACCAAAAGCAAAGAAAAAGAGGTGGCCCAGAACCGTTTCAGTTTGACTTTAAACCCTTGTTATACACTAGGAGACATTCCTTTAACATCTTAACTTCTTAGGTGACTATTAAAACCATGGGAGCCTAAGGACTTGGCGGAGAGGAGCGAGACATGCTAAAGCTTAAACTTTCTTTGGTTTGTCCACACAGTGGCTGTGCCAGTCTGGATCACTGAGAGCTGACCATATTTTAGAACATGGTGGTCTAGGAATTCCTATATCCCAAGTCCTTAATAGAACCAGGGGTGGGGCTGGGGGAGGGCTGGGAACTGGCCTGCAAGGTGAGGGCCCCAGAGAGAGCTTTCTTCAGCCTTTCCACTCAGAGCCAGCCATTTAGCTCTGATTGGGATCGTTCCAGACCAAACAGAAGCAAAAGATCGCTAGTTCATTTGACTAATTAGGTAACACAATTTTTCTTACATCTCCTAGAAAATCAGTTTTCCAGGGTCTTCTCATCAGTAGATAGGAAGTGACATTCCTAGACCCCAGTCTTTAGATTGGTCAACAGAAGTTGGCTCATGGATCCAAGGAGCTGATTCACAGACCTGAGTCAGGCTGCCGAGAAGCCTGCTCCCCTTACCTTCTCCGCTTGTACATACATCAACATATAGAGGATATAGATTTGATGGGAGGAAAGAGGTATGATACCAAAGGTTAGAAAATACACTAGTCCAGTGAATCCCCCAGGGAGTCCAGACCACACATTGAGCTCCTTGGATAGCTCAGAGGGGATGACCCCTTACCGCCATGTGTAGGGTTTTCAGGAAGTTGATATCCTGAGTTAAGGTATCCACGTTGGCCTCTAGATCAGACTTATTTGAGAAAGCTGTATCCACATCCTATATCAAAGAGAGAAGGATAAAATGCTCATTACTTGCGCACTGTTTAACCTCCCCACCTTGGCAGGCTCTGGAGGTGGGTGGGAAGACCTGGCCAGTTCCCACAGGGCCAGGCCAAGTGGGACAGATGGGAAAGTCATTGGGTGGAAATACAGCTTAGTGACTCTTGTTCTTCTCCCTTATATAGCATGAAACCCCCAGGGATGCTGGACATTTTCTGATGCTTATTTAGAGGCAAGAAGAGTCTGGATAATCCAAGACTCTTCAAATGTCGTCCCTTCAGACCTCTGCTCTCATGAAGACCCAATCCTAAGTCACTGGAGGCCAAATCAGAACTTCGAAGGGAAGCGGTTGTGGCCTTAGGGGGTCCACTGTGTGCGAGTGTTCACAGGGCTGTCCGGGCAGTGTCCTGGAGTTGCGAGAACATTTGTCTGTCTGGAGGAGAAGTTTCCTGGGCCTGTTGCTCTCCTTACCCTCTTCAGAGCCACAGACTCATTCTCAGCGTTGGCCAGGAGTTCCACCTCCCCTTCATATGTGGATGATAAGGATGAAGAGGGTGAGTTCTCACTCTGAACTGAGAGCCGATTACTCCCAGCTCCCCAGTTACCACCTCTTGTGACCTCTCTGCTCCGTCCAGGAGCCTGGCTCCCCGTTGCCATCTGCATGTTTTCATCCACTCTGTCCCATCTTTAAGACCTTTCATGAGTCCACAGCCCTTGGTTTCTCCAAATCCCTTTTACTTTCTCAAATTGGATGTGGGGTCTGAAAATCTGGACGTTTGCTGTGCTCCTCTGCTGGAAAAGCCTTAGGGTCATTGCACTTAGAGGAAGTAGGACCTTATTTGTGGCTGGACTTAGGCACTGTTCTCAAAATCAGAGAGTTTCTTTTCCTGGGGTCAACTCACCCATGCTCACAGGCAGGATTAGGGACAACCGTGCCCAATTCCAAGTCTCCTTTCTCCTCAGGACCCATGGAGGGCCTCCTCCTCCCATACATATCACATCCCCACCCCTGTCTTCAGGCTGGGAATTGAAACCAGCATTCAACCCTGATCCTTCCGGCAGATCTCATCCAAGCTTGGCCGCTGCTCTGGGGACCAGCCCGTGCCCATCCTAGGTCAGTGCAGTCCAGCAGCCACTCACTTCTTCTTGAAACCCTCAGGGACATCCTGCACATTGTTCCTCTCAGCCTCCAGCCGGGCCCGTTCGCTGTTCACTACGTCCAGCTCTCTCTGCAGGTTGGTGATGTAGTTCTCGAAGAGGGGCTCCAGGTTGCTCCTGGCATATTTCTGCTCTTGGAGGAAGTTCCACTTGGTCTCTAGGAGCTTATTCTGCTGTTCCAGGAACCGCACCTAAATCCACAGGGGCAAAGCCATGGCTATTGAAGTGCTTGATATAGTCACCTGTATGTCAACGTTGCTCAGATGGCCAGAGGTGACTTAAACCTGTGCTGACATCGTTCCCCCCTCTGTTGAATTTAGCTCCTCCTCTAACTCAGTAGAATCTGCAGAGCAGGTCTGCGACCCCTCCTCATGCTCAACCAGGCTTATCTACAAACAGAAGCTTTGGAACCAAAGCTCTTCAACCATTTCCCTTTCAACCCTCTGAGAAAGGTGAGGGCTGGTTCACTGGGAAGTTGGAGATCGATTCTACCTGAGCTGGGGTTTGCCTATATCTGAAAACTGATTTTAGCCATCCCTAGCAGGGAATGAGGAGCAGAGTAAAGTACATTGGGCTGGGATGTAGTATTAGGAGGTGGGAATTCTCAGGTCATAATTCATACCCATCACCTCAGAAATTCCATCAGCTGAGACTTATAGAGCTGGAGGGGAACATAGAGGCCATTTGCTCCAACCCCTCATTTTGGAGTGAAATGAAGCTCACAGAGGTGAGTTTCCAATCTCAGACACAATAGAGCATCCCCACTTCATGGAGACACGGTCTGGGGTTTGGGGCTGTGTCAGTTCCACCTCTCTGTTCCTCTCATCAGCCTGAAGACCAGTGACCACCAGTGGTCATTCCCTACTGTTTCCCGCAATCTAGGTGACTCAGCTGAATCTGGATAACCCAGGTGGGGGAGGGGTGTGAATTCTTTGCTTTGTACAAAAATTACTCAACTCCATTCTCCATTTCTTTAAGCCTGAATAGGTGTGGCCACTCAGCCTCAGAAACCATGGAAACTTGAAAGAGAGCATGAGGATCTCGAAGGATAAAACCTCTTAAACCTGTACCAGCCAACAGCTGGTGGAGGTGCTAGTGTTTCTAGCCTGTTTGGGAGACATTTCTAAGCGACTAGGTGGTAGGTCTTAGTTTGTTCAGATGCCTTCAGATTTGGCTGGATGTTCCTCCTTCCCCCAGAAGACACCACCACTGTCTTAATCTATCCCTCTATGCAGTGCTCCCTCGGGCTCGTCCTGGCTCCGCAGCAGAGTGACCCAGAAATCATACTGCCATGCCTTTGGCTGGTGCCTGAAGGATCTGGGCTCAAGGTCGACGCCCTAGGTCTGGACCCGTTCTTCTTAAGGGAAAGAACATCTCAGTGCATTTAGCTCGCATCGTCCCAGACCCAGAGGTTGAGCTGTCCTAAGTACCTTGTCGATGAAGGAGGCAAATTTGTTGTTGAGGGTCTCAATTTGCTCCTTCTCATCCCTCTTCACCCTCTGGGCATTAGGGTCAATCTCCAGGCTGAGGTGGGTCAGCAGGCTCTGGTTAACAGTCACTGCTGTGATGGACGGGGCTGCTGGCCCTCCAGCTCCTCCAACTTGGTAGCCAAAACCAGGGCCGCCGAAGCCATAGCCGAGGCCACTGCCAGCTCCAAACCCCAGACCAGCACCACTCCCATCACCAAAGCCAAAGGCCATCCCACTGCCAGAACCAAGGCCAACTCCGTAGCGGATGGGCCGAGGGCACACAGCTACTATCCGGGGTGAGCACGATCCAAACCTGATGACACTCCGACTGCCGAAGCTGCTAAGACCCTGGAAGCGGGGTCCACTCCTGCAGGAGACAGAGCTGGCCCGGAAGTAGTTCAGGTTCTGGGGGGGCATTGCTGAGCAAGAGCTGAAGCTGCCCACACGGCGACCAGAGCTGACTGTGTCGGAGCGGCAAGATGTGACGGTGTCCTGGGTGAGAGGGAAGCAGCGACTGCAGAGCAGGGGCAGCTGGAGCTGGGAGGCCCTCTGAGGCCGGTGGAGCCCTCTAAGCACTTTTATTTGTGTGGGGATCTGAGGATTGGCCCCCTAAAAATGGAAAAAGCCCTTTGGAAGCATTTATGAGCTTGGGTAGTTAGCAGAAAATCTTCCAGCCTGTAACCTCCTTCACAATGAGCTAATCTCAGACACACCTATTTTCCTCAGAATCAGGGCCATAACATCAAACCTATAAACATTAAAAACATATAAACACGTAAACGTTATGGTCCTACTTTTTCCACAAGTCCACCACTGTTGCCATTATGGGGACCTTAATTTGCTTTGGTCATAAATCCAATAGACTTTCCACAGTAAGTGTGGCTAACCACCAGAAAGTCAGGATGGTAACTGCTCCAGCAAGAGGCTGCAAGGGATGCAGCTATACAGATAACCCCCTCAATAGATGGGGGTGTGCAGAAGACAGGCAGGCTTTTCATAGCTCTAAGTAAGAAATGATATGGTGAGAATACAGTTGGTTGCATTCCTGGAGATGGATTAAACAGTCCAAAAACATTTTGCAGTGTTTTATCTAACCTTTATGATCTGATTTGACTGTTTACATAAAAATTGAATCGTCACTAAAGCTCATTTGGGGTAGTGTAGATACATGTCTGATCTGAGACACTCAAAGGAGATCCATTCATTCATACGTTCATTTATTCATTTGACAATTACCAGTTACTCTCTCTCAGGTAATGTGCTTGGTGCCGAGGGTACAGAGATAAAAAGATGGTCTCTATCCTCCTGGTGTTGGGGGGAGATTAATCTTGAGGACTTCTACCAACCAATACTTTTGTGGCATAGTTTGAGGCCAAAATGTTGTATGATTTGGCCGTGTATCTGTGTGGAAAGTTAACCACATGATTTTGAGCCCCCAGAATACACATTAGGGCTGATCTATAGTCCTGCCTATGCGGGTTCCTTGCATTATTGATGAACCTCTGGTTAGGAGGGAGAGAAACCAAGCAATAAGCATCTGGGTAGGAAATGAAAAGTTCTAAGTCACTGGCTATCATTATCATCGTTAATCAATATCGCAAGTATTTCAGGACCCAGAGACAGATGTTTGCCTTTTCTATTCTAGAGAGTGACATGATTTGTCCTACTCGTCTGTGCCTGGGGGAACTTGTGCTCACTTGGGATTCTACTTGGAAGGGGATATGTGCTTTTCTCTGGAGCTAACCATCTCAGGTCTTCACTATTTTCTTCCTTCCCAATCTCTATATCTTTGATTTCTTTTTCTTGTCTTACTGCATTAGCTAGGACTTCCAGTTTGATGTTGAAAAGCAGTGGTGAGAGGGGGCATCTTTGCCTTATTCCTGATTTTTGGTGGGAAATCTTCAAGTTTCTTACCATTAAGTACAATGTTAGCTGTAGTTTTTTTGTAGATATATATATTTTTTGTCAAGTTGAGGAAGTTTTCCTCTGTTCCTAGTTTACTACTGTTTTATACAGACCCAGCTATCAGGTGTATGTCTAAAGGGAGAAGCAGAAAAATAATAATAACACAATACTTCTTGTGAAGGTTGCAAGTGACCTCCAGGTTGCTAAAATCACTGGTCCATTCCCAGCTCTCATTTAACTTAGCAGGATTTGACATAGTTGATCATTCCCTTTTCCTTAAAACAATTTCTTCTTTTGGTTTCCAGACACCACATTCTCCTGATTTTCTGTACATATTACTGACTGCTTCTTTTCAGTTTTCTCAACCAGTTTATCCTCATATCCCCGACCTCCACACACCACAGCATCATTGGGCTCAGCCCTTGTTCCTGTTCATGTCTTTATCTATACTTGTTCCCTTCATGACAGCATACAGCCTCATGACTTAAATACCATCTTTCCACTGATGACTGCCAAGGTGTATCTCTATCCCAGGCATCTCTTCTGTGCCCCACATGTATGGATACACACACACACACACACACACACACACACACATATATTTATGGTGCGCGGGCCTCTCACTGTTGTGGCCTCTCCCTTTGCGGAGCACAGACTCTGGATGCGCAGGCTCAGCGGCCATGGCTCACGGGCCCAGCCGCTCCACGGCATGTGGGATCCTCCCGGACCGGGGCACGAACCCGCGTCCCCTGCATCGGCAGGGGGACTCTCAACCACTGCGCCACCAGGGAAGCCCCCACATCTCTACTTGGATATCGATTAGTATCTCAGCCTTCATCTATCCAAAGCTGTTCTCCCGATTGATTGTTCCTATGAAATATGTTCCACTTGCCAGGCTCACTATCCCTGTAGTGGCTCAGGCCAAATATCTGGGAGTCATCCTTTATTCCTCAGCTTTTTCCATATCGCACATTCAATCCATTGGCAAGTCCTACCTGCAAAATATACCTGGACTCCTACTACTTCTCATCACCCCACTGCTACCATATTGGTCCAAGCCCATCACTCCTCACAGGGTCTATTGAAGTCTCCTTCCAGCTAGTCACCCTGCTTCCTCCTTTGCCCCCTCTGACTTTCCTTAACACCATAGTCAGAAGGGTCCTTTAAAAACATGTCAGATCATGCCATTTCTAAGCTCATATGCCTCTGGTGGTTTCCCATCCCACTCAGAGTAAATGCCATACGGGACTCTACGTAGTCTGCTCTCCTCTTTCACTGACCTCACTTCCCTCTATCCGTCCTACTGCTCACCCTGCTCCAGCCACCCTGGCCTCCTGTGTGACCATCAGACAGGCAGGAAAACTCCTACTCAGAGGCCTTCCCATTTGCTGTTGTTGTTGTTTTTCTGCTGGGAACTCTTTTCCTGCAAATGGCTACATGGCCGGGTCCCTCAACTCTTCCAGTTCTTTGCTCATGGGTCGCCCCCTCCTTAAAGCCCCCTCCCCTGTGTACTCTCTATTCCCCCTCCCCACTTCCTCTTCTCCTTAGCAGTGCTTACAGTCTGAGGTCCTTTCCTGCATGGATTTACCTGTTTATCACCTGTCTTCCTAGGCTGGAATATAAGCTCCAGGAGGCAGGCACTGTTGTGTGTTTTTTTCCTCCTCTGTGTCTCCTGCTTAGGATAGCGGGGACATGTGGGAGGCATGCTATATAGTTTTGTTGAATGAATGAAGACACCGCAAAGATTAAAAGCAGGAGGAAAAAGGGAGAAAGGACAGGGGGTGAAAGAAGAGGAATTTGGGCATTTGGCTTTGTAAGTATTTCAGGAAGAGGAGACTCTAGTCTCCAAAATGGACAGGAATGACCCTGAGGAGGATGGGGCAGAAATCCAAGAGCTCAGTTTGCCCTCCAGCTCCAGCCTCTTGGGGTGTAAGCCTGGCTGCTTGGAGGAAAGGGCATCCCCCTCCACTGAGGCCAGGCAAGGGGATCCAGGTGACTGGGAAGGGGATGGGGGACCCCTGTGGAGGAGAAAAGGGGAGGGGAGCAGGAGGGATGGCATAGAGGACACCAGTGAGTGTGCCAGGCCGGGAACAGAAGACTTGACACAGCCCTTGGAGTCAAATGGAACTGGATTCAATCCCAATTTTGCCATCAGTCAGCAGTGTGACCTTGGGCAGTGGCATGGGAAGGGCACGGTAGTGGCACACCCTGGATGCAGGCGGTCAGAGGTGCGTGTCTGTAGAGAACTTAAAAACAACAATACACCCAACTAAAAGTCTGCTTGCCTTTTATTATCACTGTGCAGCATTCGCCCTCCATGGTATACAAATGACCTGGGGAAATTGTTTAACCTCTCTAAGCCTCAGGTTCTTCATCTGTAAAATGGAATTATACCTACTGCACAGTATGTGCGGGTTACATGTGAAAATGTTTGGGGTGTATGCTGTGTGGAGCCTGGTGCGGTTATTGTCATCCATTTCTTTCCCCCCCTCCGTCCCCCTCTTTTTCTCTCTGCCCCCTTCCCCTCTCTTTTGCACAATCCTCCTTTCACTGGTAAACCGTCATTTCTGTTCCCGTCCAGCACCCCACCTGCTTCCCACTCCAGTGGCTGTGGCATCATTACCCCACCAGCCATTCCCGGGGCTGTCGTGTGGTTCAGCAGCTTCCTTCAACCTTAACAGCCCAGGCGGGGTGGCAGTAATTGAGACCAGTCACGCATAACCCCTTTTCTGAGATGGGCTGTTGCCATCAGCAGTTTATACTTCTGAGGCATTATTTCATCAGACAATGCAAAACACAGTCCTCAGCAGGTGGGGAGAGGGGAGTTGTCCTGGAAACTCCGGGCTGGGGCTTTTGCTGCTCTGACAGTTTCTGCTTCCTGTTGAGAGTTGGTCTGGATGTAATCCTGAGATCTGCTGGCTGAGCTAGTGTAGACAGATTGCTGGCTCATCTCGATGCTAACTGCCTGGGGCGGAGGGGGAACTGCTGATGAGGGCTTGGCAGGGAGGAGGGGATGGGAGGGGAAGGGGCCATCCTGATTGGCTGAGCAGAGCCTGTGAACCCTGGGTGCACAGTGGCTGCACTGTGTGTGTGTGCGCGATTGTGTGTGTGTGCGCGCATGCCTGTGGGAGGGGAGGAGGGTGACAGGGAAATCCAGATGGTGAGAAGGCTTTGCTAAAGCCACCTTCTTCAGATGTTTCCGTTTTGCCTAGGGACAAGTTTGCACAGGAGAGAGGCACTCACTGGGAGGTATTCACGCTGAGACCTGCCCTGGTGGGAAGGGAAGCTCAGGGGTCCCCCAGCAGAAGGAGGGGGGCGATGAGGAGAGAGCCCTCTGCCCTGTCAGACTAGTGATGCTAGAATAGAATCCTAACACCTCCGAGGAGAGTCAAAGCACCCCTCTTGCTTGAGCCCGTCCCCACCCTTTCAGGCAGAATGACTTTTTTCAGGTTCAGCCCAAATTCTTCACTTGCCCACACAGTTATCACCTGTCAGGGTGAAATGTGACAGGTGACCTGCTCGCAGGCGTGCAGGTCGGTTTGCTTCAACAAACCTTTATTGGGTGTGATGTGAGCCGACATCAAGATTAGGTGCTGGGATGCTTGCTGGGTGCAGCCCTCTTCCTTTTGCCAGACTCAGTGATCCTAAGTTCCCCTTCTCTGCCCCCAGTTCCATTTCTGCAGCCATTTCCCCCAATCCAAGCCCCAAGGGGAGAGAGGCGGTAGTGGGTCCACCTGGGGCCGCTGATGGGACTCGGATGAGCAAGGGATCCTGGGGGACCCAGGGGAAGGGCAGAGGGCATCTGAGGGAGGGCACAGTGGGGCAAGGAAGGCTCTCCTAGAGAGAAGAGGGACAAGAAATGGGAGACATTCGGGGGAGACAGACACAAAAACAAGGGGCTTCATTCAGGGTCCTCCCACCTGCCCCAGGCCTCTTTGGGCTGTTCCCCACCTGTCCTCATGGGGGCGCTCTGGGAAGGGCTGGGATTTGGATTCCAGAGGCCGGGTGGAATGCAGGGAGGCTCTGGCTTCCAGCAGTCAGCTCTCCCTTCCTTCCGAGGGCAGGGTGGGGCCTGATCCTCCCTATAGGTGCAGGGTGGGTCCTGGGAGAAACTCAGATGTTTGCCCAGGTACTGGAGGTGAACCGCCCAGGGAACCATCGGGAGGCACTTTTGTCCTGCCTGCCTAGAGTCACCTCCTCCCTGGAGAGAGGGGGAGAATGGGGGCGTGGCTGCACAGCACTGAGGGGGATGCGCCGGGGCCTGTAGCTCATGTCCAGGACTAGCTGGGGTGCCCTCACTACTGGGATGAGTCTGCCTAGTGGACGGTTCCAGACAAGTCTCCCTTCCCCTGGGGCCTGGGCCACTCTAGGATGGGAATTCCCAAAGGGATGGTCGCCAGGCTCAAGCCCACCTCATTGTGAGGATGGGGGAATCTTCTCTCCTCCTCCTCCTTTACTCCACTGGGGTGCCTCCTGGGCCTTGGGTAGTCATCTTTGGGACAGAGGTGGGTGGCCTGTTGTCATCTCTGTTTCTGCTGACTGCAGGCCGAGCATTCCTGTAGTTTTCAGAGCTTTGAGTGCTTAATCAGCAAGGAGCTCAGCTGGCTCTAGGGCCAGATCCAGAGTGACAGGGCTTCAAGTGGGAATGGAGGCCATGAGGCCCCCGTTGTCCCATCCCCTCCTTCCCTGGGTGTGGATGTGCATCCCTAAAGCCACCAGCCCTCACCCGTCTGACGCCGCACACTCTGGTTCACGGCTGCTGATCCCTCAGCCTGGAGCCCCTGCTGGGCTTCCTTGCTTCCCCTCAGTCCTGCTGGCCTTTGGGATCCAGCTTGCCTGCCCCCTCCTCTGGGGATCTTTCCGAGGCCCGTGACCAGGGTAGGACCCTCAGTTACGTCCTCCTTCACAACAAGCCGACATCTGTAATTTCCTGTTCCAGGTCTGTACCCTCAGGGAGGCTGTAAGCCCCAGGGGCATGGATTGGGGCCAGGGCCCCATTTTTTAAAAACAGCTTTATTAAGATATAATTCACATATCATATAATTCGCTCATTGAAAATTACAATTCAGTGGTTTTAGTATATTCCCAGATAAGCGCAACCGTCACCCCAGTCCCTTTTAGAATGTTCTCATCGCCTCAAAAGAAACCTTTGGCTGTCCCCGCCACCCCATCTCCTCTTCCCTCCGGCCCACCAGGCAGCCACAGATCTGCTTTCTGTCCCTGTAGATTGCCTTAATCTGGAATTTCATATGAATGGAATCAGAATATGTGGTCTCTGTGTCTGGCTTCTTTTATCTCCCTCATGTTTTCAAGGTTCATCCGTGTTGGAGCACGTATTAGTACTTCACTCCTTTTTATGGTCAAATAATATTTCATTGTATGGAGAGACCAAATTTTGATTATCCATTCATCCACTGATGGACATTTTGGTTGTTTCCACCTCTTGGCTCTTGTGAATGGTGATGCTATGAACATTCACGTACGAGTTTTTGTGTGGACATGTTTTCATTTCTCTTGGGTATCTACCTAGGAGTGGAATTGCTGGGTCACATGGTAACTCTGTGTTTAACATTTTGAAGAACTGCTGGACTGTTTTCCAAAGTGGCTGCACCAGTTTATGGTCCCTACCATGGGCTCTAGGAACTGTGTCTACTGTCCCTCCTGGTAGGTCAGCCCTGACTGGGGCTGTCTTGTTCACCACAGAGACACCAGCCCCTGGGTGGTCTGACCCATAACAGGTGCTTGATAAATAATATATTGAGTGAATGAAAAAGCAAGTGGGTGGGTTCTTTTTAATATGCTGCCCATAAGTCAGTAACCCTTGTCCGTTCAGACCCTGTCCTTGTAATCTTCTCTGTGAGCTTCTCTCTGATCTCCTTGCCTGGCATAATCACAAGTTGCTTCTCCTCGTCGCTTCCATTCTCTCTGGCTGTCACTGCTCATGACTCCTCTGTGAGGCTGAGAGTCACTCTAGGTTTCCGAGCATGTTGTAGTCACCTCTGTATCACCAGCTTCTAAGGCAGGGCTTGGCACAGAAGAGATGCCCTACGCGGGGCTGTGGGGGAAGAGGAGATACACCCCAGCGCTCAGGAGAGGGGAGCCACAAGAGGGCATCTGTAGTGGGGGGATTGTTACAGGGGATCAGTGAGGCAACAGGGAGGGTATCAGGGTCAGGCAGAGGGTGGAACCGCTGCCACCAAGTCTCATTTCCAGGTCTTGGGGCTCCCGAGAGGGAGAGGAGGCTAGGGGGTGCCCCGCCCTAGCCAGTCTGCTGCCTATCTTCCCTGCTTTCCCCAGGTCTGCACCTGCCCTGCCTGGGGACCTGGCTGGGGAGGCAGAGCCCAGGCTTTGAGGCTGCCGAGTACAGACATGACAGACTTTCTCTAGGACATATGCAGGGGACCATGTGGTGAGGAGGTCTGTGGGGAATAGGGCTGTGGTTTTTAACGTGGCAGGTGACTTGCAAACTATTGGGGTGTGATGTGCAGGTTTTAAGTGGAATTTGTATGGCTCCACACTCACTCCACAGGCCACTTGCCAATCATTCATATGTAGTTTTCCCTTTTGTATAATAACCTCTCTTTCCACTCCCAACCCCGCACTCCGCACCAGCCCCCAGTTCCCCAAAGCTGCCCATCAGTTCCCCTTCAGCCTCATTGCCCTCCACAGAGCAGGGCCAATACTCCTGATTCCCGTAGCCTGGGAACAGTCAGTTGATTGGCAATAGACAAGCCCAGAGGCTCACGGCAGAGACGTGGATCCCTGGGTGGGCAGGGCTTCTGCAGATGCAGCACAATTCGGGAGTAGGGGTTGTGCTCTGGGGAGGTGGGGTCAGCTCAGCCCCTCCCCTCCCCTCGCAGCCACTGAGTCAGGGCCTCCGAGTGTGCTGAGGCAGCCCCGTATCACTGCAGCCAGGAGAGCACATTCATATCTGACCCAAAGCAAGAGGAACTCAAAGGAGAGGGAGCAGGGCAGGGCTGGCTACGTGCAGAGGGTAGGGGTGGGGCTGATTCCATTGTCCCTTTGTTCAGTAAACACTCCATGTCCCCTTGCCTTTATGCTAGGCATTTCTTAGCCGTCAGCTGCCACTGTGAGCTCAGAAAAAATGTATTTTTATAGCGCCAGTTCAACACACCTGAGCAGGTGAATCTACTGCCCAAAGACCACCTCTTGATTCTGTGTGCTAACTGAGAGGAGCATGGACAGGTCCCGAGCGAAGCTGAAATCCTGGCACTTGGCTTGGGAATTTGGAATGGGATTTGGGGGTATTTTGATATTTGTAATAGTGCGTGGATTAGGTGGGTGTTAAAAGGAGTTCACTTTTTAGGCGCATGACAGACCGAGGTAAGAGAGGAGGGGAATGTCCCGGGGTTGGGGGAGGCTGGCTTTGTGGGGAAAGTTCCATGGGACGATCCACAAAGCAGAGCTGTGATGTGCCCATTTGGCCTTCTCATGGGGAAGAGAAGTGTTTGGGGGCCATTGCCATTCTCTTGGCCGCACTAGAGCCTGACTGTCAGTGGTCCAGATATACGGCGGATGCATTTTCGTTCTTTGCATCCCACCCCCACCCCAGGACCCAGCGCAGGGTCTGCACGCAGCTAAGTGAAAGGTGACTCTTGAAGATACCTGACGGGCGGCTCACGGAGAAAACCCAAGGGAAAACTTCGATCAGTATAGGAAGGTGGGATTTTGGAACAGCCTTTTCTTCAACCCTGGTGGCAGGGGGACAACATCCAGGCTGGGGGCTGGTGCCCTGGCCCCTGGGCTTCTAGCCTCTGGGGCTGTACTAACACTTGTGGCAGGAGGAGCCACCCCCAGCCCCTAGCTTCATGCCGAAGCTCCACCTGCTTCCACAGCTCAGTAGCCCCCGGGGCTCACAGGGGATGTAGATTTCACCGTACCCATGATGCTGCAGCCCCCGCTGCTCTTGAGGACGCTGGTGTCCCCTGGACAGTACACGGGTGTGCTGACCACACTTGGCTCGTAGAGGATGTGCCTTTGGAGCTGTTCACAGCTGCGGGAACAGGAAAGGATACTCAGGGCCCTGCCCTGAAACATCTCGGCCAGGCCAGGCCCCCACCTGCTGCAGCTCCCTTCTAAGGACATTCCCATCCCAGCTACCAACTTCCATGTCTCTCACTCTGGCCACATAAAGTGCTTAGCAGTTCCCCACGTGTCTCTCCTCTTGCCCCGGAGCCCTATCTTCTGCGTCACTCTCTCTGTTTCTATTTGTCTGAGCCTGCTTCAAATCCTCTTTCTCCAGAAAAGCATCCCCTTGTCTATATGGTTCCTTGCAGCTTCTGGGCCCTGAAGCACTGGGACCACGCTGCATGTCTGCCCCTGATTCTCACTCCCATAGACTTGGGTAGCTCTGAGGGAGAGCCTTTCCATCTTCCAGGAGCTCCAGGCAAACAGAACTCTTCCTTTGGGGTGGGCGAAGCACGCTGAGGTTTGGGCAGGGGCCAGTGTGGTCTATTATGGGTCGATCAGCTCCCAAGACCCCAGAACCGCTGGGGAGGGCTCATCTACTCACAGATATTCACGGGCCCAACACCTTCATGCAGCCTGGGGGTGGGAGGCAAAGGAGACGCAAGGGAACTGCATCAGAGAATGAGGCCAAGAGGCACGCGGCACCCCACCGCTTCTGCCTGCTCCATGGACCCTGTCAGCGAGGAAGGCCTGTGGTCTGCGTGCTATTTTAGATTTTCCACGACTGTGGGATGGGCAATGGCAGCAACAGCAGGCAGAGGGCAGGAGAACAGACATACCTGGTGCCCATCCTTGACTGACATGTGCTCCTCGCCCTCCAGCAGGTGCCTGTAGGTGGCGATCTCGATGTCCAGGCCCAGCTTGGAGTTCATCACCTCCTGGAACTCCTTGAGCAGGCAGGCCATGTCCTGCTTGGCCTTCTGCAGGGCCTCCTCCAGCCCAGCCAGCTTGCACTTGGCGTCGTTGAGGGCCGCCTCCCCCTGCTGCTCCGCCTCGGGCATGGCGCACCCTCCAGTTTGCAGCGCTGGGAGGAGAGGGCACAGAAAGGCATTACGGGGCGCCCTGGAGAACAGAGAACACGGTCGTTGTGAGGCAATTAGAAACAATATATATTGGTCTCTTCCAC
Source organism: Leucopleurus acutus (assembly GCF_964270905.1). NCBI lineage: Eukaryota > Metazoa > Chordata > Mammalia > Artiodactyla > Delphinidae > Leucopleurus > Leucopleurus acutus. Next base: position 43,012,783 of record NC_139152.1, read on the forward strand.
CAGTTTCTGGACAGAACGCCCCCAAACCTTGTAATTTCCTAAGTGATAAGCACACTAAGATCATCCTTTGTTCTAACGTTTGGTCTTTGACCCTGGTTTCTGACACAGAGTCCCTAAACCCCTTAGAATTTCCTGGGTATTGGCAATGTCTTTTGTTTAATTAAGGTGACTCTAGGTAGGCTCCTGGATGGGGGCTGGTCACCAGAAAGACCAAGCCATGATTAGAAGCTGGGAATTTTCAGCCCACCCTGCAAATCTCCCGAGAGGGGAGAGAGGCTGGGAACGGAGGTAATAATTGATCATGCCTAGGAGAGGAAGCCTCCATAAAATCCCAACAGTAGAGGATTCAGAGAGCCTCCAGGCTGGTGACCAGGCAGAGGTGTGGAGAGAATGGCACGCCTGGAGAGGGCATGGAAGCTCCACGCCCCTCCCACATACCTTGCCTTATCCACCTCTTCCACCTGCGTGTTCATCCCTATCCCTTATCATATGCTTTTATAATAAAGCAGTAGTTGTAAAGGAATCTATTTTCCTGAGTTCTGTGAGCAACTCCAGCAAATTAATCGAACCTGAGGAGGGGGGTCATGGAGACCTCCAATATATAGCCGACTGGTCAGAAACACAACCTGGACTTGTGATTAGCATCTGAACTGGGGGCAGCCTTGTGGGACTTGGGGGGCAGTCCCTAACCTGTGGGATCTGATGCTATCTCCAGGTAGGTAGTGTCAGAAGTGCGTTAAGTTGTAGAACACCCAGCTGGTGTTGCAGAACTGGTTAGTATGGAAACACCCTTCCCCCATATCTGGTATCAGAAGGTGCTGTGAATGTGATAGTGGGAGGGTAAGGGAGGGACACAGGAGGAAGAGTGAGTTTTTCCTACAGTCATGGTTATGTGTCAGATTCAAATCTGCTGTGGGTTTCATCCTAGGATTGCGACATCTGGTTCCTCTGGGGGATGGGGACCAGTTCTCTTGTCTAGAACACCTCAAGGAGATCTGTGAGTTTCCTCTAGATAAGCCAAACAATTTCTTTGTGACTAATAGATTTTAAGTGTCTGCTTGGTCTTCACTAGCCTAGGAGAAGAGAGTGAGTCTGAGTTTATGAACTCTGTGGGGTCACCTTGAATTTCAGGATCATAGAATTAGAGTCTTTGGTTGGAAGGGGCCTTGGAGAACATCTTTTCTATACTCCCATCTAGTGAAGAATCCTTGCTATTCCATCTTGATGCAGTAGGTTGCCTAGCCTCTGTTGGGGGCCTCACTGTTTCCTGAGCCTGCTCATCCTGCTGTGGGTCAGCTCTTCTGTAGAAAGGGCTCGCTCCCTCTCGTGGCAAACAGCGCAAGTTTATTCCCTCCTCAACTGGGCCCCCAGGGAGGATGGACCCCCCCATCGCGACCAAGACCAGATGGCGGGTTACCCTGTGATGGCCTCATCTGGGCTTTGACATTCTCAATGTCTTGCTGCAACCACTGAATCAGCTTGTTTATTTCCAGAATCTCGTTCTTGCAGTTGTGGAGGTTGTCACAGTGGGTCCCGGCTGTCAGCCGCAGCTCCTCATACTACCACACAGGGAGGTCAGAACCTGGGCACCCACACTGTTGTCCCTCCCAGCCCCCTTCCCCACTGTCCCCCGTGTCTCCTCTCCTAACTTCCTGGGTCAGGTGCTTTTGGATTCTTATACTTGTTCTGTTCCCCATCCCCTATCCATTTCTGGTCCTTTTCTGGGCTATTCCTTATTCCTTTCTCATATTCCAGCCCTGAATCTTTAGGCTTATTAAATTCTCCTCTAAGCTCCAAACTCCCATCCTCTCTGTTTAGTGATTCTGTGTCTTGTCCTTTTCTCTCTGCCCTGAGATTTCCCTCCTTTTTTTCTCCATCCCTGCTCTGGACCTTGGAAAGAGATTCTGTGCTCAGCCTGGGGTACCTAACCGACCAAGGCCTGAGGACACAGCACATCTGCCCCCGCCAGGGTGAATATGTTTGTATATTCTCCTTCAAAACAATTGAAAACAAAATGCAATATTATTTCCTATCTTGGTTTAACACTTTTTTATTAAACTTTTGTACATTGAATCTGATTTCTGAATAGTGTGTTATAGATTACATTAATAGATTAAACATTTAGCCAACTTTGTATTTTCTGCATATAATGGATGGGAGCGTTTTGCATAGAAAATGCAAAACAAGATAAGCACAAGTCAGTCTCTTTGGTTATTGTGAAAAAGCCTGTAGTTGCCCAATCAATACCCATTCTCCTCTTCTTCAAACAGAAGCCCAGATAAGAGAATATTTCTCAGCTTTCTCATCAATGAGGTGCACGGCCATTGCTGGGTAGGGCTTCTAGGAAAGCTGTTTAAAGTCAGAGATGATTCAGTTGTCATGTTCCTTTTGCCCTCTCTTCTTCTGCCTGCTTGGAATGAACATGTGAGATTGGTGGTATTGCAGCCATCTTGGGACATGGGGCAACCATGAGGATTAAAGCACTATGCTAAGAATGACAGAATAGAAAGCTAGAAGGAGCCTGTGTTCCTGATGGTAACATAGAACCCCAGAGTCATCTGTGGGCAGTCTACTTCTTTACTTTCAAATTATTTGAGAAAAAAGTAAAAATCAAATTTGTTTCAACTGTCATTATTATTATTGATTTCTGATCCTCACGGCTAAATACAATTTTTAAATAATAGAGTTATCTTTCTGGTTCTAACTTAGGAGGATGGGAAACTGTGGTTATTTTTCCTGAGCCCACCTGACTGATGAATGGCCCGGGAGAGCAACTGGAGGAGGGGCCGGCCGGAGCAAAACCTGGCCGTGGGTGAGTCACAGACTGAGTCATAGGGAGCTGACGCCAGGCCAGGGTTTGATACCTTGATCACCATGGATCTCCAGAAAAAGGGTAGAACATTGCTTGGGACACTCCCTGGAGATTGGTGCCCATTGCCTTCAGAAAAAAGTCCAAAGGCCTCAGTGCAGCTCTGCTGTGATCTGGCCCTGTGTCTCCAGCTGCATTTCTTTCATGGTGCTTCCTTTCATGCCTCACCTCAGCCAGACGTCTTTTCCCCCATGCTTGTGGAAATCATACTTGGCCTTCGAGATCCCGACCACACCCCAGTGCCTCCGCCTTTCCAGACACAATTTGTTACTTGCATCATCATCCTATTCCCTTGGCCTGCAGCTTGACCTTAGCGGTCACTTCATGCTACCTCATATCTCAGTTTGGCTGGTTCCACGTTTCTCTCCCGTGGACTGTAATTTCCTTGAGGATGGGGATGCTGTGACTCTTAGTATCCTCATGGTTCCACACACCCCAGTAAGGCCCTCCTTCCCTGGCCACCCTGTTGCAACCCGTATTTGCACCACACTCCCTACGCTTCACCCTGATTTATTTTCTCCGTAGCACGTGTCCATCTAACATACATCCACTGTACTTATTCGTCTTGCCTGTCCCGCCCCTGCCCCTGCCTCTGGAATGAAAGTGACACGAAGGCAGGGATTGTTTGTGCTGTTCCCTGCTGGACCTCCAGCACCTAGAACGGTGCTTGGCAAACGACGGATGCTCAATGAATGAATGAAGGAATGAGTGAGTGAATAATAATGGTGCCTTTCACAGATAGGGTGGGCAAGACCGAGATGATAATATTTGTTAAATCAAATTGCCCTCAGGGACACCAACTGCCCTCCCAGCAAGACCCTAAATTACCTAAGTCTGGGGCCACCTGAATCACGGTTTCTGCTCCACTATTAGTAACCACCCCATGCCATTAGCCTCCTCCCATGCCCGGAAGCCCAGAGTCCTCTTTGTCATCATTGCCAATTAGCATTCCTTGCCAGTTAGCATTCCTTGCCACACCAGGGCCTGGGTGTGGCATGACCCTCAGTCTCTCCTCACCCGCTTCCTGGGGGATAGTGGGCCTGGGGTCCCCCGGGCCCCGCCTGGGCCTCCCCCGGCTCTGGTACCAGGCCTCTGCTTGCGCTTTGCTGCGGCTGGCGATTTTGTCGTACTGGGCTTCGATCTGGGAAACGATGCCGCCCGCCTGCAGCTCCTGGCTTTTGTCCACCTTCACAATGATGGAGGTCTCTGAGATCTGAGACTGCAGCAGGCTGATCTCTTGGGTGTGGGGACCCTGGGAGATTGGCCCCTGGCTGACCATCTGTGGGCAGCATGGCTGCAGGTACCTCCTCATATAAGCTTTTCAGGAAGTCGATCTCCTGGACCAGACCTCCACATTGGTCTCCAGGTCAGCCTTTATCAGGAAGGCTGTGTCCATATCCTGAGGCCAGAGAAGTGACAGTCGTAACCTGGGGCCACCCCTCTGCCAGCTGGGCCACCAGGCAAGGTGGTGGCAGGTGGCGGGTGTGGGACCCACCTTTCCTCACTTAGGCCTATGTGGAAGGGAAGGGGTGACAAAGCCAAGGATGGAGTGAGGGGTCCCCAGCCCCAGGACCCCATGCCTGGGCCTGGCATTCTGATGCGGAAGCATCTGAAGACAATGGGGTTAAAGGAGCCTTGAATGCATTCCTCAGAGCTCCCTATGGACCTCAGGCCAGAAAATACATCGCTATCTATGTGAGGGATCAACAAGATGATTTTCATCTCTGGGAGTTTGAGTCAGAGTCTTTGTTTTGGCTTTGATTTGGCATTTGCAACATCTCCAGCTTCTTGGGCATGTGTAAATACAACCCTTAACATGAGTTGGGAGGTGGAGGCCAGGTCAGTCCCTGTCCTTCTGCAAGGGGCGGGGGAGGCTGGCCTTCCTCTCTCCCAGGGTCTGCGGTGTGGGCGGGCTGCAGACACATTCGGACACGGTCCAGGGGCTGAGTGTCCCCAGGCCCAGTGGGCCAGCTCAGGGGGCCTTCTCCCTCCCTGGGCCATCCTCCCTCACCTTCTTCAAGGCAACAAACTCATTCTCAGCAGAAGGCTGCAGGGAGAGCTCCTCTTCATATCTGGCAGAATGGGCAGGGGAAAATGTTTTAGTTGGGCTTGTGGGGTTTGGAAGGGAGTTGGTATCAGGCCTGAGGGTAGGAGCCTCTGGGGGCAAATCCGTGTCTCACCGACTGAATGCCCTAGGGTGGCACCAGGTCCAGCCCCATCTCTGGACACGTCTGGCTCCTCCATCCACTCAACACAGATGACTTTTATCATTGCCTCTCATTAGCAAGTTTACCTTCCATGCACTTTGCAAGTTTACCTTCCATGCCACTGCCCAGCAGCCTGTTCCTGTGTCGAATCATTCTCTGGGAAGTCCTTCTTAAAGCTACCTTTATTCTATCTTGCTGCTGAGGAAGCTTACGTCATCTAGGCGTTCCCTCTTGGAGGGCAGTGAAGAGTTGGCTGCCTGCTGCTGGCGCAGCTGTCTTTTCTGAGTTGTTCTGAGAGTTGGCTGTAGTCACTGAAATCCCAGCTGACCCCGAGCCCCTCCTCACCAAGAGAGTTCTGAGCCTGGCCTCTGCCTGCAGCTCACTTGCAGAGACAGCAATTACTCACTCTACCAGATCCTCAGAGACAGCCCGCCTATTTCCTCTAGGCTCCAAGGGAGCTCCTCACCCACTCACTGCCCCCGAAGGCAACGGAATCAGGGTCAGGGATTTAGTCTGGCTGAATGACTCACTTTGATGAGTGACATCAATGCATTTAAAGCTTCCCCATGCTTCCTAATGCCTGTCCTTCCGTTTTCCAGCATAACTCTGGCGCTGCGCAGGCTCAGGACACTGAGCCTGCCGCCTGGGTTTCAACCCCAGCTCTGTCCTGTGCTAGTCATGTGACTTTGAGTAAGTGACTGGGCCTCTCTGGGCCTCAGTTTCATCATCTGTAGAATGAGGATAACACTGGTCCTGCCTCACAGAGCTGCTGTGTTACAAATATCACACTAGTTAACGTCTGCAAAGCTCCACGCCTACGCCTGGCACAGGGTACTGTGTATTTGCTATTATTGTTAAAATACCATCTGGTCTCATCCTTCTCCTATTGCCCTACTTTTAAAATCAAAAGTCCTGGGCTTCCCTGGTGGCACAGTGGTTGAGAGTGCGCCTGCCGATGCAGGGGACACGGGTTCACGCCCCGGTCTGGGAAGATCCCACATGCTGCGGAGCGGCTGGGCCCGTGAGCCATGGCCACTGAGCCTGCACGTCCGGAGCCTGTGCTCCGCAATGGGAGAGGCCACAACAGTGAGAGGCCCGTGTACCACACACACAAAAAAAAAAGAGTCATGTACCCCAATGTTCACTGCAGCTCTATTTACAATGGCCAGAACATGGAAGGAAACTAAGTGTCCATCGACAGATGAATGGATAAAGAAGATGTGGCACATATATGTAATGGAACATTACTCAGCCATAAAAAGAAATGAAACTGAGTTATTTATAGTGAGGTGGATAGACTTAGAGTCTGTCATACAGAGTGAAGTAAGTCAGAAAGAGAAAACAAATACCATATGCTAACACATATATATGGAATCTAAAAAAAAAAGTTTCTGACAAACCTAGGGGCAGGACAGGAATAAAGACGCAGACGTAGAGAATGGACTTGAGGACAAGGGTAAGCTGGGACGAAATGAGAGAGTAGCAATGACATATATACACTACCAAATGTAAAACAGATAGCTAGTGGGAAGCAGCTGCATCTCACAGGGAGATCAGCTCAGTGGTTTGTGACCACTTAGAAGGGTGGGATAGGGAGGCTGGGAGGGAAACGCAAGAGGGATGGGATATGGGGATATATGTGTACATATAGCTGATTCACTTTTTTGTACAGCAGAAACTAACACAACATTGTAAAGCACTTATACTCTAATAAAGATGTTAAAAAAAAAAGAAAGGTGTGGAATTTGGGGAGGTGGGAGGTGCAGCCGGTGGCTCTTCCAAACCCATGCAGAAGGATTACATCAAACCTCCCATTGCCCCCTCTGTGGCCCCTCTCTCACTTGCAAAGAGGTAAGAATGGTGACTTTAAAGACCCTCCTAATACAGCTCTTTTTAACAAACTCAGAACCTCAAACCTTCTCAAAATGAACCCCCTATAGGTGGGGTCCCCTCCAATGCCCCATGTATCCCTGCCACCCTCCAGCATGCCCACCAGCTCCCCAGACCCCAGCCACATACACTCCAAACGGTACAAGAGGATGTCATACTCACAGATGTTAACTGGAGAAACACCCTCTCCGCTCGGCCTGATTTGGGGGGAGGGGGGAGAAGGAAGGTTACTGTGGTGTCCAGCAGCTTACAGCCATTGGAAGCGACGTTTTTGCAATTGTTTTAAATGTATTTAGAAAAACCTGAATTATTTTTTATTGCAGAAGTAATGGAGGTTGAAATTATTTAAATACTAGTAGTATTAAAAATAATAATCTAATGAATGAAATAATGCAGAGTTTGGGGTTCATAGGAGTCAAACCTGTAATCTCAGAAACACATTTTTTGGTGTAAATGAGGTAGACACCTTAAGAAAATTAAAGCTAATCATATGCTACTGTCAGCTGGAAAGGTAGGGCTGTCATAGAACAAGAAGAGCTCTCTTTCAATAATGGACTATTGTCAGGCACTGAGGTTATTACAGGTGTGGAGAGGAGTCTGAGTCATAAGTGTAACGATAACAATAGTAAGTCTATCATTGTTGTAGCAAGTAGAGTAGTTTTGCTTTAGCATCTTGAGGACAGAAGTGGCATTCATTATAAACACAGACAGAACATTAAAAAGGGCTACCTACCTACTACCTACATTATGCCACTTAATTCTCTCAACAACCCCATTAAGTAGGTTTTATTATCTCAGTTTTACAGATGGCGAAATTGAAGATCAGAGAGGTTAATTAACTTGCCCATGATCACAAAGCTGGATTTGAGGTCAGATTCATTTGACTCCAAAGCGCATATCTTTGGCCATTAAACTGAAAGATAGCTAACATTTATTGACCATTTGCTGTGTCCCATGCATTGTTCTAAGAGCTTCATATATAGTCCCTCACTTTAGCCCCCTTAATAACATATAAGATAGAAACTGTGGTTATCCCCATTTTACAGGTGAGGACTGGAGAGATGAAGTAATTGGCCCTTGGTCACACAGCTGGTAACTGGCGAGCACAAAGTTCCCATGGGGCTTTGGGGATCATGTGACCTGACCTCTTTATTCCATCACTAAAGAAATTGAAGGCTGGGGCTGGGCAGGGGAGGGGATACTGAGTTTCCTAAGCTTACATAGCTAGTTAGTGGTAGACCTGTCAGCCCAAATCCTAGGACAATTTATTCTCAGTTCATACCACATATCCAGACCCACCGTGTAACCAACTTTCTCCTTTGATAGAAGTTGATTACGGAGATCCAATCAGCTCCTAAATTTCTATGGGGTGCTAAAAGTAGTTACACCTCAAATGTGGGAATCTGCTCATGATTTCCCTGGAAAGAAATTGCACCTGTATTCTTTGTCATAGTCCAATTCCACCTGCGTTTTGCTCCCTTTTCCAGGCAAGGAGGGGCCTGCAGCACCTGAGCCCTTAGGAATGCCCAGGCAGCTGGGATGGAGTTGGTGCATCTGCCCTCACTTGCACTCCTCGCCCTCCAGCAGCTTCCTGTAAGTGGCGATCTCCATGTCCAAGGCCAGCTTGATGTTCATGAGCTCCTGTACTCACACAGCAGCTGTGCCATGTCCCGCTTGGCCTTCTGCAGGGCCTCCTCCAGGTCCACCAGCTTGGCCCATGCATCCTTGAGGGCCAGTTCTCTGTGCTGTTCCGCGTCGGCGATGGCTGTGTGCAGGCTGGCACACTGTAAGGAAAGGAGGAAGCCGTGAGCCTTACTAACCTCTGGAGATCTGGTGCTTCTTGGGTAGGAGTCCTGTAAGAGTGGCAGAATGACCCGGAAGAAATGAGTGTGTGGGGAGCTCTGGGCCCTGCCAGAATGTACCTGCATCTTGACGTTGTCGATCTCGGCTCTCAGCCTCTGGATCATCCGGTCCGTCTCAGAGATCTCTCGTTTGGTGTTGCGGAGATCATCGCCGGGCCGGCCTGCTGTGACCTGCAGCTCCTCGTACTGATGCCACCAGAGTAGAGTCAGTCACTCCACCAAACATTGGCAAGGGCACTGCCTGTGCACCCAGCCTGGCCCTCGGTGCCCTGAGCGGGCCCATCCATTCACTGATCGTTCGCACATTCCCTCGCTTGTTTCTTGAGCACATCTACTCGCCAGGTGTGTCCTGGGCTCTGGGAATATCATGAAGAGCATAATCAGAGCCCTGCCTACAGTTTTCTGGCAACAGTCAAACCAGCATATTATCGAGTTTATGGTTCCAAACTGAGATGAGTCCCTTAGGAATTGAACAGTGGCTATGGGGGTGTGATAAAGGAATCTGACCTGGATATGGAAGTGGCTGGGGGGATAGGCAGGGAAGTCCTTCAAGAGATGGGGATACTTGAGCCGGGCACTGAAGTCTGGGAAGGATTGACTTAAGTGACCGGCTTGGGGGAGAATATTCCAGACCGGGAAACAGCCTGTGTGCGAACACCCTGGGATAGGAAAGCGCACGCAGAGCTCTAGGAGTAACAGGTGACTTGGCATTGTCCTTGGGGGGGTGGTTCTTGGTCACGGGGCATATGTCCAGACCAACTGTGACCATGAATTTTGGTGGCCCTCCTGACACAGGTGTTGGGGAAACAGGGAGGAGATGCAGGGGAACGGTGTTGGACGGTGTCCAGACTGTAGAGTACCCCGTTCTGAAGACTTTGTAACAGAATCCTCCATCTCAGGTGGCTCTCTGTCTAATAGTGCGTATCCAGGACACACTCATTTAGGAGAAATAAATGCACCCTATGTCCTCCAGCAGCCTGAAGAAAACCCACGCCCTTGCCCAACAGAAGAAGAGCCCCTGCCTGAGTGAAGATCTGTCCAGTTTTGAAAGTGCTGAATAGTTCACCTTCTTTGTTTCCAGACACACACAGTTAAAGGGAACAGCAGCCTTGCCAGCAAAGGGAATCGTTCGCTATACATTTCAACCATCCCACCTGGAGTTAAGTGCATCCCACCTCCACTTACCACCAAGGGGCTGCCTCGCCCTTGCACCCCTGGCACCTGACACCCTGCTTCCTTTCTACCACGTTGCAGTGGTAGGGACTAAGTCCATGCCCAGATCAGGGCAAGGGATGGGAGCCAGTTTGTAGGTGAGCAGCTGCCCCAGAAAAGCACCTGCATTTGGCAGAGAACTGATCTCATGGGTTGGACCATCCACGCTACTACACCCCTCCAAAGCCAAACCTTCTGACCATCTGCGTCTTTGGATAGTAGCTCTCTGTGGTTATTCCAACCTCCCTCTTCCCAGTACAAACTCTTTTGTTCAGCAGTGTTCATTTCTGCCTTGCAGCCCCATGGGACCGCTTGCTCAGCCTTGAACCCCTCCCTGCTCCTTGGCAATCTTTTCCTCTCATTGCTTCCAACACAGACTGAAAACCCACCCTTCTTGGAAGTGTTTTATTAGTGCTTTTTCCTTTCTGTGACTGTTCATTCACTTCATGGCCTCCCAGACCTTGGATTCCTTTTGTACTTCATTCATTTACAACTTTGTAACCCTGCTTGTCATATAGTAGGAGCTCTGTAAATAAACAAGCCCTTTAGAAAGAGTTTTATGACCGTTTCTTGGTTGTTTGAGTCTCATCCAACCCCCAACCAGTTGTAAGTGGTGTGGGGGCTGTGGCTGTCCTTTGGAGCACCCAGCATTTCTTGACCACATATCAGTGTGTGTGTATTAGGGTTTCCGCATGCATTTCAAGCTTAGTTTTCATAGTTTTCAACTTGGCTCCTGCCAAGTTGAAAGAAACAGGAATGCTCACATGATTCCTGAGGCTTGTGGCTAGTAGTTAAACAATGATTTGGGGCTTCAGAGAACACTAGCCCTGGAGCCTATCACGGAGGTGCCCACGCTCACCTTGGTCTGGTACCAGGACACAGCATCAGCCCGGCTGCGGTTGGCGATGTCCTCGTACTGGGCTTTGACCTCGGCGATGATGCCATCCAGGTCCAGGCTGCAGTTGTCCATGGACAGGACCACCAATGTGTCGCTGACCTGGGTCTGCATCTGGGGCAGTTCCTGCAGAGCCAGTTAACTCAGCATCACTACAGCAAAAAAAGAAGGGGTCTCGAAATCATGCAGTTGACCTCCCATCTAAGTCAGGAATCCTTTGGCAACCCCGGCAGGGATTTCCCAGCTCTTCTTATGCCAGGCATTTGATGGAGGGCGAGGTCCCATGTCAACCCCTGAGGAGTTTCTGGGTCATAGATCAGTGTGATGGGAGTGTGTCCCAGCATCCCTTCTCAGGGCTTCCTTCTGTGTATTTTCCCTGAGTATGAAGGATGAGTAAGTGTTCTCTGAATCCAAATTATATCAGGTTGAATACGACTTATGTGATTCATATGCCAACATTAAAGGTTTCTTCGGGATTGGGTGGTTTTTCGGACCCTGCTCCCCTCCCCCTGCACAGTGTGAATTCATCACTCTCTACCCCTCTCTCCCCTTCCACAGACCCAGGTCTCTGCCATCAGAGTAGCAGTGCCCAGAAAGAGGCATCTTCAGGGGCCAAGAAACACCCTGACCAAAAGGCTGAGGGGCAGCTTGCCTTATGAACTTTCTGGGATGGGGAAGGGAGACGTGGGTCTTAATTCCTTGGGAATGTTACCCAACGACATGGGATTTTAGGAATCAGCACTCCCTCCTTGCTAGGCCATGGGGTTGGGGGCAGAAGCCTCAGAGGTGGGGTGGTGTTGAACGTGGCAGGATTTCAAGCAGTTCTTCCCAAACCCATGACCTCCTAAGCCCTCCATCCCGGGTAGAGGCACTATATGGATAACACCCTGCCACATCCTTTTCTTTTCAGGGTCCAGACATAGGAGGGACAAACACATTTGCAGGCTCTTACTGCCTCAAAGAACACCCGGAGGAAATTGGTCCCTTTGGTCAGAGAGTTGACCTTGGCCTCCAGGTCCACCTTGTCCATGTAGGGGGCATCCAAGTCCTGGAAAGATGGCACAGAATGCTCCTCTGAGACCCTGGCACCAGGCAGCAAGTCCGAAAGAAGCTGGGCAGGCTCTTCCTCCATGGCCCTTACAGTTTGGATTTTAGCAAACTCTGTATCTGGGGTTTGGGGTTGCGGGTGGGTGATTGCTGGGAACTGCAGGCTCGAATCTCCTGGGCTAACCGAAACCCAAGCAGGGTCATTGGGGCCATAAATACAGAGGGAGGATTTTGGCAGGCTTGAGCTATCCAGATATTCTCAAGGTTGAAGTCACTTTTCTTGGGCGGCCTAAGGGTCCATCACCCCACACTCCAAGATTCAGTTTTGAATTTTCTCCTTTGAGAGACATTCCCAACCACTTTCTTCAGAGCCGCAAACTCATTCTCAGCAGCCGTGTGCTTGTTAACTTCATCCTTGTCCCCGTAAGCACAGAGGAGAGAGGGCGTGCTTGTGAGTAAGGGTTATTTTTTGTTTTATTTTTTAACATCTTTATTGGAGTATAATTGCTTTACAATGGTGTGTTAGTTTCTGCTTTATAACAAAGTGAATCAGTTATACATATACATATGTTCCCATATCTCTTCCCTCTTGCGTCTCCCTCCCTCCCACCCTCCCTATCCCACCCCTCTAGGTGGTCACAAAGCACCGAGCTGATCTCCCTGTTCTATGCGGCTGCTTCCCACTAGCTATCTATTTTACGTTTGGTAGTGTATATATGTCCATGCCACTCTCTCACTTTGTCACAGCTTACCCTTCCCCCTCCCCATATCCTCAAGTCCATTCTCTAGTAGGTCTGTGTCTTTATTCCCGTCTTACCCCTAGGTTCTTCATAGCCTTTTTTTTTTCTTAGATTCCATATACCTGTGTTAGCATACGGTATTTTTTCCCTCTTTCTGACTTACTTCCCTCTGTATGACAGACTCTAGGTCTATCCATCTCACTACAAATAACTCAATTTCATTTCTTTTTATGGCTGAGTAATATTCCATTATATATATGTGCCACATCTTCTTTATCCATTCATCTGTCGATGGACACTTAGGTTGTTTCCATCTCCTGGCTACTGTAAATAGTACTGCAATGAACGTTGTGGTACATGACTCCTTTTGAATTATGGTTTTCTCAGGTTTTATGCCCAGTAGTGGGGTTGCTGGGTCATATGGTAATTATATTTTTAGTTTTTTAAGGAACCTCCATACTGTTCTCCATAGTGGCTGTATCAATTTGCATTCCCACCAACAGTGCAAGGGTGTTCCCTTTTCTCCACACCCTCTCCAGCATTTATGAGTAACTGTTTGATTGAACTCTTCCCAGACAGAGGAGGACTGTACTGGTGCAGCAGGAACTAAGAAACCTTAAGTTCTTCCCAGCTCTTCCACTGACCTGTGTGTGACTTTGGGTAATTCACTTAAGCTCTATTTCTCCCCCTGTAAAAGGGGAATGATTTCTTCTGCCAGAGTTTCTTTTTCCCTTTTTTCTTTTGTAAGACTAGAAGGTGAGCGTGCAACTGATAGGAATAGAAATACATATTTATGCAACTCCATCCTCTTAGAGATGCACAATTCCAATCTTTAAAAAATTTTGCTGGGCTTCCCTGGTGGCACAGTGTTTGAGAATCTGCCTGCCAATGCAGGGGTTACGGGTTCGAGCCCTGGTCTGGGAAGATCCACATGCCGCGGAGCAACTAGGCCTGTGAGCCACAACTACTGAGCCTGCGTGTCTGGAGCCTGTGCTCCGCAACAAGAAAGGCTGCGACAGTGAGAGGCCCGCGCACCGCGATGAAGAGTGGCCCCCGCTCGCCACAACTAGAGAAAGCCCTCACACAGAAACGAAGACCCAACACAGCCAAAAATAAAAAAAATAAAAAGGCAGATGCTTGCTTTACAAAAAAGAAAAAAAATTTTTGCTGCCTCAAGTGCCTGCTGGAACTGTGGGGTAAACTTTGTTCAGGACACTGTTCCGGTCGATTTTGATATATTTTCACTGAACCTCAGGGCAGTCATTTAAGTAGTGTGCTTTTAGTGAGTAGGTGTTGCTCTAACTCAGAAACCAAGGGTGAGCCAGCTAAGGGATTGGTGAGGACCATCCTTTCTGTTAGATACCTCACCTACTGTAGCCTGGGTGATGGCAAGTCAAAATTGCCTCCCCTGAGGAGGATCAGATGGACTGGTTTATACTCTAGTGTGCATCTTGGAAATGCAGGTGTCTCAATAACAGAGCCCATGTCCAGCAGAGTTAAATAATAAGCCGATTATAAAATAATATATTGCTTTCCAGAGTCGGAATCTTTTGTGAGATGACACAGATGTCCCTTTGCAGTCATGGAGACAGACAGAGTAGGCTTCTTGTTAATAGTGATGCATGAGATGAGGGTCCCTTGGTTACCCCATACTTTGCTGTCTTCTTCTCATGAGATAATGACTGCAAGTCCAAACCTCCCTGACACGGACATCTGCTCCTTCGCACCCCTCTGGTCCTCATAAAGAGGGGTTCTGGGATGACTGCATGTGACCTAAGGGTCTCCCACTCTCACCTGACTTTGAGATCTTCCACGACATCCTGCATGGTTCTCAGCTCAGCACCCAGCCTGCCCCTCTTGGTGGTGACGCTGTCCAACTGCCACTGGAGGTTGATGTAGGTGTTGAAGATGGGCTCCAGGCTCTGCCTCACGGTCTTGGTGCCCTGCTCCTGCAGCAGGGCCCACTTGGTTTCCAGGACCTCGTTCTGCTGCTCCAGGAACCGCATCTTGATGGGGGAAGAAGAGAGTGAAGTCTGGAGAAACTGGGGAGGCAGAGCCAGACACCCCAATTAATACGGGAGAGAGGAAAAGTATGCCCATCTGCCAGTGATATAACTGACAACTCCACGTCAAAATGGAAAAGCCCATCAAGCCACCCTGATGTTCTCTGGGGCTCCACAGAACTAGTGCGGTGGGCCTTGGAGGCCTCCATTCCTGGGGTAAGTGTCTCTACAACACCTGCTCTGGGTTAAGTTAGTTTGCCCAGGGAATTTAACAGCTTCACCCTTCCCTCTGTGTTGACTGAACCAGCTGGCATGGCTCCCAAGGAGGATGAGGGGAAATTCCCACAGGTCCTGCGGGGCCCCACCTGCAAATACCTCTGCCCCGGGAGATGCTTGCCGAGCGGATGCGCTTTCCCACAGGGAGGTCGTTGGGTGACTGCTGCGCTCTGGCCGGGGCCTCTCCAAAACTTCCTGCCAACCCAACCGCATGGACGAGATGCAGCCCCCGGCTCACCTTGTCAATTAAAGAGGCAAACTTGTCATTGAGGGTCTGGATCTGCTCCCGCTCTTCTTTCCGTAATGGCTGGATGGTGGGGTCAATTTGCATGTTGAGGGGAGTCAGGAGACTGGTTGATGGTGACCTCTTGGATGCCTCCAGGGGGACAGACGGAGAAGCCGTGGCCCCCATAGCCCCCTCCAGTTCTGCCCCCATAGCCGAACCCACCACTGACCTCAATCTCTCTGCTCGCCCTGCCATCAAAGCCACTTCGGAAGCTGCTGCACCCACTGATGGAGACCTGCTTGGTCCCCCCCAGGTTGTAGAGGCTGAGGCTTCCACAGCTGGTCCCAGCACCACTGATCCTTCCCGTCCCTCCACTGCCCACCCCGGGGAGTGGGCCACAGAGACGGAGCTGAAGCGAGAGCGGCCGGTGGCTAGGGTGGTGGCTGAGGCCATGCTGAAGCCCCTGCGGCTGCCTGTCTGGAAGGTGAGAGTGGACTGCCTGGACATGGTGGCTGGGAGAGGCTGGCGAGGAGAGCTCCTGATGTGGGTACGTGTGGAGGGGGATGGAGGAGACAGGGCAGCTGGGGCGCCCTGCCCCCTGGGCTTTTATGGGCCTCTGGGAGGGGCGGGGTGTGCTCAGGCAGGCCTCTGATGGCATCTCCTTGGCATCCACCAACCTTGAGCCCACACTCAGCTCCCCTCTGGAAACAGTGTAAAAGCCACTGGTTGGTTCCCTGACATCCCTCCCGCATGTGGAAACTCCTTTCTAGTCGCAACTTGATCAGCAGATGAATGAGAAGCACGTAAATAGCTTTCAGTCACGTCCTAATCATGCATCTTATAATGGACTCAGAAAACACTGCCTCATTTCTAAACTGCTCTCTTAGGCCTGGGACCAACTCCCTCTTGTCCAAACATCTTGTGTCAACCCCAGTGACTGCGGTT
The DNA here is from genome assembly GCF_964270905.1 of Leucopleurus acutus. NCBI lineage: Eukaryota > Metazoa > Chordata > Mammalia > Artiodactyla > Delphinidae > Leucopleurus > Leucopleurus acutus. The sequence goes on from NC_139152.1 coordinate 43,028,955, forward strand.
CACTGTCTCCTGTTCCTTCCTATCCCTTAGGTGTGCATCTTATTCCTGAGCACTTTCTGGGCAATTATCCCCCCTCCCGACCCCGTCCCCAGCTCAAGCAGTCCCTGCAGATCTTGAAAATCCTGCTCTACACTCACCTTTATCAGGAATCCAGCCATTTTGATTGCCTCTTTATTTTACTCCGAAGCTGCCAACTCTATTGCATGGGTCACACACGACATTCTGGGGCGTCAGTGTGTGCGTCCGTGCACGCATGTATGTCCTGTCCATTCCTGTATAACGTGATCCTCAAGGCCAGGTCTTCTGCCTGCGTGGAGAGCAGTTGAGAGAGTGGGAAGATGGGTTTGAATCCCGGCCCTGCCGCTTCCTAGTGGTGAGACATGGGGCCAGTCATGAAACTTCTCTGGGCCTCGGTGTGGGTGTCTGTAAAGTGGGGTTTGTGATGATTATTCATGGCAAAACAGCTTTTGCAACACTGAGGGCATGTAAATGCTGAGCCAATGTTTGTTGTGTCTTCTTTCCTGATATAATCACGCATGTGTGAAGGAAGTGCTATCAAGGCGTCTGTCCTGAGCGAGTCCTGTGGGGATTCGAGAGAAGCACAATGCACGTTCTTTTTCTTTAATAATAGGCTTGTGGTCCTGTTGGGAAGACAAAATGAAAGCACACTGAGTAACTTATGAAAAGGTGGTACGCTGTAAAACACCACCTCTTGGCTCTGTTTCAGGTCGCCTTATTCCAGAAGTCTCCCTGACTGGCCGCTTTTCCTATAGATGGCCAAGGATCCTGACCCTTTAATCCTTCATCAAAAAGCCCCAGTGGCTACACTGAGTAGAGGACTTGATTTTTGTTTTTTGGTTTTTTTTCCCTGTTAGTCTTGAAAAAAATTTTAAAAATATTTTATACAATTTTAAAAGGTTACCTTCCATTTACAGTTATTACAAAATATTGGCTATATTCTTCATGCTGTAAAATACATCCTTGTGGCCTATCTTACACTCAATAATAGTTTGGACCTCCCACTCCCCTACCCCTATATTGACCCTCCTCACTGGTAACCAGTTTTTGTTCTCTATAACTGTGAGTCTGCTTCTTCTTTTGTTATAGTCACTAGTTTGTTGTATTTTTTAGATTCCATGTATAAGTGATATCATACAGTATTTGTCTTTCTCTCTCTGACTTATTTCACTTAGCATAATGCCCTCCAAGTCTATCCGTGTTGCTGCAAATGGCAAAATTTCAGTCTTTTTTATGGCTGAGTAGTATTCCAGTGCATATATGTACCATATCTTCTTTATCCATTCATCTGTTGATGGACACTCAGGTTGCTTCCATATTTTGGCAATTGTAAATAATGCTGCAATGAACATAAACACATGGAGGTTAAACAATATGCTACTAAGCAATCAATGGATCATGGAAAAAATTAAAGAGGAAATCAAAAATTCCTTAGAGACATGGGACTTCCCTGGTGGCGCAGTGGTTAAGAATCTGCCTGCCAATGCAGGGGACATGGGTTTGAGCCCTGGTCCAGGAAGATCCCACATGCCACGGAGCAACTAAGCCCGTGCACCACAACTACTGAGCCTGAGCTCTAGAGCCCAGGACCCACAACTCCTGAGCCTGTGTGCCACAACTACTGAAGCTGGCACACCTAGAGCCCATGCTCCACACCAACAGAAGCCACTGCAATGAGAAGCCTGCACACCGCAAGGAAGAGTATCTCCCGCTCGCTGCAACTAGAGAAAGCTCACATGCAGCACCGAAGACCCAATGCAGCCAAAAATTAAAAATAAATTTATATTTAAAATATACCTAAAGACAAATGAAAATGAAAACATGATGATCCAAAACCTGTGAGATGCAGTAAAAGCAGTTCTCTTTTCTTTTTTTTTTGATTCTTTAAAAATCAAAGTATAGTTGATTTACAATATTTCAGATATAGAGCGAAATGATTCAGTTTTAAGCAAAAGCCGTTCTAAGAGGGAAGTTTATAGTGATCCCTGTAGGTCTTGTTGACTGTGTCCTCCAGCCCCTATCCATCTAAATTGATAAGGAGTCTCCAAGGCTTCTCGTTCCCTTTTGTCTTCATCTCACATCCCGGGGGCTGGGGTGGGGGCAGAGTCAGACAGAGAAATCCTTAGATCTTCTTTTGTCTTGCTGACTTCTTGCTTCTTGCAGTGGTTTTGGAGGATGGGAGAAGCTGAAATGTATTCCGTCTCTGTTTTGTTGATGAGGAAACTGAGTCCCCACTTGGTAAATGAAGGAGACCAACATTGCCGAGCTAGAGAGAAGCAGAGCCCCATTCCGTGGTCTCTCCACATAGGGGTCCTTTCAGAGGTGCACGTGATGGGTTGGCAGACGCTCGCCAGCCTCAAGCAGCAGCTTGGCCCCTGGAGCGGCATTTCTCTGTTTTCTGGGCTATTTCCTCCCTGGGGCTGAGGCCAGGGAACGGGCCTCTCCTCCATCGAGAAATTGCTTGAGAGTCTCATTTTCCACAGGGAACCCGTGAATCATAGCTTTTGTTGATACAGACCAGGAGGAGCACAGGAGTTCTCTTGCCTGGTTGCCAACACGTCCAGATCCCAGCTGGCGTGGTGAATGCGTCTGCAGTGGAAAAAATAATCGTCTTTGCTCTCTGTAATCATGGCATGATGATCTTTCTCCCAGAAGGGACACTTGTTTCCTGAGCCATGCTGAGGAAACTCTTCAGAGCTTTCCAGGGAACAAAACCTTGTGAAGGGTCAAGGCTGGGAGGGCCTTTGTTGGCCCGTCCACGGGAATGGGGGTCACCGCAGCTCTTGCCCATTAAGCTTCCTGTGTGGAGGATGCTCCAGGCTGCTTTCCCTCCTGGGTCATGCCTTTCTTTCCCAAACCCTCTCCTGGGAGCCTATTCCAGGCATTGCCATATCATCTTGTTTCCAATCTTGTTTCCCTTGGCCATCACCTCTTGTCTGGGGTTTCCCACTTCCTTCCTTCCCTCCCTCCTCTCTCTAATTTTCCCACCTGGACCGTTGTTTCCAAAGCTAGATTGTCTTACTCGTTGACTTTGGTGAAGTAGATGGAAACAGATATGTCTTACCTCTCTTTCTCCTTCACTCCCCCCTCCTGTGACCTTTGACCTTCACTGTGACCTTTACCCTGGTGGACAATGTCTACCTGAATGCCTAGGACACCCTGGCGTCCCACTTTAAAACCTCAGAACTTAGAGACTATGACATCTCTGCTTTCCTTCCTGCCAACGAGGTTTCTTTTTCGATTTTTAACCTCCTTTATAATTCTGCTTTGAACTCACCCTGCAAGAAGTCTTCTCAGATAAACTGTGCCCAAGACCAGCCCCTTCACACCTGTTCCCTGAGCAGACCTGTGTGTGGCTTGCACATCGGCGTATTGTTCCTCCTGCCTTGGTTTCCTGGTGGTCTGGAGGGTTGGGGTGTGTCCCCTTTCCCCTGCCCTGCCTCGTAGCACCCTACAGAGAATTGTGACTGCAGCTCACTGGACATACGTTGTCTAATTTAAAGAAGAGCTTTAGGAACATATTCCTTTCTGTTCTCCAGATCTCCTGAGTTTCTCCAACACTGTACTGTTGGGTCTGTCTGGGAGGAGTTTTCTTGAGGTTTGAGGAGTCGTGGATGCAAAAGCTATAGTATGGGCTCTGGTGCCCAAGGCTGGAAGTTTCAAACTCCTCCACTTCCCCGTTCCTGCACCTTCTGCTCGGGTTGGTATCTCCCATCCTTAGAGGGATACTGAGGCTTTTGGTTGTGGTGGACTTCAAGGAGACTGACCCGAGGTGGCAACCAGGGCTTGAAGTCAGGGAAGAGGGGAGGAAAACATGGAGGCGCACCTCCCAAGGCCATGGGGGTTGGGGGCACACCAAGGAGCTTTGGCTTCCAACCAGGCCAGGGCCAGAGTAGGGCAGGCTGGAGGGGGCAGAGGGGATTGGGTCATTCTCTAGAGCATGCTGGCTGATGCTCAGAGCCAGGGTCCCTGGGTACAGTGTCCGAGTCCCCAGGCCTCAGCCACCCACCCCCAATCCCTCAATATGCTAGATGCATCCCAGACAGCCCTCTCCTACTGTCTCAAGGAGTTCTGCTTGTAGTTAAAAACTATTTATTAGCACTTGCTATACGCCAGGTGTTCACTGATGGAGGTACAGGAGATATAGCAGTGAACAAGCAGACAACCCCTTCCCTCCCGGAGCTCACATTGAAAGAGAAAGGGGGTGGGGCCATCTGGAGGTTCAGTCACAACCTGAGTCTCACAGCTTCTGGGGACTGAGTACAGTGATGATAATCCTGTTGCAGTGGTACCTGAGACATCCCACCAGAAACACTTTTCAACCTTGACTGTTCCTGCCGGGGCAGCCGACTTCCTCAACACTTGGCATCTCTAACAGGTACCACCCAGCCTGCCTGTACAGGGGTCAGACCTTCCACCACATGGCCCCTTTGCTCCTGCATTCAGTGGCAACAATTCCTCTCCAAAGGGACTAAACGTGCCAATTGACCACAAGAAACCACCGAGATTCAGGACTTGGGATGTGTACTTGCACACGGCCAGAACTTACCTGATCTGCTTCACTCCATTGCCCACATTACCAGGGCTTTCACTCAGGTCCAGATTCAATGGGCAGGTACAGAGCCTGGTGCAGGTGGGCAGGTGGCCCTCAAGGCCCTTTCCTCAATTTTAGCAGCAAATTGGGGTGCTCTTTCCATTCAAGCTTGTGCTTAAGAGAAGCGAGATGGAGCAGCCCCTTCCCTCCGTGATCAAGAGCTTCAGACACACCCAGCAGACGTGCATGTACAAAGCATGGATGGACACATGGACACCCAGGTCCTAAGGACATTCACAAGACGATAATCTACACAAGTGTAGTGTTGACTGGGTGCGTCAGGATAGAGAGGTGAAGCAAAGGAGCAGAGTCAATCTTTAGAGCTGAGGGAGGCTCAGAGAGGACGAAACCAAGGATAGGAACCACCGAAGTCCACACAATCATCTGGTAGACAAGCCAGAGCTCCCGATCCCTTCTGATGCCTTTTGCCCCGGACGTCCCTCAGGTCATAGAGCCAGTGAGAAAAGCCCCCTTTGCCTGGGAAGCACAGCTGGGGCTCTTCCTGGAGGGAGGGGGTGGTATGATGCCAGCGTCTCAAGGGCCGTCACAGTGTCCCCCCCCCAGAAAGCATCTGGAAGGATTCAGATGTGTCTTGGCCATCTGCCTCTGACCATCTTAAGGTCCTCCCGTGTCCCCAGGAGGAGGCGCTTCACCAAGTCTCTCTGGTTGGTGCTGAGGAGGAGCTGCCAAACGGGGATGCTGCTGGGAGATGAAAGTGGGGGAGCAATGGGATGCCCCTGCGGCTCTTCCTGGGCCATCTGTGAACAGGAACACACTACCTAGGAATCCCGGTGAGGTAAACGTGCAACGTCGTCATGGTCTGTGGGCACAGGCTGGGTGGGCTGGACGATACCCGAGCACCCAGGGAGGCTCTTTACACCATCCCATTGGCTCATTACTGGGCATGGGGCTAGCAGTTGAGGGTGGGTGTGTGTGTCACCAGCTGGGAAGAAACAGCCGGATGTGGCAGCCTCACGCCTGTGCTGGGCTGGGCACTGCCCAGTGTCTCATGGGCTTGGATGTCAAGGAAACGCTTTCTTCCTTCCTGCTTTCTAGTCTCATCCTCTCAGCCCCAGTTATTTTGACCTGAGCCTTCAGACAAAATGCAGTTGTTCATGTTTTCATTCAACAACTATCTGTGGAACTTACAGTGTACTCAGCACTGGGATACCAGAGTGAAGGGGGTCCCATTACCAACCCATCCAGGGAACAGACCATGAGGATAGTGCCACCGTATGGATAGGAGTAGGCATAGGGTGTGCATGGGGAGCTCTGACACAGCTGCCACGTGTCTAGGAAGTCCAGCCATGACGCTGGGGTGTAGACCCCAGGCCCTTGCTTTCACCTCAGCTCCAGAAAAGTTCATGAAGTACATGCTACAGAGGTCCCTATTTTATGGACGAGGAGAGTGAGGCCTAGAGTCCCACAGGAAGTTGAGAGAAAATCTGGAGTTAGGACTCTTGTCCCCTGTCCCCTAGCACAGGACTTGTGCCCATGTCACCCTGATCCCTGCTGGATAAAAGGTTCTGCACGATTCCCACCCCAAGGGGCTTGCTGGGCTGTGAGGAAGATAAAATTGACGTACTTATATGAAACAATAAAAGTCATATAAAGTGGCATACAACAGAATTTAAAAAGGTGAAATTCAGACAGTGAGCGGCATGACTGAATGCAGGATAGACGTTGAAGGCTGCAGACGAGCCTTGCTCTCCCTGCTGGCTCCGAGGACCACATTTTGGGTGCACACAAGAGGACGCAACCTCCTGAGCGTGGCAGGAGAGTCTGGGGGAGCTGGGTTGGTTTAACATTTCTCACTGATAAATCAGAGTGATTCCATTCACAGATCCTTGAGATGGGATTGCATTGATCTGATGAACGCACACGTACCTTGTCTGCAACGTTGCATCACTGTCTAAAACTTTTTGGTGACACATTATTTACCTGGGTATTTCTACGGACAGGAGTTTATGGGTGGGGGGCTGTGTTCTCCACCATCCCCTGGAGGGCCGGGCCTGCGGAGCATTCCGCCTTGGCCTCGGAGTCCCTGTCTCATTCTGGACTGCCTGACACCCAGCTGACCTGCGGGCACCCTGTGAGCATACGCTGTTGATGAGGATGGTGACAACGATGATGGTGTTGGGAAACCAAGAGCCATTAAGCTGGGAGCGATTGGCCCCAGGTAACTGGAGAGCAGGTAGCTCTCCATGCTCTGCTTTAAGAGGGTAAATATTCAAACGCCTAGAGACAGAGGGATGAAAAATTAAGATCTGTGAGTTGTTACCGCAAAAGAATTTTTCTCTTTGAAGAAGGACTCAGCAGAGGACCCTTCCAACTGGTCAGCTCTTCTTGCGTGCACTCAAAGTGTGATTGACTGATACGCAGCTTCCCTGGAGGGCTTCTAGGAAAAGCCCTCTGCAAAACCACGTGTATTTCTGGGATCTGATGGGATGAAATCGTTTTCACGAAACGACCAGCGCCATGTCTGTGCTGCAGGTTACACTGAGCGGCCAGGGCACTGCTCTCACCTTACTTCCGGGAAAAGGGCTAAAATGGTGTATGATCCCACAGCCAGACGCCTCAGTGCCCTCTGATGATTCTCCTCTGGTGGACATTCTGGATATGCTCTCGTCAGGCCAATGAGAGACACTAATTCCTTTTAAAGGAATGCTTCAATGTGCTTTCCACTTGCCCCGTGCACTGGTTTATTAAGCAAGAGCTGGCCAGCCTGGAGTGAGCCCAGAGGTGAAAATGATGAAGGTATTGGGAAATAGGAGGTGTGAGGGGAGGGGAAAGGCATGATGCAAGGAGGCCAATCTGTTTCTTTGGCTTTGTTGTAGCCACCAGGGAATAGAATACACTTAAACTCAGCAAGAGGAGTTCAACTCAGTAACAAAGCGCTTCTACTGTCCAATGGTAAACAAGGAAATCCTCTCTCCAGGAAGTCATGAGATTTCTGATTCTTTCTGGAATGATTGAGAGGGTGTGATTCTGCAATAAATGGAGTTCTTTTTGTTTGCTTGTTTTGTTTTGTTTTTCTGGAGCATTTAATGTCTCTGTGAGATTAGTACCTATACGCTGTACCCTGATAAGGTTGTTTAGGTATCATGGTATTTTATGGATTTAGTTCTAAAATGTGGTTTCCCTACATTTAAAAAGCTGCCCTTCACTTGAAGGAATTGACAGTCACTCAGCCTCTCTGATGTTGGACCCGCCACTGTTCACGTACCTTTATGCTTTGCATGCATGCACCACTCTTGCCTCTTAATTTACATGGTGTGTGTGTGTGTGTGTGTGTGTGTGTGTGTGTGTGTGTGTGTGTGTGTGTGTGTGTGTGTATGATTATGGGTGTAGTTCTGGCTCTGTCAAGTGAGAGGGATTTTTCTTCAAGGGTAGGCACATCATTCAGTTGAATCCAACATGAGCTTAATAATGCACCTACCTGCCTTTCAATTATCTGCAGTGTCTAGACGCTGGCTCTGCCACAGGTAACCTGACACTGTATTGCTGAGTGACTTTGCTGGGTGGCTGAGTGACATAGAGCATATATGAGCAAATAATGAGGTTTGGAAAACATGTTTTTAGATGAGGGTAATACAGGCTAAAGACAGTCATACTCCACTCATCACTCCTACATCAACAAGGAATAGACGAGAGGTCAGAGTGGGGAAAATAAGGCTGCAGAGACTGGTAAGGTTCTCAGGAGGAGGAAAGACAAAATAAAGCTTGGATGGAGTCCAGAGCTGGGGGAGGAGAGAGGGGGATGCTGTACCAGCTTGGGCAAAAGCAGTCATTCCTCATCCTCCCAGTGTGGGCTGGCATTCTCAGGCTCAAGGGCAACACTCCTTGGTGTTTGCCCTCGGTGTGGGGTATGTGACACCAGCTGATGTCATGAGCCAGCAGATGTCCCACTGAGGAGAGGAGCCCACTCCTGTGTTTACTCTTAGCACCCTAGCACAATGGCATCTCCACCGGAGGGCAAGCACAGACAGGAAGGGCTGGAGTGATGGGGGAGACCAGGTCGGCCCCTCCTGGTCCACACCTGCACCTCTCCCCATGGCCAGAGGGGGAACTGATGGAGCCAGAGTCCAAGGGTGAGATCGCACCGCCCTAGCACTGGGGAAGAGCGAAGATTACGAAAGGAGGCAGGTCGGTCCTTGCATCCTGGCTCTGCCTCTTTCTTGTCACTTCATCACTAGAACTGGGATAAAGTTTAGCAAGGTGGTTGGTACAGGAATCAGTAACTCTCATGCACTACCTTCCAGTGATTAGAAAATATGACAGAAGAGGTTCTAATTCACAACAAAAAACTGTAAGATCCCTAGGGGAACCTAATAGCAACAGCAACCACAAAACAAAATGCACAAGAATAAGAAGAAAACATTGAAAACAAACAAGCAATGAGTGGAAATCACTGTATCAGAAACATCATGGAATAGAAAGCTTTAGTAATGACAATGGTGTGATCGCACAAAGAGATGACTGGATCAGGACAGAGAATGTATGAATTCAATGTAATAAAAGTAGTATTTCAATGGGGGAAAAGGAGGATATATTTTTATGCAGCAAAAAAGTACAAAAGGGAAAAGAACATTGACCCAAATTCCCACTCTTCAGAAGCAATCACTATTAATATTTTGACGCATGTATTTGCTTTCACCCTTTTCTCCGTGTTAACATCGTTTAATGAATCACATACGTAATAAATAAGCACAATGTCCTTTAGAATCCATGGCTTAAGTTCTGTCTAAAATGGCCAGCCAGGTGTACTGCTGTCTCCTTCTCCCAGGATCAAGCCTGAGAAATTATAGAAACATGGAAGTCAGGGATACTAGGAATCACCAGCGATGACACAGCTCTGAGAAACTCCAGGGGATCTCAAGGCTGTTTGAGCTGACTTATGCGGGGGTTTGGTCCTTGCGCATTGTCTGCCGCTTTACAATAGAAATACGGAGCAGCAGCCCAACCACCAGTGCCCTTGTCTGTAGTTCAATGTCTGTCATTCAGTATATCTGTAGTTCATAGGTAGGGTTGTCATATTCAGCAAATAAAAATATAAGATGTGCAGTTCAATTTTAAATTCAGATATAACAACAAATAATTTTTTAATATAGTTGGGTTCCATACAATATTTGGGGCATGCTTATGTTAAAATGTTTTTGTTGTTTATGTGAAATTCAAGTTCCACTAGGCAGCCTCTAGTTTTTCTGCTGGCCCTATTCATAGCTGACTGGGATAGTAATGCCTGCCCTGAAGGTCAAGCTGCTGGCATGTAGCTGGCCTCCACAGGACTGGGGACATATCTGGCCTTCATCCCAGGGTGATGAGAGAAGCCTGTAAGTAACCTGCTGTCATGGAGCTTTTCACATGGGGAGGGGGAACCAGAGTCTGTGCCCGGCTCACTGGGATGTTTCCCCACCAGCTTTTGGGATTTTGTACAGCTTGGTAGTTGTTAACCTCTGCTTCCATCATTCCCTTGACTCAAACCCTACAGCTGCGTAATAGTAGGGTAGGGAGGTCACTAATTCTCAGAAGTCTTCCCCAGATCCAAAACTTCTGCCTAGTGACCTGCTCAGCTGCAAGACCCTTGCACACCTGTGGACCACCATGGCATAAGGCTAGATTGCAACTTGATCTATGATCCAGGGCAGAGGGTCTCTGCTGTGGCTCCAAATAAGCAACAATTATTATAATTGAATTGGTAATTGTTGTTCTTATGGAATTTTTCCTTGCTTTTTATTCTTCTGCATACAGGTAGGATCTGGTTGGAAAGCCTGATGAGCCAAATTCTACAAAAAGCTTGTGTAAACTTGGCCTAAAAATCTGTTTCTGTCTAAAAGTCAAAATCATAACCCTGACACTGATATCTGGGAAGATGTGAATAAACCTCTAATGTCTGTTTTGCTTGTCAAAACTTGTATAGAATTTTACACTGAAAATGGTTTTTGGATATCCTATCACAAAAGGAGAATGTTCCCAGCCATAACCGCCTCCATGCTAATCTGAGTGTCATCTGTTAACCGGGACCATCTTTCTTTTTTTTTTTAATTAATTTTTATTGGAGTATAGTTGTTTTACACTGTTGTGTTACTGTCTACTGTACAGCAAAGTGAATCAGCTATACTCATACATATGTCCCCTCTTTTTTTGATTTCCTTCCCATATAGGTCACTATAGAGCATTGAGTAGAGTTGTCTGTGCTATATAGTAGGTTCTCATTAGTTATCTATTTTATACATAGTATCAATAGTGTATATATGTCAATCCCAATCTCCCAATTCATCCCACTCCCCCCTTTTCCCCTTGGTATCCATATGCTTGTTCTATATTTGTGTCTCTATTTCTGCTTTGCAAATAAGATCATCTATACAATTTTTCTAGATTCTACATATATGCATTAATATACAATATTTGTTTTTCTATTTCTGACTTATCTCACTCTGTATGACAGGCTCTAGGTCCATCCACATCTCTACAAATGACCTAATATCGTTTCTTTCTATGGCTGAGTAATATTCCATTATATATATGTACCACAGCTTCTTTATCCATTCCTCTGTTGATGGACATTTAGGTTGCTTCCATGTCCTGGCTATTGTAAATAGTGCTGCAGTGAACACTGGGGTGCATGTGTCTTTTTGAATTACGGTTTTCTCTGGGTATATGCTCAGTAGTGGGATTGCTGGGTCATACGGTAGTTCTATTTTAGTTTTTTAAGGAACCTGCATACTGTTCTCCATGGTGGTTGTATCAATTTACATTCCCACCAACAGTGCAGGAGGGTTCCCTTTTCTCCACACCCTCTCCAGCATTTATTGTTTGTAGATTATTTGTTGATGGCCATTCTGACTGGTGTGAGGTGACACCTCCTTGTAGTTTTGATTTGCACTTTTCTAATAATTAGTGATCTTGAGCATCTTTTCATGTGTTTGTTGGCCATCTGTATGTCTTCTTTGGAGAAATGTTTATTTAGGTCTTCCACCCATGTTTTGATTGGGTTGTTTGTTTTTTTGGTATTGAGTTGCATGAACTGTTTGTATATTTTGGAGATTAATCCTTTGTCAGTTTCTTCATTTGTAAACATTTTCTCCCCTTTTAAGTGTTGTCTTTTCGTCTTGTTTATGGTTTCCTTTGCTGTGCAAAAGCTTTTAAGTTTCATTAGGTCCCATTTGTTTATTTTTGTTTTTATTTCCATTACACTAGGAGGTGAGTCATAAAAGATCTTGCTGTGATTTATGTCAAAGAGTGTTTTTCCTATATTTTCCTCTAAAGTCTTATAGTGTCTAGTCTTACATTTAGATCTTTAATCCATTTTGAGTTCATTTTTGTGTATGGTGTTAGGAATTGTTCTAATTTCATTCTTTTACATGTAGTTGTCCAGTTTTCCCAGCACCATTTATTGAAGAGGCTGTCTTTTCTCCATTGTATATTCTTGCCTCCTTTATCATAGATTAGGTGACCATAGGTGCATAGATTTATCTCTGGGTTTTCTATCCTGTACCATTGATCTATACTTCTGTTTTTGTGCCAGTACTGTCTTGATTACTGTAGCTTTGTAATATAGTTTGAAGCTGGGGAGCCTGATTCCTCCAGTTCCATTTTTCTTTATCAAGATTGCTTTGGCTATTTGGGGTCTTTTGTGTTTCCATACAAATTGTAAAATTTTTTGTTCTAATTCTGTGAAAAATGCCATTGGTAATTTGATAGGGATTTCATGAAACTGTAGATTGCTTTGGGTAGCATAGTCATTTTCACAATATTGATTCTTCCACTCCAGGAGCACGGTACATCTCTCCATCTGTTGTGTCATCTTAGATTTCTTTCACCAGTGTTTTATAGTTTTCTGCATACAGGACTTTTGCCTCCTTAGGTAGGTTTATTCCTAGGTATTTTATTCTTTTTGTTGCAATAGTAAGTGGGACTGTTTCCTTAATTTCTCTTTCTGACCTTTCATTGTTAGTGTATAGGAATGCAAGACATTTCTGTGCATTAATTTTGTATCCTGGAAGGAGAAATTACAACTGACACCACAGAAATACAAAGGATCATAAGAGACTACTACAAGCAACTATATGCCAATAAAGCGGACAACCTGGAAGAAACGGACAAATTCTTGGAAAGGTACAACTTTCCAAGACTGAACCAAGAAGAATTAGAAAATATAAACAGACCAATCACAAGTAATGAAATTGAAACTGTAATTAAAAATCTTCCAACAAACAAAAGTCCAGGACCAGATGGCTTTATAGGCAAATTCTATCAAACATTTAGAGAAGAGTTAACAACTATCCTTCTCAAACTCTTCCAAAAAATTTCAGAGGGAGGAACACTCCCAAACTCATTCTATGAGGCCACTGTCACCCTATATCTTTTTGAATTATAGTTTTGTTTGGCTATATTCCCAAGAGTGGGATTGCTGGATCATATGATAATTCTATTTTTAGTTTTCTGAGGAGTGTACATACTGTTTTCCACAGTGGCTGCACCAACTCACATTCTAACCAACAATGTAGGAGAGTTCCCTTTTCTCCACACCCTCTCCAGCATTTGTTATTTGTAGACTTTTTAATGATGGCCCTTCTGACCAGAGTGAGGTGGTACCTCACTGCAGTTTTGATTTGCATTTCTCTAGTAATTAGCCATGTTGAGCATCTTTTTATGTGCCTATTGGCCATTTGTATTTCTCCTTTGGAGAAATGTCTCTTTAGGTCTTCTGTCCATTTTTTGATTGGGTTGTGTGCTTCTTTGTTGTTGAGTTGTTTGCATATTTTGGAAATTAAGCCCTTGTCGGTCGCATCGTTTGCAAGTGTTTTCTCCCATTCTGTAGGTTGTATTTGCATTTTGTTTATGTTTTCCTTTGCTGTGCAGAAGCTTGTAAGTTTGATTTGTTTATTTTTGTTTTTATTCCTATTGCCTTGGGAGACTGACCTAAGAAAACATTGGTATGATTTATGTCAGAGAATGTTTTGCCTATGTTCTCCTATAGGAGTTTTATGGTGTCATGTCTTATGTTTAAGTCTTTAAGCCATTTTTAGTTTGTTTTTGTGTATGGTGAGAGGGCGTATTCTAACCTCATTGATTTACATGCAGCTGTCCGGCTTTCCCAACACTACTTGCTGAAGAGACTCTCTCAAAGACTCCATTTTGAGAAAAAACCCTGAGTGGAAGAGGGCTGAATAGTAGTTGGTAGTAATCCACCCACAGAATAACTGAGTATCACATGATGTTGACTGATAGAGTTGGGTATGAAGCAGGGTAAGTTGTCAGTGGGGCTGAGAGGTGGTTCTCCAAAGATGAGAATGGGATGAGTAAGTTTCAGAACCAGTACATGATCAACACTACAATCTAACACGGAATCTTTATATTAGAAATATGCTTTATTCAACACAACAAAAGAAAGCAAAGAGAGCAGAGAAAAACATTGTAGGGATATAACTGCTGCTGAGAGGGTGCTGTCAATACCATTTAGGGACACTGCATGGGAAGATAACTTATTTGTTCTGTGGGGAACTCCTGAGTCTAGCTAGAATGGGCAGGACAGTTAAAGGGAAGATTCCCTGCTCTGTTTTCATGATCTCGATTGTCAGTTTTCAAGGAGGGCATAGGTCATTTTCTTCCTAGAATCATGGTAGACTGATGACACTGATAGTAAGATGGGAACATCAATAGGATGTCTACATATGTTCCTGACACTGATTGGTGACCTTCTGATAGTGAGTAATGGAGGCTTGGGTGAAGCCAGTATAGACAGAGGAAATGAGGACTTACCACTTCTGCTCTAACTCATAGGCCAAGAGAAGTTGGAGACAGGAGAGAAGCAGCAACCCAAGAAGAGGGCAATGCAGCTGGATGGGGGGTTGAGACAATGTGGGACCAAGTACCAACAGGAGGACTTCAGTGCTTGTAGTTCTTCCTGCTGGAGGAGGAGGTGGTGGTTTATTTGACAGTGGAACTGCTGTCCCTGGAGGAGCTGAGGCCACCCACTATGGCTCTGCCACTGCCGGAACTGAAGCCACCTCCAACGCTGTGACCACTGCTGTAGGAATAGCCATTGCCTCTGCCCAGGCCTAAGCTACTGCTGATACCACTGACACTGCCATAGCCACTAGAGATGGTAGACTGCATGTGGCCATGGTCTGTCTCAGATCAGTCTCTGGATCATGTGGTTGAGCTCAGCAGTCTCCTGCTTGGTGTTATACATGTCATCCCTTTGTCTATGTACCTTGACCTGCAGCTCCTTACACTGTAGTCCAGAAGAATAGAGAAGCAGTGTGCATTGGGGTAGATACAGTGTTTATGGGCTTTCACATGCCAAAAATGGCTTTCAATTCCCAGCCATCTAATAAACTCACACCAAATGATGCGACATCTCTAGAAATAGTAGATGGCACAAGATTATTTGCTGCTGCACAACTGAATAGTTCTGTATGATCATTGAGCACCTAGTTTTTCAATAAACTAGTGATGTTCTTAGTGATATCTATGGGATTTCACAATCAGGAAGAGGTTGAAGGCAAAACTCAGTAGGGCAATGTCATTAAACTCTTTTTTCTTTTTATTCAATAGGCCCAATTGTAAATTCTTTAATTGTCTACATGAACTGAGCAATGACAGACCTCCTATGAAATCATCCAGGGTCTTTGTATTTCAAACTCCACTCAAAAAACTGCGGTAGGCTGGTGCAGCTGAGTGTAACCACCTGGGGCGTGGGCACAGGATTTCTCTCCCGCTGCTGGCAACTGCTCAACTTGGTCGGGTGTAAGGACTTGGCCTCAGCCTGCCTCATTTGAGCAATCTCCCCATATAGGCCTTTGACCTCAGAAATGGTGCTGTCCAGGTCCAGATTATGGTTGTTGTCCACGGAGAGGACCGCAGAAATGTCTGAGCTGTAGGATTGCATCTGAGAGCACTCCTACCAGATAAGGATTGTTAGTACCTCTGCTTCCAGTGATACATCTATGAGATCCAACTCCCAAACATTCCATCCACTCAGACTCTTAAGTAGAAAAATGAACAAACCAATGAACAAACAGGGTAAGGTTCTCTCCATCTCAAAGTAAGAATATAAGTGATCAATTTGATCGTTAAGGGTATTTATCTTGGTGTGCAGTTCAACCTCATTCATGCAGCATCCTCGTCCTGGGAAAGGAGGAACAACTCAGTCAGCCGACCCCTACTCCCAGCCCACCCAATATCTTCTCCTCCCATGTGTGGGCTCTTCCAGCCTTCGACAAAGGAATGGGGACACCTAATATTGCTAAGCTCACCTTCAGTGTTACAGGTTCATTCGGTGCGGTTGCAGGCCTATTGATTTCTTCTTCATTTCCAGAGAGGGTGCTGAAAGACGCTTGAGCCAGTGAGCAAAGGATTTTGAAAGCCAATGGAAATTTTCATTTCCATTGGATATTTTTCCTAAGCAATGATGCCCTCAAATGGACCTAGTCACTCGGTAGACTTGAAGTGTGGTTTTCAGAAAACTGAGCTCACTTCTCTCCTGTAACTCACTTGTTCTTGAAGTCCTCCACCAGATCCTGCATGTGTCTGAGTTATGAATCCGGGAAGCCACTAAAGAAGAGGAGAGATTCCTTCCACCCCCTGAGGTTGTTGATGTACTGCTCAAACGTAGGCATCAGGGTCAGCCTCATGGGCTTGGATCCCTGCTGCTGAAGGAGGGTCCACTTGGTATCCAGGCCCTTGTTCTGCTGCTCCAGGAACCACATCTGCAGGAAGGCAAGAGAGTCGTTTGCTAGACATAGAAAGAAAGGAACAAGTGTCTGTATTACCAGGTTTCCAAGTAGGCTGGGGTGGTGTCCATGGTGCTGGGCTACTAAGGGAATATACAGAGGCTCAGATTGGGCGGTATGCTCCCCTGATATTCTTCCTTCTCAACCGGCAGATCTCATTGATGAAATGTCCCCATAGACTTTTGAGCTGTTCCTGCCCTATAAGTTATTGTGCCTATCAGTGATTTTTTCATCACTTCCTCTCTTTCTCTTGAGAAGCAGAATCAAAAATGTAATTTAAAATAGTTTTTACCTGATGTATTATACAAAGCTTTTATTTTCTAAAATAAAAGGGATGTTAAATGTTATCTAATGATTAGTTTCTAATCTAAACTCCCATTTAGTGCATATATCTCTTCTAAAACACTCTTGATAGATGGTCGTACTCTGTTTCTAGAATAACTTTTTTTTAAAAAAACAAATTATAGGGGCTTCCCTGGTGGCGCAGTGGTTGAGAGTCCGCCTGCCGATGCAGGGGACACGGGTTCGTGCCCTGGTCCGGGAAGATTCCATATGCCGCGGAGTGGCTAGGCACGTGAGCCATGGCCGCTGAGCCTGTGCGTCCGGAGCCTGTGCTCTGCAACGGGAGAAGCCACAGCAGTGAGAGGCCCGCGTACCACACACACACACACACACAAAACCAACAAATTATAAATATTTGCACATCTCAAATGTTTCTTTTTCTCACCTGGATGGAAAATAATTCCACTTTTATTTTCTTCTCTTTGTTTTTCATTTTTTTTCTTCCTGCTGGAAAGGTAGGCCAGAACGTCAGAGAAGGTAGTGACTGGCCTTTTCTTTGTATCCCATTGTAGACCCATTAGTGGTAAGTGTTAATCCACTTCATTCTCTCTTTTCCTTTTCTTTGCTTCAGGGTTATCAAGAGTTGAGAATTCTTCCCAGGCAGGAATGAAGACATTTAAGGGATCAGTAGCTGTAAATGATTTCCATCACCTTTTGCCTGTGGTCCATATGGAGCCTGTCCTGCATCCCAGTGGAGAGCTAGCCCGAGTCCCCTCCTCTCTCTCTCCCGAGACTCCCCCTGGTAGGACATTGGTTGCGTCTCTCGACTGGGGACTCTGAAATCCCAGTGGAGGGCAGGTGCTCCCGGCTCACCTTGTCGATGAAGGAGGCGAACCTGTTGTTGAGGGTCTTGATCTGCTCCCGCTCCTCAGTCTTGATTCGCTGGATGGTGGGGTCGATTTGCAGGTTGAGGGGAGTCAGGAGACGCTGGTTGATGGTGACCTCTTGGATGCCTCCAGGGGGGCAGGTGAGGGAGCCATAGCCACCACCAAAGCCAGCTCCACCACCGAGCCCAAAGCCACCACCAGCTCCACTGCCGAAACCAAATCCACTCCCGGCTCCACCTCCAAAGCCAAGGCCGCCTCCAGCTCTGCCGCCATATCCGCCACCGAGGGCACAGCTGCCCCCTCCAAGGGAGATCCTCTTGGAGCCCCCTATGCCATAGAGGCTGCGGCTGCCAAAGCTAGCTCCTCCACCCACTCCAGTGAAGCCTCCACTGCCCCTGGAGCGGGACACGGACATGCTGCTGAAGCCAGAGCGGTTGACCCCAGGGACTCTGGCTGAGCCGGCACTGAAGACACGGCGGCTGCCGCTTTGGCTTCTCACGGTGGAGTTGGAAGTCATGGTTCCTGAAGTCGAAGAGGGGAGGGCGTGAGAGGGGGAGGGTAGAGCTGAGATGAAAAGTATAAGATAGGTTTCCAGCAGCCAGTGTACAGGGAGGAATGCGCTTGGCTCAGTGCTGGAAAGTAAGCCTGCAGGTTGGGAAGGACTGGGCTTTACAAACAGTGAGATCATACCTGGGTTATTAGAAAAGATATAAAATATGAAGAATGCTTTTTGGCTTCCTTTAGCCAGGGAAAAATTCTCCTGCCTTTGATCTTTGATTTATATCAATACAACAAGACTATTCTCAATTCACTGAGGCTGGGAGTTAGACTGTCTCAAACAAAGGTTCAATATGGGTTGCTTGTGTATCAGAATGAACGTGCCCATCATCCCAATTTTGCAATTATTATGTCAAGGCCAGATTTATTTCATCCATAATTCCAATCTGATCTTTTGTAACAGCTGAGAACTTAGAAATCTAACAGCAATCTATTGCTTATGCCCTAATAGAAAGATTACCATTTCCCTAATGATTACAAATATGTTAAAGTTGACTTGCTTTTTCTGTATATAAAAATCTGAACAGATAGAAAAGTAGAACAACATAATAGACCCCTATTTGTCTATTAAGGATGGATACACATCACCCAGATTTTGCAATTATTATCTTAAGGCCGACTTTATTTTATCCATAGCTCCACCTACTTTCTTCATCCACCTTAAGTTATTTGAAAGGAAATTCCAGAAGAAAGGTCATATGATTTCATATTCAATTCAGTATTTATGTCTAAATAACAGACTCTTTAGAAAATGACCAAAATGCTTTTTTTACTTTATTTTATTTTTTTAAACATTTATTTTTATTATTATTATTTTTGGCCACAATGCACGGCATGTGGGATCCTAGTTCTCCCCGACAAAGGATGGAGCCCTAGTCCCCTGCATTGGAAGTGCAGAGTCTCAACCACCAGACTGCCAGGGAAGTCCCCAAAATGCTATTTTTATATCTTAAAAATTTAACAGTAATTCTTTAACATCACTAAGTTTAGTGAACATTCAAATTTCCCTTTATTCTTACTTATTTTTATAATTTAATTCAGGGTCCAAATAAGGTCCATACATGTTTATTTGGATGATACATCCTTTAAATAATACGTCCTTTACATCATTTAGCTGTTCATCTTTTTGGCCATTTATCTGTTAAATAAACTAGGTTAACTGTCCTGTAGAGTTTTCCATTCTTTGGCTTTTGTGATTGCATCCTCTGATGTCATTCCATATGTTACTCTCTCCTCTATATTCCTGTAATCTGGAATCTTAAATCTGGAAGAATAATAAGTTTATTTTCCAGAAGTAGATGTAGTTGAAAGTGTATAAGATTGAGTATTACATTATATACATCCATAAATATATATATTTGCAGAGTGGTTGCCTCATTTTCTTTTCTGTTTTTTTTTTGGTTTTTTTTTTTTTGCAGTACGTGGGCCTCTCACTGCTGTGGCCTCTCCCGTTGCAGAGCACAGTCTCCGGACTCGCAGGCCCAGTGGCCATGGCTCACAGGCCCAGCTGCTCCGCGGCATGTAGGATCTTCCCGTACCAGGGCACGAACTCGTGTCCCCTTCATCGGCAGGCGGACTCTCAACCACTGCGCCACCAGGGAAGCCCTGGTTGCAACATTTTGAGTTTCCAACAGCAGTGTATGAGGGTTCTGTTTGCTCCATATTGTTGCCTTGGTATCCTCAATTACTTTGTTAGCCATTCTAATAGTATGTGGTTTTATCTCTGTGGGCTTTTAAAATTTAATTTATTTAAACTTAAAAAAAAAACTCACGAAAACAGTTCACCCATTTCTCCCACTCCCATCCCTTCCCCCGCCTCTGGCAACCATCAATCTGATCTCTGTGTCTATGAGCTTAGTTTTTAAATTTTTGAAAATTTCTTTTGTAGATTCCACATATAAGAGACTTTGCAGTACTTGCCTTTCTCTGTCTGACTTATGTCACTTAACATAATGTCCTAGAGATCCATCCATGTTGTCACAAGTGGCAAGATTTCATTCTTTATACCCATATACAATATTTACACATTTAAAAAATGCCTAAATTGTGCATATTTGTCTATCAAAATAAATTTCAGGGCAAATCCCCAGCCACCTAATTGAAGATGTTTCTGTGCTTTGGGGGGGACAATTTGTGTGTATGAGTTTGCGTATGAGTGTGTATACTCCTCCTTTAGGTGTTTCAATTATTCTTGTGTTGAATCTACTTTGTCTTCTTTATCTATATATCCTCTTGACCCTCCTTTAACCCCTCGTTAACTCCCTCTATGACGCCCGATTCTCTTTTCTCCATATTCTCCCATACGCCCTTTGTTGTGCATCCAGCACGTCTATTGTCCTTTGTACTGACATCAACTTGGCCTTCATTTCCCTGCTGGCTTTGTTTTTCTCTCTGCCTCATATCTGACTTCTGTTAGTAATGGCTTATCTCTTATTGTCTCATTATATACTTTTTCTTCTCTAATTTTGTAGAGGGTTTGTTTTATTTTGGCAATATTTTATAGTGACTTTGTTCTGATGAGTGATCATTATCTGCCTTTTGTTTTTCCTGTTCATTTCATTTTTGAATGTGTATTCTCTTTAGTGAGTCCTGGACCAGTTCCTTTCTGACTAGTGCTCATCTTTGAATGACGTGAACTCCTTCTAGACCAGTCATTTGCAGAAAGTATTCTGGGGAGTGAGCTGGGGCCATATTCAGGTTAACAGGCTGTGTGAATAATTCTCTTATTCCTTAAAAACCTTGCCCAACAAATCACTGCAGAGTGACAAATTCACATTCTCTCTGCTTTTTGTCCCTCTTTTTAACAAAATGTTGCCAATAGGCCTTGTTTCTGATTTGTTATTCAATTCTACTTCCCAGTTTCTAGAAAGATCATGACTAATGTGGTCCTGCCTCAGGTCCTACTCCCAGTTCTGACTGTTGCAAACAAGGGATTCTTGGATTTGCACCTGAGGACCTGTCCTTCACATTGACCTAGTTGTGTTAAATGAGTCAGCAGTGCCTGGCACGCAGTAAAACCTCAACTTCAGGCTGCTCCTATAGCTTGTGTTCAGCTACTGTCTTGATGAAGATTTTCTTGTATACCAGGAGCTAAAAAACAACAACAACCAAAAGCCAAAATAACAAACTGAGAACAACCAACTCTCCCTGTGACTGGATACTCCTTCACCACTTAGTGGGGCTTTTTCTGAACCTAGAGATCAGCCCAAGGTTAATGCTTAAGACCTTCTCAAGAATTTTCTGAGCAGGTGTCTTGTCTGGACCTAGGCACAGTTTTCTAAATTCTCTCATATACATAGCTGCTCCTGAATGTCCTCATTTCCCAGACTCTCACTCCAGCTTAGCCTCTAGACCTTAGATGGTCAGAGGGTCTATTGTATATCTTCTCCCGTAGTCTTTTGCCCCAGGCCTCTGTGGGTTTGTAGTCTGCCCTACAGTTTTTACTAACTGTACCTGCTGCTTCTCTTGCCTGCATTTGGATTTATGTGGAACAAAGGTGAGAATCCTGTATTATTTCTTCAGGAATGCCCCAGATGTGTTTGAAGAGACTTGCACAGTAATTTGCAAATAATCTGCATCTGCTCTCTGGTTCAAGATGCATGTGCTGGGTGGTGGAGGGTGACCAAGAGGAGCAAATGGGTTTGAGAGGGGACTGGAGGGTGGGAGAGGGGTGGGGGAAAGTTCTAGAATAAGGCTGCTGCTTTCTCAAGACTACAACTACACCAGGTATAGGGCAGGGCAAGTGCTAGGAAAATTGTCACAAAGCTTTGCTATCGTTTTGAAGGTGGATTTTCTTGATTGGGCATTTGCTTGTTTGCTGTAAACTCTTGAGTGTTTTCCAGAGCTCCTGCAAAGTTTGTTCAGACAGCTTCTGGTTGTTTTTTCGATGTTTCTTCGGCAAAAGGAGAGCTTGATGGTTTACAGTCTGCCGTTTCGCTATCAGCACATGTACCATAAGATTTTAATAAGATAAATCCATGTGTACATATTATTTTGCAACCTGTTTATTATTCATTGATATATTCTATATATATCTCCTGGTCAGTATTTTCTTTCCATTATTCCTCACGGGTACATAATAATATAAATACTAAGTGGGCTTAGATTTTGGAACCAAATCATCACATACCAGCTGTTGGGGAAGTTCTGGGCAAAGTGAGGAGGTACCAATGTGAGAGGCTGCCCACTTTGCTGGGGGAATGGTTATAGGTGAATACAGCAGAATACTGATACAAAAGGATCCAGATTCACCCTCTTTATATTATGGAATACAAGAAACTTTCGCTTGTGTTGTAAGAGCCTGGGGGCAAGGGAGATACTGGTCACTCATGAGGAAATAGGGAATGGTGTGGACAAAAGGCAGCACTAGTGAATGAGGAGCCTTGCACCATATCCTGAGTTTTCATTACCCATTCAGAGAAGTCACAGTAGCCAGAGCACACCAGAGAGATGAAGGATTCAGCTTCATCCATCTCTGCAAGAGTCTTAAGGTGTGAGAAGGTAGATATTCCCATTCTCATTTTGCCTTCACACTTTAAAAACCAGAATCTGAGTTTGGTGGTGATTTGACCAGCTGGGAAGATGGGATTCACATCCATGTACATACTCCTTCCTGCATTTGTAGTATTTCTTCAGAATACATTTCTAGAAATAGAATTTCAGCTCAGCAGTATATCCACTTTAACTACCCTTGATACACCTTGTCAGGCAAGTATGTTGGTCATGAAGTTAAGTCTAAATAAAAATCAAACATCTTACTCTCTTGTTAAATGTCATTTTGCTATGTTAGACCAGAAATATCTTTCCCCTACTGGACATTGAGAGTTGATCCCTTGGGCATGGCTGGAGTGATATTAGAGAAGAAGGAAGAGAAACTCAACCATTACTTCTTGGTATGGGTAATTAAAAGGAGAGTATACAATATGGTGAACCATATTCTTCCCATTACACTTGCCAAACATTTAGATAAAATCTTATCTGTGAAGGAAATCTGAGCATAAGGATGCCAAACTGCTGTTTGTTGAAGTTCTCTAAAGGAGGGGGGCGACGCACATGGCAATTGGGAGTATGCTTCATTCCTGAAACGGCATTTGCCCGATGAAAACCGCAAGAACCATTGGTAACAAAGCAAGGCAATATGAAACCATGCATTATAGTACAAATCTGCTTTATTTAGCAATACAAGTGAGCAAAGAGCAGAGGAAGCATCACAGGGATACAGACCCCCGTACATCATAGAACTAGTCACTTGTGCTTTCATGATCACTGCAAGGGAGGAACACAACACCTGTGAGATGGGACATACTGGGCCAGTGGAAAGCTAGGGGGATTGCCCTGTTCTGGAGTAGGACCCAGACAGGGACCTTCCGATGGTGAGCAATGGAAGCTCAGATGCAGCAGGTGTGGCAGAGAGGACATGAGGGCACTCAGCAACTTCAGTTCTAACTCAAGGAGTAAGAGAAGAAAGAAGCAGGAGAGAGGAAGCAACTGGAGGAAAGGGCAGTGAAGCCGGAGAGGGAGCCTGAGACGCTGTGGGACCACGAGCCCGTGGCAGGTGTTCAAGGCCTGTAGCCCTTCCTGCCGGAGGAGGAGGTGGTGCTGAATTTGACGGTGGAACTGCTGCCCCCGGAGGAGCTGAGGCCACCACCTATTGCTCTGCCACTGCTGGAACTGAAGCCACCTCCAACGCTGAGACCACTGCCGTAGGAGTAGCCACTGCCTCCGCCCATGCCGTAGCCGCTGCTGACACCGCCTCCGCTCATGCCGTAGCCGCTGCTGACACCGCCTCCGCCCATGCCGTAGCCGCTGCTGACACCGCCAGCACCGCCAGCACTGCCATAGCCACTGGAGGTGGTGGACTGTACCACGGCTGGAGAGGCAAGGGGACAAGGCCATGACAAGACATGGTGAGCTCACTCTGCCACACAGAGTCCAGTCAGAAGAGCACAAGGGCAAGGGAGGGAGGCAAGTGAAGGTACTCACAGATGTTGACTTGTCCAGCGCCTTCCCCATACAGCCTAGGAGAGAGGAGACACAGCCATTATGAGACCTCAGAGCCAGAGCTGGACCAGCGTGGGAAGCTTTGGCGTGAGGAGAGCCCATGGGGAACGTGCCTTCTACGTGGTTTTCTGGGAGTGGCATTATGGCCACGACTAGAGTGCCTTCCAGTGGTGCTCACTGGCTGGACACCTTGGAGATGGACCCAGATGTTAGAGGAGGTTGTGTGAGTTACTCACCTGCACTCCTCGCCCTCCAGCAGCTTCCTGTAGGTGGCGATCTCCACGTCCAGGGCCAGCTTGACATTCATGAGCTCCTGGTAGTCCTTCAGTAGCTGCGCCATGTCCTGCTTGGCCTTCTGCAGGGCGTTCTCCAGCTCGGCCAGCTTGTTCTTGGCATCCCTGAGGGCCAGCTCCCCACGCTGCTCTGCATCGGCGATGGCGGATTGCAGGCTGGTGCACTAGAGGGGAAGATGGGCAGATGAACCTGCAATCTGGACTCCTGAGGAGATGAACCATGGTTCTTCTTTCCCAGTGAGGAAGAGCTCTAGAGCCCAGATTCCATGGAAAAGGAGGTTTGATTCTTTTTGTCCAGTCTTTTTCCATTCTGCAAACCTGAACTAGGCTAGGAGCTCCCTATACGCCTCTGTGTTAACCACCCTAATGAAGATGGAGGTGGTGAGTGCTGGAAGATACTACAGCAGACCCAAGACCAGGGGACATTGGAAGAAATGGACCCACTGGCTTCTTCTGAATATTGACAGTTTGGGTAAGTGCATGTGGGTGCACACTAACTCACACAAAACCACAGACACCCACAGTGAGGAGATGATTTCTCTTTAAACAGCTGCAACCTTGCCTTCCTTCCACTTCACATTTTTGGAAAACCCTCATTTGTCCTGTGTCTTTACTCAGCTTCTTTTTACATCAAATCTGAGCATATTTGCAGCACTCTTCCTCACACTTTCTGGCCTGACCTTTTCTTTGCCAACTACTGTCTTGAGTTCCGAAATCAATCATTCCTCTTATTGAATCTCACTTCAGTGCCTCAAGACTGTACCTTTGTACTGTCGACCAGTCGGGATTGGCCCTGTCATGCATTTGTGTCCTGCTCTTGGGTTGGGATCCATCTCTCCAAACTGTGGGAACTCACTAAGGGAGGAAGTACATGTCCTCCCCTCCCTGCTGTTCCCTCAGTGCCCAGGAGTTCCCTACATGGTGGTTGATGATCCCTGGTGGTCTAGGAAGGAAAGGATGCTTTTCTCCTCCATGGTCCCCACCATACCTGCTTCTTGACGTGTTCAATCTCAGATCTCAGCCTCTGGATCATGCGGTTGATCTCAGCGATCTCCTGTTTGGTGTTGCACAGGTCGTCCCCATATCTGCACGCTGAACTCTGCAGCTCCTCGTACTGTAAACCAGAGGGAGAGAGGATGGTGTTCATGGGCTTCACAGGACACTAATCAAGGTTTTCACAAATCGAAACTAATGGTTTCTCCACAAGGCGTTTTAAGAAAATTGGTGTTACAAGGTCATGGACACTGTACACCCATCACACACCACCCTTGGTAGGACCACTGACTGTCTCGTTCTCTTCAGGACCAGAACATCCTCTGTACTGTTTCTGAGAACCAGCATCAGGGTGAAGCTAAAGCAAAGATCCCTTGGCCTTTATCTATGGTAGCTTTTGTCCTACATTTAGGTTCATGAACTTACTAGACTTGGACATAAATACTGTAAAGATCTACTCTGTTGGTTCAGGGTACACGTTCTTTGAGTGGACCCCCGCTTCCTAGATGTAGATTTCCCGAGTGAAGTCTCGGGAAGCCTTGCTGGTCTTCCGGGGGGAGGTACAGGGATTCTTCAACAGCTTCCCCCTCACTGCTCACCTTGCACTTGTACCAGGACTCAGCCTCCTCCCGGCTCCTGCGAGCAATCTCCTCATATTGGGCTTTGACTTCAGCGATGATGCTGTCCAGGTCCAGGGTGCGGTTGTTGTCCATGGAGAGGACGACAGAAGTATCTGAGACGTTGGTTTGCATCTGAGCCAGTTCCTGCAGAACATGAGATCGTCAGATCCTCTTTTCCCATGACATTTACAGAGGTACCCAAGCCTAAGATTTTCCATCCTTTGCAAATCTCTTTAGAGTCAATAAAACAGTGTGGAAAGATGCTTACTGCTTCATAGAGGGCTCTGAGGAAGTTGATCTCATCTATGAGAGCATCTGCATTGGCTTGTAGATCAACCTTAGTCATGTAAGCAACATCCACATCCTAGGGAAGAAGCCAAAAACTTGGGATCAGATGAGCCAAGCCCTCCTTCCCAGTCTGCTCCTCCTTTAGTCTCGCTGATTATTCTTTTCTCAGAGTCCTCTCCGTCGGCAAAGAAACATGAACCCCTGATCTTACTCATCTCACCTTCTTTAGATTCACAAATTCATTCTCTGCTGACGTGCGCTTGTTGATTTCATCTTCATATCTGGAATTAGAAAGGGTAAAACCTAATTGAGTCAGTGGTGAAGATGATACAGAAAAGGCAGCCTGGGATCCCAACTTCCCACAATGGATATATCCAAATGGAGCTTTCCTGCCAGTAAGCCTAAAAGATGAATTCTGTGGTCCCTAAATTGTTTACATCTTTACTCTCCCCATCCACCTGTATGGCCCTTTTGTTCTTTGGGGTTTGTGTTTAGGCAAGAATTGTGGTTTCATTCCCATGGACACGTTTTACTAAGAATCATGCCCTCATTTGGACCTGGTCATCTAATAGACTTGAAGCGTGGGCTTCAGGAAACTGAGCCCTTTTCTCTCCTGTAACTCACTTCTTCTTGAAGTCCTCTACCGTGTCCTGCATCCCCCTGAGCTCTGAGTCCAGACGACTTCTCTCTGAGACAAGGTAGTCCAGCTGTCTCCTGAGATTGTTGATGTACTGCTCGAAATAAGGCTCCAGGCTCTGCCTCACGGTCTGTGTGCCCTGCTCCTGCAGCAGGGCCCACTTGGTTTCCAGGACCTTGTTCTGCTGCTCCAGGAATCGGACCTGGAGAAAAACAAGATGGTTATTTGTCCAACAAAGGAAGGAAGGAAGGAAGGAAGGAAGGAAGAGAGGTGAGTTGACTGTCCCCAAGCAGATCTGATGGTCCCCATGGTGCTGGGCTACTCCAGAGCATGTACAGAGGCTCAGGCTGACAGTTCTGCTCCCCTGACTGTTTTCCTTCACACCACACAGATCTCACTGGCCAAGTTTCCCCAGGGAGCTATCAGATAGTCCCTCTTCTCAATTACGGAGCCTGTCAGTCAGTGACTTTCAACATTTCTTTTCTTCCTCTTGATAAGCACAATCACAAATGTACTTTAAAATAGTATTTCTCTCGTATATTGCGCAGAGTTATTTTATAGAGTGTATCTCAGTTAAAGGGATGTCAAATGTTTAGAATCTAATGGTTAAATTCCAACCCTATTGATGATTGGATTTAATCTTCTTTCCCATCTAGTGTATGAGTCCCTCTAAAACAAGCTCCCTTAATGCTCATGATCTGGTTCTACAAGTTAAGTATTTCTATGCACATATACATGTTTCTGAGTCTTTTTTTCCTGTAATTTCCTTTGGTTTTTTATCTTCTTTCCTTCCCTGCCGCCACCCCAGCTAAGGCTCAAGTGCTGTTTCCACTGTAATTCCCTTTTTAATTTCTTAGACCCTTCAGAAGATCAAGCTAACTCGTTCCATTCTCTCAGTTCCTTTCCTTTGCTTGAGGGTTATCAAGAGTGGAAAATGCTTCCCAGACAGGAATGAAGACATTTAAGGGATCAGTAGCTGTAAATGATTTTTATCACCTTCTACCTGTGGCCCACATGGAGCCTGTCCTGCATGCCAGTGGAGAGCTAGCCCGAGTCCCCTCCTCCCTCTCTCCCGAGACTCTCCCTGGTAGGACATTGGTTGCGTCTCTCAACTGGGGACTCTGAAATCCCAGTGGAGGGCAGGTGCTCCCGGCTCACCTTGTCGATGAAGGAGGCGAACCTGTTGTTGAGGGTCTTGATCTGCTCCCGCTCCTCAGTCTTGATTCGCTGGATGGTGGGGTCGATTTGCAGGTTGAGGGGAGTCAGGAGACTCTGGTTGATGGTGACCTCTTGGATGCCTCCAGGGGGGCAGATGGAGAAGCCAGAGCCCCCATAGCCACCACTAAAGCCAGCTCCACCACCGAGCCCAAAGCCACCACCAGCTCCACCACCGAGCCCAATGCCACCACCAGCTCCACTGCCGAAACCAAATCCACTCCCGGCTCCACCTCCAAAGCCAAGGCCGCCTCCAGCTCTGCTGCCATATCCGCCACCGAAGGCACAGCTGCCCCCTCCGAGGGAGATCCTCTTGGAGCCCCCTATGCCATAGAGGCTGCGGCTGCCAAAGCTAGCTCCTCCACCCACTCCAGTGAAGCCTCCACTGCCCCTGGAGCGGGACACGGACATGCTGCTGAAGCCAGAGCGGTTGACCCCAGGGACTCTGGCTGAGCCGGCACTGAAGATACGGCGGCTGCCGCTTTGGCTTCTCACGGTGGAGTTGGAAGTCATGGTTCCTGAAGTCGAAGAGGCTGAGGAGGGCGTGAGAGGTGGAGGGTAGAGCTGAGAGGAGCAGATCGGTGAGACGAGGTTCCCAGCAGTGGCTTATATATGGGGAAAATGGGCTGGGCTCAGTGCTGGAAGGTGAGCCTGCAGGTTGGGAAGGCTGGGCTTTACAAAGAGTGAGATCACATGTGATTTATTAGAAAAGTTATGAAATCTGAAGATCGCATTTTAGATTTCCTTTAGTCAGGGAAAATTTCTCCTGCCTTCCAGCTTTGACTGCTCTCAGTACAATAAGACTAGTCTGAATTCACTTAGCTGGGAGTTAGTCACTGACTCACACAGAGGTTCTCCATGTTATGCTCGTGTGTGAAATGTACTGAGGCTCCTCTGCCTTGGTGTTTCACCCACAAGGCAGAAATACTGGAGATCAAGATAACCTATTGCTTATCCCTTACCTATAATTATTAGTGTTTTCACTGATTACCGAAGTTAAACACGACTTTTTTTTGCTTTCATTAAAAATTTCCCACAGGTAGATACGTAGATTTACAATATAATGGGCCTCTGTATATCTATCACTGGATTTTATACAAAGTATGAACTCATGGTCAGCCTTATTTTTTCTATACTCCCACCCAATTCCCTATCAATCTTAAAATATTCAAAAGCAAATCCCAGAGGTCATATCATTTCTTTAGTATAGAATTCAACATTTATTTTGTAAATGAGGTGCTTTTTAAATACATAACCAAATACCATTTATATATCCTTAATATGTATGTATTCATTAACATTAAGGAGTATCTATTCAATCTTGAACTAAATCTGTTTGTGTTATTTATATTTTATGTTTTGGTTGTCCAAATCAGGATTCTAATAAGTTCCATACATTTTGTATTTCGGTGATATGTCTTTAAAGTAATACATCTGTAAAATCATTTAAGTCCTTAAATCCTCCTCCGCTTTTCCACTTGCAGTTTATTTGTGAAAAAAATAAAAAACAGGTTATTTGTCCTGTGCATTTGCATAGTCATGTTGTCTTATTTACCATGATCTCGTGTCCTTTGTGTATCCTGTAAACTGACAGTTCAAACTAGAAGCTTAATAAGCTATCTATTTAAACATTACAGATACAGATGTCATAGAATGCCTATTTATATACTGAATATTGATATTTACACACCTACCTATTAACTGAAAAATTAAACAAGTAATACATGGTTAAGGAAAAAATTACATGCTCAAGATCATTCCCCACTCCTGTCTAGGAAGACAAAGCAGTGTTGCCACTTCCCTGTGTACCCTTGTAGTCACGTCACTTAGATATGTTTCTGTGTTTTTCCTTGGGTATGTGTGATGCATGCGAGTATATATATTGAATATATACATACATATATATGAAACACACATATATATTTTCTTTTGAAGTTGCACTCATGGTATATGTACTTTGTCTCCCATATCTATGTTTTCACTCGGTTCTCATGCTATTTTCTACAGGCTGTTTTCTCCACCTTTACCTGTGGTCCATTGCTGTGCATCAGCAACGTCTTATGCTGCTTTCAGCTTGGCCTTCATTTCTATTGTGGCTTTATCTTTCTTCTCTGCTCCTTTTCTGAGCTCTATCAACTCATATTTTAATCTTTTATTTCTCATTCTACTGCCCCTTTGTTCTCTTATTTCACCGTGGTGTTTATTTCATTGCCCTTTTGGTAATAATTTTTGTCACTTTTTTCTGTGGAGTGTTTTCTAAGTGACTTTTGTTTTTCTGTTTCAATGTAAAGTATCCTTCGTGGGGCCTGGAATTGTTCCTTTCTAACAAGGGCTCATCTTTGAAAGAGGCGAGCTCCTTCTGGACCTGTCTTTTGCAGACAGCATTCTGGGAGGAGGGGCCAGGCTGCAACCAGGCTAACAGGAATTCTCATTATGGCACAGGCTGTGTGAATAATTCTTTTAATTTTAATTAGACGAAGCCAAGGAAGATGGCTGCAGCATGGCTCGCAGTTCAGTCTCAGTCTTCTTTGCTTCCCCGACAACCTGTTGCCAATAGGCCTTGCCTCTGATCACTTACTCAACCCTGCCTTCACTGGGTCTTGAAACTTCATGGCAAATGGGTCCTCCCTGGAACACACACACCCACTTCTGACTGTTGCAAACCAGCGATTCTTGGATTTGCACCCGAGGACATGTTCTTCACATTCATACAGTAGGAGTTACATGAGTCAGCAGTGCCTGGCAGTAGGAAAACCTCAGGGTTAACTTTGTGTGCTGTCCCTCTGTGGTTACCACATTGTTTAGTTTTGATTTGTTTGCTCTCAAGAGTGTTCTTCACTGGATTTTCTGAGATCTGCACTGAGGGCATCTTCTCTCTCAGTTTCCCAATAACTGTGTTTGATTTCTTTCTTTCTGTGAGAAGAGTTTTCTATTTTTATTTTTTTTTTGATTGAAGGACTTTAAGATGTTTTCCTTTTGGGGATTGAGTGTGGAGATTACTTTTACATTTCTTGTTCTCCTTGTTTGTTTTAAGATAATATCTGAGAAGGGGAAATGCCTCCCTTCCTCCATTAGGCTACATTCAGAAGTCTCCCATTCATATATTTATATTTAAAATACATATAGCATTTAAAATATTAAGCAATAATTGAAATTCAAAATATTAATTTTCCTTTCTCATGCTGCATGGAAACTATTGGATTCAATGAAGACATCATTGTGCTCAGGGCCTCTCCCTTCCCTGAGCCATGATAAGAGTCACCTGAAAGTTTTCTACAAGCCATCATATTTACCATAATCAGAAATTTAATCCCAAAATATATTTGTGTTCTCCTCAGTGGAAGAACCTCCTTTATTGCTTAATCACAGTTTGCATCATTGAAAGCCCAACAGATACAATGAAAGAGAATAGTATGTAAACCACCATGTACCAATCCCCCAGATTAAACACTTGTCCATATTTCTCAGCATGTCTCATCTAATTCCATTACTTCTTATATTGAAATCTTCTACTTCTGTTGATGTATCTTCAAGGAAATTAAGACATTAAGTCATTTCACTTGTCAATATTTGCACGCATGTCTAAGTTCTTAAGGACTTTTAAATCTAACTGTACAACAGTTTTATATCGATCATGAGCAACAGTCACTTCTTAATGAAACCTAATACTCATTTATGTTCATACTTCTCTGATAATCTCAAAGACGTCTTTTTATGCTGGTTTGCTTGAAGCAACATCCTAACTAGATTCACATATTGCATTGGACTGTTGGTTCTCTTAAGCTTCTTTCATTCTGTAATAGATTCCATTGTTTTCTTTTATATACCACTGATTTGTGGAGAAATTGTTTTTTTTCTCTAGAACGTCTGCGTTCTGGATTTGGCTCGTTGTTTCTGTTGGTGCCACGTAACTTGTAACGCCGGTTTTTCCTAGGTACTAGTTATATTAGAGTTGATTAGATTTAGTTCCATTGTTTCAGGCAAGATTATGTCCCAGCTGGTGCTGTGTGCCCCATGTTGCATCAGATCATGAGGCATATAATACAAGTTGTTCAATTTAGTGATGTGAAGACTGATCCAGGTATATCTATAGTTCCAGTCTTAACCCTCCCTGAAAAAGTGTCCAATAAATTTGTCATGTAATATTTTAATATTCATTGATCAATTCCCAGATTGACATTTCATGAGGGGTTGCAAACTGGTAACTTATTAATTTAACATCCTGCCTCTGCATTTATCACCTGGGAGTCATCTATAAGGAAGGAATTGTCATTGTTTCCTTTTTAGGTAACCTAATATGTAGTTAATTGATACAGGAAAGGCAGAATAAGTGCTTTTTTTTCTTTATTTTGCAATTTTAGAATAGTGGGTTTGGACCCCAGCAATTTCCAAATGTAATAAAGAAAGTTATTTTTTGTTTGTTTTTTTTGGGGGGTTTGTATAATTATAAATTCACAGTTCAAAAAATATATTTGATATGTTTGAGTCCATTGCAGGCATTAATCCTTCTGGTGCTTAAACTGTCCATTTTAGGCCAATGGGCTCCTCAGATTGGCTTCTGTGTCCTTTTGACAGAAACGCAATGGACTTTGAAAGCTCCCTTGTTGACAGGGACGAGATGTCTCAAGGCTACCTTGTACTTATCTTGCAACAGACATGGAATCAGCCATTTCTGTGAGTAGCTCTGGTACCTTTTATTGAGAAATGATATTCACAAGCTAAAACTTGCACGCTATGGGTGCTCATTGTTACTGGGTTATTCTTGCTTTGAAGACTTTTCAATGGATAGAGCTAAGAAAAATGTAAAAATATAATTAAAAAGTACTCACATCAGAAGTTTATACTGATATTTCCAATTTAAATAGAATACAGGATGATTTTATACCTGTATTTATTTTACTCACTCTGAAAAGCTGAGCTCTGAATGACATATTACTTATTTGCTTTATCCTACAACAAACCTATGATAGTGTCAAAATAACAGTACAAATACTATTACCAAAAAGAGGTCTATTAAATGCAGTTTCTGATTTCTTTGTGGCTACACCCTGAAAGTGCTATGAAGAAAATCAGTTTAGGCAAGAGGAATGGAGAGATAGAAAGGCGGGATGAAGGAAAACCTTCATAAGAATCCAGATAAATTCTAGGCTTGCAGTTTCAAACAGAAGCAGGAAGGAAAGGTCTTCCATTATTGCATTTGATGGAGAGGAATTTCTTAAGGGAGGGAGTACAGATACAGATGGCAGTGGGGTTAAAGAAGGGGATTCTATAGGTGCATGAGGAGGTTGGGGACAGTAAGAATGTTAGGGAAAATGGCACATCTGAGGGGATCGGCCTCCCAGACCTCAAGAGTATGGTTTTCCTCTGCCACTCACTTTCTAGTGCTAAAGGGACACCCCTGGAGCCCAGGAAGTAAGAGCATTGAGGAGAAGGCACTGCCCAGCAAAACTCATGGTTAAAGGAATCCAGCTGCTGTTAGAGAAGAACTCCTCAACCCTTTTCTCCTCCCATCCTGGGATCTACTGTCAGCTTTTCTCAAGGCCAAGTACAATGAAGAGTTAGCTAGCAAGGGATTCTGTAGGGATGACTCTGGGAGCATGGAGCAGGGCAGAGAAGAGCAGCCTTCTCTCAGCACCTGTAGAAACATTCCCTCCTCTGGCTGTTCTGCACCTCATGCCCCCACCGTGAGCTGGGATTCCATGCACTGGGCTGTACTGGCAATTCTAGCCAATGCAGCTAGAATCCACGTGGTATGGCTCACAAGTGATCATTCTGAATCACAGAAGATTCAGGTAAGGTGAACTTTGGATACAGCCTCTAACTGGAAAATGTTTTTCTATTGGAGGTTGTTACTTTAAAAATGTATTTCCTATATTTTCCAGGTACATGGGCTCCATACAGGAGGAGGCAATTGGCTAGCCTCCTTAGGAGTCAAATCCAGTATCTAAGGACTGTCAGAACTGCCGAGTCCTTCCTTGACTCAAAAACACGTCTTTGCTGTTGCAAAAGAAATACGTTTCCTCTTATTCAGTCCTCAGTGAGCAAAGGAAATCAATCTGAATGTTTTAATCTCAGGGACCTTAATCTAGAGACTGAATCTTTCCTTCCTTAGTACCAAAAATTGTAACCACGTTTAATCTCAGATGTCATACAATGACATTGTGGGGAACACACTTTCTCTTTTGAAATGACACATGTTCAACATCAAAAAATTTAGAAAGTACACAACGTAAAAGAAAGACAGTTTACTAGAGTTAACGCTAGCTTGAGATGATGAACATTATTGTTTTAGCATTAGTTCTTCAATGATTTCTCTGTATCTGTGGCCCTGCAACCGTCTTTGTGTTCCTTTGTGATTCTGTCTCTTTCTCTCCCTTACTTGTTTCATAATTTTGTGTACAAAATTAGTTTAGTGAAAAATACAGATGTTACTTTGAGACCCACACTTTAAGCGTTTTTCATAATAAACTTTTAATTTCAGAATAGTTTCAGATTTACAAAAAAATGTGAAGATAGTACAAAGAGGTCTGTATACAATACACATTCATTCCCCCTATTATTAATACCTCACTTTAGTTATATTTATCACAATTAAGGAAACAATATAAATATATTATTATTAACTAATCTATACTTCATTTGGATTTCCTTACCTTTTGCCCAATATTCTTTTTTCTCTTCTAGGGTATCATCCACTTTCCATTTAGTCATTGTGTCTCCTTCTTGGCTAACACGGTTTGTCAGGTTTTCCTTGTCTTAATGACCTTGAAAGTTTTGGGGAACTCTGCCCAGGTGTTTTGCAGATGTCCACAACTGGGCTTTGTCTGATGTTGTCTCATGAATAAACTGGAGTTATGGTGTTTGGGAGGAAGACCACAGAGATGACGTGTGCCCTTCTCATTACATCATATCCAGGGTACTTGCTATGACAGACTTACTACTGTCGGTGTTACCCTTAATCACCTGGCTGAGGAAGTGTTTGATTAATTTCTTGACAGTAAAGTTACTCTTTTCCCCCATTTTTAGACTGTGCTCTTTGCAAGGAAATCATTGTGCACAGCCCACACTTAGGGGGGAGCAGTTCTTCACTCCTTCCTTGATTGGGGAGCACCTATGTCACTAAATGAAATTCTTCTGCCTAAGAGCTGTCAATCATCCCTTATTAATCAATTTAGTCAATCACTTATTCACGTCAGTGGGGACCATGAATAATTATTTCATAATTTGGGTTATAATCCAGTACATTATTTATTTATCTATTTATTTATGGCTCAAGTTGTTCCAATTTGTCTATTAGGAGCTCTTACAGAGTCTTTTTGATTATTTCTTTACTTCTTGGCACTGAAAGATGCTGCAGGATCATCTTATGTATATATTCCACCCCATTCGTAGAATCAGTCATTTCTCCTTGACTCCTAACAAGGGAACTTTCATTCCTAATGGTATAAGGCAGAATTCTCCAGAGAAAAAGCCTGGGATTAGGGACATGGACAGAACAGAGACTGGAAAAAGTGACTGGCCCTCAGGAAAATGTTGACAGACCAACCTTGCACTGTATCCTGAGTTTTCCATTACCCATTTGTAAAAGTCAAAGGAAGCCAGGGCACAGCTGAGAGAGGATGCAGGGCTATCTCTTTGGAGCTGCAAGGACCCTACTTCTTTGAGTCTCTGTGAGAGGATTATGTGGTAAGGAAGAAGGCATTTCCATTCTTATTTTGACTCCACACTTCAAAAAATCAACACCTGTGCTTTGTGTCTGAGTCTTTGGATCCTGAATTTGCCCAGTGTTTCCAATTTTTCCCTGTCAAAAGGATTATTGGGATTGACAACCATGAAGTACAGCTTTCTGCATTTGTACTATTTCCTCAGGACACATTGCTAGAAGCATAATTTCATTTCAGAAGTATGTACATTTAGATTATTCCTGATACATGTTGTCAGGCAAGTTTCTTGGTCATGAGGCATTTCTAAGTATAAATCAAATATCTTACTCTCTAGTCAATGTCCTGATCTACTTGGACTGTAATATGATTCTCTGGGGAGTATGGGTATCCACTGGGGCAGGAGGAGGTAGACAGTTAGAGACCAAGTCAGAGAAACTAATCTGCTGGCACCTGGTAAGGGCAGTGAAAACAGACTTTACTATGATGATGGACCTGATCCCTCCAGCTTCAATTGCCAAACTCTTCTTGGAGGACTCCTGAGCAACCAGATGCTAAGTTGCTGTTTGTTGAAGTTCTCTAAAGGAGGGGGGCGACGCACATGGCAATTGGGAGTATGCTTCATTCCTGAAAAGGCATTTGCCCGATGAAAACCGCAAGAACCATTGGTAACAAAGCAAGGCAATATGAAACCATGCATTATAGTACAAATCTGCTTTATTTAGCAATACAAGTGAGCAAAGAGCAGAGGAAGCATCACAGGGATACAGACCCCCGTACATCATAGAACTAGTCACTTGTGCTTTCATGATCACTGCAAGGGAGGAACACAACACCTGTGAGATGGGACATAC
This sequence comes from Leucopleurus acutus, assembly GCF_964270905.1. Taxonomy (NCBI): domain Eukaryota; kingdom Metazoa; phylum Chordata; class Mammalia; order Artiodactyla; family Delphinidae; genus Leucopleurus; species Leucopleurus acutus. The sequence goes on from NC_139152.1 coordinate 43,065,596, forward strand.
TGGGCCAGTGGAAAGCTAGGGGGATTGTCCTGTTCTGGAGTAGGACCCAGACAGGGACCTTCCGATGGTGAGCAATGGAAGCTCAGATGCAGCAGGTGTGGCAGAGAGGACATGAGGGCACTCAGCAACTTCAGTTCTAACTCAAGGAGTAAGAGAAGAAAGAAGCAGGAGAGAGGAAGCAACTGGAGGAAAGGGCAGTGAAGCCAGAGAGGGAGGCGGAGACGCTGTGGGACCACGAGCCCGTGGCAGGTGTTCAAGGCCTGTAGCTCTTCCTGCCGGAGGAGGTTGTGGTGGTGCTGAATTTGACGGTGGAACTGCTGCCCCCGGAGGAGCTGAGGCCACCACCTATTGCTCTGCCACTGCTGGAACTGAAGCCACCTCCAACGCTGAGACCACTGCCGTAGGAGTAGCCACTGCCTCCGCCCATGCCGTAGCCGCTGCTGACACCGCCTCCGCCCATGCCGTAGCCGCTGCTGACACCGCCAGCACCGCCAGCACTGCCATAGCCACTGGAGGTGGTGGACTGTACCACGGCTGGAGAGGCAAGGGGACAAGGCCATGACAAGACATGGTGAGCTCACTCTGCCACACAGAGTCCAGTCAGAAGAGCACAAGGGCAAGGGAGGGAGGCAAGTGAAGGTACTCACAGATGTTGACTTGTCCAGCGCCTTCCCCATACAGCCTAGGAGAGAGGAGACACAGCCATTATGAGACCTCAGAGCCAGAGCTGGACCAGCGTGGGAAGCTTTGGCGTGAGGAGAGCCCATGGGGAACGTGCCTTCTACGTGGTTTTCTGGGAGTGGCATTATGGCCACGACTAGAGTGCCTTCCAGTGGTGCTCACTGGCTGGACACCTTGGAGATGGACCCAGATGTTTGAGGAGGTTGTGTGAGTTACTCACCTGCACTCCTCGCCCTCCAGCAGCTTCCTGTAGGTGGCGATCTCCACGTCCAGGGCCAGCTTGACATTCATGAGCTCCTGGTAGTCCTTCAGTAGCTGCGCCATGTCCTGCTTGGCCTTCTGCAGGGCGTTCTCCAGCTCGGCCAGCTTGTTCTTGGCATCCCTGAGGGCCAGCTCCCCACGCTGCTCTGCATCGGCGATGGCGGATTGCAGGCTGGTGCACTAGAGGGGAAGATGGGCAGATGAACCTGCAATCTGGACTCCTGAGGAGATGAACCATGGTTCTTCTTTCCCAGTGAGGAAGAGCTCTAGAGCCCAGATTCCATGGAAAAGGAGGTTTGATTCTTTTTGTCCAGTCTTTTTCCATTCTGCAAACCTGAACTAGGCTAGGAGCTCCCTATGCGTCTCTGTGTTAACCACCCTAATGAAGATGGAGGTGGTGAGTGCTGGAAGATACTACAGCAGACCCAAGACCAGGGGACATTGGAAGAAATGGACCCACTGGCTTCTTCTGAATGTTGACAGTTTGGGTAAGTTCATGTGCGTGCACGCTAACTCACACAAAACCACAGACACCCACAGTGAGGAGATGATTTCACTTTAAACAGCTGCAACCTTGCCTTCCTTCCACTTCACATTTTTGGAAAACCCTCATTTGTCCTGTGTCTTTACTCAGCTTCTTTTTCACATCGAATCTGAGCATATTTGCAGCACTCTTCCTCACACTTTCTGGCCTGACCTTTTCTTTGCCAACTACTGTCTTGAGTTCCGAAATCAATCATTCCTCTTATTGAATCTCACTTCAGTGCCTCAAGACTGTACCTTTGTACTGTCGACCAGTCGGGATTGGTCCTGTCATGCATTTGTTTCCTGCTCTTGGGTTGGGATCCATCTCTCTAAACTGTGGGAACTCACTAAGGGAGGAAGTACATGTCCTCCCCTCCCTGCTGTTCCCTCAGTGCCCAGGAATTCCCTACATGGTGGTTGATGATCCCTGGTGGTCTAGGAAGGAAAGGATGCTTTTCTCCTCCATGGTCCCCACCATACCTGCTTCTTGACGTGGTCGATCTCAGATCTCAGCCTCTGGATCATGCGGTTGATCTCAGTGATCTCCTGTTTGGTGGTGCGCAGGTCGTCCCCATGTCTGCACGCTGAACTCTGCAGCTCCTCGTACTGTAAACCAGAGGGAGAGAGGATGGTGTTCATGGGCTTCACAGGACACTAATCAAGGTTTTCACAAATCGAAACTAATGGTTTCTCCACAAGGCGTTTTAAGAAAATTGGTGTTACAAGGTCATGGACACTGTACACCCATCACACACCACCCTTGGTAGGACCACTGACTGCCTGGTTCTCTTCAGGACCAGAACATCCTCTGTACTGTTTCTGAGAACCAGCATCAGGGTGAAGCTAAAGCAAAGATCCCTTGGCCTTTATCTATGGTAGCTTTTGTCCTACATTTAGGTTCATGAACTTACTAGACTTGGACATAAATACTGTAAAGATCTACTCTGTTGGTTCAGGGTACACGTTCTTTGAGTAGACCCCCGTTTCCTAGATGTAGATTTCCCGAGTGAAGTCTCGGGAAGCCTTGCTGGTCTTCCGGGGGGAGGTACAGGGATTCTTCAACAGCTTCCCCCTCACTGCTCACCTTGCACTTGTACCAGGACTCAGCCTCCTCCCGGCTCCTGCGAGCGATCTCCTCATATTGGGCTTTGACTTCAGCAATGATGCTGTCCAGGTCCAGGGTGCGGTTGTTGTCCATGGAAAGGACGACAGAAGTATCTGACACGTGGGTTTGCACCTGAGCCAGTTCCTGCAGAACATGAGATCGTCAGATCCTCTTTTCCCATGACATTTACAGAGGTACCCAAGCCTAAGATTTTCCATCCTTTGCAAATCTCTTTAGAGTCAATAAAACAGTGTGGAAAGATGCTTACTGCTTCATAGAGGGCTCTGAGGAAGTTGATCTCATCTATGAGAGCATCTGCCTTGGCTTGTAGATCAACCTTAGTCATGTAAGCAACATCCACATCCTAGGGAAGAAGCCAAAAACTTGGGATCAGATGAGCCAAGCCCTCCTTCCCAGTCTGCTCCTCCTTTAGTCTCGCTGATTATTCTTTTCTCAGAGTCCTCTCCGTCGGCAAAGAAACATGAACCCCTGATCTTACTCATCTCACCTTCTTTAGATTCACAAATTCATTTTCTGCTGACATGCGCTTGTTGATTTCATCTTCATATCTGGAATTAGAAAGGGTAAAACCTAATTGAGTCAGTGGTGAAGATGATACAGAAAAGGCAGCCTGGGATCCCAACTTCCCACAATGGATATATCCAAATGGAGCTTTCCTGCCAGTAAGCCTAAAAGATGAATTCTGTGGTCCCTAAATTGTTTACATCTTTACTCTCCCCATCCACCTGTATGGCCCTTTTGTTCTTTGGGGTTTGTGTTTAGGCAAGAATTGTGGTTTCATTCCCATGGACACGTTTTACTAAGAATCATGCCCTCATTTGGACCTGGTCATCTAATAGACTTGAAGCGTGGGCTTCAGGAAACTGAGCCCTTTTCTCTCCTGTAACTCACTTCTTCTTGAAGTCCTCTACCGTGTCCTGCATCCCCCTGAGCTCTGAGTCCAGACGGCTTCTCTCTGAGACAAGGCAGTCCAGCTGTCTCCTGAGATTGTTGATGTACTGCTCGAAATAAGGCTCCAGGCTCTGCCTCACGGTCTTGGTGCCCTGCTCCTGCAGCAGGGCCCACTTGGTTTCCAGGACCTTGTTCTGCTGCTCCAGGAATCGGACCTGGAGAAAGACAAGATGGTTATTTGTCCAACAAAGGAAAGAAGGAAGGAAGGAAGGAAGGAAGGAAGGAAGGAAGGAAGGAAGGAAGGAAGGAAGGAAAGAAGGAAGGAAGAGAGGTGAGTTGACTGTCCCCAAGCAGATCTGATGGTCCCCATGGTGCTGGGCTACTCCAGAGCATGTACAGAGGCTCAGGCTGACAGTTCTGCTCCCCTGACTGTTTTCCTTCACACCACACAGATCTCACTGGCCAAGTTTCCCCAGGGAGCTATCAGATAGTCCCTCTTCTCAATTACGGAGCCTGTCAGTCAGTGACTTTCAACATTTCTTTTCTTCCTCTTGATAAGCACAATCACACATGTACTTTAAAATAGTATTTCTCTCGTATATTGCACAGAGTTATTTTATAGAGTGTATCTCAGTTAAAGGGATGTCAAATGTTTAGAATCTAATGGTTAAATTCCAACCCTATTGATGATTGGATTTAATCTTCTTTCCCATCTAGTGTATGAGTCCCTCTAAAACAAGCTCCCTTAATGCTCATGATCTGGTTCTACAAGTTAAGTATTTCTATGCACATATACATGTTTCTGAGTCTTTTTTTCCTGTAATTTCCTTTGGTTTTTTATCTTCTTTCCTTCCCCGCCGCCTCCCCAGCTAAGGCTCAAGTGCTGTTTCCACTGTAATTCCCTTTTTAATTTCTTAGACCCTTCAGAAGATCAAGCTAACTCGTTCCATTCTCTCAGTTCCTTTCCTTTGCTTGAGGGTTATCAAGAGTGGAAAATGCTTCCCAGACAGGAATGAGAGACATTTAAGGGATCAGTAGCTGTAAGTGATTTTTATCACCTTCTACCTGTGGCCCATATGGAGCCTGTCCTGCATGCCAGTGTAGAGCTAGCCCGAGTCCCCTCCTCCCTCTCTCCCGAGACTCCCCCTGGTAGGACATTGGTTGCGTCTCTCGACTGGGGACTCTGAAATCCCAGTGGAGGGCAGGTGCTCCCGGCTCACCTTGTCGATGAAGGAGGCGAACCTGTTGTTGAGGGTCTTGATCTGCTCCCGCTCCTCAGTCTTGATTCGCTGGATGGTGGGGTCGATTTGCAGGTTGAGGGGAGTCAGGAGACTCTGGTTGATGGTGACCTCTTGGATGCCTCCAGGGGGGCAGACGGAGAAGCCAGAGCCCCCATAGCCACCACCAAAGCCAGCTCCACCACCGAGCCCAAAGCCACCATCAGCTCCACCGCCAAAACCAAATCCACTCCCGGCTCCACCTCCAAAACCAAGGCCGCCTCCAGCTCTGCCGCCATATCCGCCACCGAAGGCACAGCTGCCCCCTCCGAGGGAGATCCTCTTGGAGCCCCCTATGCCATAGAGGCTGCGGCTGCCAAAGCTAGCTCCTCCACCCACTCCAGTGTAGCCTCCACTGCCCCTGGAGCGGCACACGGACATGCTGCTGAAGCCAGAGCGGTTGACCCCAGGGACTCTGGCTGAGCCGGCACTGAAGACACGGCGGCTGCCGCTTTGGCTTCTCACGGTGGATCTGGAAGTCATGGTTCCTGAAGTCGAAGAGGCTGAGGAGGGCGTGAGAGGTGGAGGGTAGAGCTGAGAGGAGCAGATCGGTGAGACGAGGTTCCCAGCAGTGGCTTATATATGGGGAAAATGGGCTGGGCTCAGTGCTGGAAGGTGAGCCTGCAGGTTGGGAAGGCTGGGCTTTACAAAGAGTGAGATCACCCCGAGGCACTATGAAGGTATGAAGTATGAATGTTGCTTCTTTTGCATCCTTTACTCGTGGAGAAATTCTCCTGGCTTCTAGCCTTGACTTGATCACAACACAATAAGTCTGGATGTAAATTCACTAAAGTCATGAGTTAGTCATGTTCTCAAACAAAGGAGACAAGGAGTTGATCTGTGATAATTGTCCCCTCCTTCTGCTTACTCAGACACTGTTCTGTTTGCCCCTTTCCCACACAGTTTTTCTCTTCCACCAGCACCACCCTTCCCATCAAGTTGGACTGCCTCTGAGAGCTAATAGGCATTTGCCCTGTGGCCTGAACAAGAAGTGGCTTGTGGTGTTTTTCCGCCATGTTTGCACCTGTCCTTCTGGAGCTCCTGGATGCTTTTCTGGTGGCCTGGCCTGGGAATGGGGGCTACTTTGGGGACATGACCCTCCTTTGAAGGGCAAGAGGGACAAAGGAGCTGAGTTTTTACAGCATAAGAGCATCTCTATCCTGTGTGGAATTGGCAGTTTCATAATAGGATAAGAGATCTCCCAAGCCCACCCTGCCCAGAGATCTGACTTCTTGTGATTTCTACCCATGCCTGCACCTCCCTCCCTAGTGTTTGTTTTCCCATTGAGCTGATGACCCTGTACATTTTTTTTAACCAAATGAAATTCATAGACACCTTTTTCTCTGGTTTTTTGGAATGTTAACTTAGAGTTTAATTTAAAGAAGCTAAAATGAGTAGGACAAAAATCATTAAGGGAATTCACTGCATTTTGATGCCCATAGATTCTGACCTTTCTTATGAATCAAGAATTATATATCTTAATGTGGTGTGCACAGAAAGTTGAGGGGCATATAGAAGCAGTGAATCATTAAAATGTGCCTTTATAAGTGTGATGATGTCACAAGTAAATTCCAAATTTATATTTCTAATCTCAGTGCTTGAAATCTCAAATCCCCAGACACATTCTTAGAGGGTGGGAAGGCTGTCAAGTGAGCATGGTGTTTGGTTTATGGGGAAAGAGATTCATTTCTTAGTCCATACATTAAGTAGTAAGAGGAATATTGAGAGCAATTGTAGGCATGGTGATTTATGAGAATATCTGGTTAATTGACAACCAAGGGAGGAAAGACAAACTCCCCTATTGAGATGAGCCTGAGAAAAGCTCTTGTTACTATTTTATAAGCAATTCAATCTCTCCAGTGTTATGGAGGCACAGCATCCAGGAGAGCAGGGCATTCCCTACCCAAAGGAGTACTAACTCAGCATCTGGCAGGAAAGAGGTACCTTCTCAAGGCAATGGAAGCAGCTCCCCTTCCTCCACCCTGGTTGCACAATGCTTTACCAAGAAATGTGATTCCACCCAATTCTGAGAAAGAAGCTTTCCTTTCCATGGCATGGTGTTCTGAGCTACTCTCTTGGGATAGATTCTTTAGACTTGGCATGGATGAGGCCAGGAGGGGAGGAAGGGTTAGCAAGTCAAGTTGGAGCAACATGCATTTGTCCAATGTCCTGTGTCTATGTCAATGTCCCATGTCTGTGTCTGCTTTCACATTGCAATGGCAAAGTTGAGTAATGGTTGCAACAGAAGAGTGTATGACTGGCAAAGCTTAAAAAATTTATTAGATGGCGCTTTAAAGAAAAATGTGCCAACCCCTGGTTAAGAACAAGGGCTCTGGAGACAGAGTGCTCAGGCTCACAGGCTCCCGTGGTCTTTATGCAAATTACTCATTTTTAGAGCTGTAAACTGGGGGATGAAAATAGTACCTATCTCACAGTGATGTGAGGATTACGTGAAATAATTCACGTAAAAGGTCTTAGCACTGTGTCTGCGCATAAGTTCTCAATGAAGATGAGCTAATATCATCATTATAATGGAAGTATGAAGAAGCTTGGTGTGTTCAGGGACCCACAAGAAGCTTCAAGAACAGAACACAGGGGCAAACTGTATGTGTCTGGGAGGGGTGGGGAGAAAATGCGACCAGTGTTGCAGGTTTGTGCCACATTAGTAAGACCAGAAGCCACAGGTAGAAGTTTGTCCTTGCTCCTGGAGGCCATGCAGAGGCACGAGATCAGAAGGGTGATTTGAAAGCTTGCTGGCACTCAGAGCAGCAGGCAGGGAAGAGCTTTTCTCCAGCAGCAGCTCCTTGCTCAAGGGGCTGGAAGGAAGCGGTGGTCAGAGGAAGGCAGCATCCAAGTCCTAGGAGAGAGCCTGGCAGGCTGCCCTCTCCCTCTTGCGGAGTCAGGTTCTCTGCTGTAACCCTCTTCCGGGTCCTTATCTGTCCTCTGGGCTGTGCACACGGGGACAGGCTTCTGTCAAACAGCACAGGTGATCAGATCTTCCTCTTTTAGTACTAATTGTATATCTTTTCCAGGGTGGGAGCAGACTCGTCCTCCAATGATGTATATAATTCAATTGCAGCAGGAACCTCACATTCAACCATTTAGCCAATCAGAGGATGATTTCACTTCAACATATTATCCAATGTGAAATTTGGCATGTGCACCAGATAGCATCAGCAATGTAAAGTATCATGTTTGTTTCATTTCCTGACACAAGTATTTCTCCTATTGGTAGATTTATAAGTCATTCATATATATATCACCACCTGCCAGGGAATGCTGTTCTAGGAACCAATTCCAGGGACCCTGACACTGAGTCATGTCCACTGAGAGGGCTCATGAGAGATGATAAGGGCTCCTGAGAGAGTGGAGGGGGAGTCAGGGAGGAGGGACCCTGCGGCTGATCCATTTCTGTCCACTCTTTTCAAGTCCCACTACCCTTAAAAGGTCAAGGGCAAGTGGTTCATTTGCCCTTGATTTTCTCTATCTTTCTTTGTCTGGGTGTGGGAAGTGTGCCGTGTTCCCTAACCCATTTTTAGACTGCCTCCCTGGACTAAGCTGTACTTCTACCCTCCTCTGGAATGCAGTACTCTGCCCTCTTCCCCTGTTTTAGCGCCCAGGAGAGGGTTATGTTCATAGGCAGTGGGGACCCACTGGATGGTTAGAGAATTGACTTCTCACATGAAATCTTCCCAGTGATCCTGAATCATGTCCTATGGTGGAGCACAGGGGAGTTATATTTTCCCAGAGGAGAAAGATGGGGAAGCCGGACCTTCATAATAAGATTAAAACAAAGAATGATAAGCCAGGCAACTATGTGAGAGAAACTGAAGCAAAGCTGCGTGAGTAACTCCAGCAACAGCCAGCCTCCTCCTCAGCAGGCTGCTGAACCCAGCCTCTACTCTCTGCCGGGAGAGGCTCCATCCAGGCTGGTGTTGTCTCTCATGGCCATGGAATGAGGAAGGCCTTTGTTCTAGGGCCCAAGGATTAAACCATACTCCTTGCATTTTTCCCAGCATGGAGGAAGGCAGGAGGGATCCCCTGAAGGCTGAGCCCATGGAAATTCTGCCTCAGGAGGATTTGCCTTGTCTTTCTGTCTCCCTGGGTGGAGCTGGCAGATGAGAATGAGGAATAGGCCATTGTCACATTCCGTCAAAAGCTTAAGACTAAGTGCCTAACCCTGCAAGCCCCAGAGCAGGATGATGCTGTTCAGAGGGAATCCCACAGACCCAGTCTTGTCCCTGGGGAGCACCCATTGAAAGAGAAACACCTGCAATCACACATGTAAAGGATGGAGACAGTAGCACTGTCACCGACCAGGGTTCTTAGCCTCCTTAATCAATAGAAATTGATCAGAGGTCAGACAAGAAATTCAGGCAAGGCTTTATTGGGACCCTTACTGCAGCAGCGGGGAGTGAGAACAAGTAACGTATTTCCTTGCTAGCTCAGGAGCGAGCTTGTTCCTTATATAGGGTGAGGGTAGGGGTGTGCCCAGGGGTCGGGCTGGAGGGGTGGCTTAGGTGATTTGGCCTCCCCTTTGGTGGTGTTGTGTGCAGGGGGCATGCGCAGTACCCTGCTTTTGCTCCCAGCTCTTCAGAAGTGGCAGTTGGGTTTGTTTGGTCTTTTTGTATCTTGTTGTCCATAATTTGCCCCAACTGCACATATACAGTTATTTTTAGTCCCTTATAAGTTTCTTTGTATTTTGTTGTTCAAGGAGATGCTTGCCCAGGTGCAAGCACTGCAGCAAAGGGCCCCAGGACCCAGGTCCCAGTCTGTCTCAGCACCAAAAGTTGGAGTGGAAAGTGTAGCCTTCTATGATATACAGAGTGGTTCAGAAAGTATTGAAACTTTCAAAATTGTATTACTTAGTAACCATGCTGTATATAAACATGTAGTATGCACTAAACAGTAGAGCTTCCCTTGTATTTCTCAATTTTCACAACAGAGTCCACCCATTTTTGGCAGAGAGCACAGTGATGGGGTCGCATATCTGGATATGATACCTGCGTGGCTTTATTCACAGCTGCAGGTAGTTTCTGACAACTCTGTCTTCCAGCAGGATGGGGCTCTACCTTAAGTCGATCGTGGGGTCCAGAGGTCATGGAAAGAACACCTTCCACGGGGCTCAGTGAGATGCTCGGTTCAAAGTATTGACCTCTGGAACTACAGTCCGAAGTCCCCAGATGTCACTCCATGTGACTTCTAGGGGATATAAGTCAAGAACCTTGTGTTTGTCCCACATCTTCTCATAGCCTGGAGGAGATGAAGGGAAACATTGTGGCTGCCATTTCAATTATCAAAAGTAACGTTCAACAAAGGGTCTGGGATGAATTGGTACAATTATTAGCCTACAGAATTGAAGCATGTCATGTACCTTGAGGGACAAAAATTGAGTGTTTGTACAGTTATAGAAAAAAAACCTCTGATTTTCCCCTTCAACTGATTTTGGTACCTCTTCTTATAAAAACTAGTTACTGAGTAATACATGTTTGGAAATGTTCATTTCTTTCTGACTCGCCCTGTACATACTGGTATTGGGTAGGTAGGTGCACTTGAAAGTATAAGTCGCTGATAAGTGCATCATTGGGCTGGGACTGAAGGCATATTTGGATGAAGGGGACAACCTTTGGCTTTCCTAATTGATGTGGGGAAACTAGTTGGAGGAGGAGGAGCAACTGGTATCTCGTGAGTGAGGCATTTTAATGCTCTGAAGCAAGAGTGATGCAGGAGGTGAGAAGTGTTTTAGAGAAGATGTGAGGATGGGGAAAAACAGGCTGAACCCCAGGGCTAGTGTGGAGCATGCCTGGGATGAGCAGCAAAAAAGAGCATGGGGAAGAGGACAAGGGGCCAGAGCCTCCTTTGTCATATGTCCTCAGTTCTCGGTAGGAACAGAGGTTGAAGAGAGCCAAGCCAGGGCTCCAGGGGAGACCAAGGAAGTGCCCAAGAAGAGTTACCAGTGGACTGGTTTCTTTCTCTCTCCACTGCCTCCCTCACATCCTTGCCTCCTTTCTTATGTCTGCCTCCTCTTTGAGCTTCTGGTTTTCACCTCCTCACCTCTGCAGGGTCCACCTCTCTATACTGTGTCATTAAAAAAAAAGTATAGTTGGGTGAAAATTCTCCAACATTTTAATAAGATACACGAAGTATCTGACTTAAATAACATGAGTGATTAGAAAAGATGCACCTTATGGGATGATGTCTTCCTACATCTGCCTTCTGGTTAAACTCCCTTTATTTCAGTAAAGGGGAAATATTGGTTAATTATGAATGTACTGGGTAATTCTCCCCACCAATTCAGGATGATTTGGAGTAATTCCTACCCCCCAAAAAATTCATCTCAAAACCATCTGAATGTCCTAGAGAGCAAACATGCCTCCAACTGTCTCCTCTGAGATTTCTTGGCATTCAATGGCTACTTCCATTTGTTAATCCTTTATAATCTTACTTTAAATCTAGGGTTGGAATTAGTAACAGATCATTGATACTCTGGCACAAGTCTGTGGAACTAACATTGCAAAGGAGACCTCAGGTTGGATCTGTTACATTTAGCTTCCTTCCGATTTTCCTCTGCCCTTCCCTCAGCCACTTCCAGAAAATAGCTTGCATTTTTCCGATAGGCCCAGAAGAACATTCAAGATGGCTAGAAAAGTTTGGACCCTGTGGCAGAAACAGTTGATTTGGCTAATCTAGATTGCATTCCTGAGTTACTTTTTTCTTTCCCGTTTCCGCTTTAGAAACTTGAAACATGAAATATTCTTTCTCTTAAAAATTTTTGTGTTTATTGAGGTATAGTTTATATACAGTGAAATGCACAGATCTTAAGTGTGGTGTTCAATTAATTTTGACAAATTTGCTCACTTCTGTATCCACACAATATCAAGACATAGAGCACTTCCATTCCTCCAGAAAATTCCTCTGTGCCCTTTCCCTTTAATCCCACTGGCTAAAGCAATCACTGTTTTGATTTTTCCACCTTGAATTAATTTATTTTAGAATTTTACATAACTGGAATCACACAGCATTTACCTACATATTTATAAATATATATGTATATATTTGTGTGTGTGTAGTTTTTTCAGTCAGCAAAATGTTTCTGAGATTCATCCAGTTGGTTGTGAATATTGATAGTTCATTCTTTTTTATGGCTGAGTACTGTACCATTGTATGAATAAACCACAGTTTCTTTACCCATTCTGACTCGTGGGTTCCTAAAATATTTCCAGTTTGGGGTTACCTTCCATTAAGCAGTTATGAGCATACTTGTGAGTCTTTGTGTTGACATATGCTTCATTTTCCTCAAATAAGTACCTAGGAATGTAACTGCTGCATCAAGAGTAAATGTACAGCCAGCCCAGCCAGGCACATCTTATGTGTATATAACCAGAGCCATAGAAAATTCCATTCTTCTCTCTCTCTCTCTCACGCACACACATACACACACAGATGAGTAAATGTGTATCAGTTTTCTAAAATGGTTGAATCATTTTTTAACGTTAGACTTTAATTTTTAGAGCAGTTTTAGGTTCACAACAAAATTGAGCATGATGTAAAGAGTTCCCATATACTCCCTGCCCCCTCACACACATACCCTTCCCCACTATCAGCATCCCACATCAGAGTGGTACAGTTTCTACGGTCGATGAATCTATACTGCTATAAACATCATGTACAGGTTTTTGGGGATTTTTGTTTGTTTATTTATTTATTTTTTTATACAAAAGGGTTCTTATTCGTTATCAATTTTATACACATCAGTGTATATATGTCAATCCCAATCTTCCAATTCATCACACCACCATCTCCCCCCCACCCCCCGCCATTTTCCCCGCTTGGTGTCCATACCTTTGTTCTCTACATCTGTGTCTTAATTTCTGCCCTGCAAACCGGTACATCTGTACCATTTTTCTAGGTTCCACATATATGCATTAATATACGATATTTGTTCTTCTTTCTGACTTACTTCACTCTGTATGACAGTCCCTAGATTCATCCACGTCTCTACAAATGACCCAATTTTGTTTCTTTCTATGGCTGAGTAATATTCCATTGTATATATGTACCACATCTCCTTTATCCATTTGTCTGTCGATGGGCATTTAGGTTGCTTCCATGAACTAATAGTGCTGCAATGAATATTGGGGTGCATGTGTCTTTTTGAATTATGGTTTTCTCTGGGTATATGCCCAGTAGTGGGCTTGCTGGGTCATATGGTAATTCTATTTTTAGTTTTCTAAGGAACTCCCATACTGTTCTCCATAGTGGCTGTATCAATTTACATTCCCACCAACAGTGCAAGAGGGTTCCCTTTTCTCCACACCCTCTCCAGCATTTGTTGTTTGTAGATTTTCTGATGATGCCCATTCTAACTGATGTGGGCTGATACCTCATTGTAGTTTTGATTTGCATTTCTCTAATAATTAGTGATGTTGAGCAGGTTTCATGTGCTTCTTGGCCATCTGTATGTCTTCTTTGGAGAAATGTCTATTTAGGTCTTCTGCTCATTTTTGGATTGGGTTGCTTGTTTTTTTTTAATATTCAGCTGCATGAACCGTTTATATATTTGGGAGATTAATCCTTCGTCCAATTGATTCATTTGCAAATATTTTCTCCCATTCTGAGGGTTGTCTTTTCATCTTGTTTGTAGTTTCCTTTGCTTTGCAAAAGCTTTTAAGTTTCATTAGGTCCCATTTGTTTATTTTTGTCTCAATGCTATGAGATTATAAATCAATTACAGGGAAAAAAACATGAAAAAGCACAAACACATGGAGGCTAAACAATATGTTACTAAATAACCAAGAGATCACTGAAGAAATCAAAGAGGAAATAAAAAAATACCTAGAGACAAATGAAAATGAAAACACGATGATCCAAAACCTATGGGATGCAGCAAAAGCCATTCTAAGAGGGAATTTTATAGCAAAACAAGCCTACCTCAAGAAACAAGAAAAATCTCAAATAAACAATCTAATCTTACACCTAAAGGAACTAGAGAAAGAAGAAAAAACAAAACCCAAAGTTACCAGAAGGAAAGAAATCATAAAGATAAGAGCAGAAATAAAAGAAATAGAAACAAAGAAAACAATAGCAAAGATGAATAAAACTGAAAGCTGGTTCTTTAAGAAGATAAACTAAATTGATAAACCATTAGCCAAACTCATCAAGAAAAAGAGGGAGAGGACTCAAATCAATAAAGTTAGAAATGAAAAGGAGAGATTACAACTGACACTGCAGAAATACAAAGCATCCTAAGAGACTACTACAAGCAACTCTATGCCAAGAAAATGGACAATCTGGAAGAAATGGACAAATTCTTAGAAAGGTATATCCTTCTAAGACTGAACCAGGAAGAAATAGAAAATATGAACAGACCAATCACAAGTAATTAAATTGAAACTGTGATTAAAAATCTTCCAACAAACAAAAGTCCAGGATCAGATGGCTTCACAGGTGAATTCTATCAAACATTTAGAGAAGAGCTAACACCCATCCTTCTCAAACTCTTCCAAAAAATTGCAGAGGAAGGAACACTCCCAAACTCATTCTGTGAGGCCACCTTCACCCTGATACCAAAACCAGACAAAGATACTACAAAAAAAGAAAATTACAGACCAATATCACTGATGAATATAGATGCAAAAATCCTCAACAAAATACTAGCAAACAGAATCCAACAACACATTAAAAGGATCGTACACCATGATCAAGTGGGGTTTATCTTAGGGGTGCAAGGATTCTTCAGTATACGCAAAGCAATCAATGTGATACACCATATTAACAAATTGAAGAATAAAAACCATATGATCATCTCAATAGATGCAGAAAAAGCTTTTGACAAAATTCAGCACCATTTATGATTAAAAAAACCTCTCCAGAAAGTGGGCATAGAGGGAACCTACCTCAACATAATAAAGGCCATATATGACAAACCCACAGCAAACATCATTCTCAGTGGTGAAAAACTGAAAGCATTTCCTCTAAGATCAGGAACAAGACAAGGATGTCCACTCTCGCCACTATTATTCAACATAGGTTTGGAAGTCCTAGCCACGGCAATCAGAGAAGAAAAAGAAATATACGGAATACAAATTGGAAAAGAAGAAGTAAAACTGTCACTGTTTGCAGATTACATGATACTATATATAGAGAATCCTAAAGATGCCACCAGAAAACTACTAGAGCTGATCAATGAATTTGGTAAAGTTGCAGGATACAAAATTAATGCACAGAAATCTCTTGCATTCCTATACACTAATGATGAAAAATCTGAAAGAGAAATTAAGGAAACACTCCCATTACCATTGCAACAAAAAGAATAAAATACCTAGGAATAAACCTACCTAGGGAGACAAAAGACCTATATGCAGAAAACTATAAGACACTGATGAAAGAAATTAAAGATGACACAAATAGATGGAGAGATATACCATGTTCTTGGATTGGAAGAATCAATATTGTGAAATGACTATACTACCCAAAGCAATCTACAGATTCAATGCAATCCCTATCAAATTACCAGTGGCATTTTTTACAGAACTAGAACAAAAAAATCTTAAAATTTGTATGGAGACACAAAAGACCCCGAATAGCCAAAGCAGTCTTGAGGGAAAAAATGGAGCTGGAGGAATCAGGCTCCCTGACTTCAGACTATACTATTAAGCTACAGTAATCAAGACAACATGGTACTGGCACAAAAACAGAAATATAGATCAATGGAACAGGATAGAAAGCCCAGAGATAGACCCACGCACCTATGGTCAACTAACCTATGACAAAGGAGGCAAGGATATACAATGGAGAAAAGAGAGTCTCTTCAATTAGTGGTGCTGGGAAAACTGGACAACTACATGTAAAAGAATGAAATTAGAACACTCCCTAACACCATACACAAAAATAAACTCAAAGTGGATTAGAGACCTAGATGTAAGACTGGACACTATAAAACTCTTAGAGGAAAACATAGGAAGAACACTCTGACATAAATCACAGCAAGATCTTTTTTGATCCACCTCCTAGAGTAATGGAAATAAAAACAAAAATAAACAAATGGGACCTAGTGAAACTCATGTACAGGTTTTTGTGTGGACATAAATTTCAGCTCATTTGAACAAATACTAATGAGTGCAATTGCTGGAGTGTATGGTAAGAGTATGCTTAGTTTTATAAGAAACGCCCAAACTGTCTCCTACATTGCTGTATCATTTTGCACTCCACCAGCAATGAATGAGAGTTATTGTTGTTCTACATCCTTGTCAGGATTTGGTGTTCTCAGAGTTTTGGATTTTCACCATTCTAGTAGGTGTGTAGTGGTGTCTCATTGTTTTATCTTACATTTCCCTAATAAAATATGATGTAGGCATTTTTTTCATACACTTATTTACCATCTATATATCTTATTTGGTGAAGTATCTGTTAAGATCTTTAGCCTATTTTCTAATTAAGTTGTTAGTTTTCTTATTGTTGAGTTTTAAGAGCTCTTTATATTTCAGATAAGAGTCTTTTTATTGGATATGTCTTTTCCCAATATTTTCTCCCAGTTTGTGGCTTGACTTACCATTTTTTGACAGTGTCTTTTGCAAAGCAGAAGTTTTTAATTTTAATGAAGTCCAAGTTATTAATTATGTCTTTCATGACTCATGCTCTTGGTGTTGTATCCAAGTCATTACCAGACTTAAGGTCATCTAGATTTTCTCCTATATTATCTTCTAAGAGTTTTATGGTTTTGCATTTTACATGTAGGTCTATGATGCATTTTGAGTTAATTTTTGGGAAGGGTGTAATGTCTGTCTTTATATTAATTTATTGTATGTGGATGTCCTGTTGTGCTAGCACCATTTATTTAAAAAGATTATCTTTTCTCCATTGTATTGCCTTTGTTCCTTTGTCAAAGACCAGTTGGCTATTGTTGTGTGGGTCTACTTCTAGGCTCTCTATTCTGTTCCATTGACCTATTTGTCTATTCTTTCAACAATACCATACTGTCTTGATTACCATAACATAGTAAGTCTTGAGACTGTGTAGTGTCAATCCTCCAACTTTGTTGTCCTTCAATAATGTGTTGGTTATTCTGGTTCTTTTGCCTTCATATAAACTTTAGAAACAGTTTTTTGATATCCACCAAATAACTTGCTATAATTTTGATTGGGATTGCATTGAATCTAAAGATTAAGTTGGGAAGAACTGACATCTTGACAATATTGAGTCCTTCTATCCATGAACATGTAATAGCCCTTTATTTATTTAGTTCTTTGATTTTGTTCATGAGAGTTTTAGTGTTTTCCTCATATAGATCTTCTACATATTTAGTTAGATTTATATCTAAGTATTATATTTCATTTTGGAGAATACTAATGTAAATAGTGTTGGGTTTTTAATTTCAAATTCCACTTGTTCATTGCTGGTATATGCAAAGCAATCAACTTTTATATATTAACACTGTATCCTAAAACCTTGCTGTAATTGCTTATTAGTTCTAGGAGTATTTTTTATCAATTCTTTTGGATTTTCTACATAAACAATCAAGTCATCTGTGAACAAAGATTCTTTCTTCCCAGTCTGTACACCTTTATTTCCTTTTCCTGTCTTAATGCATTAACTGGGAATTCCAGTACAATGCTGAAATGGAGTGGTGAGAGGGAACATCTTTGCCCTGTTCCTGATCTTAGTGGGAAAGCTTCTATTTTCTCACCACTGAATATGATGTTAGCTGTAGGTTGTTTGTAGATTTTTTTTGTCAGGTTGAGGAAGTTCCCCTCTATTCCTAGCTTGCTGAGAGTTTTTATCATGAATGGTGTTGGATTCTGTCAAATACATTTTCTGCATCTATTGATATAATCTTGTGATTTTTCTTCTATAGTCTGTTGACGTGATGGATTATATTAATTGATTTCTGGATGCTGAACCAGCTTCATATACCTGGAATAAATCCTACTTGATCTTTTTATACATTGTCAGATTTGATTTGCTGATATTTTATTGAGAATTTTTGCATCTAAGTTCATGAGAGATATTGGACTATAGTTTTCTTTTCTTATAATGTCTTTGATTTTGGTATTAAGGCAATGCTGGCCTTGTAGAATGAGAAAATATTTTCTCTGATTCTGTCTTCCAGAAGAAATTGTATAGAATTGGTACAATTTCTTCCTTAAGTTTTTCACCAGTGAAAAACTTTCTGAGTTTCATCAGGCTCAGAAACCATCTGAGTTTGATGCTATTTGTTTTGGAAGGTTATTAATTCTTGATTCAATTTTTAAATAGATATAGGCTTATTGAGATTGTCTGTTTCTTCTTGTGTGAATTTTGGCAGATTACGTCTCTCAAGAAATTGGTCCATTTCGTTCAGGTTATCAACTTGGTGGACACAGAGTTGTTCAGAGTATTCCTTTGTTATTTCTTTAATGTCCATGGGATCTATAGTGATGTCCACTCCTTGGTTTTGATATTAGTAATTTGTGTTTTTTCTCTTTTTTTTCTTAGTTAACTAGGCTAGAGGCTTATTGATCTTATTGATCATTTCAAAGAACCAGTTTTGGGTTTCATTAATTTTTTTCTATTAATTTCTTATTTTAACTTCATTGAATTCTGTTTATTATTTCTTTTCTTCTACTTATTTTGGATTTATTTTGTTCCTCTTTTTCTAGTTTCCAAAGATGAACACTTGGATTATTGATTTTAGACTTTTCTTCTTTTCTAATATATGTGTTCAGTGCTATAAATTTCTTTCTAAGCACTGCTTTTGCTGCATCCCACAAAATTAAGTTGTTATACTTTAATTTTCATTTAGTTCAAAATAGTTTAAATTTTCTCCTGAGATTTCTTCTTTGACTCATGTGTTATTTAGAAGTTTGTTGTTTAGTCTCATTTTAAAAAGATTTTTTGGCTATCTTTCTGTTATTCATTTCTGATTTATTTCTGTTTTTGGTCTGGGAACATGGATTGTACGATTTCATTCTTTCTACCCTGATGAGTGTTCCATGTAAGCTTTAGAAGAATGTGTATTCTGCTATTGTTGGATGAAGTATTCTATAGATGTCAATTATATCCAGTTAATTCATGATGCTGTTGAGTTCAACTATGTCCTTATTGAGTTTCTGTCTGCTAGATTTGCCCATCACTAATAGAGAAGGGTTGAAGTTTCCAATTATAATAGTAGCCATCTATTTCTCTGTACCATTCTATCACTTTTTGTGTGATGCATTTTGGTACTCTGTTATAGGTATGTACATGTTAAAGATTGTTATATCTTCTTGGAGTATTGATCCCTTTATTATTAGGTAATGCCCCTCTTTATCCCTGATAATTTTCCTTGCTCTGAAGTCTACTCTTTCTGAAATTAATACAACTACTCCAACTTTATTTCAGTTAGTGTTAACATGGTATATCTTTCTCCATCACTTTACTTTTAACCTATATATGTCTTTATATAAGTGGGTTTATTGTAGACAACCTATAGCTGGGTCTTTTGTTTTGATCCATTCTGTTAATCTGTCTTTTAATTGGTATACTTAGATCATTGTTGTGTAAAGTGATCATCAATATAGTTCAATCAATACCATTTTTGTTACAGTTTTCTAGTCATTGCCCTTGTTCTTATTTTTGTTTTCCACTTTTTTTCTACCTTTGGTAGTTTTGTTTTTTGTTTTTGGTATGCGGGCCTCTCACTGTTGTGGCCTCTCCCGTTGCAGAGCACAGGTTCCGGATGCGCAGGCTCAGCGGCCATGGCTCACAGGCCTAGCTGCTCCACAGCATGTGGGATCTTCCCGGACCGGGGCACGAACCCGTGTCCCCTGCATCGGCAAGCAGACTCTCAACAACTGTGCCACCAGGGAAGCCCTCTCTTTCACTTTTGAATGATAGTTTTGCAGAGTACAGAATTCTGGGTTGGTGTTTTGATTTCCTTTCAATGTTTTAAATATGTCATTCCACTCTCATCCTGCTTGCATGGTTTCTGAGAAGAAATCAAAGGTATTCTTTGTAGGTAAGCTGTTTTTTCCTAAAATATTTTTTCAAGATTTTTTTCTTTATCTTTAATTTTTGTGCAGTTTGAATATGCCTAGGTGTCTTTTTGTTTGCTTGTTTTTTGTGGTTCTGTTTTGTCACTTATCGTGCTTGGTGTTGTCTGAACTTGGATCTGTAGTTTGGTGTCTGACAATAATTTGGAGAAATTTTCAGTCATTAATGCCTCCAATATTATTTCTGTTTCTGTCTTTTTTTCTCCTTCTTCTGGTATTCCCACTGCACAGCACATGGGTTATACCTTTTATAGTTATTCCAGAGTTCTTGGATATTCTGTTCTGTTTTTTTTTTCTCTTTGCTTTTCAATTTTGGAAGTTTCTATTGACATATCCTCAAGTTCAGATAATCTTTCCTCAGCCATGCCCCATCTGCTAATGAAACTATCAAAGGCATTCATCACTTCTGTTATAGGGTTTTTGATCTCTAGTGTTTATTTTTATTCTTTCTTAGAATTTCTATCTCTCTGCTAACATTATCCATCTGTTCTTGCATACTGTCTTTTTTCCCATTGGTGCCTTTAGCATATTAGTCATAGTTATTTTAAATTCCTGGTCTGATAATTCCAATGTTCCTGCCATATCTGAGTCTGGTTCTTGTGATTGCTTGTTGTGTCTCTTCAAGCTTCTTTTTTTTTTTTTTTTTTTTGCCTTTTAGTATGCCTTGTAAATTTTTGTTGAAAGCCAACCATGATGTACTGGGTGAAAGAAACTGTGCTATTTAAATAGGCCTTTAGTGATGTGTTGGTAAGGTGTGGGGGAAAGAAAGCATTCTGTAGTCCCATGATTAGGTCCTGGTTTTTTTTGAACTTGTGCCCCGGGGCTGTGAACTCCACGTGTGTTTCTCAGGGTTTTTTTTTCACCCCTTAGGTGGGACAGGCTGGCTAGAGGAAGCTGGAGTCAGGCATTCTCTTCCCCCAGGTTGATTAGGTTCTGACAAAACCGCAGCAGTTTAGAATCTTACAATACAGTTGATCCTTGAACGATGCAGGGGTTAGGGGTATCAGGCCCCCATGCAGTTGAAAATTTGTGTGTAACCTTACAGTTGGCCCTCTGTATTTGCAGTTCTGCATCCATGGATTCAACCATCGATGGATCATGTAGCATTGTAGTATGTATTTTCCTGGGTTGTGGCTTGCTGTTTTGTTCTCTTTGTGTCTTATGGAAAGAAGTTTATTGTTTTTTAAGGGAAGCAGTTTTTTTTATGATGTTTAAGATATTTTGCCTATCCTCAGGTCATAATGATATATTCTATTTTCTTCTAAATACATTATTTTACCTTTCACATATAGAACTATCATACAGCTGAAACTGATATTTGTGAATGTTTTGAATTAGGACTCGATACATTTTTTCCCATATGGAGAGTTAACTGATCTTGCATCATTTATTGTGCAAAGCCATCCTTTCCTTATTGCACTTCAAGGGCTCCGTTGTTGTAAATCTAGTGAGTCTACGTGTGGTTTGTTTCCAGTTTCTGTATATAGTTCCACTGGTCCATTTTTCAGTCATTTCCTCAATATTGCAATCTCTTAATTACTATATCTTTCTAATAATTCTCAGTATCTGGAACTATAAGAATTTTGTTCTTTTTCAGGATTGTTTTGATTATTTTAGATCTTTTTCATTTCCATACAAATTTTAGAATAGGTTTATAAATTTTCATAAAATACCAAATGAAATTTGATTGAAATTGCTTTGAATCCATAGTTCAATTGGAGGAAATTGACATATCTACATTATTGTTTTCCAATCCATGAAGATAGTATATACATACCTGTTTATTAAGTTTCTTTACATTTTCAATAAACTTTTGTAGTTTTCTGTGTATAAGTATTGCATATCTTTGACTACGTTTATTCCTAGATATCAGATATTTTTGATGCTACTGAAAATGGTATCTTTTAAATTTCATTTTCTAATTGTTTCTTGTAGGTATATAGAAATACAATTAATTTTTATATTTATTTTCTAGTGACCTTAATAAATTCACTTATTAGTTCTAATAGTTAGGAGACTTTTGATTTTCTACATACAGAATCATGTCATACATGAGTAATTGTGGTTTTCTTTCTTTTTTTCTAATCCTTAAGATATTTATTTCCTTCAGAAAATCTACAAACAACAAATGCTGGAGAGGGTGTGGAGAAAAGGGAACCCTCTTGCACTCTTGGTAGTAATGTAAATTGATACAGCCACTATGGAGAACAGTATGGAGGTTCCTTAAAAAACTAAAAATAGAATTACCATATGATCCAGCAATCCCACTACTGGGCATATACCCAGAGAAAACCATAATTCAAAAAGACACATGCACCCAAATGTTCATTGCAGCACTGTTTACAATAGCCAGGTCATGGAAGCAACCTAAATGCCCATTGACAGACGAATGGATAAAGAAGATGTGGTACATATATACAATGGAATATTACTCAGCCATAAAAAGGAACGAAATTGAGTCATTGTTGAGATGTGGATGGATCTAGGGACTGTCATACAGAGTGAAGTAAGTCAGAAAGAGAAAAAACAAATATCATATATTAACGCATGTATGTGGAACCTAGAAAAATGGTACAGATGAACCGGTTTGCAGGGCAGAAGTTGAGACACAGATATAGAGAACAAACGTATGGATACCAAGGGGGGAAAACCACAGTGGGGTGGGGATGGCGGTGTGCTGAACTTGGCGATTGGGATTGACATGTATACACTGATGTGTATAAAATTGATGACTAATAAGAACCTGCAGTATAAACAACAAACAAACAAAAAAACCCAACTAATATTAATCTTTCTTTGGGTTATTTGTATGGAAATATGTTAATATAAATGTTTCAGACATTACATGAAATTTCTAAAAATCTTATACGTTCTGGTGTAATGTTATGTCATAATTCTAGTTATTACTTTAAAATGTATATCTCAGAAATAACTAAATTTCCTTGTCAATTGCATTATTATGAACTTTCATCAAATATTTAACCGTGGTCATTTTTAAGTCTTTTGCCATTTACAGACAGTTCTGGGTGTACTCTGATGCTTTTGCAAAAATGTTTCTATAAAAGGGTTTCATCTTCAAGGAATTTATGGAAAAGACTCTGATGAGTACAGGTTTCTGGTAACTGACTTTACTGCTGAACCGAATGAATAAGCATTTCAGAACTCTAATGGAAAACTGATGAATTCATAAAAGTGCTAACAAAAATCAAGATAAAAAAATTAATTACATGGGACTGAGTGAACTGATGAGGATGATTATAGTTTTTGTGACTTTCTGTTTGAATAAAAAAAAATCCCACAAGGACTCAGAGACAAAAAATATACAAATCAATTTTCACTGCAAAGTAAAGGAGCTGTTACAGTGGAGGATTACTGGACTGAATGTCAATATTATGACATAGTATGAGTGTGCTTCGTGTTTGGTAATTGCACTCATTGTTGCTTTTGTTGTGGTCATCCATTTACAGTGCTTGGTGTCAGTTTATCTCTTGTAAAAATAAAATACAGTGTGTGTGTGTGTGTGTGTGTGTGTGTGTGTGAAAAAAGAAAGATATTTATTTTTTTGTCTCGACTTGCACTGGCTAAAGCTCCAGTATAATTTTGAATAATTGTGGTGATATGGTTTTTCTTTTCTTTCTGATCTCAATGGAAAGTTTTTATCATTCACTATTAAGTATAATATTTCCTGTCTATTTGGAGGGAGAGGTGACCATTTGACTCCTCTCTTTTTATTCTGTAAATTTGCGTATTATGTGATTGAACTTTTTGGATGTTAAAGCACTCTTACTGTAATGATGCTTGACAGTTGACAGCTTCTAATCCCCACCCCTCTTCCTTCCCCATCTGATTAGAAAGCCTGGGTGATCCCCGCCCCATTCATGACTAGTGGGAACTTCAGACCATGTGCGGGAATCCTCGGCCTGGCCCAACCCCTAACCACCGTAATAAATCCACTCCAGTCTCTTTCAAGCCATATGTGGACCAGCGTGGGAGGCCTGCCCTACTCTTTCCAGAGAGCTCTGTTATGTGAATAATATCATTTTCATACCATCTTGGTGTGTGTGTGTGGAGTCATCAGTCTCAATAGTGGAACCACATTTTGAGTGAGGGTGTTCACAATAATTGGTTTTGTGAGCAGGATGTCTGGATGATGACTGCTACCACAGGGATCTTTCTTTTCTTGTTTTAGCTTTCAGCATGGCAATATGCACTTTGAGCCGCTGCTTTCTGGCTAGTGAGCTCTTTGAGTTGTATTGCTGCCTGCTGTCAAGCTTGCACTTGAGCTGTACTGCTTTGTGCCACATTTATTGAGTTCTACCAAGGCCTCTGTTACAGACTTAACTGATCTATGTCAGAAGTTTCAATCGTTGTCATTTGGAGACAGTTATGGGATTGGAGCCCTCCTTAAAGTGTCATGTGTTTTGGCGCAGACTTATCTGTGTGTCTCGTATTGAATTGTGTTTCTTGATTCCTCCATAAATAATGACCAACGCCAAGATCAAGGGAATGACTGTTACCCTGTGAAGATTGGTGTGTGTCTTAAGCAGGTGTTGGCTCCCATTCTATGAAGTTCTCAGGGGAAAGACTACAACCTGTGCAATATATGGTCCTATCGGGTGATCACTCATTGAGAGGAAAAGCAGTCATTCTGTAGCATACTGAGGTCACACTCTTAAAGGCAGATAGTGTATAAGAACCCTACAAAATGCTTTTCTGCTGCTGCTGCCTATGCCTCTGTTGACAAAAAGAGATCCTCTTCTTCAGGGTTATAAGGGAAGACACATAGGGCACCCTTGTGGCACAACTAAGGAGTTAATTCAACTATTTCTGTGGGGGAGGCCCTAAACCCTGATGATACTGATTTGAGGCCTTCTGGAGGAAGAAATTTATACATATGAGCAGAGTAGCAAGAATTCCTCTCTCATAAGTAATTCTAGTAATCCTAGAAAAGAGAGGGGGCATGGGAGAGGGAGGGAGGGAGGAAGGAAGGAAAGGAGGGAGGGAGGAAGGGAGGAAAGAAGGGAGGGAGGGAGGGAGGAAGGAAGGAAGGAAGGAAGGAAGGAAAGAAGGGAGGAAGGAAGAAGAAATAGAGAGAGAGAACCAGAGTGAGGCAGCAAGAAAAGAAAGAAACCTGGAAACAGGGGGAGGAAACAAAAGAAACTTAAACAAAATTCGATGCAATTGAAAATCCAAAATTTACTGAAAGAATTTATACATAAAAAAAATATAAAGGGGTGTGGATTGGCTTTGCACCTCTACTGCATAGGTTCTGAATTAACTTTAATGTCTGCTGAAATACACCAATTGGCAAATCTTCACGGCCTTAATCCATACTGGAGCTCATATTATACTGGGGATCTCACTAAATTTAAACAAGGTACCCCCTGTAATCTTGAGGGAGTTACTGAACACAAAAGAGAAAACAAACAAGTATGCCTTACCTTAATTAGCAGAACTACTGACTTGCCTAAATTTCACATGAGCATACTATTCACTGCCCCCCCCCCCCCCGCCAGTATATCTCACAGTGGTCATGGACACTGATCCAGTGAGTAACAAAACTAAAATTAAATTAAATCCTTGACACTAACAAATTGGCTTGTCACAATGGGACTCCATGGACCTTCCTCCAGTTAAAATTGTTAATATGTCCCAATGTAAATGAAAACAGGGCCTTCAAAGGTCAAACCCATTAAAGGGAATATATTTAGAGAAGGGGTGATTATGCCCACTGTTTCTCCATTCAACAACTCAGTTTGGCCTACTTTTAAACTTGGAAAGAATAAAGGTGCCTGGCAGTGGATTACCACAACCCTAATGCCATGGTCACTCCCGTTAAGGCTCACTATCCAATATGATTGAAATCGCTGACTCTGTTCAATCAGCAACTGGTAAATATTTTGCTCTTGTGGATTTGGCTAATAATGTTCTGTTCAGTAGCCATTGCAACAGCCTCTCCATCACAGTTTGCTTTCACCTCGGAAGGGGCACAATCCACCTCTACCCAGACGCTGGTGAGGTACCTCAACAGCCCTGCCATCACACACAGTCTTTGCAGGAAAGATCTTAAATGCATCTGACTTTCCCCAGGAGCATAGGTATGATATTGCATTGATAAGTCCCTCTTCAAAAAGATTCATTAAACATACCCATTCAGGACCAACAAAGACTCACAAAGAAGTTCAGAAGAAGAGGATGGGCCATTGTCCAACACATAGTGCAAGTTCCGGTCACCTCCATTAAATTCTTGAAATTATTCGCTAATCCGAGGGCTACTTCATCCCTGACTCTGTTAAGAAACTATAAGCTATTGACACTCTCAGCACCCACATTATTAGAACAGACCCAATATCTTTTAGGCCTTTGTGGGGTTTCGAGGCAACATATTCCTATTTACAAATTTGACTTAAGTGCGTTATGTCGTTACTTGCAAGTTGGCCCACCTTCACTGGGGCCCCCCTCCAACAAACAGCTCTATAATCTGTCCAAACTGTGAAACAAAGAACCCTACCCTTCACGCCCTCTAGAGACTCCTTCATTCTAGAGGATTTAGCATCCACCTCTCATGCCTCCTGGAGTCTCTAGACCACCCACGAGGACTACTTTCCCTCCAAGGCCATTCTGTCTCCCTGTGAATCATCAAAGGAACAAATCACACCTGGACAGATGGACCCGCAGGGGTTCTCTAGGTTGGTTGTAGATCTTGAAAAAACAATTCTTCCCAACAGCTTATATTATAAAAGCATTTTATTGAACACACTCTGGAGATAGGCCAGATGGGATTGGGGTAGGGACTCTGTTTTGATGGTTTTGATACTGGAAAACATTGGATTCTTCTGTCACCCAGGACCAGGCTGTAGAGATCCAAAGGCTAACTGCAAGCAGAGCATAGAATCAGGACACAGAAGGCTAGAGACTGGAGGTTGGGCTTTTCATGAACCAAAGAATGTGGGTCTGCGATAGACTTGGTCGACTAGACTCCAGAAAAAGAGAAAACTTGGCTGGGACCACCACCTAGAAGAGGCTGTTGCCATGGCTGGCTTCTGCACTTGGGAGACAGTGACCTGCTGCAGGCTCTTAGCTCTTGAAGCTCTTCCGGGAGGAGGAGGTGGTGGAGACAAACTTGACATTGGAGCTGCTGCCCCCGCCACTGCCAAAGCCCAGGCTTCGGCCACTGCCCGCACTGAAGCTGGAGCCCCCCGCACCGAGCCCACTGCCTAGGCCGCCGCCCCCGCTGCTGCTGGAGTAGAAGCCGCTGCTGCCTCCGCCAAGGCCGCCGCCAAGACCACCGCCAAGGCCGCTGCCAAAGCTGCCGCCACCGCCGTAGGCAGAGGAGACGGTGTTCGTGACAAAAGCTGTGGAGAAAGGAGGGAGAACCTGGTGAGACCAGTCGGCCAGATTAGAGCCTAGGCATCTAACTTATTTGATCCTGCTGCTGTCGGCACTGTACTTGGCCCCTTTTACAGAGTAGCAGATGAGCTAAGTCATTTAGTGAAGATCCCTAACAGAAAGCTGGTGAACACAGTAGGCAAGGGACAGTGCTAAGTCATCAGGGGATGGGGGTCAGGGCAAGGCAGGGGAACAGGGTCCAAGACAGGTGAGATACAGGGCCTGCTCTTTAGGAGATAAGAAATGAGCCCCGTTGCTTCCTGTCTCAAACTGTGTTCTTTCTCCTCCACCACCTGCTTCTCACTAAGTGTATTAAATAACCATTTTGGGGATGGGAGTGTCTGGTATCTAGAAATAGCAGGATTCTGAGTTGGCATCAAGTACCCCATATTGTCATCATTGTTAATGTCTGTTCAAAGTTACTTACAGATGTTGACTGGTCCAATTCCTTCACTCAGTCTGAAAGGGGAAAAATTGAAATAAGAGTTAAAAACTCCCCCCAAAGACAGCATTAGTCTGTATGGATAACTCCCATAGTCATGTTTAGAACTTGTTTTCTGAGCAAGGAGACCGCATGCCAGAAAAACTGCTTAAATTAGAGAAAGAGACAGTTCTCTGGAGGGACTTCCCAAGGAAGAGGTCTTGATCTAGAAACAGGTTATCAGAGGAAGCTTATAATTCACACTGTCCTCTACCTATTATATGGAAAACGTGAGGAAGAGGCTGTGGGAACTGTGAATATGTAGGAAGCAGTTTTTGCCTTGTAGGAGCTTACATTCTGTGAGAAGACTTGGCCCGGACAGAAATACTTCAGACAGGACGTAGGTGGTGGGCAGTGTCAGAAGATTGAAGAAAACCCAAGTAGTTTGAGAATCCAAAGGCAGGTGAATCTAACTCAGATGGAGTAATCATGAAAGGCTTCCTGAAGGAAGAAGCACTTGAAGAATGGGGAAGACATTTGCTGGGTTGCTTGGTTGTTTGAAGGAGAGGCAGCATTCAAGAATACTGGTGGTGGGAATAGGGTCAGAAAGTGAGTTGAGGTCACATTGTGTAGGTCAGCTGTATGCCCAGGTGTCAGATTGGATTGGATTGGATCATTGATTAATGATGGATAATCATCACGCACAAGATAGTGGCCACCTGTGTGTGTGTCTGACACCCTGCAGTGAAGAAGCAGCTCCATTTTATCAAATGTGAGGCCATCGTGTGCTCGTGATGTCGGCCGTGTCACGCACCTGCACTCCTCGCCCTCCAGCAGCTTCCTGTAGGTGGCGATCTCCACGTCCAGGGCCAGCTTGGTGTTCATGAGCTCCTGGTAGTCCTTCAGTAGCCGTGCCATGTCCTGCTTGGCCTTCTGCAGGGCGTCCTCCAGCCCGGACAGCTTGTTCCTGGCGTCCTTGAGGGCCAGCTCCCCACGCTGCTCTGCATCGGCGACGGCGTTCTGCAGGTTGGAACACTAGAGAGGAAGGAAGGAAGAGTAGGGACACTTTAGAGGCTGAGCTGGGCCTCAAGTGTCTCTTTCTGAGAGACCAGAGAGAAACCAGAACATTTGTCCTGGTCTCATGGTGGATGGTGGAATATTGAAATGCTGGTCCTTGCTCCAGTTCTGTGTGTGTATGTGTGTGTATACTTAGAAAACATAAACTAAGACAAAATAGGTCTCCCTTTCAAAGCTCAGGCTCCTTCTCTGCCTTCTTTCCCTACCTGCTTCTTGACATTGTCAATATCGGATCTCATCCTCTGGATCATCCTGTTCATCTCGGAGATCTCTTGCTTGGTGTTGCGGAGATCGTCGCCATGCCGGCCCGCAGTCAGCTGCAGCTCCTCGTACTGATGCCACCAGAAAAGAGGAAAGAGTCCATTTATATGAGGATGGAAACACTTTCCCAGGTTCACAGGTGGGAGCTACCAAGAGGTGGCAAGTGGTGTAGTTACTGGGTGCCCGGGGCTGGTCTTCAATAACTTGCTTTTGCCTTTGCTTTTCTAGAGACACTGGTGTGAAACTCAGTGAGATTCTCTTTAATGTTCTTGAATTTTTGTGGCAAATGCATGCATGACTGTTCCCATAACTCCTCCCAGTAGGCCTCAGCCAATCTCAGGAGCCACATCCTTAGCATTTGGTCATGGCCTGGAATCCTAGACACGTGTCCGTCCCTCGCTCAGGGCACACTTGCACATTCGCCACAGCACCCACCTTGGTCTGGTACCAGGACTCGGCTTCTGTGCGGCTGCGGTTGGCGATCTCCTCGTACTGGGCCTTGACCTCGGCGATGATGCTGTCCAGGTCCAGGCAGCGGTTGTTGTCCATGGACAGGACCACAGACGTGTCTGAGATGTGCGTCTGTATCTGGGACAGCTCCTGCAGGGAGATTTCAAGTCAGTCATGTGAGTCCATGTTATTTAATAACAGGTCCATTCTAATCTTCTACTCATTGTACCATGTCGACTTGAGAAAAATAAGAATAACCACCTACGTAAAAAACTTAGGTCAGTTAATAAATAATCCAAATCACTACTAAATCTATTTTGGTTTAATTTAACAACTCTGAACATCAAGAAACCCCTACCGTGTAACCTCTCAGACTTGAATCTTCTTAGGTCATAACTTATTTTAAACAAAATTGAGTTATTTGTAGTGAGGTGGATGGACTTAGAGACTGTCATACAGAGTGGAGTAAGTCAGAAAGAGAAAAACAAATATGGTATGCTAACACATATGTACGGAATCTAAAAAAAATGGTTCTGAAGAACATAGGGGCAGGACAGGAATAAAGATGCAGACGTAGAGAATGGACTTGAGGACACGGGGAGGGGGAAGGGGAAGCTGGGACGAAGTGAGAGAGTGGCATGGACATATATACACTACCAAATGTAAAATAGATAGCTAGTGGGAAGCAGCCGCATAGCACAGGGAGATCGGCTCAGTGCTTTGTGACCACCTAGAGGGGAGGGATAGGGAGGATGGGAGGGAGACCACAAGAGGGATGGGATATGGGGATATATGTATACGTATAGCTGATTTACTTTGTTATACAGCAGCAACTAACTCAACAATGTAAAGCAATTTCACTCCAATAAAGATGTTAAAAAAGAAAGAAAAAAAAAAAAAGAATCTAGTTGTGTGGTCTGTCATGCTGGGAGTAAACAAAGACGGAATGATACTCCAGAAAGGGCAGGTGGCTGGGAAAGGTATACCTGGGGCTCTAATAACTCATTCTAAATCTCACTCTGCAAAATGATTACTGAAGAGTTCTTTTGCTTTAAATTTGACTTAAAAAAAAGAATTGGCTTTACTAAGTAATGTGAATAGTACTAAAGGAGTAAGAAAGACAAAAATGTGCCCATAGCTTACGAACCACTGAAAGTCACTTAACCCTGGAGACCCTAATCCCTGTGACCATCTCTCTGGGTCCCAAATAGGGGGCATTTCTTACTGCCTCAAAGAACATCTTCAAGAAGTTGATCTCGTCCATCAGTGCCTCGACCTTGGCCTCTAGTTCCACCTTGTTCATGTAGGCGGCATCCACATCCTAGAGAAACAGGGATAGTTGGCACTGCACCCCATTTCCGCCCTGACTTAAATGAACAATACCTTAAGTGAGCATAACCACAGGCAACAGTTTCGCTGCTACCCACATACCTTCTTCAGCATCACAAACTCATTCTCGGCGGTGGTACGCTTGTTGATTTCATCTTCATACCTGGTGATAAAAAGGATGAGAAGTGCTTATCAGAGGATGAGGCCTGGGGTCTGTACTGCATAAAGTCAACTGTGAGCCTGCTTTCCCGCCAAAAGGGGCTTCTCACATCATATAGGCAGAGAGAGAGGGACAGTGGGAGCATGAGTCTTTGGGCAAGGTCCTTACCCATTAGGGTACTGCTTTCTCTATAATTGCCTAGCAGATGACTATTCTTTTATTGCTATAATTCAGTTGCTTCAAGAACATTCCTGTAGAAAAGCTATGCTGTTTCTCTACAACTCCACATCTAGTCAATTTCTCTAATGCTTTTTTTTTCAGCTTTCATAGCCTTTGAAAAAAACCAAAATATTAGCAACCCAGCTGCTGGTTCATAAGGACTAAAGAAATACTTTGAGTCACCAAACTAGGTTACGTCATCAGTTCCTGCTTTGGGGGGAATCCATCAAAAAGCCAATGCTGTGTACTTTGAGTGTATTGGGGAGAAAAGCCCCATAAAGTAAGGATTACACGACCGCTTTTTCCACCAGGTGGTGCCAAGGGTGCTGAGTTTGTTACTCTGGCTGGAGGCTAAGTGCCTTGCAGAGAGACTGAGCTTGCAGCTAGAGCTTTCTAAACACCGACCTGGATTTTTTCCAGTACTTTAGGCGTCCATGGAAGGTATATGTTTTCACCCCTTGGGAAAGGCATAAGCAGTAGTCTGGTTATAAAGTACATCTGGTGCCAAGACCCGCCCTTGTCTCCACTCCACCCCAGCTCACTTGTTCTTGAAGTCTTCCACCAAGTCCTGCATGTTTCTCAGCTCTGAGTCCAGGCGGCCTCTCTCCCCCAGGATACCATCCAGCTGTCTCCTGAGATTGTTGGTGTACTGCTCGAACAAAGGCTCCAGGTTCTGCCTCACGGTCTTGGTGCTCTGCTCCTGCAGCAGAGCCCACTTGGTTTCCAGGACCTTGTTCTGCTGCTCCAGGAACCGCACCTGGAAGGGACGGAGTTCGAAGATGGACAAACTTGGATTTCATGTTTCAGTGGTCAATTTCCCAGTTTCCCTCCCATCTCATTCTGTCCCCCTAAACCTTCCCATGATGGGCAGTGCTTGTACCTGGGCCCCAGAGGGCAGGTCCAGAGTGAAGCATCTAAACTCACTCTTCTAGGGGAGACAGGACACTTCTCCAGGGCACAGATAGCACTGGGCACGGCTGGGCAGAGAGTGGCCTGGTGTGGCCTGTTACCTGGAGCACAGAATATATCTCTGCCCAACAGTAAGCAAGGATCCCTTGTGTGTTTATCTCTGAAGGGGAAGAATTAAGACCTTCTCTTCCAAGCTGCCAGTCTAATTAAGAAAGCAGGCCACAAATCCAGGACACAGAAACAAAGAGAAAAACGTAACTGCAAACTATGAAGAGATTTGCACAAAGTCAGGAAATTGCCCCTCTTTCCACTTTCTTTGGCACTTATTCCACACTCATAGCGGTTTTTCACAAAAAAATCATGGCTCACCTTGTCAATGAAGGAGGCGAACCTGTTGTTGAGGGTCTTGATCTGCTCCCGCTCCTCGGTCCTGACCCGCTGGATGTTGGGGTCGATTTGCAGGTTGAGGGGAGTCAGGAGACTCTGGTTGATGGTGACCTCTTGGATGCCTCCAGGGGGGCAGACGGAGAAGCCAGAGCCCCCATATCCCCCACCAAAGCCAGCTCCACCACCGAGCCCAAAGCCACCACCAGCTCCACCGCCAAAACCAAATCCACCCCCGGCTCCACCTCCAAAGCCATAGCCGCCTCCGGCACCGGTGGCACAACCTCGGTTCCTGAAGCCACCACCGCTACTGCTGATGGAGATCCTCTTGGAGCCCCCCAGGTTGTAGAGGCTCCGGCTGCCATAGCCGCCCGTGCCGTAAGCACCCCCAAGGCTGACCCTGCCAAAGCCGCCACCTCCACCCCCACCCCCAGACCGGGACACGGAGGTGAAACTGGTGCGGGAGACAGACGGGGTGATGGCAGAGGCGGTGCTGAAGCTACGGCTGCCCCCGCTCCGGAAGGACACACTCGACTGGCGAGACATGATGGCTTGTTCCTAGTGGAGCAAAAGTAGTGGGCACTAGCGGTCTGGAGGTACTGCAGAGAAAGAACAGAGCAGGAGAGCACGCAGAAGGTGGCTCTGTTAGCCAGGAGCGGCAAGCCACCCTTTTATCCTCTAGACCTGGGCTGGGCGAGAGAGTTGTTGAGCTGTGAATGATTAAGTGGGCTGGGCATGCCTGAAGGGCAGCTGTGAGCTCACCGGCACACCTGCACAGCGGTGTGGGGTGCAAACACTTTCTTCCTGGCAGGCTCTGCTCAGGTAGGGATAAACTTGCCTTGCAGCCCAGATGTCTTGGCAGCAAACCTCTCTTCACTGTGGGAGCCCAGGGCTGTGAGTAGCCCAAAGAAGCAACGGGGCATTTGGCCAATGTCCTGAGGATCCTTCCAGGACCAGGGATGTTGTCAAGCATCCCAGCATGGTGTACACTGTCCATGAACAGGAGGCTAGGGGGGCAGAGCGAGTCCCCCACTGGCAGTGGTCTGCTTTGCTTACTCCCCTAATGAGAGGTTGTTTCAGGGATTTCAGCCCTTGGAAAGCCAAGTGTGGCCTGATATCTCAGCTCTGTGCCAGAGGGGAAAATTGACTCCGGTCCTCTACTGCAAAATTTCCTTTCCTTGAGGAGGCAGTTATCCCAGAGCCCACTGGGCAGACTCTCCTGCAAGGTTCGGGCCAGAAAGACTCCCCAAGCCCCAAGCTCCAGAAACAGAGTATGTGGGAGACCCCCAGCCCCAGGTCTGTCCCACTTTGTTCTCTGCCTGGGCAGACCCATCCCTCCACAACGCCTCCTAATTCAGCCTTTTCTGTGGCATTGAACTTTTCCCTTGCTCTTTGGCCTGGCCAGGACCCTGTGGGTTTAAGTAAACCTAGGTGTCCCATGCAATCAATAGCCCTCCCTGCGAAGTCCTGAGACTCTGCCTGGCAGTCACGTCTCTCTTCATGGGGAGTTCCTCTGCCGGCTCCCCAGAACCCCAGGTGTGTCCCAGCAAGCCCTCAGTGATTCCACTAGGGAAGAAATGAGTCATCGTATCTGTTGATACAGGCTGAAGGCCACCACAAACACATACCTACAGGAGCTTCTATTCTCATTAGGAACATGTTGAGAGTTGGCTGGTCTGTTAAACCAGTGAACCACCCTGTTCCAAGCAACGGGAATTGCTGGGCTTTCTTGAGCTTCAGCCCGAACCCTCCTTCAGGGCCTGGAGAATGGAAAAGGAATTCTAAATCTATGGATCGTCCTGCCAGAGAGACTAGAAGGGGCAGGTTTGGGCGACCAGAGAGCTGACCTAACAATCTGCGCAAGTTGTCTTAGAAAGCCCCCATGTCCCACCTCCCAGGAAGACCCCTCTTCAAAGCTTGTCCGCATGGGCTATATGGTACCAGACGGAGGACAAGTGGTCTGGTTGGGTTTTATAAGTGTCTGTCTTAGATCACACCCCGTCTTTTTGGCTGCAGACCTGAGCGGGCTCACATCTCTTCATCCCCAGAACAGAAGCAGGACTCTCAGGCAGTGCCTCGGCCATTAAGAGCTGTGGGCAGGGCCGGGGGGCACCCCAGGGCTGGGGCTGGAGGAAGGGGTAGGGTGAGGGTGGGTTTGAAACCTTGAGGCTAAGGAGGTACGTCCTCAAGGGTAAAGGAGTGAGGACCCAGCCGCGGCTTAGGAATCCCTAGTCGGGGCCTGCACCTTGCCACAAGGCAGCCCTGGCTGTGGAAAAATGCCTCGGAGCTGCTGGAGACCAGCCGAGAGGTGTTTGCTCATCAGAGGCTGTGGTGAGAAAGCAGGGGACGAGCAAATCCAGGCAGACAGGTCAATGGCCAGAGCTGGCCTTACAGGTCTTGGGCAGTGAGGTTTGGTTGCCTCCCTCCCTGAAGGATTCCTGAGATACTCAAAGATGCATTTTACTGAGCTTGTCAATTTAACACTTTCTTGCCTCTCAGAGAACAGACGTGAGTGTCTTGGGGGCCCTGAGACGTATGGGTAGACTCTCAGCCCCTGACAGAACAGATCTGGGGACTCCTAGCACGAGTCCTCTTTCTCCAATGGAAGGTCACTGTCAGGGTATGTCCCCCCGCTGCCCACCCACACCAACACACACACATCCTGGGTCTAGTCTCCACTGCCCTTGGGAAGCCCCACCCTCCTAAGACACCAGAACATTTGCTTCTCCCCATTCCTCCTCCTCTCAGGAAGGAGCAGGACTCGGTGGAACAGGAATGCGTTCTGGCCAGCCTGAGAGTGGCTGGAGTGTGCCAAGCTCAGATCAGATGCCAGGGACAAGTCACTGTGGCTGGGAGCGTTTGGATGCCTCACTCGGGGAAAAGCATCTCTCTCTGTGGGAACTCTCCCCCAAGCAGGCAGGGCAGCCCCTCCCACAATGCCAGACCCGGATGGCTACAAATAGTGGCGATGCTCCCCTGGAGAACCAGACCCCAGCACCACTACAGTGTGGGAGAGTCCCACCCCAGCCTGGAATTTCACCGTGGCAGGAAAAGAGAGATTACACAGAGCTTGCCGAGCTTTGTCTGCCAGGCATTCTCACAGAGAGAGTTACCAAGGCTTGGCAGGACACGTTAATTAGCTTCTCCAGGCATCATTTTCCTCATCAGCAAGAGGCAAGTGCAGGACTGAAGGAGCTGCAGCAGCTGTCCCTGCTGGTCTTCGTGTCAGAGGGGGACAGGGGCAACTGCCTTGTCCTCCCTTATAAGGTGTGCAAACGTAGAACACGGGCAGCATTTGTCCACAGGGACGCACCTCACAGACCAGGCAGGGAGTAGGATTGGTCCAGGTGACCGTAGGACAAGGATTAGGCAAATCCTGTGATCCCAGCTTAGAGCTCCCTCCACGGATCCCCCAGCGCTATATGTGTGCCTTTCATAAAAGACGATGGAATGGACATACTTAACGGGAGATGGTTTGGCACATGCCCTCTAGGTTTCCCCAGACAGTCGACTCCCCCAGGTTAGGGAGTACACCTGGCTCGCCTTGCCGCACCCTCAGCCCAGCCGCGCACACTGATGGCGCTCAGCAAACAGTTTCGACTTGAACTGACAGAATAAGGTCATCTCCCTTCCCTAGGTCTTTGTGGGAGGCCCTCCCCAGCCCCATGCCAAGTCCCAGGGTCCTGTCCACCTGCTGCTGTCCCTGGCTTCCCATCCAGAGAGCAGATCTCTTGTCCCCTTTAGCCTGGGCACCCTCTGAGGACAGAGTTCATGACTCTTCATCCCTTGGACTTCCCTTCATTCCTCTCCCCCAGCCCTCAGCCCCAGCAGCCACGTCCCCCTCCAGGAGAGAAAGAAAGCTGCACTGTCCCTGTCTTTGCGGACCTTCTACCCCACGCTTGTTCAGCACAGACAGTGGGGAGCAATAGTTGGGCATGAGTCACCTGTTCATTGGGTGGTGGTTAGCTACGGAGCCCGATCCAGCAGAAGGGGGGCGGAGCCCAGAGCCAGCCCTCGCAGCTCCTCACAAAGCCCTAGCCTCAGGGAGGAACTGAGGGAAGAATTCTCCTACCTCCACCCAAAGCCAGAGGGAACTCTGTGTCCCAGCTTTGATCTCAGATGCTGGATTCTCAGAACTGCAGGGGCAGAGAGGAGTCGGGCCCCTTTGCGGATGGGAGAGCAGGATCCACCTCCCTTCCTTCATGTAGCCACATCTGGCAGAGGCTGCCTTGTCGATGCAAGTACCACCCTGCCTCTCTAGGACTCTCACATCTGAGAAGAGACCTGGGTAGAAATGCACATGTCCACAAGTAAAGGAACCACTATGTCTTGGCTTTGGAGGGGTCCCCTGCTGCCATTGTCTGGGTCATGGTGACAAGGGGGCCTTTGGAGTTGACTTCTCTTGTGCAAGGGCTTCACACAAATCGTGGGTCCCAGCAGAGGTACAAAAGCCCGTGCCCACCCCCCATCCCAGGCCATGTCTTGGTCCTAATCTAGCCCTTGAATTACTGGGATCCCAGACACAAAGCCCAGCTTTCAACACAGCTTCCCCCACTGGGGCTGGGAGACGCAGCAGGAAAGGGGTCTGGGCTCATTGGAGGAGGCCGTGGGGGCTGGAATGGTAATTTCAAGGTGGCTGGGGTTGACTGGAAGGGTGAGGCCAACATGTAGGGGGCTGTGGGGAGCAGCCTTGGCCCCCACCCCTCAGACTGAGCTGGAGATTGGCACTGGTGGTGCGAGAACCACAGAGCAGAGCTCTCAGCCTCCCTCCAACAGGTCCCTGCAAGTCTGGGGAATGTTCTTTCCTCAGCGGAAGGGTATTTTGCCAAAGGCATAGCAAAGTCTTTGAAAGTCTCCCTCAGTTGATTGAAACTATGGACTGGATATCAACAAATACTTTAGTTAGTCAGAGGGACTAAAAAAAGGGACATACAGCAAAAACCTCTGTGCTTTGTTTTCTCATGGAGGGTGGTTTTATTTTTCTTTTAATAAACACTCATATAGGACTTACCATATACCAGGCCCTGTCCTACAAACTCCGCATCTGTGAATCTAAAATTGCAAAGAAGGGCTTTTACCATTTTCTTGGCCTTTTCTTTTTTCCTTACACGTGGATGTGGGCATGCCTCGTACTCCAGGAATTCGCAGACTTTCTCTACAATGAAGAGGCAGGGACATGATTCATTTATACCAGGCTTCTATCCTTATAGGGTCAGAGGTATGCCGGGAAACTTTTTTACATCCCTAACCTCCCCCATGTTTTTTTTTTTTTCTTTCCTTCCTGTACTTTCTCTATCCCCAGCATACTAGTGACTTCTCATCCAGGGATGAGGAGATGAAGGTAGAGACGGGAGCTGCCCTCCTGGAGTATGTGTCTGGTGTACCACTTCCTCATCCTGAGGAGGTAGGGCAAGGTGCGGGGACTGAGGCTTGTTTCCATCTCCCAGGTGGTGAGGTCCAATCACTGGGACATGATTCAGTGTAGACAATGATGATACGATAGGGAAGAAAAGAAAGAGACGACAGTGCAGAGGCTGGAGATGTTATCCCTCCCAGGGCTGGTTTCTGAAACACACCTGGAGTTTGGACAGTCCCAGAGGCAAATGGTCGCCTTCCCAGCCTAGCTGCACCCTCTGCACGTGCTCTCAGCTCCTGCACATCCCCCAGGTACACAGACCGCTGGCTTCATCCCTCATCCACTGGGGACCACCAGGCACTGTCCAGGGCTCATGGAACCAGGTTAGTTTTTCCAAGAGAGACACAGCATCAAAGGCACCTGAGAAAAGAAAGAGCACGGGAACACGTGTACCAATCATCTGGTCACTTCTTCTTCCAGCACGTGTGTTTTGAGCAGTTGTGGGGTGCCACGCACTGGGCCACAGTCGGGGTACAGCCATGAACAAGACAGGCCCGGGGGGAGATGCAGGGTCTGAGGACAGGCCTGGGTCCTGCCAGGAGCAGGATGATTTACCCACACCACTCTCCTGGTGACAGGGGGTGGTCATGCCAAGGCGGGCTTAGGGAATCCTGCCTGACTTGGTTTCAGGAAAACTCAGCTCCCACAAGCCATTCCAGGCAAGCCTTGGCCATACTTGCTTATGTGAATCTTCTGACTCTGATTCCTACCTTCACTCTCCCCCTGCCCATCCATGCCCAGGTGTCCACCAGGAACCCATTCCCAGAGGAGGAAGCTGAGTTCAGAGAGAGAAGACCTAACCCCAAATCCCCCAGCAAGCTGCTGTCAGAGCCAGGACAAAGCCAGGGCCCGTCCCACGTGCTGCCATTGCCCTGCGCTGCCTTGCCTGCACCCTAGCAAGAGCCCACACATGTCTCACTCGAGGATGCGTGTCTCGGCCCCCTTCAGAGAACCACTTCCCCAGGCCAGTGAGGAAGGAGCCCTGTGTGTATGAGGCCACTTATGGGTGATGCAAATTTACTGCTTCCCACCTCACCTCCATCCAGAGCCCTGACAGCTTCTGACGCTGTCTTTCCTGGGCAAGACCAGACTCAGGGCGAGACCAGCCTCAGCCAAAGTCAGCACCAGGGCCCTTCCCCAGGGCCCTCGCCTGTGCCAGGCCTCTAGGTCCCGGAGGCTGTGACGCTGACCAAAGATGGGAAGAGGAGTTGTTGATGGAAACCACTTTCTGCCCTGCTCCTCTCCCTACCTCCTACTCCCACTGAGTGAGAATTCACACCTCACTCCGTTTGCCAGGGTTCAGAGCCCCGCAGTGCTCTCTGCTGGCTCTAGTCAAATCGTATCCTCTGAAACAGTTCCAAGGGGTCCCCATTCCACTCACCCATCCTTGGGTTCCCATGGCTGTTCAGCTCGCCAGCCAGAGGGACCCATCCATACCCACACCCCAGGGCCTACCTGCTCCCCTGCTTTCATGCTAAGAGGAACAGCCAGCTGAGTGCTGGCTCCGTCTCTGTCTCTCTGTCTCTGTGTTTCTCTATCTCTCTCTCTGTCCTGACGTCCCACAGACATGAAGCAAAGACCCAGATGTTTTCTCAGACAGTCTCTTCCAAATGGGGGAGACATGTCTGATGATTGCTAGATGGGGTGCCTCTCTGAAACTCTGAACTTTCCATGATCCCCAAACAGCTCAACGTATGGGTTGGGTCAGTGCCCAGGTTGTGTTCTGTGTTTGATAAAAGGCAATAACAACAGCCACACTTATAGAGCACTGACTGTCTGCCAGGCATGGCTCTGGATGTATCAATTCATTTAATCCTTACAAGCCCAGGAGATGGGCCTATTATTCATTATCCCTATTTTACAGATGAGAAAACTGAGGCTCAGAGAGGTTAAGTAGATGGCCAGTGACAGAGCCTAGATAGGAATCCAGGTAAGTGTGGCTCCAAGAGCGCTTGTCTTCACCATTGTGGATACTCAAGTTGTTGGCCCGTGACCCTGACTT
The DNA here is from genome assembly GCF_964270905.1 of Leucopleurus acutus. Classification (NCBI taxonomy): domain Eukaryota; kingdom Metazoa; phylum Chordata; class Mammalia; order Artiodactyla; family Delphinidae; genus Leucopleurus; species Leucopleurus acutus. The sequence goes on from NC_139152.1 coordinate 43,105,382, forward strand.
GACCCTGAAGAGGAGGCCTTTAGCTGCAGCTCTGGTCTCCAGCCAACCTGTGAGGGCAGCAAACACAGAGGGCCTTAGATGCCACCCGGCAGTCAGTGTTCTTGGCGTCTTCCAGCAACCCTTAGGGAGAAGAAGCTCTAGCCTTGAGTGGAGATAGGGGAATGGATCCCTGGGGAGACCCTTCCCCTCTCTGAACTGTCAGAACCTGTGGTGAAGCAGCTGGGACCCTGGGGCAAGGTTCCAGTGAATTGGGGTCACTCTATACAATGTTCCTGGGAGTGAAGCTTGGCCTACTGCTGCTCCTCTGCCCACTCCCCTAGCACCAGACACAAAGCAAAGGTTCAGGTGCCTTTGGGGTAGTCTCTTCCAAAGGTCCAGACATGTCTAACAACCTCATGTGTGGACTGGTGCCCTAGTTCAACCTTCAGTTTTTCTTCTATGTCTTGTCTCTCCCATCCTCCAAGGTCCCTGTGGCCAAGACTCCCAGACTGGGCCCCACAGAACTTTGCTCTGAATGAGCAGAGGCCATGAACAGGAAAGGATGAAATGGGGTGACCCAGCCTGATGTTCATTTGTAATCCTTTGGGATGGGCCGAGCTAGCCAGTGGCCTCTCAGGTATTACACCAACTCCTTGCGTGAGGCTGCCCCACTCAGAAAAGAAATGAACCCCATTTCATTCAGACAAGTGGCCTTATTTCTTTGGGTGACACTAGGCCTGATTTCTTCCAGCCTCTCTTTGAAATGAATGACCATTGGAGGTTTGCTCTGTGCCTGACATTGAGCTAAGACTTAACATACATTGTCATATTTGCTACTCATGTTACCGTTAGACAGTCAAGCATCATTATCCCCATTTTCTGAACCTCAGAAAGGAAATGTGTCTTATCTAAGGTCACACAGCTAATAAGTGTCACACCTGAGAGTTGAGCCCAGGTCTGGCTGGTCCTAGAGCCCGTGTTCTTAACCAGCACACGAGTGGTGGTGTCCAGGGGACCTTGAGGAGCCCAGAACACTCCTGATCTCCATCAGCAGCCCATACACCAAAGCCTCTTTAAAAAAACATACCACCTAAATGAAAACAGTGTGCTCCCGGGCAAACTAGCTCTGAGACCAAGGTTGCCATACAATTGCCTCTCTCTAACTAGACCACAGCTCCTAAACTCTAAGCCCAACCCGTAAGAAAATTCTGGAGACACCGTTAGAGCCATCAACACCACGATGCCCCAGCAAGATGGAACTTCCCAACTCTCTGGATCTACAGGCCTGAGTGTTCTCCACTGATCCATCACTTCCCAGGCAGTGTATGAGCCAAGGAGTGAACAAAAGCTCCTTTCACGTTGACCCTCCCCCTGCCCCCACATGCCCCGCTTCCCTCCTCAGCATCCCAGGAGTCCCAACCGGTTCCAGAGTTTACCCGAATGACTTGTCCCACCCATTGGTCTCCTCACCCTCCAGGCCTCCCAGGAAGGGGCAGTCTCACCATTCAGAGCTGGAGAGACACTCAGCAGCTCTCCATGTCTCACAGCCAGAATGTCATGACCTATCCAGCCTCTTGGACAGCCTCCAGCTGACCTGGGCATCCCCGAGGGCTGGGGCCCCTCACTCTGGCGCCAGCCAAGGCCCCCTGCAGGTTGGCACACTGCCCTCAGCAGAGAACAGTAACACGTTATGGTCTGCAAGCCCTCAGACAGAACGTGGCTCCATTGTTCTGAGACTGGAAAATGATCTCATGATAACCCCGTGAATGTAGGTTAGCCCCAGTCTCTGAGAAACGGGTCCTCTTTTTCTCAAGAACATAAAATAGCTTCTTACTGGCCTTAAACTCACCTCCACATTCCTCTGGGTCCCCCTACTCACCATCCCTCCTACCATCTATGGTAGGCAGAACCATGGCACCCAAAGATGTCCACGCCCTAATCCCCAGAACCTGTGAGTATGGTATTTTACATGGAAAAGGGAAATTAAGGTGCAGAAGGAATTAAGGCTGTTAGTCAGCTGACCTAAAAATTTGGGACACTATCCTAGATTATCTAGGTGGGTCCAATGTAAGCCCAAAGGCCCTTAAATGTGGAGGAAGGAGGCAGGAGGGGGAGGAGGTCAGAGTGATGTCAAGTGAGAACTTGACTACCATTGCCAACTCTGAAGAAGGGAGGAGAGGGGCTGTGAACCAAGGAATGTGGGTGGCCTCTGGAAGGTGGAAAAGGCAAGCAAACAGATTCTCCTCTAGAACCTCCAGAAAACATGTAGCCCTGCCGGCACCCTGATTTTAGCCCAGCGACACTCATTTCAGACTCTGATCTCTAGAACTATGAGATAATAAATTTGTGGTTTTGGTAATTTGTTACAGTAGCAACAGAAAATAAATACACCATGCTATCCAGATTCTGCTTTGACCAAGGAAATCCACCCTGCATCCTCCACATGCAGGTTACCCTCCGCCCACTTCAAGATGTCTTCCTTGCCTTCTCCACCCAGCCCTGCCTGCCCCTCCTTCTCCCTGAATTCTGTTCCTCACAGCTCCCCTCCAAAATCTGCCCACTGCCCAGGCTCACCTGTCACCTCATTTACTCATCCATCCCACAACTTGTACCACCGGGATCTGGACTAGGTCTATGGGACAACAGCGAATAGGCTACACTCACCATCTGCTGGGGGTCCTCTGCTTGGATGTTTGTTTTTCTGCCCCAGGATCTGTATGCATTTCATCCACTGCTCTCAGCTTGGAGTTCAGTATGGATTGGGTCCCTAAGCCCACCTTCCTCAGTACTGACCTTCCCTCCAACCTGTCCACATCCCCTTGCCCAGGACTCAGCAGGGCCAGTGCCCGGTGCGGACTGACTGGCACAGGAGCTCACCCGCTGGCTGAGGGCAGGGAGAACTCGGGCTGGAACAGGCCCAGTCTTTGCTTCCTATTTGATGAGAGCGAGCCACCCTGGGACCTGGCCTCTTGGAGTAAGCACAGGCTGCTTGGTGAAGATCACCCCACCTTGCCAGGGTCTGTCCTGTCTTTTTAAGAGGATTGGTCTCTCAGCAGCTCAGTGGCTCCCTTCCTGGCCAGTTAACTTTGCCCGTTGCTGCCTTTGTCCACCTTGGGTTCTCCCCCCATCACCTGCCAGCTCCTGGTCTTCATGCTGGTGAGGCCAAGAAATGGAAGACGGCAGTTCGTAGGGAAAGAGTCTCTGCCAGCTGGTAAAAAATGTGTCTGCCCTAGAAGGTGACACCATGATCACCGTCTTCCTGAGGACGTTGGCCTGATGGACAGACGCTGACATTTCCCAGTGTTCCAGCTCCTTGAGTGGGAGGCTGTGGACACTAGCCCCACCCTTTCCCCAGACAGTCCCCAGAGGGATTTCTTCAAATGGCATGGACTCTGCCCATCTGCCCAAAGCCTCACAGCCCTCCTGGTTGGCGAGGACAGAGAGCACCTTTGTGATAGAATTAGGACAGAGGTCTAGTCCTGGAGGAGAACCAGGGTGTGCCCGATAGGTCTATCTCATAACGACCTCAGCTGGGAGCACAAGCTAAAGTAGCTCTGGCTACTCGGGAATTGTGCCCTCCCCTTGACCTACACCCTCGTGAGGATACCCACGGCCTGTGTCCCCCACCGTGTCCCTGCAGATAACTGAGCAGCTGGGCTACGGCTCCTCCATGGCTGGGGGCAGCCCCAATGGCAGTGGAAGGAGGAAAGTAGGTGTTGTCTTGGCTTTGCTCCCTGAAGAAAGTGATGCAGCATGTATATCCCAACACCCAAACGTTGGGTCCATGGTACCAAATTGGGCCCCATCTGCTGAGTCAGCTGGGCAGGCACCTTCAAAGGCCTCCAGCACCATCAGTTACCTGCCTTGCTCTGGTACCCAATTCCAGCTGGGCCTCAGGCTGGGTGGCACGTTGGCCACATTCTTCAAGCGGACGCTCTCAGATCCTGGCTGTGGTTGTTTTCCATGGACAGGAATCCTGATGTGTCTGATGCAGGGTCTGCATCCAAAAATCTCCTGAGGGCTGAGGGAGGGAGCCCATTCTATCAGGTTTCAGAGTGTCTCTCTCCCTGTTCTCCTTCATCTGCTCCCAGCAATCAGAACTGGCCTTTAACTGGCCTATTAAGCATCTCCCCTCAGGCACCAGGGAACATGGCCAAGGAGCCACCCGGCCCACCCTGTCCTCAGCCTGCCTCTGAGAACCTTAGTTATGTCCCTCCCGCCTTCCCTCGTTGGAGGGTCACACTGAACTTGCCGGGAGGGACCAGAGAGGGCGCCCTTTCCCAGCTGCACTGGAGGTCGGTGAGGGGGCTGTCTTCTCCGCCGATCCACCAGCCCATTTCAGACCTGTCTCATTAGAAGAGAGTTCTTCCTCACTGTGAGCTGAGATCAGCCTCCTTCCAGCATCCTGTTCTGCACTATGAACTACACAAGAGATCAATTCCTCTTTCCCTTTGGTGAAATTTTTTTGTACTGGGGGACATTTCGCAGTCACCCTCTTTCTCTGACTTGGAGGACACTGACTCCCAGGGAGAATAATCCGGTTATCTCCCAAGCTGTCTACACTGCGGCAGCCTGCCTGACCCTCCTCTTCTTACCGCCTCAGGATCTGGCTACAGCCCCCTTAGCCAACCCAGCCCCGGGCTGGGATTTCTGGCCTCTCCAGCCTGTGCCTGTCTGCTCCTCTCTAATATGGATACTACTCCTTAAGTGTTTCCCAAACTATAGTCGTTCAAGTGCCGCCGTCAGGATTTTGCCCACGTCTCCAAACTGGTTATACTGGTTATACTGTTATTTTCTTTAATATTTTTTCTTTAAACTGGATTGCCTAATATATTTATTTTATAAGGCAACTTTGTTAACTACTGAGTGACATCTCTTCTAATACACATCAAAATAAGGCCAGAACTACAAAACGGCCAGAATTGATTTTGTGTGCCAGCAGTGCTAGCTGCTAACCGTCTCTTCTTTGGAACAGAAATAGACCCTCCCCTCCGTTTCCTGGCTACCTTTGTCCATTCTCCAGCCATATAGCCAGGTCTTGCTCTCTGCTCCTGGGCCTCAACTCTCGCCAAGCAAGGAGCCCCCTCGGGGGCACTTAGGAGAGATGGGGGCCGGGGCGATAACCTGGGCTGCTTTATATTCTCAGAACATCCAGCTGTGAACCTGGGCCAACAGGTACACCTGAGCCAGAGTCAGGGAGGTAGAGAGTCCATTTCTGTAATGATACCACTGAGTGTCTGGAAACCACAAATGAGCACTTAGAAAGGCAAATTGCAGTCCTTGGAGGGCAAGAGGGTGAGTGTAGCAAGCAGCAGATTCCGACCAGGCAGTGAAAACAACCGGAGCTGTGGGCAGTTTGGCCCAGGTGTGTTTCAGGGAAGAGGGAGGTGGCGGAGGCTCCTGAGTCCATCCCCACCTGAGACAGGTAGAGAGATGCTGAGAAGCACTCCCTCTGGCCTCAGGGAGAAATTCCTAAAAAGCTGCTCACCTCGAGGCATCTGCCACCTCCCCAGGGCACTAGGTTCACAACCATGACCACACTGGCCACCCCCTAAATGTGGCCTCATCACGTGGGCATTAGGAGCCTTGCATGGACTTGACCATGTCTGGCGGTCCTGCCCAGTCCACAGTGTTTGCTGCAGCCTTACCCTTTACCCTCCCAGACCCATATCATTGGTCCCACACAGAGTCCCCTACTGCTCTGGAACACCTCTCCCAATACTCCGTCCTGGAGATGGAGCCAGGCCCTGGAGCAGACACAAGATGAGGACAGTGAATTTCCTGTCAGCCCTCTCCAGCGCACTGTACCCCATCAGGGTAGGAGAGAGTGCAGGGGCCACTTCTGGCTGGTGACCCTTCTAACCACAATTCATAGTCTCTCCAGCCCTAAGTTTCTTTATTTATATAAAATAGGGATGCTAATGGAGTTGTTGATGAGGATTGAATAAGGAAATATCCTTAAAGAACCTAGCTCATCATCTGGCACACGGGAAACCCTCAAGAGACAATAGCTATTATCATTATTCTTACCTTCTGATGTTCTCTCTGTACTTATTTCTCATCTCCTTGATGGGCTCAGCACCCCTACTTCATCCTCTTGGCCTTCGACACCCAGAGCTTGACCTTGGTGCTTAGTTCTGCTCCAGTCAGTGTCCCAAATGTAAGTCCTACGTCCAGGAGCACCTTATACTCGGGCACAAAGGGCTCCTGCCCTGGACCCCACTTGAGCGGGCCCTGCTGTGGCCCCTCCCAGCGACCCTCTCCCCACAAAGCAAGGAGTGTGCAGGGCCACAGGGACAAGTTCATCTGAAGCCACGCTCCCCTTCTAGACCAGCTTAAGTAACTAAGACCTCAGAATTCCCTGTCCCATACCCCCAGCCCACATCCAGGCCTGTGCAGGCCTCCTCCCAGGGCATTCCTCAGTGCACAGACTGCCTTGCTGGTGGGCACTCCTCCAGGCTGCTTGTGGGTTGTATCTGGAGTTTGGAGATGTAGGCTGGGGTTTACATGGGGTCCTTGCAGTGAGGACAGAGCCAGGGCTAGGAAGGGAAAGGGGCAGGCTGCAGTCAGGAGCTGGGAGTGCTCTCTGCTGCCACAATTCTGACCTGGAACTTTGAGCAGTCCAAGAATACTCCATTTGAGGCTGGCCGGCCAGCCTGTTGGGGACCCAAAGCCTGGACATCTCAGTAGGGTTGAGATCATTTCTGCCAGGTCCTGGGCCACCATGCTGGAGACATTTTGGAAATCAAGTCTTTGACTCAGTGTGTGGAGGGGATGGGGGTTACCTGGGTGCCTGGGGGGTGCCTGGGGGTGCCTGGGGGGTGCCTGGGGGGGTGCCTGGGGCTCTCAAGAGATCTCCAGATGGCAGATGTTGCTGACTGTATTCAGCTTGATCCTTCAAGGTCCCTGGGCTAAGGATTGGGACACAGAGGGAAGCTGCTGGGGTCTCCCCCAACAACAGCAGATGCAAAGCTGGGGTGTCCAAATGCCTGGGCCGTCTCTCAGAGGCTAATATAAGCTAATTATTTTATCAGATGTTTTCACTGTTTTTGCTTAGGCATTTTATAGTATTCTCCCCATTTTCCATGCCCTTTTCTGAAGATGCCTTTTTGAGAATCCTGGACCCAAGCATCTTTATACAGAGGGAAAGAATTTAGGTTTGTTTTCATCAATGATTATCCTACACTCAAACATGTGGAAATAAGTAGCTAAGCGGGATAATTACATAAATATGTGAGTTTGGACATGCATGTGTTAATTATGTATATCCTTATGTATATCGAGTCACTTGGATCTGATTTTCCCACCTGATAGTTGTGTGACCTTGAGCAAGTTAGCTAACCTCTCTAAGCCTCGGTTTCCTCATCTAGTAGCTCTCTGGATAAACTCTAAGAACGCTTCCACCCCTAAAACTCTGGTACTTACCCTCTTTGCTCTTCCATCCTTATTCTGCGTTCACACGGGGGCACTCATCTCCTTCCCAAAATGTCCTTTCTGTTCCTGCCCCTCTACTTTTGCCTTCACTGTTTCTGACGCCTAGGATTCCCATATTCTACATCTCTATGCATTGAGAACAGCATTTGCCAAGGCTAGCTCAAGTGCCACTTCATCCAGGGGGCCACCGCCCCCAACTCATCCTGCGAGAAGACCCACCTTGAAAGCTGGAAGGGAAACTGGCCATTCACTCAGCCCAACCCTCTGATTTAACAGACAAGGAAACAGAGCAAAATGAGGCAGTGACCTAGAGACAGAGTCAAATGTCTTTTTACCTCTTCACTTCTGGGTCCACAACCCTCAGGGCCACCCTTATAACTTGCACTTATTATTGCTTCTATAGGTCTCTGTGCCTCCCTTAGATCACAAGACCTCTGAGGGCCAGAATCATATTGTATTCATTCTATTCCCTACCTCCACTCCTGCCCTGCACCAGCTCTCTCTCTCTCTCTCTCTCTCTATATATATATATATATATATATATAAAATATATATCTATATTTATATCTATATATATATATGGCATTACCTCACATGAATAGGGAGGCTGAGAAGTCCCAAGACCTACAGTGGCCAAGCTGGAGACCCAGGTGAGCCAGTGGTGTAGTTCCAGTCTGTGTTTGAAGGTCTAAGAACCAGGAAAACTAACAATGTAAATTCCAGTCCTAAGGAGAAGACCAATGTCCCAGCTCACATATTCAAGTTGGCAAATTTACTTCTTACTCAGCACTTTGCTTCTGTTTTGGTCTTCAGCTGATTGAATGAGGCCCACCTACAGTGGGAAGAGCAAACTGCTTCACTCAACCTACAAAAAGGTTCAAATGTAAATCTCATCTAGAAGCATCCCCACAGAAACACCTGGAATAATGTTTGACCAAATGTATGGGCACTTTATGGCCCAGACAAACTGACACATAAAAATAACCAATAAATGTCTATTTAGTTTAACAGAGAAAAGTCCCATTTTGATCCCTGCCCCAAACCCATATGTCTCATTTGAAAGCTCCTTTTGTTCTGATCTCTGACTAGTGTTGTGCTGGACCCAGTTCTGCTGGCTTACAATAGCCAATTGATAAATTTTCAAGAATTTTGTGAGCTGGTTTTTAAACATAGCCATAATTCAAATTAAATTATATCAACTTACAATTAATTAAATCAAAAGCAAAGGTAAGAAATGTTTAAAACTGATAACTTCCTATTTTACCGTTCTCTAAGCTCTTGAGGTTATTTACATCTATGGAATCTGTAGGGTGGAAATACCACACAATGATGGGCCCTTGCACATTTCTGCAACTCTGAGATCAGTGACATCGTGTTGGTAGCTTGAAACCATCACTATGGGAGCATCTATACCAAAGGAATCACCAAACACTGCAAATCAGAGCTTAATTTACTGTTTTTCTTTTTTTTCTTTTTGTATTTTTAAAATTGAGATATAAGTGACATATAACATTATATTAGTTTTAGGTGTACAATAAAATGATTCTATATACACATACATATATGTGTATACATGTGTGCACATACATGTGTATACACATACATGTATATATGTATATATTTTACTGTTTTGTTGGTTGTCTAGAGCTACACTATCTATCATGGTTGCCATTAGCCCCATGTGGCTATTAAGCGCTTGAAATGTGGGAGGTCCAAAGTTAGACATGCTGTAAATGTAAAATACACATTGGAATTTGAAGACTTAGTATGAAAAAAGCATGTAAAATATATCATTAATCATTCTTATATTGGTTACACGTTGAAATGATAATATTTTGTATATATTGGGTTAAGTATAGTACATTATTAGAATGAATTTCAGTTGTTTTTTTCTTTTTTAGTGTGGCTACTAGAAAATTTTAAATTGTATGTCCGGCTTACATTACACTTCTGTTGGACAGCTCTGGCCTAGATTTAATGAAGTGATGGTGAAAATGTTATGCAGATTAAACTTAAAAGTGTGTCCTGTCTGTAGCCATTACATTGTGGACAGCAAAAAAAAAAAATAAGTGACCAAATAATCTTCCAGGATTCATAAGCTGTTACCTGATTCAGCCATGAAGTCACTCACATCACTGAGGAAAAAGGGAAGCTCTAACAACCATCTTCATTGTTTCACTTTCGTCTTAATCATTAGCATGAAAATATGAACTAACGTTCCTGTCAGAGTTATACTTGTTTGTCAGTTGTAACCACAGGCTGGTGATAGATGTAAGAACTTAACAAAAATCAATAGAAAGCATTTCGTGAGAATCAGTAAGCTATTACAAAGTTTATAATAAAGAGTATTGAATATTTTATTATTATTTATAACTTCTGTGTTACACACCTTATATATCAGTAAAATGTAAAATTATGTATGTACGTATATGCGTGTGTGTATGTGTATTTACATATACATACATTTTTCAAAGAGCTGATTAAGCTTTAACCAGCACACTACTGTCTCTGACCCTCTTGCACCCAGGCCCTGCTCTCTGTGGTACTGACTGTCCCTCCCGAACCTTCACTTTCCAAATCTGCAGGCTTCAGCGATGTGACTGGCAGCCCCTCCTCCCCCTTCCCCACCCAGCTTTGTTCTACTCAGGACGTCTTTTTTTCAGCCTATTCTCCTCTTACCCATCCTGGCTCACACCCCAGTTTCCAGACACCAGCCCTGAATAGTCAATCACGGTGCCATGGAGATTCTGTTCCCAGGCTTGGTGCTTAACCCGAGCCCTGCCTGCCCACTCTTGCCCTGAGACTCTGTCAGCTGGAAGTCAGCTTTGACAGTGACTCCTGGCACACCTGGCCCTCGGGGATGAAAGGTGGCCATTCCCAGCCCCGTTAGACAGGTAGGTCCGCAGCGAGGCAGAGGGGTGAAGGAGCGGCAGAGAAGGGAGACTGAGCGGCAGAGAGTGGCATGGTGCAGGGGCGTGGTGTTCAGAGCTCTTGAGACACGACTCTGCAGGTGTCTTCTTCCCACCATCATCAAAAACAGCGAGTTCAGTCCTGAACACCATACAAGAAGACATTGCACCTCCCAGGCTCTGCCCACCGAGGACCCTGGAGGAGAAGACAGCTCCACCACCGAGACTACTAAGAAATAGGCAGGGGGTCCATGGGGGCAAAGTAGCAATCCTGGTTAAAGTGAACGACAAGCTGAGCAACACATACGCGTCAGGAGCCAGGCAGAGCTTTAGGAGGAGATTCCAGGGGTTTGGTTTCGGGAAAAGTCCAGGGGCAAAAGCTCCATTCTGGTAGGGAGAGACTGAGAAGGAAGCCGTGGGCTCTGAAGAACCGGGCTGGTTCCCTGGCAGAGGCAGTTTCAGAAACATGGGCTCAAATACATCAGTCTGGGGGACAAGCCAAAGATGAAGGAGATAAGCACTCTTGCTGCTGGGAAATCAAATCAGGACCGGAGTCCCAGTTAAACTCTAATTACCTGTGTTTCCTAGCTATCATTATCCCTAATAATAATAATAACAACAATAATAATAAAACTAACGTTTATTGTGGGCCTGGTATTTTATGTCTTAACTACAACAATGCCAGGAGGTGGTTATTATTATTCCCATTTTTGCAGAAGAGAAGCAGACACAGGGTATAAGGCACTTGCTGTGAGGTGCAGCCCTGCAGGGTGGAGTCTGGGACCAGTGCCCGTGCCCCTCCCTGCCCAAAGACATCCCTCTGCAGGATCATCACTGTTAACGCTCCTTTCATTCCGTAGCTCATTTTTCTACAGGCTTCCCCTTTATTGTTCCTTTTGATGATTTTCTCAATGGCGTGTAGTTGACAGAGCACTTTTATTCTCATTGTTTGGATGAGGGCCTAAGATAGGAAAAGGTCGCACAATAAATGCTGAGACAGGGCCCACACTAGAAGCAGTTTTTACTGGTCTGGAGCTAAGGGAGTGCCAGGCAGTAAGTTTCTCAGGTGGCTAGCAATTTAAGCCTTGAGGATTGAACTTATTCTGAGAGCACGTCCTTCCTACTGTTAAATGGTCCTTTTCTTTTATGAAAGGATAAAGGCAGTGGATGGTACAATCTGATTTGAAATCCAGCTGGATCGTGGACTCTGAGCATGGCGCTCTCTCACCACACACCTCTTCCGGGCAGGGGAAATTAATCCAGTGCACTTAGGCTGCTTAGAAAATACGAAGGATCCCCGACCTCCATCATCCCTGACTGTGGAGGAAAGGGTGTCAGAGGAAACGCTGGGCCTAGGCTGCCCTGCCAGCTGAGGACGTGCAGAGGGAATACCCCGGTCTTTCTGGCTTCAGAGGGTGCGGTGTCCCCACCAACCCTTCTTTTCAAACCTGCCTTATCCTGCATGGGGCCCCTTGCCCTGACGCTCCATTTGCTGACTTGAGGTTGGCGATGGGGGTTGGACAGGGGAAGTCAAACAGGAATCTTCCCACCATGCATCCATCCCTCAGGCAGTCAAAGCCATGATTCATCCACCTTTTATTTGCTTCGAGGATTTTCTATGGCAACCTAGAAGTCCCTCTTTCCTGATTTGGCTGGATGCCAGGACTATCTATGAGCTGTTCAAACAAAGAAAAAAATCAGGACCAAGTGAGAGGAGCTAGTTCCTAGAGGATAAATATATTTTCTATATCTTGTAATGGAAATAATCCTTGGATCATCTATGCTTCTGAATTATCTGTTCTGTGGCCTAGTCTTCATTTTTGGATGGCTTTTCCTCCCTCTTCCACCAGCACTGGCAGCGGCCAGTGACTGTATTCAGTCTAGAATGGGGGAGCAGAAAGAGCTAAGGCAGAGAAAGGGTTGACACCTAGACTTGAAAATATCTTGTCTCCTCGAGCTGGTGTTGATAAGCCCACAGTTGATGAGATTTGGGCCAGTGGGGTTAGGGTACAGGACCCGAGAATCTCCAGCCCTGAGAGGCAGCAGGTGAGTGATCCAGACAAGAAACAGTCTTCATTGCCGGGCAAGGTAATGCACGCAGGGTAGGGAACCAGGTCCTGTGTGGCAGGAGGGGTGGCGGTCAGACAGGAAGCAGAACTTTTCTAAGGTCAGGTTTTGAGACATGAAGACTCCAGAGTCTCCTCAGAAGGCGCTCAAGAAACATGGGGATGCCTCTGTCGGGGGTGGTGACAGAGGTGATGGCCGTCTCCAGCTGACTGCGCTGGCTACCACACTGATGCCTAGACAAAGGACAGTGCCCTGAAGAGCTGACTTGCTTGGCCAGGGCTGTCTCCTTCATGTATCTCCAGATTCTTCTTGCTGATCTAGGGTTTCATTTTGATGCTTCTGCTCCCAGAGCCCAGCCAGCCTCTCGGGATAAACGGCCCGCCCCCATCTGCTTCAGCCCCATTCCCTCCAAAAGCTCCCTCCACACCCCTCTCCTGGGCCCACTCCACCACCTGCTCACAGCCTCCCTCCTCATCCACTCCTGCTCCAGGGGCAACACCACCCCACTGCCCTGGCCGCCTCTGTCATGGGAGATTAGGCCTTCAGGAGGAACTTGATCAAGGTGCTGCCTTGACGATGCCCACTATTGAGGGGATGAGCTTCTGTGACTGACCAGTGACAGTGTGGCCACAGTCTCTGCAGGAAGCTTGCAGTATGTAAAACTGAGATGGCTTACACAGCAGTCAGGAGGTGGAAAGGGAACCCAGCCCAGTGCCTAGGACTCAGAGACGTCAGGCTTCGAATGACGGAATATGATGAAAGTTCCAACAAAGAGCAGGCAGGGAGCCCGTGGGATGTCAGTGTAGGGCGGGAACAAACACACAGCAGCTGAGTGGGCAGAGCCAGACAGTTTCCACACCAGGAGGCATGGTGGCGATGTGCAAAGAGAGTGGGCTTTGGAGAGACAGAGCTCATGGAATCCTGGCTCCAGGTACTGGTTCTGTGGCCCTGGATTTAGCATGTCTGTCTTAGGAACAACACCTGCCTCAGAGAGGTGTCCAGCCAGAGGAGATTCTGATCCAGTAGTAGGGGCTCTGTAAACATTAGTTTCCAATCCCTCCCCTCAGACTTCCACCTGGTACTCCGGGCCTAAATTATAGGAGAGGGTCTAAGGGATGAGGCTTCACAGATGGAGAAAAGAAGCTGGGCAGGGGTCAGTGTAGGGAGGATTCAGCCCCTCGGCAGGATCCCTGGGTGCAGCGTGGAACCCCTTTTCCTCTCCTTGCCTTCCAGAGTTGTCCAGAGGGTACCAACATCCACATCTACAGCCTGACTCCGAGCGGCCCCTGATAGTCCCCCAGCTGGGCCACTGCTATTCCTGGCCTTCCTGCTGCAGGGGCCTCCAGTGGGGTGTCCAAAAGGCTGGCTTCCGTCAGGAACCATGATGGCAGCCCGGAGTCAGGGCCTGCGGAGAGGTGGGGGGTACGTATTCCACCAGCTTGTGCTGAGTGCAAATGGTGTGCCAGGCACAGGAGTTCAAAAGAGTACGATTCCGTCCCTGTCACTGGTTTTGGGGGAGGTGATGAGTAAGGTGGGTAGGGGAGCAGAGACGATGTTTCAGAAAGCAAGGGACACTCGCCAAGTATCAAAGGCCTTCACTATTAGCATTTGAGGAAACGAACACATGATGACTCCTCTCTTTCCTCTTCTCCCATAGTCACGGACAACCACAACCTCTATACCCCTAGGCTGCCATCCTAGCCCTGCCCTTGCCCCTCAGACCCACTCCAGGCTCCCTCTTGCACAAACTGTCCTGTCCAGTGGAGCTTTCCAGCTGTTTCTAGGGCTGTCTTAGACCAGTCTCCAGCCTAAGAGCTGCCCTAGCAACTCTGTCACACCTGGTGATTGACCTTCTGACATTCCAGTTCCTCTCTGCAGGCTGAGGTATTGTGGGAGAGGTGTCAGGTGGGCCCTGTCACCCCCTTCCCACTGTGGGAGCCCACTGAAAGTGTCCTGAGCCCTGGACCTGGCCCTTTAGTCAGGGAGGGACACAGCTCTGTGCCTCATAGTGTTCTGTGTCTCCCACTCTCGAGTCAGTCTCTACAACCGCATCTCATACTTTAGTCATTTGCACCAGTTTTTCCTCCACCTGCGTTCTCCCTGAGTGGTTCTTCCTGCCTGTAGGACGAGAAGCTTCCTGGTGCAGGGACTATAAGTTTGCTTTCTCTTTCTCCTGCATCCATTGCACAGAGCATCCCTTCAATGTGAGGAAGACAGCAAAGTGGGACAGATCTAGGGGCAGGACTTGAGGCCCATCACAATGCTCTTACAGCCCTGGGATCAGCTCCCTTCCTGCCCCTCACCCTCTGCTTGTGCCCACACCCTGCAACACACCGTCACTCGGCACAGGGCCATGCCTTTTACTTGACCCAAAAGGCTAGGCTATTAGATATGAGCTTTTTCAGCTTCCCAACCCCATGTCCCCTTCAGAGCTCATCCTTCCATCTCTAGTACCTTGATACCATCTCTACTCCCTTATTCCAAGACCTTGCTACATTGGCTGGAATTTGTTTTTGTTTTGTTGGTTTGTTTGTCAACATCTCAAAATCTACTTTATTTTTCTTGTTGATTTACTACGTTGTGTTAATTTCTGCTGTACAAAATCAGCTGGAATTTGAACCACTCTCTCCACTGAACACATTCCCAGAGACTATAAATACGCACCATGTGCTCCTTACCCTGTACCTCATACTTCCCCATCTGTCTCTCTCCCTTCATGGTCAAGTTGACTCCAACCCACCCCACTCCCACTTCAATAGGCCTTCTGCCCAACTCTTGCCTGAGCCCACTTAAGCCAGGTCTCCTCCCATCCCCATCACTAGACCCAAAGCTGTCTTTTGGTTCTTTCCCTTTCCTGGCCTTTCTGCAATATTTGCCCCTCTTGATCCTTTTCTTCTTCAAGAATTTTTCCTTTCTTGACTCCTGAATGCCTTCTGCTGTTCTCCGCCTATCTCTCCAATCACTCCTCCTCAGACTCCTTTGCTGGGTCTTCCCCCTTTGCCCCAGGGCTCTGTTATAGACCCCCTAATTATCTCTCTGGGTGTCCTCTCTGTCCCCAAATTCTGATGCTTCCAAATCTGAATCCCAGGCCTGACCCTTTTTAATTCAGTCACTTACTGGACATCTCCATTTGACTGTACTACAGGTACAACTCAGCTTCTCCAAGCCTGAACTCCACGTCTTCCTTTCAGAACCTAATCTTCTTCCTATATTCCCTTTCCCTGTAAATGGTGTTACTGCCCAGTCACCTAAGCTAGAAACCTCAGTGTCTCCCTAGACTCTTATCCATCCCCTACCCACAGTCACTATGGTGGGCAGATTCCAACGTGGTCCCTGTTGATTCTTCCCCTCCTTCCTCTCCCTGAGAAGAGTCCCAGCACCTCGGGAAAATACCCAACTGCCCAGATGGGCTTGTCCCACCATACAGAAACTTAACAAAGTTCCAATGATGAAACCAAAAGGAAAAGAAAGCCCAAATCAGAAAACACTACTCTAGATACAAATGCCCTTCATCCCTTTACTCTGGGCTTGGCTCTCTCCATGAAATCTCCTTCTGGGACTTAGTAGCCAAATTCAGGCAGAAACAGTTCAGTTATTAGGGAATTTAAAGCTCTCAGGTTGGAAGAGATGTCCAAGGATCAGTAGCATGAGCTACACCTGCAAGCTCTGTAGAAATGCAGACTCTTAGGCCCCAGCTGGGCCTACTGAAGCATAAGGTGCATTTCAGCAAGATCCCCAGAAGATTGATATGCAAAAGAAAGTCTGACAAGCATTGGTCTAGTCAAACTGTCCATCCAATTCTTAAGTCCCCTATAAAACCGATCAAGAGTTGTTGAGTCTGTTCTTGAACATCTCTAATAATGGTGAACACCCTATGTCTTAAAGCAGCCCATTCCATCTTGAGTATGGTTCATAACAGTCCTCACGGCATGATTCCCCCACTTCGTTCTTGTCCTTGGCTTCCTCACTTCCCATCCCTTAGTGTCACTTTATCGTGGCTCCAGGGACTCAATACCTATAGCAAACACCCCAGGAATTCACCCCAAGCCCAAATTATAGGAACCCAGTCTGAAGGTCAAAGGAGATCCTATTTCTGTGAATCTCCCTGCCCAATTTTTATTAACCCTCCTGCCTGATGTCATTTAAACCTGGATTTCAGCACTACAGACCTTTGACCTGGAGCTCTCAGAAGACAGAGGGAGCCCAGCTACAGAGCACTGCAGGGCCCCCTGGTCTTCCAGGGCCCGGGCCTCCCTCCTGCACCCCCCCACCCCAACCATATTCTCCTACTGGGATGATGCAGCCCGGTCCAAGAGCCGCTTGATGCCCGTGGACAGGAACATGGATGTGTCTGAGGCCCAGGCCTGTTGGTCCCCTCCTGCAAGGCGGTGGGAAGCTCAGCTCCAGGCCAGCAGGCCAGCTCTCATGACACAGTAGCATGAGGGACTCCCTGACTTAGGGCACACTTCATACTCAGAATGCACATAACCAAGTCTTTACCCTGTTGGTCCCCACACCAGATGGATTTGGGGATCCAGCAGGAATTGTTATGACAGGTAGGAACCCTTCAGGAGCAATGAATTTGGAGTCAGTGGCCTGGGCCAGGCTCCATCACTTACCCCTTCTGAGGTTCAGTTTTGGGGTGTGTAAGTGGGAAACGGACATGAAATGTGGTCCTGGGGGTGGGGGAAATGGAAACAGCTCAGTAGCTGAGGAAAACCAGGCCATGTTAACTCCAAGGGCACCTTTAGCCCCATGTCAACTGACTCAGTTACAACTCTGACCCGCAGGGCCAGCCCCGATGGGACCCCCTGGGAAGCAGCTCTCCTCACAGCCCTTCCGTCTGAGCCTCCAGCTCCCTGAAGGCCCCTCCACATGGGCCTCATCTCTATTACAGTGAGCCCACACCTCTTTTCCTTGCCTTGAATGTCTCCAGAAACCCTGTTCCTTCCCTCTGCTCCTCCTGGGCTTCAGGGAGCAGAGGCTTGAGTGGGGAAGAGCCGACTTGCTACACGTGATGTACTTCCTGCTTCCCCAGACAGCCTCTGCCCTGCCTCTCCCTTAGCTGCCCACTCCCGAGCCTCCCTGAGTTGCCGCAGACCCACCTGCACTCCTCCACCCACGGACGCCACTGAAGGCTGTAAAGTGCTCACCTCTCTATGACTGTCCAGCATCCCCTCTGCTCCCGAGGCTACCCAGGTCCCTAACCCGCCAACCTGAAGGGAACACCCCCCTCACCCATGTTGGAGATCAATGCCATCCTGCCATGGATGTGATGGAAAGAGCACCGGGCTTTGGGGTCTGAGCCTGGCTCTGCCCCTGACAACCTAGTTCACCTTAGACGAGGCCCCTGCCGCTCCCTGTGTCTCAGTTCACTGGTGAAATAGAGAGGTTCCTGCTATGTAGCACAGAAGGGCCACCACATTAGGACCATGGGAGGAGTCAGGGCAGCACTGTGCCCTCTTCCACATTGACCCTGAGGTTGATCTCCTCCTGGAACCTGCCAGGAGGGAGGAGCAGGCACGTGGCAGCACTGCCAAGGACAAAGTATCCAGATTCATGCACTGGAGCCAAAGCCCTGACCCCACTCTCCCCTCAGCCCTCTAAAATTAGGCAGGCAAGGGACAGGGTACCTTCAGGGTCTTCTCCAGCCCAGGGTGGTTGTTGATAGACAGGGGATCTGAGCCTCAATTTTATTTTTTGTAAAATGACAACAGAAGCATTCCCTCACACTCAGTGCTGTTCAGACAGTGGGTGTGAAAGTATTTGGTAAACTGTGAAGTGACAGGTGGGCACCAATGAGAGAGGGCATCGTGTGCTGTGACTCACTCCACCTGCAGCCATGGCAGGCATTACTAATCAATCACACCCTTCTTCCCTTCTGGATGGTTAAAGCCACACCCTAGGCCTATAGTTCTTAGCTATGGCCACTCCCTTGAACCACAACACTAACTTTCAAAAGATAACAGTGAAACTTTGGCCTCATCCCAGTAGCCTGACTTAATAGGTTTAGAATAGCGGCTCAGACATCAGCATTTTAAAACGGTTTAGGGTGAGCGCACGTGTGAGGGCACGGGTTAGTGTTAGCGTACGGGTTAGGATTAGGGGATGGGTTAGGGTAAGGCTTCGAGTAAGGGTTAGGGTTAGGGTTAGGGTTAGGGTGAGGGGACGGGGATGGTTTAGGGTACATGTTAGGGTATGACAACGGTTTAGGGTGAGTGTACGTGTGAGGGCAAGGGTTAGTGTTAGCATACGGGTTAGGATTAGGGGACGGGTTAGGGTAAGGCCTCGGGTAAGGGTTAGGGTTAGGGTTAGGGTTAGGGTTAGGGGACGGGGACGGTTTAGGGTACATGTTAGTGTACGACAACGGTTTAGGGTGAGCGTACGTGTGAGGGCATGGGTTACTGTTAGCGTACGGGTTAGGATTAGGGGAAGGGTTAGGGTAAGGCTTCGGGTAAGGGTTAGGGTTAGGGTTAGGGTTATGGGACGGGGACGGGGACGGTTTAGGGTACAGATTAGGGTACGACAACTGTTTAGGTTGGGCGTACGTGTGAGGGCACGGGTTAGTGTTAGCGTACGGGTTAGGATTAGGGGACGGGTTAGCGTAAGGCTTCAGGTAATGGTTAAGGATAGGGTTAGGGGACGGGGACAGTTTAGGGTACAGGTTAGGGTACGACAATGGTTTAGGGAATGCGTACGTGTGTGGGCATGGGTTAGTCTTAGCGTACGGGTTAGGATTAGGGGACGGGTTAGGGTAAGGCTTCGGGTAAGGGTTAGGGTTAGGGTTAGGGTTACGGTTGGCGGACTTGGACGGTTTAGGGTACAGGTTACGGTACGACAACGGTTTAGGGTGAGCGTACGTGTGAGAGCACGGTTTAGTGTTAGCGTACAGGTTAGGATTAGGGAACGGGTTAAGGTAAGGCTTCGGGTAAGTGTTAGGGTTAGGGTAAAGGTTAGCTTTAGGGTTCGTGGACGGGGACGGTTTAGGGTAAAGGTTAGGGTACGACAACGGTTTAGGGTGAGCGTACGTGTGAGGGCATGAGTTAGTGTTAGCGTACGGGTTAGGATTAGGGGACTGGTTAGGGTAAGGCTTCGCGTAAGGGTTAGGGTTAGGGTTAGGGTTAGGGTTAGGGATAGGGTTTGGGGATGGGGAAGGTTTAGGGTACAGGTTAGGGTACGACAATGGTTTAGGGTGAGCGTATGTGTGAGGGCACGGGTTAGTGTTAGACTACGGGTTAGGATTATGGGACCAGTTAGGGTAAGGCTTCGGGTAAGGGTTAGGGTTAGGGTTAGGGTTACGATTAGGGGATGGGGACGGTGTAGGGCACAGGTTAGGGTACGACTACGGTTTAGGGTGAGCGTACATTTGAGGCACGGGTTAGTGTTAGCGCACGGGTTAGGATTAGGGGACGGGTTAGGGTAAGGCTTCTGGTCAGTGTTAGGGTTAGGGTTAGGGTTAGGGTTAGGGTTAGGGTTAGGAGACAGGGACGGTTTAGGGTACAGGTTTGGGTGCGAAAACGGTTTAGGCTGAGTGTACATGTGAGGATACGGGTTAGTCTAAGCACACGGGTTAGGACTAGGGGACGGGTTAGGGTAAGGCTTCGGGTAAGGGTTAGGGTTAGGGTTAGGGTTAGGGTTAGGGGATGGGGATGGTTAAGGGTACAGGTTAGAGTACGACAACGGTTTAGGGTGAGCGTACGTGTGAGGGCATGGGTTAGTGTTAGCGTACGTGTTAGGATTAGGGGACGGGTTAGGGTAAGGCTTCAGGTAAGGGTTAGAGTTAGGGTTAGGGTTACGTTTAGGGTTAGGGGACGGAGATGGTTTAGGGTACAGGTTAGGGTACGAAAACGGTTTAGGGTGAGCGTACGTGTGAGGGCATGGGTTAGTGTTAGCGTACGGGTTAGGATTAGGGGACGGGTTAGGGTAAGGCTTCAGGTAAGTGTTAGGGTTAGGGTTAGGGTTAGGGATTGGGTTAGGGGACTTAGACGGTTTAGGGTACAGGTTAGGGTACGACAATGGTTTAGGATGAGCGTATGTGTGAGGGCATGGTTTAGTGTTAGCGTACGGGTTAGGATTAGGGAACGGGTTAACGTGAGGCTTCGGGTAAGTGTTAGGGTTAGGGTAAAGGTTAGGTATAGTGTTCGGGGACGGGGACGGTTTAGGGTACAGGTTAGGGTACGACAATGGTTTAGGGTGAGCGTACGTGTGAAGGCACGAGTTAGTTTTAGCGTACGGGTTAGGATTAGGGGACGGGTTAAGGTAAGGCTTCGCGTAAGGGTTAGGGTTAGGGTTAGGGTTAGTGTTAGGGTTACGATTAGGGTTAGGTGACGGGGACGGTTTAGGGTACAGGTTAGGGTACGACAACCGTTTAGGGTGAGCGTACGTGTGAGGGCACGGGTTAGTGTTAGCGTACGGGTTAGGATTATGGGACGGGTTAGGGTAAGGCTTTGGGTAAGGGTTAGGGTTAGGGTTAGGGTTAGGGCTAGGGTTGGCGGACTTGGACGGTTTAGGGTACAGGATAGGGTACGACAACGGTTTGGGGTGAGTGTACGTGTGAGGGCACAGTTTAGTGTTACCGTACGGGTTAGGATTAGGGAACGGGTTAAGGTAAGGCTTCGGGTAAGTGTTAGGGTTAGGGTAAACGTTAGGTTTAGGGTTCGGGGATGGGGACGGTATAGGGTACAGGTTAGGGTATGACAACGGTTTAGGGTGAGCGTACGTGTGAGGGCACGAGTTAGTGTTAGCGTACGGGTTAGGATAGAGGACGGGTTAGTGTAAGTCTTCGGGTAAGGGTTAGGGTTAGGGTTAGGGATAGAGTTAGGGGACGGGGAAGGTTTAGGGTACAGGTAAGGGTACGACAACGGTTTACGGTGAGCGTACGTGTGAGGGCACGGGTTAGTGTTAGCGTACGGGTTAGGATTAGGGGACGGTTTACGATAAGGCTTTGGGTAAGTGTTAGAGTTAGGGTTAGGGTTAGGTTTAGGGTTAGAGGATGGGGACGGTTTAGGGTACGAGTTAGGGTACGACAACGGTTTAGGGTGAGCATACGTGTGAGGGCACGGGTTAGTGTTAGCATACGTGTAATAATTAGGGGACGGGTTAGTGTAAGGCTTCGGGTAAGGATTAGGGTTAGGGTTAGAGATAGCGGATGGGGACGGGGACGGTTTTCGGTACAGGTTAGAGTACCTCAATGGTTTAGGGTGAGCGTACGTGTGAGGGCACAGGTTAGTGTTAGACTACGGGTTAGGATTAGGGTACGGGTTAGGGTAAGGCTTTGGGTAAGGGTTAGGGTTAGGGTTAGGGTTAGGGTTAGGGTTACCGGATGGGGACGGTTTAGGGTACAGGTTAGTGTACGACAATGGTTTAGGGTGAGCGTACGTGTGAGAGCACGGGTTAGTGTTAGCGTACGGGTTAGGATCAGGGGACGGGTTAGGGTAAGGCTTCGGTTAAGGGTTAGGGTTAGGGTTAGGGTTAGGTTTAGGCTTAGGGGATGGGCACGGTTTAGGGGACAGGTTAGGGTACGACAACGGTTTAGTGTGAGCGTACGTGTGAGGGCACGGGTTAGTGTTAGCGTACGGGTTAGAATTAGGGGACGGGTTAGGGTAAGGCTTCGGGTAAGGGTTAGGGTTAGGGTTAGGGTTAGGGGACGGGGACGGTTTAGGGGACAGGTTAGGTTACGACAATGGTTTAGGGTGAGCGTACGTGTGAGGGTACGGTTTAGTGTTAGTGTACGGGTTAGGATTAGGGGACGGGTTAGGGTAAGGCTTCGGGTAAGAGTTAGGGTTAGGGTTAGGGTTAGGGTTAAGGTTAGGGTTAGGGTTAGGGGACGGGGACGGTTTAGGGGACAGGATAGGGTACGACAACGGTTTAGGGTGAGCGTACGTGTGAGGGCACGGGTTAGTGTTAGTGTACGGGTTAGGAATAGGGGACGGGTTACGGTAAGGCTTCGGATAAGGGTTAGGGTTAGGGTTAGGTTTAGGGGACGGGGACGGGGACGGGGACAGTTCAGGGGACAGTTTAGGGTACGACAACGGTTTAGTGTGAGCGTACGTGTGAGGGCATGGGTTAGTGTTAGCGTTCGGGTTAGGATTAGGGGATGGGTTAGGGTAAGGCTTCGGGTAAGGGTTAGGGTTAGGGTTAGGGTTAGGGTTACGGGACGGGGACGGTTTAGGGGACAGGTTAGGGTACGACAACGGTTTACAGTGAGCGTACGTGTGAGGGAAAGGGTTAGTGTTAGCGTACAGGTTAGGATTAGGGGACGGGTTAGTGTAAGGCTTCGGGTAAGGGTTAGTGTTAGGGTTATGGTTATGGTTAGGGTTAGGGGATGGGGACTGTTTAGGGGACTGGTTAGGGTATGAAAACGGTTAAGGGTGAGCGTACGTGTGAGGGCATGGGTTAGTGTTAGCGTATGGGTTAGCATTAGGGGACGTGTTAGGGTAAGGGTTAGGGTTAGGGTTAGGGTACGTGGACGGTTTAGGGGACAGGTTAGGGTACGACAACGGTTTAAGGTGAGCGTACAAGTGAGGGCACGGGTTAGTGTTAGCGTACGGGTTAGGATTCGGGGACGGGTTAGGGTAAGGTTTCGGGTAAAGGTTACGGATAGGGTTAGGGTTAGGGTTAGGATTATGGGACGGGGATGGTTTAGGGTACAGGTTATGGTACGACAAACGTTTAGGGTGACCGTACGTTTGAGGGCACGGGTTAGTGTTAGCGTACACATTAGGATTAGGGGACGGGTTAGGGTAAGGCTTCGGGTAAGGGTTAGGGTTAGGGTTAGGGTTAGGGTTAGGGGACGGGGACGGGGACGGTTTCGGGGACAGGTTAGGGTACGACAATGGTTTAGGGTGAGCGTACGTGTGAGGGCACGGGTTAGTGTTAGCATACGGGTTAGCATTAGGGGACGTGTTAGGGTAAGGGTTAGGGTTAGGGTTAGGGTTAGGGTTAGGGTTAGGGTTACGGGACGGGGACGGTTTAGGAGACAGGTTAGTGTACGACAACGGTTTAGGGTGAGCGTACGTGTGAGGGCATGGGTTAGTGTTAGCGTACGGGTTAGGATTAGGGGACGGGTTGGGGTAAGGCTTCGGGTAAGGGTTAGGGTTAGTGTTAGGGTTAGGGTTACGGTTAGGGCACAGGGACAGTTTAGGGGACAGGTTAGGGTACAACAACGGTTTAGGGTGTGCGTACGTGTGAGGGCACGGGTTAGTGTTAGCGTACGGGTTAGGATTAGGGGACGGTTTAGGGTAAGGCATTGGGTAAGGGTTAGTGTTACGGTTAGGGTTAGGGTTAGGGTTAGGGGACGGGGACGGTTTATGGGACAGGTTAGGGTACTACAATGGTTTAGGGTGAGCGTACGTGTGAGGGCACGGGTTAGTGTTATCGTACGGGATAGGATTCGGGGACGGGTTAGGGTAAGGCTTCGGGTAAGGGTTAGGGTTAGGGTTAGGGTTAGGGTTAGGGTTAGGGTTAGGGCATGGGGACGGTTTAGGGGACAGGTTAGGGTACGACAACTGTTTAGGGTGAGCGTACGTGTGAGGGCACGGGTTAGTGTTAGCGTACGGTTTAGGTTTAGGGGACGGGTTAGGGTAAGGCCTAGTTAAGGGTTAGGGTTAGGGTTAGGGGATGGGGACGGTTTAGGGGACAGGTTAGGGTACGACAACGGTTTAGGGTGACCGTACGTGTGAGGGCTCGGGTTAGTGTTAGCGTACGGGTTAGGATTAAGGGACGGGTTAGGGTAAGGCTTCGGGTAAGGGTTAGGGTTAGGGTTAGGGTTAGGGTTAGGGTTAGGGGACAGGGACGGGTTAGGGGACAGGTTAGTGTACGACAACGGTTTAGGGTGAGCGTACGTGTGAGGACACGGGTTAGTGTTAGCGTACGGGATAGGATTACGGGATGGGTTAGGGTAAGGCTTCGGGTAAGGGTTAGGGTAGGGTTAGGGTTAGGGGATGGGGACGGTTTAGGGGACAGGTTAGGGTACGACTACGGTTTAGGGTGAGCGTACGTGTGAGGGCACGGGTTAGTGTTAGCATACGGGTTAGGATTAGGGGACGGGTTAGGGTAAGGTTTCGGGTAAGGGTTAGGGTTAGGGTTAGGGTTAGGGTTAGGGGACGGAGATGGTTTAGGGGACAGGTTAGGGTACGACAACGGTTTAGGTTGAGCGTACGTGTGAGGACATGGGTTAGTGTTAGCGTACGGGTTAGGATTAGGGGACGGGTTAGGGTAAGGCTTCGGGTAAGGGTTAGGTTTAGGGTTAGGGTTAGGGTTAGGTTTAGGGGACAGGGACGGTTTAGGGGACAGGTTAGGGTACGACAACGGTTTAGGGTGAGCGTACATGTGAGGGCACGGGGTAGTGTTAGCGTACGGGTTACGATTAGGGCACAGGTTAGGGTAAGCCTTCGGGTAAGGGTTAAGGTTAGGGTTAGGGTTAGGGTTAGGGGACGGGGACGTTTTAGGGGACAGATTAGGGTACGACAACGGTTTAGGGTGAGCGTACGTGTGAGGGCACGGGTTAGTATTAGTGTACGGGTTAGGATTAGGGGACGGGTTAGGGTAAGGCTTCGGGTAAGGGTTAGGGTTAGGGTTAGGGTTAGGGTTAGGGGACGGTGACGGGGACGGTTTAGGGGACAGGTTAGGGTACGACAACGGTTTAGGGTGAGCGTACGTGTGAGTGCACGGGTTAGTGTTAGCGTACGGGTTAGGATTAGGGGACTGGTTAGGGTAAGGCTTCGGGTAATGGTTAGGGTTAGGGTTAGGGTTAGGGTTAGGGTATGGGTACGGTTTAGGGGACAGGTTAGGGTATGACAATGGTTTAGGGTGAGCGTACGTGTGAGGGCACGGGTTAGTGTTAGCGTACAGGTTAGGATTAGTGGACGGGTTAGGGTAAGGTTTCGGGTAAGGGTTAGGGTTAGGGTTAGGGTTAGGGTTAGTGGACAGGGCCGGTTTAGGGGACAAGTTAGGGTATGACAACGGTTTAAGGTGAGCGTATGTGTGAGGGCACGGGTTAGTGTTAGCGTACGGGTAGGATTCGGGGACGGGTTAGGGTAAGGCTTCGGGTAAAGCTTAGGGTTAGGGTTAGGGTTAGGGTTAGGATTATGGGACGGGGATGGTTTAGGGTACAGGTTATGGTACGACAAAGGTTTACGGTGACCGTACGTTTGAGGGCACGGGTTAGTGTTAGCGTACGGGTTAGGATTAGGGGACGGGTTAGGGTAAGGCTTCGGGTAAGGGTTAGGGTTAGGGTTAGGGTTAGGGTTAGGGGACGGAGACGGTTTCAGGGACAGGTTAGTGTACGACAACGGTTTAGGGTGAGCGTACGTGTGAGGGCATGGGTTAGTGTTAGCGTACAGGTTAGCATTAGGGGACGTGTTAGG
The DNA here is from genome assembly GCF_964270905.1 of Leucopleurus acutus. Taxonomy (NCBI): domain Eukaryota; kingdom Metazoa; phylum Chordata; class Mammalia; order Artiodactyla; family Delphinidae; genus Leucopleurus; species Leucopleurus acutus. Next base: position 43,131,138 of record NC_139152.1, read on the forward strand.
GTAAGGGTTAGGGTTAGGGTTAGGGTTAGGGGATGGGGACGGTTTAGGGGACTGGTTAGGGTATGACAACGGTTTAGGATGAGCATACGTGTGAGGGCACGGGTTAGTGTTAGCGTATGGGTTAGGATTAGGGGACGGGTTAGTGTAAGGCTTCGGGTAAGGGTTAGGGTTAGGATTAGGGTTATGGTTAGCGTTAGGGGACTGGGACTGTTAAGGGGACAGGTTAGGGTACGACAACGGTTTAGGGTGAGCGTTCATGTGAGGGCACGGGTTAGTGTTATCGTACTGTTTAGGATTAGGGGACAGGTTAGGGTAAGGCTTCGGGTAAGTGTTAGTGATAGGGTTAGACTTAGGGGTATAGTTAGGGTATGGGGACTGTTTAGGGTACTGGTTATGGTACGACAACGTTTTTGGGTGAGCGTACATGTTACGGTACGTGTTAGTGTCAGTGTTCGGGTTAGGATTATGGGTCGGGTTAGGGTAAGGCTTCAGGTAAGTGTTAGTGTTAGGGTTAGGGTTAGGGTTAGGGTTAGAGTTAGGGGACGGGGACAGTTTAGGGTTCAGGTTAGGGTACGACAACGTTTTACGGTGAGGGTCCGTGTTAGGGTACTGGTTAGTGTTAGCTTAAGGGTTAGGTTTAGGCGACGGGTTCGGGTAAGGCTTCGGGTAAGGGTTAGTGTTAGCTTTAGGGTAAGGGGACTGGGATGGTTTAGAGTACAGGTTAGGGTACGACAACAGTTTCTGGTTAGCGTACGTGTTAGGGTAAGGGTTAGTGTTAGCATATGGGTTAGGATTTGGTGACGGGTTTGGGTAAGGCTTCTGGTAAGGGTTAGGATTAGCGTTAGGGTTAGGGGACAGGGACGGTTTAGGGTACAGGTTAGTGTACGACAATGAATTAGGTTTAGGGTACCTGTTAGGTTACCGATTAGTGTTAGTGTACATTTTTGGTTTATTGTACGGTTAGGGTCAGTTTTAGGGTTAGAGTTAGGATTAGGTTAGGGAGTGGGAACGCTTTAGGGTACAGGTTAGGGTATGACAGCGGGTTAAGGTTAGGGTATGTGTTAGTGTACAGGTTAGTGTTATTATACGGGTTAGGATTAAGGTACGGTTTAGGGTAAGTGTTACTGTTAGGATTAGTGTTAGTATCAGGAATGGGTATGGTTTAGGGTACAGTTTAGTGTACGACAGCGAGTTAGGTTTAGGATACGTGTTAGGGTACGGATTAGTGTTAGTGTACGGGTTAGGATTAGTGTCTGGTTTAGGGTAAGTGTTAGGGTTAGGGTTAGGGTTAGGGAACGGGTACTGTTTAGGGTACATGTTAATGTATGACCATGGGTTAGTGTTAGAGTATGTGTTAGGGTTCATGTTAGTGCTAATGTACGTGTTAGGATTAAGGTATGGTTTAGGGTAAGGGTTAGGGTTAGTGTTAGGCTTACGGTTAGGTAACAGGTACTTTTTAGGGTACAGGCTAGGGTACGACAATGGGTTATGGTTAGGTTACGTGTTATGGTACAGGTTAGTGTTAATGTATGGGTTAGGATTAGGTTACAGGTTAGGGTTAAATTTAGGGTTAGGGTTAAGGTTAGGGTTAGGCAACGGTTACGGTTTAGGGTACAGGTTAGTGTACGTCAACTGAATAATGTTAGAGTATACGTTAGGGTACGATTTTGTGTTAGTGTACAGGTTAGGATTAGGGTACAGGTTAGGGTAAGGATTAAATTTAGGGTTATTGTATTGGAACGTGTATGTTTTAGGGTACAGTTTAGCATACGACAACAATTTTTGTTTAAGGTACGTGTTAGGGTACGGTTTAGTGTTAGTGTACAGGTTAGGATTAGTGTACGGGTTAGGGTACGTGTTACGTTTAGAGTTAGGGTTAGGTTTAGGGAATGGGTACGTTTAGGGTACAGGTTAGTGTATGACAATGGGTTAAGGTTAGGGTACGTGTTAGGGTATGGGTTAGTTTCATTATACAGGTTAGGATTAGGGTACGTGTTAGGGTAAGTGTTAGGGTTAGGATTAGTGTTAGGATTAGGAATGGGTATGGTTTAGGGTACAGGTTAGTGTACGACAATGGGTTAGGGTTAGGGTACGTGTTAGGGTACGGGTGAGTGTTAGTGTACGCATTAGGAATAGGGTACAGTTTAGGGTAAGGTTTACAGTTAAGGTTAGGTTTAGGGTTAGCGTTAGGGAACGGGTACGGTTTAGGGTACAGGTTAGAGTGCGACAACGGGTTGGGGTTAGGGCACGTTGTAGGTTACGGGTTAGTGTTAGTGTACAGGTTAGGATTAGGTTTCAGGTTAGTGTAAGGTTTAGGATTAGGTTTAGGGTTAGGGAATGGGTATGGTTTAGGGTTCAGCTTAGGGTACGACAACGGGTTTTGGTTAGTTTACGTGTTAGGGTAGAGGTTAGTGTTTGTGTACAGGTTAGGACAGACACTGGCCTCACCCTGTCAACCGGGGAAGCAAAACTTGCTTCTGAGTCTTGATCTGCTTGCCCTCCTCTACCGACACCTACTGAATGGTGGTGTTGACTTCCTGGTTGAGGGCAGCTGATGGTCGCCTCCTGGAGTGGGTTGCTCAAGCCTGGCCCTGCAGCCTTGTCTTAAGTCCCAACCACTACTCTCAGGTTCAATCCTTCAGCGCAGCCCTTCCATCCCATCCTCCAATCCCTCCACCTCCATCTCTGCAAACCCTTTGGACTCCCAAAGACTTCCCAGCTGAGTTTTGCTTGCTCTTGCTGGTCACTGGAGAATCTGTCCATCTCTCCTCCTTCCAGCCCTCCTCACCACAGGGCAGGACTGGCCACCCCAACAGTAGTTCCAGGGTGAACAGGTGTCTGGAGAGGTACCAACTGCATTGTCACTAAATTTCACAATCTGCCCCTCCCCCATCTCACTCCCCCTCAGTCCAGGCTCAGGTTCGCAGAACTCTGGTTCCCTATCTTAGATTTTCTAACAGTGGGGCCAGCATGTGTGGTTCCCACCAGCTTCACCCTTCCTTGGAGACACGCCCCCCCCGGAAGGCCAGGACGGTGAGAGTGAGGAACAGGCTGAACAAAGGCAGATACCTGTCCACCAAGCCCCTACCTTCCCTCTAGGAAAGATCCAGTTCTCCAGAAGAGGCCAGGACCCCTGTCAGGAGCAGGACCGTTTCTGCCAGTGGTCACATATAACACTTTTGTTGAAAACAACAAACCAGGCTGTACACACCCCCTCTCTATGGTTTCCTTTCTTCTCCCCACGCCTTCTCCTGCCCTCTTCCCAAACTCTCCACGCTTCACCTCCCTGCAGCCCCAGAAGTGCTTCCAGCCCCTCTGCTATGTGTGGTCTGAGAACGTCTTCTTTTTCTGCTCTACAGAGAAGATTAACCTGGAAATACAGGCTGCACAGGCGATATGCAGTGGTGTAGTGTGTCCGTGTGGGTTTGTGGTGTCTGCTCACATGAGCATCTGGACTGAGGTCCTTGTGCACACCTTAACTACTCAAGAGGCCAAGGCATCAGATCATTGCTGTTTATTGAGGATGCCGAGGGAGGGCCTTTAAGAAGAAAGGAGAAACGAACAGGCCTCCTCTTCCCTGCTTGTGCGTGCAGGAGAATGAAGAAAGAGACCCTGAGTTGTACTTGGTCCACTCAGAATGAGTCATGAGCCAGCCAGGGAGGGGTGGGGATGGCCTCGCTTGGTCGTTTGTCTTTCATTTGCCTTTTCCTGAACACAGAGCCACTCCTACCACAGGTAGTTAGTAGGAGCTGGGACAAAGGCCCCAGTGTGAGAGGGGGGCCTCAGTCTGAGACCCACGGGCCCAGAGAGAGTAATTAGTGACTGAGCCAGAGGCTGTGCAGAGGATCGAAGACTGGGAGCTGGTGGCATGGCTTGGGGACCACAGCCAAGGAGGCGAACCCCAAGCGTGTGCGGAGACGAATTTCACCAGGCTTAGTCATCCACACCTGTCCAGGTTCAGGATGACACAGGTGGGTGGCCAAGTCCAGCACTGGAGGTACAAAAGCAGGGCCAGCAGGGGGGGAGTGGGGCTGAGAGCAGGCTAGGGAGATTGCACGTGGGAGCCAGAGCTAGGACGAAGAGGTGGCGGGAGGACAGCCCTCTCTATGGACTGGCTTTCTTGGAGGGGGCACTCAGGCTGGAGCCCTTCCCCAGGGCATCCTTGTAGTCAGTGGTGCTACTCTGGTTCTGGCCCTCCCTGCCACGGATGCTGCACACTCCAGAGATGCAGCTGCTGCCGTTGACCACATAGCCTCCGCTGACCGAGTTGGGCCAGAAGCCATAGCCACTGCTGACGCTGGTGCTGCTAATGGTGGCTGCAGGGGGAGAGCAGGGTCAACACCCCACAAGCACAGCTGGGAGTGGGACCGGACGAGGCCGCCTTTCCCCAGGACAGGTAGGGCTCTTCTTGGAACAATGGGTTTGGTGGGGGACCCAGTCACAGCCAACCCCGTCCCCACTGGGGAAAATATCTCAGAGACAGCTTCCTCCATGCGTTGCCCTTGACTTGCCCAGCTTACATCCAATCTAGCTGATTCTTAACTTTCAGAGGTCCACCTCTTTGGTCCAGGTACCAATGGACCCACCTGTCATTCTGAACACTCTGTCTCTTCTATTAGTCTTTTTTCTAAACTTCCCAGCTTCCAACCTCTACCGTCTGTCCTCCAGATGGCATCTTTTGGAAGCTATGATTTAACTCTTAGCCCTGATGAGAAATCCAGAGATCTAACACTTTCAGCTTGACCTCCGAGGTCCCCCATTTACCAATTCCCCAGCCCAGGTCTCATCATATCTTGCAACCTGGCTCCCCAGGCCTCACACACACCCATACTCACCTTCCTGCACTGTGTCCTTTGGTTCCCCATCACCATGGTGATAACCTTCCTAGCTGCCCTCAGAACAGGGAGACAGATAAAAAGGAAGGAGTGCTGGGCTGGGAGTCAGAAGGCCTGATTGCTGGACATGCCCTGCCATCTGGCTGTGTGATCTCAGGCAAAGTTTTCCCCTCTCTGGTCCTTAGATTCCTCATCTCCACACACAGGGTATAACTAAGGCCCTTTCAAGTCCACACATTCTACAATTCTAGGTCCAAGAACACAAGTACTTACAGATGCTGACAGGGGAGGGAAATTCTCATGACATCCTGTTAGGGGAGAAATAAAATAAGAACAAACAGTCATTCAACCCACAAGTTATTAACCTCAAAGCTAGTGCCCCCACTGGCCTAATGTGGGTTTCTGAACTCAGTAGGCACCTATGGAAATACCAGGGCTCCTTTGGCACAAGCAGAGCTCCAGAAGCTATGGGGGCCACCCCTGAATCTTTGGGGTAACCAGGCAAAAATCCATCAAACAGTAGCTCTCATGAGGAGTACTTGTGGGGATGGCATGCACACCTCCCAAGGGTCAGCCTCCCAGGCATCGAGGCTTTCCTTCTCCCAAGGGCATTGGTGATGCTGGAGTGGCTGCCCTGGGACAGCACTCACAAGCTCATCTTTTACCTGGACAATTAAGGAAGAGAGAACAAGAAGGCCTAACAGAGTAATGTTTTTTTTGGGGGGGGGGTTGGGTAGTGTACCCAGGTACAGGCAGGGAAGTGGTGAGGACTGAATGAACCAATCAACGTAGCACAGTGCCTGGTATGAAGTAAGCACTCGTGTCTGTGTAGTATTATTAATTCTATTATTATTCTTAGCATCACCACCCCTTCTTTCCCCAAGAATTCATGTCTTCTGGATTAAGATGTGTTAGGCTTTCTCCTTTGGTCCTTCCCAAACCCCTGTGGCCTTCCTGCCAGAGCATCGCTCCCTCACCGGCACTCCTTGCTCTCCAGCAGCTTGCGGTAGGTGGCAATCTCCATGTCCAGGGCTAGCTTCAGGCTCATGAGTCCCTGGTACTCGTGCATCATCCTGGCCAGCTTGTCTTTGGAGGAGCTCATCCAGCTTGGCCCAGGCATCCTTCAGGGTGTTGTCCCCACGCTGCTTAGCAACAATGATGGCCGTCTCCAGGTTGGAAGCCTAAATGGGGAATTACAGAGGTTGGAAACTGGAAGTGCTCACTGGAATCATCCACATCCAAGTCCCACTCATTCTTTGAGATTCTGGAGCAGAGATGCCCACCTCCACCCTTCAGACTCCCTGTTCCTCTTCTAGGTGGAGCCCCTTCTGGGGTCGGCAAGTCCTTTCTTAGCTTTATCTCCACTCTGTTTAGACACTGGTGGTGATGAAAAATAGTGCATCCTGCCCCCCTGAGTTGATGGCTAATTCAGTGCCACTGAGTACCTTTCAAAGTCATTTATTTGGCCACCCTGCTCTGAGGATACAAAATGAGTAAGAGTAAGCTCAGCCTTCTGCTCTTGAGTTGTTTAAAGTCTAGGAGGACAGACCACGGGAATATGGTATTGCAGGTACCACAACAGTGGCTGCTCAGGTGCATGGAGTCACAGATGAGGGAATGGGGAAGGAGATACCCCAGGACAAACAATTTCCCAAATGCTTACCATATGCCCGGCACTGTGCTCAGCCCTACACACGGCTTTTATATAACTTGACTCATCCAGTCCTCACAACACCCTGTGCAGTGCAGACAAGTAACTTGCCCAATGTCCCAGAGCTGCTAAGTGTTCAAACCCATGGGAGAGTGGAAAGAGGACTGGACCAGTCAGGAGACCTTGGTTCAGATCACAACTCCACCACTTACCGCAGTGCAACACTCTTAACCTCTCTGAACCCGTTTCCTCATCTGTAACAACAGGTAAGGCTTGCCTCACAGGGTCTTTGGAAGGATTCAGTGTGATAAAATGACAGGAGATGCTGCTATTGTTAATGTATATGAGAATCTTGTCTCCCCACCTACTAGAACTGAGACTGCTCCCTATGTTCCCAGGAGCAGTACTCCGAGTAAGGCCTTAATAGATATCCACAGATTGGAAGGGGTGCTCTCTGAACCCCCTTCTCCTCAATCTCTGAATCAACAAATGTTTATTAAGCAGCTACTCTGTGCCAGGCACTGTACTAGACGCTGGGCAAACAACAGGAGCAAAGTAGCCAGCTCTCTGCCTCCCTCTGGTCCAGTGGAAAAAGGGACATGCAGGTGTCTGGCAATTACAGAAGCCTGACAAGTACAGGGGAGACACAAGTGCCAGGAGAGTACATTGATCAGGGCAGGAGGGGCAGAGGGATGTGGTCCTAGCCCACCCTGTCGGGTGAGAGAAGTCTTCCTAGGGGAGGGGTCTTCAAATCAGGGGTCCTTGGGGCGAGTTGCAGATGAGATGCCCCAGGGACACCTGTTCTAAGGGTTTGACACAGTCACCTCTTTGGTCCCTTTCCTCCCCTGGGCAGAGATTTGGGAGGCTGACACTCTCGGCCCACTCATCCCCCTCCAACTGTGCCTGTCCACCCCATGCAAAGGCAACCAGCCACCTCACCTGCTTCTTCAGATTCTCAATCTCTGAGCGGATCCTCTGGATGAGCCGGGTGAGCTCTGAGATCTAATTCTTGGTGTTTTTGAGGTCGTCCCCATGCTGGCCAGCTGCCAGCTGCTGTTCCTGGAACTGGGGACCCAAAGGGCGGAGCCATGGATGGGGGTGATGAGCGTGTCGTGGGAGTACATGGTGGCTTGGGGTTGGTGATGTCATGGGAGCAGGCCACGCTGGACATTTAACTAGACATTCCGGCCCAGCCCTCATGCCTACTGGGGTCACCCTCCCCGGGCCGGCCTCAGCCCAGCTCACCTTGGTCTGGTATAGTGCCTTGGCCTCAGCCTTGCTCTGCAGGGTGATCTCCTCGTACTGGGCACGAACCTCATCAATGATGCTGTCCAGGTTCAGGTCGCGGTTGTTGTCCATGGACAGGATGACAGACATGTCACTGATGTGGGACTGGATCTGAGCGATCCCTTGAAGGGGAAACAGTGATGGTCTCAGGACTTGACTGATGGAGGCCAACAACCTCCCTCCCAAGGTAAGCAAATCCTGGTGATGCCAATTTAGAGGCTCCAAACCAAGGCTGTTGCTCTCTGGGCAAAGCGAGTTCCCTCCAGGCCCCAGACAGAGTCCTGCTGCTATGGAGATAAGGCCAGGACCATTTCCTTCCCACCCAGAGAGGAGATGAGGAGCTCTGAGGGCTGAAATGGAGATGAGTGGTTGAGAGCTGGGGCCTGTGTGCCCCTCCCGGCCCCAGAATAGAGTTTTACCCGCTGGCAGCCCTCGGAGGGGTGGAATGAAGAGACGGACTTACGGCTTCATAGAGACACTGGAAGAACACGATCTCCTGGTCCATGGAGTCCACCTTGGACTGTAGCTCCACCTTATTGGCATAAGCTGCAACCACGTCCTGAAAGATATCCCAGCCATCCCCAAATCACTGCCAGTGCAGGCCAGAAGGCAACACACACCCCTAGCCTGGGTCCCCTGCATGGGGAAATAGCCACCTCTTCTCTTTGGGAGGTTCGTGGGAAAGGGGAGGAAGGAGCAAAAGGCCCAGCCCTGCCCCATCCTGAGAATGGGCTCCCTCGGCAGTAGGGATGGGGTGCCCCTCTAAGGAAGGGAACCTATCGAGGCTGCTGTCAGTCATCACTGTGACATCCTAGCCAGGCCCGCAACTGCAGGGAGAGCCCCTGTGTGTCACCCTCCACTGTTCTTCACTGTGGACAAACCCCGACTCCATTAAACACTCAAGAATGCCATCATCCTCTCTGCCGGTTTTATTCCCTTCTCTGGATACTCTTGCATCGCGGTTTTCCCCTGCCTTCCCCTCGCTATTTCTGAATCAGTTCACTTTCTTTGAAAGCAGAGCACACTGGCAGACTCAGCTCCTCCAGGTCCCAGGCCAGCCCCAGATCCAAGACCTGCCTACCCCTCACCTTTCTGAGAAGCACAAACTCATTCTCTGCTGCTGTCCGCCTGTCGATTTCTTCCTCATACCTGCAGGAATGCCAGTGCTCTGTCAGTTAATATGTCTCACTGAGAACCCTCGTTTGCCCAGGGAAGACCCTGAGCAAGGGCACAGATGTTGCAGGGCTGCAGAGTCCAGGGCCAGTAGGGCCAGCCAGGCAAGGAAGCCTTCCTGGAGGAGGAGATGTGATCACCAATTTTGGAAGATTATTGAAGATCCAGCTTCAAAAATGAGGAAGGGGCGTGTGGCATGAATGTCCTGTAGGAGATCTCACATCGTCCTAAGTGCCAGGCTGGAGGAGGAGAGCAAATTTCCTTTTTCTTGGGGGTGATTTTGCTTGGGATGACAAGGAACACTGCCTCCCTCCACCTCCAAAAAGGTTAAGCTGGGGTAGCTGCCCACTCCCGCTTAACAAACTCAAAAGGGACAGGGACAGTCATGTAGCTACAGGGGGTCCCCTCCCAGCTCACCTCTTCTTGTAGTCGTCCACCACATCCCACACATTCCTCAGGTCCGAGTCCAGACTCATCCGGCCCCCGGACAGCGTCTCCGGCTGCTTGCGCAGGTTGCTGGTGCAGCCCTCGAGGATGGGCTCCAGGTTGTTCTTACAGTTGTTCAGGTCCAGCTGCTGCAGCAGCTCCCACTTGGTCCCCAGCACCCGGTTCTGCTGCTCCAGGATCCACACCTGGAGCCCAACACCCAGAAGTGTTGAGCCACCACGAAAACAGTCCCACCTGTCACTCCCAGGGAGCTTTGCAAAGCGCTCCCCTGCATTTTCTCCTTTACCCCTCACAACATCTGCATGAGGTGGGTGCATCATTAACCCTATTTTGTGTAAAGAAAACTGAGGCATAGAGAAGTTGGGCTTCTTTCCAAGGTCCAATAGTTCAATAAGTGGCAGAGCCCAGAACTGAACACAGATATGTGTCCCCATAACCCATGCATCAGATCACTCTGAACCCGCTGTGGCCAAACCAGCCCAGGGCAGGGGTGAGCTTGAAAGTACTGGAACAGAGTCAGGCAGGGTTCATCTTTGAAAAGGTTGACCACTCTAAAGAAGGGAGTCTGCTCTTCATTTTCTAACATCTCAAGCTCAGTGAGGCTCAACGGACCAAGGACTTCTGGGTGTTCTAAATTCCTGCATCAGCCTCCAACTGCATCTCTGCTCATGCCTCCTCCTCCTCCCTTTGTCCTGCTCCTCAGAACCATCTTCCCTAGAGCAAGCATGGCTTGCGGAGCCAGATGGACAGACGGAGCTCCCCACGCCACTGTGTCCTCACTGGGCCGGGAAACTGACCAGAGCTGGTGGGTCTGCATACACCTCTCTTGTTTGGTTTGGGACTTTTCTTTAACGTGACTTCCCTTAATCGTACATGAGTGCAGCTACTGTTTAAACAAGGTTGTGTCCCTTAAAGTCAGAAACACAGGACATTAGAAAACTGTCTGGTATTCAGTGCTGAGATGGGATTGGTCACCAAACAGCTTGCGTCCAGCAGATCTTCCAGCATTTGGTTTGGTTTAACCAGTCCTGACTTCTTCATGTCTACTCATAAGACTAAGCGTTGACCAAAGAGAAAACCCTACACCCAGGACACCACAATACACATCTGAACTCCACATCTGGATGACCGGTAGGATGCACCCATCTTCTCCGGCTGCCTGGGGTTATGGGATTATACTCCTCTAGAGAATAAAATTATTTAGGAACCCCCAGGCTTTTGAGCCTGTTTCCCTCTCACCCCAGGCAGACCACAATTTTCACAGAGGTGACTGCCTTCATGTTTGTCTTTCTCTCCATGTCTCCAGACTTTACTCCTTAATGAGGTTTGATCAGCCCAGCCAAAAGTCAGTCCACTCCCATCCCCCCAGACCTCAAATTTCAGAACACTTTGATCTCCTAGAGGTAAAAGGCTTAGAGGTAAGAAGCCACAGAGAAGGTGCCAGCCCCCGAAGAGAGCAGAGGCAGCAGGGAATCCTCCGAGCCAGGGTCCAGAGCTGTGGGCAGGTGAGACTCTGATGGCCACTGACCATCACAACATAGGATTTGTCCTGGGCTGACTTGTCCTTGGTGCCTCACTGTCATGTGGCCAGCATAGCCCTCCAGTCCCCAGTACTAGGTCTGGAGGCAGGAGGCTGGTCCTCCAACCTCACCTTCCCTACCCTGGAGATGATCTTGGGCGCGGCATTACTTCCACGCTTTTGCCGACCTGCAAAATGGGAGCAATCATTTCTTATCTATGGAAAGTCAGGGCCTATCTGGACTGGATGATCCCTTGAGGCCTCTTCCAGACCTTTGATTCTTCTCCTTCTCAACACCCCTACCCTAGCTCTCAGAGATAAAAACGACAATAACAATAACCGCCATTTGGGGAGCACTTAGTATGTGTCAGGCATCGTGCCCACATCTCCACATGCATTTTCGTTCGTGAATCCTTCAATGACCCCAAGAGGTAGGTTAGTATCTCCATTGTAGAGATGAAGAAACAGAGGCATAGACAGGATGAATGACTCTCCACGTGTCCACATAGATGGCTTAGCCACACAAAGTCACACAGCTGGTAAGTGATGGGGCCAAGGTGGAAGCCAGGTCTGACTTCACAACGCTGTGGAGACCTCTTCCCCACCACACTCTTCTGCTTCTCAAGAGAGTCCTTAGCCCACCAAAACTAATGCCCGTGGCCAAGCCGCCTGTGAATGACCACACACTGATGCTCCCGATCCACCTGTCAAATGACTAGCGGAGAAATCAGCTTAAAATTGATGGGAGGAGTACAGCTTCCCTGACCAATCAGGGGCAGACTCCCTCTCACTGGCTTTCCCTGTGCACAGCCTGCATGGACCCAGGCTTAGCAATAGCACCAAGCTGGCCTTCAGGAGTAAGAAGCAGGGGTCTGTCTTCTCTTTGGAGCTCCTGCCAGTAACCCTGACAAGCCTCTGCCAGTAGAGATTGACCTACCTTCTCTCGGGAAAGACTACACAGCCCCATGCTAGCTGGTTGGAGCACAGTCCCTGGGGGACTTGGCCACAATCAGAGCCACACATCTGGGGGCAGGACAGCTGTTCAGCAGGTTTGCAGCTGGCAAAGCTGAAGGTGAGCTCACCCCAGAGGAGCTGGGATATAAAGTCCAAGGAGGACTGTCCTGCCAGACACTCAGCTCTGCTCCCATCCTGCTGTTTGGCTACCAGAGAGGTGCCTTCCTGGGCAGCCCCATCCCCCTCGCTTCCTCCTTGCTCAGCTCCGTGGCCGGGACCATCTCCTTTGAGTTTTGCTAGCCATCTCCTTCCTCCAGCCCCACCCCAAGCCTCTGGCGAAGCGTGTGGACTCAGGACTCTGAGGGCCCAGGTCTTGGTCCTGCCATGTGACCACGGGCAGGTCTCCCAACTTCCTAAGCCTATGTTTCCGCATCCCTAAAAAGGGGGGTGCTAATACCTGCTCCACCCACTCCCAGAGGTGTATGGGAGGCACCTTGTAAATAATAATGATGATGGTAATGATAATAGCTAACACACAGTGTGAGCTCTGCTGGGCACTGCTCTAAGCACTACACATATATTAACTCATTTAATGCTCACAGCGGCCCTGTGAGGCAGGTACTGTTGTTATCCCCATTTTACAGATGAAGATACTGAGGCACCAGGAAGTTAAGTAACTTACTGGTGGTTGCACAGCTAGTGAGTAGCTGAGCCAGGGTTCAGCCCAGGCAGCCTGGCTACCATCTGTGCTCATAGCCTCTACACTGTCCTGGCTTTCTCATGTGCAAATGTCCAGTGCAGGCGCCTGCACGGTGTGAAAAACTGAGCTCACCAGCACTCACTTTTCCCTCACTCTTCTTCCTGTCCCAGACTCTCTAGGCAGCGGAACTGACCCCCCACCCCGCTCCCCTTCTCAGCCTGCTTTACTCTTTTGAAGACAATTGTAACTTCGGGACTTGGGTAGGTGTGCTTATGAGATGATTGCATGTTTCTCACATGCATCATGCTTTTCCCTGATGACATGCTCTGGGCTGTTCTTCCAGCCTCCTGCCCACCAGGGCAGGCTTGTCCTATCCTTTAAGACACCCCTCCTCTAAGAAACCTCCCCCAAGCCCTCCCTGGGTCAGCTGCACCTTTCTTCACACAACCCTATTGCCTAAGGGCTGTGTGCATTCCTCCAGCCTAACAGTTCCCTCCGAGGCCAGGTGATGCTCTCTGCTTCTTGGACCCAGGCTCGGGATCATGATATGAATCGTGAGCACTGCTCACCAGCTGAAAGATGTTCTCCCATATGTGTCAGAGGCCACGTGGGGGTCCACATCTACATGCGAGTGGTCGTGAACACGAACTTAAGCAGAATGGTGCCCAGGGACTGGCATGGCTGTCTCGGTTGTCTGTGGCTGACAACTACTTTGATGAGTTGGTGCCTGATTATACCAGTTAAGTATTTTGAGTATCTTCCGTAGACTTGAATCTGTGAGCCAATGAGCACGTGTCTATGCGTGCTCGAAGAGGGACCAAATATACAAGGGGCTGTGGTGTGGAAGTGCACCAAGCAGGGAGGGAGGGCCAGGGCGGTGGAAATTGGCGTGCAGGAGAGCGCCTCTCTGGTCTGTGCAGCACTTGCCAGAGGTGAATCTAAGGGCTGAGGGATGGAGGGTTAGTCCTACAAGTGGTGTCGCCCTGAGATGGCAGGAGTGGTGGAGGCCCTGGGAGGGAAATAGAGGCAGCTGGCAAAGGGCAGCTCAAACCTCAGAGCAGCTGCCAGATGAGACCTAAAACGTCTTAAGACACTCCCGTTCTCCAACAAGTCGTGTCCCCTTCACCTTCTACAGGAAGCCTTCCCAGGCTGTCTGTGTTCAGCTCTGATCCCTTCCTTCCTCTGTAGCCCCTTGCCTGTGTCTCACCAGTGCCTCCATGCCCGGATCATCTACTGCACTGGGGCAGGGGCGGGGTGTGGTATTGAGATCTCAGAGGGTCCCCCTTGCAGCCAGGGCAGGAGCTTACCTGCAGTGCAGGTGAGGCTAGAGGACAGTATTGCTGAGGGATGGGGGCTCTCACTCCCCGGACTTCCTGACTAGCACCAAGATTTTCAGGTGCCTGTCAAGGAAGGTCCTGAAAGGGGTTTGGGCTGCAGCAATGCCAGCACTACCACAGTTCCTAACCCCCAATCCTGTGAGAGGAGAGATGGGAAAGGAGAGGGAGGGGAGACAGAAGCCAGGGCCTGGGCAACAGGGAGGCTGGGCCAGCCTGGGCACGCCAGGGAGCGAAACAGCATCTCCTCCAGCTGGCAGCTCCACGGTGGGCACAGAGCCTGTCCAAAATCATCCCACACCCTCTTCGTTTTAGGGAAGAGTCTTTCCTCCAAAGGCACTGGGCTGGAAGGTGCAGTACCCGGGGCTGATGGCAGAGGGCAGTGTATGCACAAAAATACCAGCACCGGGGCTTCCCCCGTGGCGCAGTGGTTGAGAGTCCGCCTGCCGATGCAGGGGACACGGGTTCGCGCCCCGGTCCGGGAAGATCCCACATGCCGCGGGGCGGCTGGGCCCGTGAGCCATGGCCGCTGAGCCTGCGCGTCCGGAGCCTGTGCTCCGCAACGGGAGAGGCCACAACAGTGAGAGGCCCGCGTACCGCAAAAAAAAAAAAAATACTGGCACCGAGGAGTTACTCTTCCTGCTTGCAAATTAGCAGTTGGTGACTGAATGGGACCGTGTGTCAGTGAAGAGAGCCAGTGTTCGCCCTGGCCCTGCATTTAACCCGCCTGAGCCAGGTCTCCGGGCACAGTCCTGCTGTGAACTGACTGCTCAGGAACCAGTGCACAGCTGGCAAAACACAAAAGGCCCAAAGAACATGCATTAATAGTAATTGTTATAATAACAACTAACATCTATTGGCTGCAAATTATATTTCAGGCACTGTATTACTTCCATTATCCCTTTTCATATTCTCAACTCTTCTCTACGGTGAGAACTTTGACAGGTAAGGAGGTATCGTGCCTGGAAGCATGGACTCTGGGATTGGACTGTGGGTCAACTCCCAACTCTGCCATTTACTAACTGTGGGACGTTGGGTGGGTTATTTTACCCTTTTGAGTCTCAACATCTTCACGAGTGAGATCTGTATTATTAGAATTGCACCTTATAACAACTATACCTATCAGGTTGTTGGGAGAATTCATTGTTGCCAGACATAAAGTACTGAGAGAAGTACCTGGCACATAGAAAGCACTCAGTCAAGGCCAGCTTGTATCGACCCTAACTAGCCATTAGAAGAGCCAGGATTTGAAGCCAGGCATATGACACTTAGCCAGGACACTAGACCTACGACAGCATGTGCCTGACAGAGTCCTGGCTTATGCCTGCTGTCTGCAGATCCAGGTTAGCATGTGCCCAGAATAAAGGTGTCTCCGTTTGGTTGATAAATTCTATAAACTGCATACATGTGGATGCATGTAAAGCACAAATTTATTAACACAAATGTGTTTCATCACTTACATGCCAAATCATCAGGACACATGTGTGTTCCATGAGCTCGTTCTCCCCAGTGAGGGTCGGTGAGACTGAGCCATGCATATCTGTGGCAAATGTTACATTGAGTGCCAACCATGAGCCAGACTGAGGGCCCCGGAACAGAACACGGGGCTGTGAGTGGTGGGGGGAGGGGACAGACATGTGCGCAGCTAACGTGACACCAGGAAAATAAAGCAACAACTGTAATACGGGTTCGGGAACAGTGCTGTGGATGTGCAGGACTCCGGTCCCCATGCTCACCAGCACTGTGAACATGGGCAGAGCACTTAGACATCCAGGCCTCCATTTGCTGACCTATATAGTGGGGGTACCAGGGGAATTGTTGCCACCAGCTCTAATGTTCCTTCTCATTTAATGCTTGATGACTTGATGGAGTCCACCTGGAGGGACCAGAAAACGCATGTCCATGGGAGGTGGCATTTCAGCTGAGCCACGAAGGATGAGTGGGCTTTCAGGAAATGGGTCATGGGCATCAAGATTGGAAGTCATATTTGCCATGGTCCTGGGGCGTGAAGAGTCCTGGCCTCTGGGAAGAAAGACTGGAGTGTGAGGCTGGGGAATGACAGGGAGGAGAAGAGGTCATGGGCATCCTGAAAGTCACCCTCGACTGACACTCATCCTTGGAAGGTGGCCTCACCCTGGAGGACTCTGCCCTTCCGCACCTTGATCAAGGCGACTGTGCTGCTTCTGAGAGAACACTAACAGAAACACACATGTGCTTCAAAGGGCACCCTTCTTATTCCACTTAATTTTTCTTCACAGCAATCATCACTGCCTGACAGCGTATCCTGCGTTTGTTAGTTGCTGATTTTTATTCTCCCCACCAGACTGTGAGCTCTCTGAGGACAGGCTCTGTGCACCCGTTTGCTGACTCCACAGTTCCCGGTGCCTGACAATGCCGGGTTCACCGAAGCTCTGTCTAGTGAGCCACTGCTTTGCGGACACTGTAGATACAGATGCATCCGTAAGCAAGTGGGCATGCTGGCCTCAAATGTGAGGGTGGAAAAGAATCGGCTGGAAGAAGAGGAAAGCAGGGCTGGAGTGGGGGAGTAGGACTGGGGGCGGGTTGGCAGGAGTGAGGAGGAAAGAAGGAGTGACTCTCCGGCAACAAGAGGCACTTGCGGGTGACGCTGTGGGAGCTTTTTTTTTTTTTTTTTGCGGTACACGGGCCTCTCACTGTTGTGGCCTCTCCCGCTGCGGAGCACAGGCTACGGATGTGCAGGCTCAGCGGCCATGGCTCACGGGCCCAGCCGCTCCGCGGCATGTGGGATCCTCCCGGACCGGGGCACGAACCCACGTCCCCTGCATCGGCAGGCAGACTCTCAACAACTGCACCACCAGGGAAGCCTTGTGGAAGCTTTTGAGAAGTGCAGCAGGAAGCCGCGCTGAAGCTCGAACACCTGACAGTCTGGAGGTGATTTGGTTCCTTGGTCACAGAGGCCTGAGCCTCTCTATAATGGTCGGGGGGTGGTGACTGTGCCCATCTGGCAGGTCCATTGTGTGCAATAGGTACCCCAGTGCACTGGAAGCCCCAAGCCTGCCCAGAGGTGCATCAGTAACAAATCTCTGCTGTTTATACGGAGCACCTCTCACACAAAGCCTACCTGGCCAGGACCAGACGGCAAAGATCCATGTCAGCGCAGGGACCCAGAAGGAAGAAAGAGCTGGACCGAGCAAAACTGTTCAGGGCAACTCAGATGTCGACATCCCGGGCAACATATTCAACACTCAGAATCAAATGATATCAATCGTTTATTGTGGGGGAAGCAGAGACCTGGACACAATCCCAATAAGAGAACAATGAGAGCTCCTTGGCTGTGAAGGCCCAGAAAGGCACAGGGACAGATGAGCTTTCCCCTGGTCGTAGGGAAGCATCCTGGATATGTGTGTTATCTCTGCATTTGGGGCAGTGACCCAGTGAAAGGTGACCAAGGAGAGGGTCACCGAGCGAGTCTGTGGCTGGACTTCCTGCATCAGAGCATTGCCCTGCTGAGGACAACAGGGAGGGGGGATGGGCTGGGATTGTGGTTCCGGAGGAAGCATTTCCTGACTTGCAAAGGGAACCTGCGGGAGGAGATGAGGACACAGGGAGGAGATGGATGAGGTCTGCAGCTTTCTGCTCACAGAGCCAGCCTTCACTTGCCCTTCATCTCGAGGCCTTTTTGCTTGCACACCTGCAGCCTGAGGTTTCTGGCAGGGGGATCCTTGAACTCACTGCCACAGCTGCCTTTGGGTTTTTGGTTTTTTTGTTTTTTAAAGGATTGAACAAATGTTTAACCAAAGAAAATATATGGGTGACAAATGAGCACATAAAAAGTTGTTCATCATGATTAGCCATCAGCGAAATGGAAAGTAAAGCCACAAGATACCATTATACAACCTGTTAGAATGGCTAAAATAAAAATATCCTTTTTTTTTTTTTTTTTTTTTAGCGG
Source organism: Leucopleurus acutus (assembly GCF_964270905.1). NCBI lineage: Eukaryota > Metazoa > Chordata > Mammalia > Artiodactyla > Delphinidae > Leucopleurus > Leucopleurus acutus. The sequence continues at coordinate 43,148,969 of NC_139152.1, forward strand.
TACGCGGGCCTCTCACTGTTGTGGCCTCTCCCATTGCGGAACACAGGCTCCGGACACGCAGGCTCAGCGGCCATGGCTCATGGGCCCAGCTGCTCCGCGGCACGTGGGATCTTCCCGGACCGGGGCACGAACCCGTGTCCGCTGCATCGGCAGGCGGACTCTCAACAACTACGCCACCAGGGAAGTCCATTAAATGGGTTAACTTATGTATAAAAAAAAAAAAGAAAAACTACAGAAAGGAGAACAAAGAAAACCCAAAGTCAGTAGAAGGAAAGAAATCATAAAGATCAGAGCAGAAATAAATGAAATAGAAACAAAGGAAACAACAGCAAAGATCAATAAAAGTAAAAGCTGGTTCTTTGAGAAGATAAACAAAATTGATAAACCCTTAGCCAGACTCATCAAGAAAAAGAGGGAGAGGACACAAATCAATAAAATTAGAAATGAAAAAGGAAAAATCACAACTGACACTGCAGAAATACAAAGGATTATAAGAGACTACGACAAACAACTATATGCCAATAAAACGGACAACCACGAAGAAATGGACAAATTCTTGGAAAGGTACAATGTTCCAAGACTGAACCAGGAAGAATTAGAAAATATAAACAGACATATCACAAGTAATGAAATTGAAATTGTAATTAAAAATCTTACAACAAACAAAAGTTCAGGACCAGATGGCTTCACAGGTGAATTCTATCAAACATTTAGAGAAGAGCTAATACTGATCCTTCTCAAACTCTTCCAAAAAATTACAGAGAGAGAAACACACCCAAATTCATTCTACAAAGCCACCATCACCCTGATACCAAAAGCAGAAAAAGATATCACAAAAAAAGAAAATTATGGACCAATATCATTGATGAATATAGATGCAAAAATCCTCAACAAAATATAGCAAACAGAATCCAACAGCACATTGAAAGGATCATACATCACGATCAAGTGGGGTTTATCCCAGGGATGCAAGGATTCTTCAGTATAAGAAAGCAATCAATGTGATACACCATATTAACAAATTAACGAATAAAAACCATATGATCATCTCAATAGATGCAGGAAAAGCTTTTGACAAAATTCAACACCCATTTATGATAAAAACTCTCCAGAAAATGGGCATAGAGGGAACCTACCTCAACATAATAAAGGCCATATACGACAAACCCACAGCAAACATCATTCTCAATGGTGAAAAACTGAAAGCATTTCCACCAAGATCAGGAACAAGACAAGGATGTTCACTCTCACCACTCTTATTCAACATAGTTTTGGAAATCCTAGCCACCGCAATCAGAGAAGAAAAAGAAATAAAAAGAATACAAATTGGAAAAGAAGAAGTAAAACTGTCACTGTTTGCCGATGACATGATACTATACATAGAAAATCCTAAAGGTGCTACCAGAAAACTACTAGAACTAATCAATGAATTTGGTAAGTTTGCAGGATACAAAATTACTGCACAGAAATCTCTGGCATTCCTATACATCAACAACAAAAAATCAGAAAGAGAAATTAATGAAACACTCACATTTACCATCACAACAAAAAGAATAAAATACCTAGGACTAAACCTGCCTAAGGAGTTGAAAGACTTGTACTCCGAAAACTATAAGACACTGATGAAAGAAATCAAAGATGACATAAACAGATTGAGAAATATACCATGTTCTTGGATTGGAACAATCAATATTGTGAAAATGACTATACTACCCAAAGCAATCTACAGATTCAATGCAATCCCTATCAAATTACCAATGGCATTCTTCACAGAATTAGAACAAAAAATTTTATAATTCGTATGGAAACACAAAAGACCCCAAATAGCCAAAGCAATCTTGAGAAAGAAAAATGGAGTTGGAGGAATCACGCTTCCCAACTTCAAACTATACCACAAAGTTACAGTAATCAAGACAGTATGGTAGTGGCACAAAAACAGAAATATAGATAGAAAGCCCAGAGATAAACCCACACACATATGGTCACCTTATCTTTGATAACGAAGGCAAGAATATACAATGGAGAAAAGACAGCCTCTTCAATAAGTGGTGCTGGGAAAATTGGACCGCTACATGTAAAAGACTGAAATTAGAACACGACCTAACACCATACACAAAAATAAACTCCAAATGGATTAAAGACTTAAATGTAAGGCCAGACACTATAAAACTCTTAGAAAACATAGGTAAAACGCTCTTTGACATAAATCACAGCAAGATCTTTTCTGACCCACCTCTTAGAGTAACAGAAATAAAAACAAAACTAAACAAGTTGGACTTAATTAAACTTAAAAGCTTTTGCACAGCAAAGGAAACCATAAACAAGACAAAAAGACAATCCTCAGAATGGGAGAAAATATTTGCAAATGAAACAACAGACAAAGGATTAATCTCCAAAATATACAAACAGCTCACGGAGCTCAGTATCAAAAAACAAACAATCCAGTTTAAAAATGGGCAGAAGACCTAAATAGACATTTCACCAAGGAAGACATAGAGATGGCCAAGAGGCACATGAAATGATGCTCAACATCACTAATCATTAGAAAAATGCAAATCAAAACTACAATGAGGTATCACCTCACATTAGTCAGAATAGCCATCATCAAAAAATCTACAAACAATAAATGCTGGAGAGGGTGTGGAGAAAAGGGAACCCTCTTGCACTGTTGGCGGGAATGTAAATTGATACAGCCACTATGGTGAATAGTATGGAGGTTCCTTAAAAGACTAAAAATAGAACTACCGTATGACCCAGCAATCCCACTACTGGGCATATATCCTGAGAAAACCATAATTCAAAAATAGACATGTACCACAATGCTCACTGCAGCACTATTTACAATAGCCAGGACATGGAAACAACCTAAGTGTCCATCGACAGATGAATGGATAAAGAAGATGTGGCACATATATACAATGGAATATTACTCAGCCATAAAAGAAACAGAATTGAGTTATTTGTAGTGAGGTGGACTGACCTAGAGTCTGTCATACAGAGTGAAGTAAGTCAGAAAGAGAAAAACAAATACCGTATGCTAGCACATATATATGGAATCTTAAAAAAAAAAAAAGTTATAATGAACCTAGGGGCAGGACAGGAATAAAGACACAGAGGTAGAGAATGGACTTGAGGACACGGGCAGGGGGAAGGGTAAGCTGGGATGAAGTGAGAGTAGCACTGACATATATACCAAATATACATATATACCAAATGTAAAATAGATAGCTAGTGGGAAGCAGTTGCATGACACAGGGAGATCAGCTCGGTGCTTTGTGACCACCTAGAGGCGTGGGATAGGGAGGGTGGGAGGGAGGGGCAATAGGTAGGGGATATGGGGATATATGTATGCATATAGCTGATTTACTTTGTTATACAGCAGAAACTAACACAACATTGTAAAGCAATTATACTCCAATAAAGATGCTTAAAAAAAAAGAGAGCTATAATATTAACAATGTTTAATAGCAGCCATTTATTGAGTACGTACTATGCGCCAGTCTCTAAATTAAATAATTCTCCTACATTCTCTAATTAAATGTAATTCTCATGGCAATTTCTTTAGGGAATACTATTATTAACTCCTTTTTACAGATGAAGAAACCGAGGGTCATCGAGAAGTAGCTTGCCTAAGTCACACTGAGTGGCAGAGGAGGACTCCAGTTGGGTCCATCTGACATCCAATGTGTAGGCTTCTCCCACGAGCTCTACAGCATGAAATACCAGCTCCTTAGCAGACTTGAAAGGGCCCCTCTGATGTGGCTGCTGCCAACCTCCCCAGTTTCAGGTGCCACTGCCCCCTCCATCTCCACCTGCAGAACTTCCTCAGCCTTCCTCTTCACACTCCAGCAACCACGACCTACTTACACCATGCTAGTGCCTCTGGGTACCATGCCCACTCCCTCCTCTTGTCTGCCTAGTAAACTCCATCCTCTCGAAACTCTGCACATGTTGCCTCCTCTGCCAGCCTTCCCTGACCTCCCTGAAGTTCCCCACTCTCCTCTGTGCTGACTCTGTCATTTCTTGTGTTGCCAATATCTCACCTGTGTTATAGTTACATTTTTTGTGATTATGTCTCCATTAAGAGCATGGACCCATTTCCATATCACTATCCCAAACACTAACTCATGCCAGGCACATGATAGCTACTTACTAAATATTCCTTGAATTGACCACCATTTCTTTACTGGCCCCAAGAGTGTCTTCCCTGAGACTAGTTATTTGGCCAGCCAGTTCTCCTTTGGGCAATAAATAAACTGCATGTAGTTTATAAGATGGTTTCTTTAAAGCTTAGATTTCGTGAATTGCTTTACTAGCAGCTAAACACCCCTTTCAATGAGCTAATTTTGTTTTTGAACCACAAAGATTAAGAACAAGATTCTGTTTCCATTTAACATTTATTAAGCATGAACTTTGTACCAGGAATTGCACAGAACATCTTCATGCTGTCTCATAGCCTAACAGCAAGCTGGGGGTTAATTCTGCTTATTTTATAGCTAAAGAAATGACGCTCAAAAGGGTTGAGAGCTTCACTCATGATCACCGCTTAGTCACAGGGACTGGGTCTGAATTCAAGGCTATTGACTTGAACTGTAGGACTCTGGACCCACAGTGACCCTGTTCAGATGCACCTGTGAGCCCCAGCCTCAATGTGTGCTGGCCTCTCACTTGCTTTTTGCTTCCTGTCATATCCTGCCAGCATAGTCATGGCCTAGAGACCTATGAGAAAGGTCTCAAACGTACATCTGAGGGACTTTCCTGGTGGTGCAATGTTTGAGAATGTTTGAGAATCTGCCTGCCAATGCAGGGGAAACAGGTTCAATCCCTGGTCCAGGAAGATCCTACATGCCACAGGGCAACTAAGTCCGTGAGCCACAACTACTGAAGCCCGCACGCCTAGAGCCCGTGCTTCACAACAAGAGAAGCCACCACAATGAGAAGCCCACACACCACAGCAAAGGGTAGCCCCTGGTCGTCGCAACTAGAGAAATCCTGCGCACAGCAATGAAGACTCAACGCAGCCAAAAAAAAGAAGGCTCTGAGCACAAGAGTGTTTGGAAGCTGAGTGGCGTGTAACAGAGATGCCCCCCATGCTTAAAACACAACTCGTACATATACATCCACAACCATGTTCAACCCAGTGAACCTTCCCCAGGCACCAAGAGAACATGGCTCATTACTTGAAACAGAATCTACCTTTGACCTTTTCCCAGAGAACAAGGAACAGCTATAACTCGAGCCCCAGGTTTTCTGGAACTGGCCTTCTGCTGCCTCTTGGCCAGTTTGAAATTTTGCCACAAGACAAATGTTGACTCCCTCTCTCTGCTGAGAATCTGAATGTTCTCAAAGGTTTTCCATTCACCGGTGCATTCACCTGAGAAAAGCATGACTTCAAAGGTGCATCTGGGGCTTCCCTGGTGGCACAGTGGTTGAGAGTCCGCCTGCCGATGCAGGGGACACGGGTTCGTGCCCCGGTCCGGGAAGATCCCACATGCTGCAGTGTGGCTGGGCCCGTGAGCCATGGCCACTGAGCCTGCGTGTCCGGAGCCTGCGCTCCACAACGGGAGAGGCCACAACAGTGAGAGGCCCGCGTACCGCAAAAAAAAAAGATGCATCTGCTGGGGATGGGGGACAGAGATGAATCCTGAGTATCACAAAATCCAGCGGAGGTGATGGTGGGGTCCTGCCATCCGTGCAAGGATGTCTTTCACTCAGATCGAAGGATACTTCAGGTCTCTATGGAAGGGAGATGCGCCTCAGATGCCCTGGGCTCCAGGTCATTGACCTCTACATACAGGAAAGACTTGGCCTAAGATGAGGATTCCCTTAGGAGAGAAAAGCATCCTGGGCCTGCATGAGTTGTATAAGTTTATTGGTGAGACGAGGAAGCAGGGACAGAGGCCTGAACCAGGACAAAAACGTACATGCTGAGAACACAGATCCCTTCATTGATGGGATCAGTCTGCAGGGGTGCTCCCAGCTATAGTCTGCAGGGACCATGCAAGGTACAACAAATAACCAGGTGTTTCCCCAGAGCTGACGTTGCTCTAGCAAGATACAGTCCTTGCAGGTCTATCAGTGGACCTGTAATCTCCTGTACCCATGGAGCATATGGCTGAATAACTACCTAAGCTGGGGCAGGGAAGGAGCAACAGGAGGCCTGGGATGCCCTTTAGAGAAAACCTTCATCTGCAAGGGGGCATGCAGCCAGAGAAAAGGTCAAGTCTTTATCCTGGGCAATGCAGCAGGAAGGGGAGGCTGGGTTAAGAGGCCTCTTGGTGTGAAAGCAGAAGGATGGGCTAGAATCCCTATTCTTAATTAAGAAGGACTAAGGCAGAGAGTTGCAAGAGAGGACATGTCGGTGGAGAAGAAAAGCAAGGAAGGGATGATGACAAATGTGATGGAGGAATTTCCTGGAGCAGGGAGTCCAGGAGAAACCAGAGCAAGATGTCCGGACAGCTGTCTTTCACTTTATTTTGTGGTTTTCTTGGTGGGTAAGCTCAGAGCTGGGGGCTTCCCCAGCAATCCTTAAATTCACGTGCACTCCCCAGCCTAGTTTTGGCCACCCGCGGGGGCTGCAATTCCCACTGCCAGTGACACAGCCCCCAGACAGGATGCCATAGCCCCTGCCGACAGAGCTGGGCCAATAGCCATAGGTGTTGGCACCACTGAACCCAAAGCCGACTCCTGCGCCTGTGGTCCTGGCCATGGAGCTGCTGATGACCGCTGTGGAGGACAGAGGGAGGGATGATAAGGGTGTGTCCCAGGACAGGGCTGACCCGAAGTCCTCTCCAACCTCCCAGCCCCAACTAGCTTTAATGTGTCCCTCTTACACAAACACTCCACATCAACAGTGGACTTGAGTTTAGTGATATATGCTCAATTCCTGGGCAGCTCAAGCACTGGGAGAATCAGCCCAGATGCCTCAGGACCCCCAAACCCAGAGCCTCCTCATTCTAGTAGCAGGGGTTTCCCCCAAAGAACAGATGATGCCCAAGTATCGCATAAGCCAAAAAGTCTTGCATTTAACTCAAGGAGACATCCTTAATTTTTTTCAAAGCAGTTCCTGATTGCTCGTCCCAGGGGAGTTTTTGTCGGCTCACGCAGTGTTTCCGTGCGCAGGTCTCAGTCTGATTGAGGAGGTGCCCCTCTTCCTACTCACAGCTTCCGTCATGAAGGAAAGCCGGGATGGGAGTGACACAAGAGGGTAGGACTGAGAGTCTCATCCTAGCATGGGTGAGGTTTCTGGGAAAGGGGTCAGTGTGAAATGCCAGAATGTGATGGGAAGCTGACGCCACAGAGGAAGAGGCCGAAGGTCTCATCAAAGGAGGCGATTAGGACAATGATGCTCTACCAGGCAGAGCCCAGGCTCTTCCAGGGGGTCCTGGTGGTAGGGGACTGCTTACTTTGTGTTCATTAATGGGCTAAAAATACTCTTTCAGGGAATGAAATACTCACATATGCTCACAGAATTGGTATATTCTCCAGACATCCTGCACAGGGAGAAAAGCACAGGTAAATCTCCTTTACATGGAATCCAAGTTACGCTCACCCCAGCCTGGAATCATCAGCCAGGCTACTGCAGCCTCCACAAGCCCTCTAGCTGGCCAGGTGGCATGAAGTGTACCTGTGTGACTCTAATCACCTCTCTTTCCCTCCTCATCTGCTCTTTCCCCTTCAGAGATGTGCGAATTTCAACCCTGGAGCGCCCCTCCCCCCCACAGCCATGGCAACACCACCTCCCAGAGGCCCTCCTGCCATGCTTCTCTTCAGCCCATTTCTTCATCCCTGTGGGGCTACTGCCTGAATAAATACACGTGTAGAAACGCTAGCATCAGGAGTTGCCGCTAAGGAACCAACTGTATGATTTTAGGACCAATAACTTCTCCTCTCTAGGTCTCATTTATAAAATGGTGCTAGGTTAGAACAGGGTTTTTCAAATGTCAGTGCTTCATGTACCACCCTTCCAATTGTTGCTACGACCACGTATATCTCATACTCTTATATATTTAGTATTTTCCATTGATCCTGCCTTTTATAATAAAAAATGCATTTCTCTTAAAAGGAAGTCTTATAACACCAGGGTAAACAGAAAACCAGTATTGCTGGACCAAAAAAGACAAAAACTGTAGCAGTAAAAATAATATAATGAATGAAACAATTTTTTTAAAATTTTGGCTAGATATTTTTGTCTGCCCAGAGGCTGTGAAGCTGAGATCTACCATCTCTTTACTAACAGGGATATTTGCAAGTGCCAGAGCAGCAGTGTTAAAGATACAACAGCACTCACTGAAACTTTCTCCCCATCATAGTCTGAAGACTGGAAAGAGAACCCTAAAGGAAATCATCGTCTTATTATCTGACCAGATTCTGTATAAGGCTACGTTTGTGGGTGACCTAAAAAAGCATCTCCAACCCCTCCAGCAGCCTGCCCCCCCCATCTGGGAAACTGAGTCAGAGGATTCCAAAAGTCCTTCCAGCCCGAACATTCTAAGACCCCTCCCATCACCCACTGGCACTCCTCACCCTCCAGCAGCTTGCGGTAGGTGGCGATCTCGATGTCCAGGGCCAGCTTGGTGCTCATAAGTTCCTGGTACTCATGCATCATCCGGGCCAGCTCCTCCTTGACCTGGAGCAGGGTGGCCTCCAGCTCATCCAGCTTGGCTCAAGCATCCGTCAGGGCGCAGTTGCCCCGCTACTCGGCGTCAGCAGTGGCCATCGCCAGGCTGGAGCACTGAGGGCCAGGAGGTGGCATTGCCCCTCAGTTCTAAGGCAGCCTGAGCCTCCCTTCCCGCCCCCCGCCCCAAGTGCTTACTGTGGTTGGACCAAGCCCTGTCCTGCCCCACTTCCTAGAGCAAAACCCCATGCATGGCGTTAGAGTCCTGTCAACCTGGGACTGGGGGGCTTGTTATTCCCAGCCCCTTGGCTTTCTGAAAAGCCCCTTCCAATTGTTCCAGAGTTCAGGTGGGAGCTACGTGCAGGCGATGAGAGCAGGGGCTCCATTTGAGGAAGGGGTTTCTGAGATGGAGGACCCAGAGAAGGAGAAGGGGCATGGGGGAGTGTATATGATTGACAGTTCACCCCTCCCTTGGGATTGAGCCAGGAACCCCCAAAGCCCCTTCACCAGCTTCTTCACACTCTCGATCTCCAAGTGCAGCATTTGGATGAGCCGGGTCAGCTCTGAGATCTCGTTCTTGGTGTGTTTGAGGTCATCCCCAGGCCAGCCAGCTGCCAGCTGCAGCTCCTGGAACTACAGGGAGGGTGTCAAAGCAAGGAGCCGAGCTCAGCCTGGCAGACTGTGCCTTTGCCTGGGGAGTGTGGCAGAGGTAGGTATCTGTCCAGCTTCGCCAGGCCTATCACCTGCCTCCCACTCAACCATCCGTTCATTGGCTTGATTTATTTGCCTTAAACACAGTTGATCTCACTGATGGTTGGATTTGGCCTTAAGGTCAGTTGAAATTCCCATACTCTCCACACGGCAGCTTTACAACACACAACTTAGATTATGATACTCCCCTGCCTATAGCCCTTCAAAGTCAAGGTCAGATTCAAACTCCTAGCCTGGCATCAAGGTGCTTTGAGATCTGAGATCCACCAAGATCTTCAGACTCAGTTCTCACTGCCCCTGCCCATCACCTACTTGGCTCTCCACCTGTGCCAAACAGTTCCAGGTTCCATAAAGGGCCCATGTGCTCTCAAGTCTCTGACTCTTTGCGTGAGCCTCTCCCTCCAGCTCGAAAATATCCCCCCACCCGTCCTCCCTCTTTCCCTAACCAGCTCCAACTCAGGGCAGAGTCGCTTCCTCCAGGAGGCCTTCTCTGATTCCCTGCTTGGGTGCACTTCTGTGCCCAGAGCCCCCCGCACACCAGTCTGTAGGTCTTACCACGCTGTACTGTGATCACACGTTTCTATGTCTTTTCCATCAGGCTCAGAATGACAGGATGGCAGGGACCTTTAATTTTATTTCTACCATCTAACTTTGAGTGTAAGTCATTAAATTCAACTGAGGAGGCCCTGAGAGACCCGACAGTGATACTCAGGCTGGCTACTCCCCGCTCCCGCACTCCGCCCACTCAGAGGGCACAAAAAAGGCAGTAACCTGCCCGGCTTCTGGGCTTCGGCTTCTCGGCGTGGCCCGTCGCGACCTACAACTTCCCGGTGGGCGAACTTGAGAAGCCCCTCCCCTGCTTCCAACCCTTGACTCCTCCTCCCCACCCCAGAAACTCGGAAAAGAGCCGATTCAGCATTCTCCCAGGGGAGGGGTGCAGTGATGGAAAGAAGTCAAAGACTTCCTGCTCTGCCACACGGGGTGAGCCCCAGATCTATGGGGAGATTAGCTTTTGGAGGACCAGCTGGCCAGCCCAGGGAGCAGGAAGCAGCTGCTTCTGGCAGGAGGCCCCTGCCTGGGAGCGCAAACCCCTGAGGTTAACATTTCGCTGCTCTGCCCTGCTGCCCTGGGCCTGCCTGCATGCGGCGAAGGCCCCATGGGCAGAGACCAGCCTTGGGCAAACGGCGTGCCCTTTGTTCTGCACATAGTAAGGGCCCGTGGGAGGCACCATGAGGAGGGATTGGAGTCTGCATGCACTCCCTGGCAGTCGAGGGTGGGAGGCACCAACTGACGGCCCGGGGAGTGAGTGCAGTCTGCAACCGTAGTAGGAGGGATTTAGGTCAGACTGCACAAGGGGAGCTGTGCGGACTTCCTCTGAAGAAGGGAAGATTGTGATGCTCCAGGTGTCTTGGAATCGGTGCAGTATAAAAACAGTATGTCCACAAAGGCTATACCCAGACCCCCACCTCTGAATATCCAGCCGGAATCTCCAGGGCTGGCCCCAAACAGGAAGCTACACCCTCCAGTGCCCCCAAAGACCTGCCTCACACCCCCCTCTCTCCCACCACTCAGGGACAGCCACTAGACATAACTTCGGACACAATCACCTGAGGACAAGGGCAAGTGAGCTCAGCACGAAAGCTCTGTGAGAGCAACATGTTTTCATTTCTCCATCCAACAGTCGTGACCTTGTTGATTCTGCGAACAAGTTCCCAAAAGCCTTGCTGGCTTGGTGGGAAAGCCCATGCCTGGAGTTTCGTGAAGACAGGGACTTGCTAGACGCTGAGCATAAGCTCCCTGACCTCTTGTTCTATATTCAGTGGAGACCTCTGACTGCCTGTCCCCATACCTGCCCTATACCCCACACCTCCAGACTTGCACCCCTTCCCGCCAGATACTCCTGGGTCTCAGCACTGAGACGGCCCCACCCTGACGGCCTGCAATGCGCGATCTTTGGATAACTGTTGGTTGCTTTGAGACTGTGCTCCTGTTCTGCAGGCAGCCTTCAGGCTCCACACATGACCCTTCTGTCCTAATAATCTGGGCAACTTAGAAGTAGAGATCTGAGAAATTAGCTGATAACCTTGATTTGGACAGACAGCCAGACCCTTCAGGCCCCAGCCTCCTTCACTTTCACCTGAATTCTTGAGACTTCTCCCCAAGGAACAAACACGATTGCTCAAAGTGAATGACAAACGCTTTTTATTGAAGATTCACCCAAAGATGGACAGAGGGAAGGAGAAGAGGTGGACAGGGTACTGAGTGGCTCTTGTCCTGACCTTGCAGGGTCAGAGGCCGCCAAGTGATGGAGAAGGAGCTTGGTCCTGCTGCAGAGGGAGATCCGGGATCTGGTAGGAGGCGGCATTGGGCTGGGTGGGGATATATGCGACCCTAATAATTCTGGAGATGAAGCGCCTGGCTGGATTCTCCTCTGTCCGTGGGAGGTGAAGAGTCAGCTGACGCCTCTCCCATTCCAGCTGGGTCAGCAAGCCCAAATTAGGAAGAAGCTACCAAACTTCAAGAGAGCAGAGTCCATGCCCTGGCACTGAGGCGGCATTGGTAAGATAAGCCCCAGGAAGGGAGGGTGGAGGTGGAGGTGAAGCAAGCAGAGACACCAGGAATGGACCAGGCTGGCCTCAGGCGGCTGCAGGGACCTCACCTCCTCTATCGGTGGGATCCCTTGGCCAGGGTGGTGGTAGAGATGATCTTGCTGCTGGAACTACCGCCGACACCAACACTACCACCAAACCCAAAACCACTTCCGGAGCCAGAACCCAGGCCAAATCCGGAGCAGCTTCCTAACCCTCCACCAACGCCTCCTGCACTGGCAGCACCCCCAGCTACAGCTGCGGGAGAAAGACAAGGACATGGTCGTTCCAACAGTGCTGGAAACCAGGAATCTCACCCCAAACCGGGGTGAACAAATGGCCACAGCGGGGGCAGATGGTACTTACAGATGCTCACGGCACTCTGGCATTCTCCAGACATTCTGTGGGCAACAGAAAGAGCAGTGAACCTCAGCAAACATGGAGCCACACTTGGTTCAACAAGCAGGTATCAAGCACCCTCCCATCCTTCAGCAGCCAGATTTGAGGCCTGAATGTGAACCTGTTATATAACACCGTCCTGATTCATAACACACCGGCACAGAAGCAAGTGGTCCAGCAGAGGTGTCCCGGACTGGCCATGGCTCTGGACCCTCTCCCTTCCTCCTGTTCCCACCCTGCCTTAGCCCCCCTCACCGGCACTCCTCGCCCTCCAGCAGCTTGCGGTAGGTGGCGATCTCAATGTCCAAGGCCAGCTTCACACTCATGAGCTCTTGGTACTCTTGCAGCATCCGGACCAGCTCCTCCTTGGCCTTCTGCAGGGCGCCCTCCATCTCTGTGCGCTTGCCGTGGGCATCTTTCAGGGCCGCCTCCCCACGCTGCTCTGCACCAGCCATGGATGCCTGCAGGGTCTGGCACTGCAGACAGGGGCACGGGACAGGCGATCACCAGGGTCCTGCTGTCAAGACCTCTAAACCTGTCCCCTCTCCCGTAGCAGCTTTGCTTGGGTTAGGATGTCAGGATTCTGTCTGTCCTTCTCCCCACCTTCCCTGACTCTTATGTATTTTATTCACTCCAGCTAGGGTCCACCGATGCCCCCACCAGACTGATTAGACAAAATGAGCAAAACCAATGAAAAAGAGCCAGGAAAACTTATCTGCTGAGGTTATCGTGTCATGTTAACTAGGATATTGCTGAAAAGATCTGGGTATGACTTATGCAAAGAGCTACAAATCCCCCGCAGACTAGCTCAGGATCTTCTGGGCTGATGCCTTATCTGCTTGTCTACTGTGGAGGCATCTGCCTCAGGCCCCTGGCCCTGTACCGAGGCCGGGTAGAGGCGACACGTACTTGCTTCTTGACATTCTCGATCTCAGCCTGCAGCCTCTGGATCATCCTGTTAAGCTCTGAAATCTCATTCTTGGTGCTCTTCAGGCTGTCACCATGTTGTTCGACTGAGGCCTGGAGCTGCTGGACCTGAGACCCAGGAGACACAGGGAATCATGGGTCAGGGGTGTTTGGGTAGAGTCTATTCTCAAGTGGACTCAGCAAGAATAGCCACAGGTGGCAGGAATGATACAAAATGTCATGCTGTCTCCAGGCAGACCAGGATCAGTGCCACCCAGAAGAACCAGTTTTGCCCCTCACTTCTCTTGGGCTCGAGCTGGTGCTCATCTGCTCACAGACATCAAAAGCAGAGCCCCAGAAGCCACTCTCGGTCCCTGAGAGACCCCCAACACCCACCTTGGTCTGGTACAAGGCCTCGGCCTCGGCCTTGCTCCTCTGAGCGATGTCCTCGTACTGGGCCTTGACCTCGGCGATGATGCCGTCCAGGTCCAGGTTGCGGTTATTGTCCATGGACAGGACCACAGACATGTCGCTGACATGGGTCTGCATCTGGGACAGCTCCTGCAGGGAAAATGTCTCACATCAGGCCTCCTGGAGAGTCTTCCCTAATCTCTGACACCAGAGACCTGCCATCACCATGGAAATGGCCATGCCACAGGCTCAGATGGAAGCCAACTTGGCATTGCATACAGAGAAGGAGGAGGGGTAAATTTCTATGTAGAAATCAAGTGGTTGGCGATATCTCAAGTCAGAAAAGCAATGCTTGTAGTCCCTACTGCTCCCTAAGCTCCTCCAGGTCAGGGGGCCCTGAGTATGTTACATGGAAGGGAAGGGAATGGATCTATTTCACCAGAGAAATGCTAGACAGCAATAACTTCTGTCCCATGCAATCTTTAGACCTAATCTTCTAAGACAGCCTCTGGTTTTGAGACCTCTCAGTTGAATCTCTCACTTCAACCCTTTCTATCCATGACCTTGCTGAGAGCCCACGGCCCTGAAGTAAGGGAGCTGGAGTCCTTTCAACGAACTGTCAATTCCGACCAGCAGCCTCACAGATGGAGGAGTCCCTTCCCTGAATGGAGTCCTCACCGCAGCATAGAGGACCCTCAGGAAGTTGATCTCATCATTACGGGCCTCCACTTTGGCCTCCAACTCCGCCTTGTTCATGTAGGTGGCGTCCACGTCCTGCAGAGGAAGGGGGAGGATAAGAGACAAGGTACAGGCATTCCAATAGGGGGCAGGGAGTGTTATGTGACACACAAGGTAGCACCAGGTGAGGTGGCGGGGGACTAATCATTTGGCCTATTCTGCCCCTAAAGCCACTGCAGACATGGAAGTTAATTACCCAAATGGGCTTTTTTTTCACAGCCTTAATTCATAGTTCAGTGACATCTGGATAGTACCAAGTGGGGTGGAGATGAGAGGGATGGACCAAACCCATGATTCAAGCCAAAGGCCACTCCTGAGGGAAGTGGGAGCACATCCCTACCCGCCTTCAACCCTTACCTTCTTTAAGACCACAAAGTCATTTTCAGCAGCTGTACGTTTGTTGATCTCATCTTCATACCTAGGGATGGGAAGATGCAAAAAAAAAAGACAAGGGCTTCCCTGGTGGCACAGTGGTTGAGAGTCCGCCTGCCGATGCAGGGGACGCGGGTTCGTGCCCCGGTCCGGGAGGATCCCACATGCCGCGGAGCGGCTGGGCCCTTGAGCCATGGCCGCGGAGCCTGCGCGTCCGGAGCCTGTGCTCCGCAACGGGAGAGGCCACAACAGTGAGAGGCCCGCGTACCGCAAAAGAAAAAAAAAAAAGCCCCACAGTGAGCTACTGTTTCTCACTCTCTCCTGCTGGTTTTCAAACATCTAACTACCTGGAAAAATCCATCTAATTGGCTACATTTTCCCACGTTCATACAGATATTCATTCTACCTACATTTATTGAGTAATTACAGCATATGAGGTACCAGTCTAGACCCTAGTTTACTCAGAGAAGTGAAAACCAAATTTTAAAAAGACTGTTTGCAAGAGATAGGATGTGAGGAGGAGAACCAGCAATGATCTGGTCGACTTTATTTCCATAGAAGGGCTGTCCTTTGGCCATTGGGTGGATTAAATTCTCAGGAGGGTTGCCAATACTCCAGTTCTTTTTCTTTGGTGTGAGGTGAATTGAGAGAGGGACCTGGTATTTTTCTCAGCTCCATCCCATAATGAGCCTAATAAGAGTTACTCTGCATTCAATGTTCATTTTATGTCCGGCACTATGCTACTAGCTCTCTCTATCTCATTTAATTTCATTTAATTCTCACAACCTATAAAGTAGAACTATTATCCCCATTTTAAAGATGATGAAAACTAAGGTTCAGAGAGGTTAAGCAAGTCACCCAAGATCACACAGCTAGTAAGTGAAGGAATCAGTATGCCAAGCAAGTCCATCTATCTCTACAGCCTGTATTCTTCTAACCCTGCTGTATTACTTTCCATCTGTTTGGTTTTTTATCTTATTTGTATATGGCAAGCCCAGCTCTCTGAATACATCACTCATTTTCTGTTTGGGGCAACTTAGGGTTACTAGACCTCACCCCATTAAAAAAGTGACCATGTAGAAGCATGGGAACAGACTGGAGGTCCTCCCTGACCCTTTGGGGTCTCTTCAGAGCCTGAGATTCTAAATGATGAAGAGGAACCCGGGGGGCCTGGGGCATGGCTGGGCAGATTGTCACATCCCCTCCCCAAATACTTGGCCTTGAAGTCCTCCACGCTGTCCTGCATGATTTTCAACTCATACTGCAGGCCTCCTTTGTTGTTGGTCAAGGTATCCAGCTGCTTCCTCAGGGCACTGAGGTAGGCCTCAAACAAGGGATCAAGGTTTTTGCTGGATGTGGTTGTCGCCTGCTGCTGAAGGAGGTTCCACTTGGTCTCCAGAACCTTGTTCTGCTGCTCTAAGAACCGCACCTGTATTTAACACAGGGACCAACCGACAGATGAGGGCCTGAATCTCTGGCAGGAGGGCTGGCCAACACCATCCCCGTCAATCCAAGCTAACCAGGGAGCCCAAGAGCCATCCGAGTAGGGCCACCACGTTGCAACTCCAGGCATTATCTGCTGGGGTCAACATGGCGGCCCCGCTCCACAGCAGCAAGTGGGCCACGTGTGTTGGGGAGAGCAGAGCAGAACCCAAGCATCGGGGCCTGACTGTGCAGCAAGAACAACTTCCCGACCACAGGGATCCAGAGGTACTGAGAAGGGATGAGTTGCTGAGAATACTGAACTTCTATGAAATAATAAAATAAAACAAACTTAGGAGATACAACCACAGCCTAAGGGCTATTGCATTCAAAGTGATCCTGACCCAAGGCAAAGGAATGATAAATTCACTGAAGATGTTTTAAACAAGCTTTCTTCTAAATGGACCTGGTGTGTCCCTGTGAACCTGTGCACAACTGAGTATAAATACTTAAGATCAAGCCCTAGACATATTCTGAGTCTCATAGACTCACTGCTGCAAGAGGACTTCCCTGAACTTTCCCTCTAGGAAGAGATCTAGCCAGATAAACCAGGGTTTGGCATGATACTTCCACTTTAGGTGCTTCAGAATTGTAAGAAAAGCTGGTAAGGGTGACTGATCACAGTTTGAACTTAAACTGATGATGGGAGACTAGACAAGGAAGCACCCAAGCCTTGGTCTTACTTTCACATCTATAGGTCCTAGAGTCACAATAAAGCCCTTTTAAGCTGCTATGGGTTAATTCAAACTAGCAAGAAGAGCAAATATTCCCACTCGATCTACTCCCAGATTGTTCATTCTTGCCCCATCATCTAAGAGAAGTAAGACTTCGATGCACAGAGAACCAGGGCACCCTGGGCCAAACGTGCTACAGCCATCTATTCAATCATTCATCTTTGGATTAATGACTCTCTGGAACTAATCTCTTTGCTATCATCCATCATACAGCAGCACAGCATACAGCAGAAAAGACTTGAACCTCCAGACCTTGCATGGAGTAGGGAAGTGGACTGCAAAAAGGAAAATCAGAGAGCCATCCCCTATCCTCTTCAAACAGACCCAGAATGAGCAATTTTGCCCAGAATCAGGAGGATGAACACAATGACCTTCCAAGGTCCTACCAGGAACTCTAATCTGCCATTAGAGTCACTCCCTTTCTCATTTGGGAAACCAGCCTGGTTTTCTTCTGCTCTGACAACAGAAGTGTCAGTCGTTACGCTATTATATTCACTATAATTAATTAACTATTAAATTATTAGCCATATTATTTATGAAACCAAAATCTGAGAAGAAGCAGGGAAACAAGGAACCCACTTTATAGCTGGGGTGACTGGACCCAGAAAAGCTGAATGATTTGCCCAGTAACACATAGCACGTCAGGAAATCCAAGTACTGAACTGCTTTGAGCAGCCTGTTTTCCCACCAGTCACAGGACAAAAGAGAAAGAGTAATGACTCTTCTTAACCGGGTGGGAAACAGCGGCCCAGAGAAGTTCACAGTTTTCCCAAGTCCGCAGCAGGCTCAGGTCTGAGATGCCAGGACTCAGAAACCCTGACTTCTACCACCTTATCTGACCAAGGGGCCGGCTCACCTTGTCAATGAAGGAGGCGAACCTGTCGTTGAGGGTCTTGATCTGCTCCCGCTCCTCGGTCCGGACCTTCTGGATCTCAGGGTCAATCTCCAGGTGGAGTGGCGCCAGCAGGCTCTGGTTGATGGTGACCTCCTGAATCCCTCCAGCAGGGCAGACAGGGAAGCCAGCACCGCCCCGTCCACCAAAGGAGCCACCGAATCCAAGGCCAAAGCAGCCAGCCCCCAAACCTCCAGCAGCCCCAAACCCAGCGCCTCGCCAGCAGCCAGCCGTGCCGATGGAGATGCTCTTGTTTCCCCCGAGGTTGCAAAGGCTTCTGCTACTGAAGCCCCCGGAGCAGGAGCCTGTGCCCCCAGACATGGAGATAGAGTTGAAAGCAGGCTTCTTGCCTCCACCTACGATGGCTGAGCCACAGCTAAAGCCCTGGGGCCCGCCTCGGACGCACTGCTGTCTGATGAGCATGGCTGGAGAGAGAGGAACACGCTCAGAGCTGTCAGGGAGAAGCGAGAAGGGCCAGGCCACTGACTGCCACAGCCGTAGCCTGGGTCTCTTATATGTGCAGGAGAGCAGGGCTTGGTTGCAGGGGCATCAAGGGAAAAATCTGAAACACCTCTGGGCTTGGCCTTTGGCACTGGCCCATCCTTCTTACACCTGCTGAACATGTCACAAACACACCTACAGAAGTCATTCGGAGGGCATGCTCTCCGCCGGGAGAAGCTGAACCGGTGATGCAGGGCCTCCTGGGTCACAGGCCCCCCACCCACTGTACTCCCATCTCACCAGCCTCCAGGGGCCTCCCTGCTCCAGACAAGACAACCCATCGCTCTGTCGCTCACTCCACAGAATTTGGAACCTGCAGGCCTGACTTCACATGCATGCTCTGCAAACCTGAAGCAAGTCATTCTCTGGGGCTCAGTTGCTTCACCCATAAATTGAAAATACTACAAATATTTTCCTTCACCTCTGTCAAGATCCTGAGATTAAGAAGAATGAGTGCTTTGTAAACCGTCAGAGGCTGCACTGTTATTTGTCACTTTCATTACTCTTCTTCCGTGTGCACTTGGCCCCATGTAGTCATACAAAAGGGGAAATCCATATTCCAGCCTTCTAGCCTTCCAAACCTAGATCAAGACTCACCTCGACTTGACACACAGTTATTGAGAACCTACTGTGTGCCAGGCATGGAGCTGGGGACAGAAGAAAGTTGACCCTGCCTTGGGCCGTCAAGACTTGCATTTCTTCTCGGGGCTTCCAGTCTGGGTTGGCAGGATTCTAGGTCAGCGTTCTCCAGGCTGGGTCCTTATTGTGCATGCCATGCTACTCAGTTTGCTGCCCACTTGTTTTCTTGGCTCCACCGGAACAGGCCATGGTCTGTTTTCCCATAATGGTCCCGGCATTCAGGGTAGGAGCTTGGAACTTTTTGTTCCAAGGTGCTGGGGACCCCTTTGGCAGAATGGTGAAACCTATGAGCCTCTGCCCAGAGCAATGTTTTCAAATACAAAACCCTAGTTTTAAGCTCGAACTTAAATTCTTCCTCACTGAGTGCAACAGATCTGTCTTCAAATCCCACCTGTTGCCACTAACTGGCTGTGCAGTCTTGGGCAGGTCACCTAACCTCTCTGAACCCATTCAACCCATCCTCTCATCTATCATATGGGACGCCTGCCTCATAGACCGTGAGATGAGGTATCTACAGTGCCTGGTATGTAGTAGGTCGGTAGGCATTCATTCTTATCCTGCCCGGGCTTTGCCATTGCCACTTCTGAGGAGAAATTAGATGAAACCTCACCCCTCTTCTCAATCTCTAATGAGACTGCTATTCTGAATCTGGGGAACAGCAGTGATGAGGGCCTACATAATTCCCACAGGCCTGAGCTGACTCTGACGGAATGAAAGCTGGCCACCCCAAAGATGATCAAGCCATCCCGTGCAAAGAGAGAGAGCAGGGCGGGCCCATGGGGTGAGAAGAGGGTGGTCAGTGGATGCAGGTCTTGGGGATCGGGCTGCAGGGGAGGCTGGACTGGCTGGGAGCTCTCTCCTCTGGCCAGCTCCTCTCTCCCCACCTCTACCCTCATTGCCTCTCCCTGCCCTTCTCTTCCCTCTACCTCTGAGCTGCACCCCACCCTCTGTCCCCATCTACTTCAGCCTTTGCTGGGCTCTCCCTGCCCCTGCCTAGGTGGCCTCTAAGTAAATGGAGAGTGGGTGGAAGTGCTGTGGCAGGGAGGACAGGAGACCCCCTGGGCCCCATCAAATGTCCATGGGAGAGAGCCCAAGGGATGGTCCGTCCACCTGTAGTAAGTGAGCGTTCTAGAGCCAGGACTATCTCCTACGAGGGACAAGGTTGAACATCCTCTCATCCTTTCAATGAGTATTTATTGAATGCCAACTTCATGCCAGGCACTGTACTGAATGCTCTATATACATGTGGTCATGTAATCTTCCTAAAAGCCCTCTGCAGTCAGTATCACAACCGTGTTTACAAATGATGACTTGGAAGCCCCGGAGAGGAGAAGTAGCCCCCCAGGGTCACACAGTAGCATGTGGTGGAGCCAGGACCCGAACCCACATCAGTCTGCTCGCAAAGGCTCTGCCCTCCCTGGGGGTTGATGAGGACTTTCATGGGCTAGGAGGAGGGTTTGCATCTGCAGGGTGCAGCCTCAAGGCATCTCGTGATGTGTCCATTGTGTCTTGTAGTCTATAGCTGTGACACCCCAATACTAGGAGAAAATG
Organism: Leucopleurus acutus; assembly: GCF_964270905.1. Taxonomy (NCBI): domain Eukaryota; kingdom Metazoa; phylum Chordata; class Mammalia; order Artiodactyla; family Delphinidae; genus Leucopleurus; species Leucopleurus acutus. The sequence continues at coordinate 43,169,510 of NC_139152.1, forward strand.
TTGTGTCCTTAAGTTGTGTCCAGTGCCTAAAACAGAAAGCCAGCGGGGGTGGAAGGGACTTTAAGGGAAATAATCTATAATATAAAATCAATCTTATTTTATGCCTGTGGGGCACCCAAACCAAGGAGCCCCAATTGATGTACTTCTCATCAAGCTAACTCTAAGTTGAGGCAGACGCCATTCCTAAGATAAAAATTTAGATGAGGGAAAGCCCGCCTTGCTTTCCATGTAGAAAGAACTCTCGTATAGAGCTGCCATCACGTGCTGGACGCTGGGTGCTTTTCAGGTAGGGGTTCCCTTCCTCACAACAACCCTGCAAAAAAGAGGAGTTGTTATGCTCAGTTTAGAGCTACAGCCGCTGAGGCTCAGAGAGGTTATGTAAGTTGTCTGAGATCACATAGCTAGGAAGTGGTGGAGGTAGGAGGCCAGTCCTGTCTGTCTAACATCAAAGCTTGTGACCTTAACCTCCGCACCACAATGCTGTATATCAGAATCTGTAGGAAAAACAACTATACAGCAACTTGACAGACTTGTAGCTTGTGGTGCATCAGAGTAGCCACGGGGTCCCGGCCAGCACTCTGCTTGTTCTGTCCTTGCTTTTGCCACAGGACTGGTTGTTTGGATCATGTGGCCCTGTCCTTCCAAGTATCCAATAATATAGGACACTGTCCTGAGGGGCCAATTCTGTGTCCTCCAACTAAGTAAGTCCAAATTAACTAAATGACAAATCCTATAATAAACCCAAACCAAACAGGAAGAAAGCTCTGGACTAGAGCCATATTCTGTGGCTCTATTATGAAGTCAGAATTGCCAGAGGTTCACAAAATCCTCAAACGGCAGCCTGAGAAACTGAAGGCAGGCATGCCTTCAGTGTGCAAGAGAGCGTTGACCCTCGAGGGAGAGAGGCAAAGAAGAGTTTCCATCCCTGAGAAAGGGAAGGTTTCCTCCTGCAGCTCCTGGGCCAGCTCCTGGGTGACTCCCCCTGGCAGTGACAGCTAAAAGCAGGTTCCCACCCCACCTCCACAGTTCCACTCTTAACCTCTGTGACCCTTCCTCAACTGGCAGCCGTTCCCCATCTTGTCAAAGAAGGATGAGCCGCTGACAGGGGTGTGGAGCGGAGCGGAGGGTGTGTTTGCCTAGGGTTTTCTGGGTCAGGGAGGCAAGCCCTTGCATTCAGTCCTGGGATTACAGGGATCCCAAGTCTTTTAGCCCCAAACCTGGTGTGTGGTGTGGGAAAGCACCTCCGCCTGTCCTGACCGGGTTGTGCCCTCACCCCGTTCAGTCAACCAGCCTCAGCAGCCCCAGAGTCACTCTGTGGGGAGCCAGAGCCAACTTGGGGATCAGAGACTCTGCAGAAGAGGACCAGTCAGCATTTCGGCAAGGGGACAGTGAGGGCAGAGAGAGGGTGGGGAGCCCTTAGAATCGGGAAGGGGGAGTCTGTACACAAGGTCCCCCCTTTCCCAGGGGTAGAGAGCATTCTTGGTCTCCCCCCACTTCCCGGGCATGTGTCAGCAGGGGTTACCCAACATGCTTTGACAGCAAAACCATTCTTGTCATCCAAAACATATGCACACGGGCTTCCCTGGTGGCGCAGTGGTTTAGAGTCCGCCTGCCGATGCAGGAGACACGGGTTCGTGCCCCAGTCCGGGAGGATCCCACATGCCTCAGAGCTCCTGGGCCCGTGAGCCATGGCCGCTGAGCCTGCGCGTCCGGAGCCTGTGCTCCGCAATGGGAGAGGCCACAACAGTGAGAGGCCCGCGTACCGCAAAAAGGAAAAACAAAAACAAAAACAAAAACATATGCACAGCCCCATTTGAAAACCAAGTAAAAGAAGAGATGCTCTGATTGGTGCAGAGGAGGGAACCGTGAACCTTCTTACATGCTGGCCTCTCCCTGGACCCCCTGAGAGCAGCCCCTGGGGTCCTGAGGCTCCAGGAATTCAGCATCAAAACCCCATGTCCAGGCCATTCCCAGCTTTACACAAGTATTTCTAAGTAACATACACATCATTAGTGGATCTTCATGGTCCATAGTATAATCTTTGAGTTTTGTTACTTGATAAAACTGTTTCTATTTTTTAAGCCGTAAATATAATTTCAATAAAATTGTTTCTCTGTTAAGATATATATATATATATATATATATATATGTATAATTGAATCTCTTTGCTGTACACTTGAAACTAACACAGCATTGTAAATTAACTATACTTCAATTTTTTAAAAAAATCTGATTACCACCTGAAAAAATTTGTTTCTTGTTCTACTTTGTCATTAGCAAGTTCTTCCCCTCTCTCAGCTCATTTTCTCACCTATAGAATGAAACGTTTGGGGAATTCCCTGGCAATCCAATGGTTAGGACTCCATGCTTTCACTGTCCGGGGCCTGGGTTCAATCCCTGGTCAGGGAACCAAGATCCCACAAGCTGTGTGGTGTGACCAAAAAAAAAAAAAAGAGAGAGAGAGAGAGAGAGAGAAAGAAACGTTTGGACTAGATTGCCTCAGATATCTCTCCAGCTCCAGTACCCCTGCTTCTCAATTTCTTTTTCTATAAAACAGCATAACCCAGTTGTTGGGCTCTGGAACCAAGCTTCTTGGATTGCATACCCAGCTCAGCTACTTACTAACTGTGTGACCTTAGACAAGTTACTTAATCACTCCGTGCCTCCGTTTCCTCATCTGCAGGATGGGGATGAAAATAGTACTTCTCTCATAGGCTGCTGTAAAGAGTGAATCAGGTGGAGAGTTGACAGGAGTACAGTAGGCAGTGAGCACTCAGTAAATACTAGTTATTATTCCTATCAGGGGTGCTCTATACTCCATCCCCCTGAGAAGAGAAAGCTCACTGAAAGTATGACTGCCTCCCCAAGCGGGGGACCACCTAGGTGGTGGAGTTAATTTTGCTAAGTGCTAACCTTTGTGTTCCTAAGCTGTGGTTAGGGTTTGGCTCAAAATCCCTCTGCTGGCACTCCCACGACCCTGGTGGAAGTTTCGTGGGGCTTGTCTGGTCTCTTTTAGGGAGACTGAGTGACCAGGCTAAGAGTGGAGGGGGCATCAAGAAGGGTCCCTTCCATCAGGAACTCTAAGGCTGCCAGAGAAGGGAGGGGCACATTGATTTGGCAGCAGGGTTTGGGGTGTGGCAGGGCACAGGGCTGGGAAGTCAGTCAGTTGGGGAATTACTTGGGTAATTAATTGACCGAGGCTCAGAGTAGGGAAGTGTGGAGATGAAGAGGGACAGGGGTGACTCCTAGAGACACAGTGGAGGAAGGCTCCATATGATTTGGCGAGTGACGGAAACAGGTAGGACGGAGGTTGCCACTGTGAAGAAAGGGTGGAGAGCTTGAAATTGGCAGCCCTGGCTACCACTCACCAGCTATACCACTGCAGGTGTGAAAGTTAACTTCGGTGAGCCTTAATTGCCTCACCTGCAAAAAGGGGTATCATTTGCCCCCTACTAAATTCTGGGGCTGCTGTGAAGGTCACAGGCAAAGTAACATATTTGTGAACCACAAAGTCTAATTAAAATGTGGATTTTTTTCCAGTTTTATTGAGATGCAGTTGACATTAAACACTGTATAAGTTTAAGGTATACAGCATAATGACTTGACATATGGATATACTGCAAAATGATTACCATAATAAGTTTAGTTAATGTCCATTACCTCTTACAGCTACAAAAAAATTTTTCTTCCTTGTGGTGAGAACTTTTAGGATTAACTCTCTAAGCAACTTTCAAATATCCCATACAGCATTTTTAAGTATAGTCAGCAAGTTGTATATCACATTTCCAGAACATATCCTATAACTGGTAGTTTGTACCTTTTGACCACATTCACCCAATTTCCCCACTCCCTATACCCTGCTTCTGGTAAGCACAAATCTGATCTCTCTTTCTATGAGGTTTTTTGGGGGGGTTTTTTTGGGTTTGTTTTTGTTTTTAGATTCCACATATAAGTGAGATCATACAGTATTTGTCTTTCTTTGTCTGAGTTATTTCATTTAGCATCATGCCTTCAAGGTCCATCCATATTGTAGCATTGGCAGGATTTCCTTCTTTCTTATGGCTGAATGATATTCCATTTTCTATATAAACCACATCTTCTTTACCTGCCAGTGGGCACTTAGGTTGTTTCAAAGTCTTCCATGTATTGTAACTAATGTTGCAATGAAGATGGCACTGCAGATATCCCTTCAACATAGTGATCTTGTTTCCTTCATATAAATACTCAAAAGTGAAATAGCTGGATCTTATGGTAGTTCTATTTTTAATTTTTTCAGGAAGCTCCACACTGTTTTCCATAGTCAGCTGCACCAATTTCCATTCTCACCAACAGTGCACAAGGGTTCCTTTTTCTCCACATCCTCACTAGCATCTGTTACTTCTTGTCTTTTTGATGATTGTCATTCTAACAAGCATGAGGTGATACCTCATTGTGGCTTTAATTTGCATTTCCCTGATGATTAGTGATGCTGAGCACCTTTTCATCCTTTTCATGTACCTGTTGAATATCTTCTTTGGAAAAGATGTTTTTTTTGGTCCTCTTCCTTTTCGGATTATTTGGAGGTTTTTGCAATTGAGTTGTATGAGTTCTTTATATATTTTGGATATTAACCCCCTATCAGGTATGTGGTTTGCAAATATTTTCTCTCATTCCATAGGTGGAACTTTCATTTGCTGATCATTTCTTTTGCTGTGCAGAAGTTTTTTAGTTTGATGTATCCACTTGTTCATTTTTTAATTTCTCTCTTGTGCTTTAGGTGTGACACACCTCAAAAATTATTACCAAGACCCATGTCAAGAAGGTTTTTCCTGTTTTCTTCTAAAAGTTTTATGGTTTCAGGTCTTAAATTTAAGTCTTCAATTAATTTCAAGTTGATTTTGTGAGTGGTGTAGGATAGGGGTCTAGTTTTATTCTTTTACATATGAATATCCAATTTTCCCAGCGCCATTTATTGAAAAGACTGTCTTTTCTACATCGAATATTCTTGGCTCTCTTGTCAAATATTAGTTGATTATACATGCATGGGTGTATTTTGGGCTCTCCATTCTATTCCACTGGTCTATGTGTCTGTTTTTATTCCAGGACCCTACCGTTTTGATTATTATAGCTTTATAATATAGTTTGAAATCAGGACTTGTGATGCCTCCTGCTTTGTTCTTCTTTCTCAGGATTTCTTTTGCTATTTGGGTTCTTTTGTGGTTCCAAAGGAATTTTAAGATTGTTTTTTCTACTTCTATATCAAATATCATTGGAATCTTGACAGGGATTTCATTGAATCTATAAATGGTTTTGGATAGTATGGATATTTTAACTATTAATTTTTCCAATCCATGAGCACAGATATCTTTCCATTTATTTGTGTCTTCTTCAATTTCTTTCATGAATGTCTTACAGTTTTCAATGTAGAGACCTGTCACCTCCTTGGTTAAATTTATTCCTAAGCATTTTATTGTTTTTGATGCTATTGTAAATGGGATCATTTTCTTTATTTCTTTCTCAGATAATTTGTTGATAGTGTTTAAAAACACTATAATTTTTTTTTTTTTTTTTTTTGTGGTACACGGGCCTTTCACTTGTTGTGGCCTCTCCCATTGCGGAGCACAGGTTCTGGACACGCAGGCTCTGCGGCCATGGCTCACAGGCCCAGCCACTCCATGGCATGTGGGATCTTCCCAGACCGGGGCACGAACCCGTGTCCCCTGCATCGGCAGGCGGACTCTCAACCACTGCACCACCAGGGAAGCCCCACTATAGATTTTTGTATGTTGCTTTTGTATCCTGTCACTTCACTGAATTCATTGATTAGAGCTAACAGTTTTTTTGTGGAGCCTTTAGAATTTTCTACATATAAAATCATGTCATCTGTAACTAGAGAAAATTTTACTTCTTCTTTTCCAATTCTAATGTCTTTTATTTCTTTTTCTTGCCTGAATACTCTGGCTAGGACTTCCAGTACTAGCTGAGTAGAAATTATGAGAGTGGGCACCCTTGCCTTGTTCCTGATTTTGGAGGAAAAGCTTGTGACCTTTTACCACTAAGTATAATGCTCTCTGTGGGCTTGTCATACATCGTCTTTACTATACTGAGGAACATACTGAGATATGTTCCTTCTATACCTACTTTGTTGATAGTTTTTATCATGAATGGATGTTGAATTTCATCAAATGCTTTTTCTACATCTGTTGAGATGATCATATGATTTTTAATCACATGATTTTTTTATTTTTCATTCTATTAATGTGATGTATCACATTTATTGATTTGTGTATGTCAAACCAACCTTGCATCCCAGGGTTGAGTCCCACTTGATCACAGTGTATGGTCCTTTTAATGTGCTGCTGAATTCAGCTTTCTAGTGTTTTGTTGGGAATTTTTTTGCCTCTATATTCATCAGGGATATTGGCCTGTAGTTTTTTTCCTTGTAGTGTGCTTATCTGGCTTTGATGCTAACCCCATAAAATGAGTTTGGGAGTTATCCTGCCTCTTGGGTTTTGGAGAAGTTTGAAAAGGATTGGCATTAAATTTACCAGTGAAAATTTACCAGTGAAGCCATCTGGTCCTGGAATTTTCTTTTCTGGGAAACTTTTGATTACTGATTCAATCTCCTTACTAGTAATTGATCTGTTCAGATTTCTGATTTCTTCCTGATTCAGTCTTGGTAGGTGGTATGTTTCTAGGAATTTATCCATTTCTTCTAGGTTGTCCAGTTTGTTGCATATAGTTGTTCATAGAAGCCTCTTATGATCCTATGCGATCTCATTCGTGGTGTCCCTCAGGTTGTCCCCATGCTTCCCAGCTGTCACCTGCAGCTCCTTGTACTGGAGGCAAAGAAATGACAGTGAGCTGTCAGATTGTTCCAGGCCCCCATGGGTAACCACTGACCCCTGGGCCCACCCTCACAGCAGGATGTGTAGGCTGGATGTGTTTGGCCCCGGACCTCCAAGGAGCCCAGTTGCCCAGGCCTCTCACAATGGGGGAAGGTCCTGGTGCGGGCCTAGCCCACATCCTTGGACTGGCCATTCTCTCACCTTGGTCTGGTACCAGGCCTCGGCCTCAGCCCTGCTCTTCTGGGCAATCTTCTCATACTGGACCTTAACCTCGGCGATGATGCTGTCCAGGTCAAGGTTGCTATTGCTGTCCATGGAGAGGATGACACTGGTGTCAGACATGTGAGTCTGCACTTGACTCAACTCCTGCAAAAACAGAAATAGCTGTCACCAGTGCCCATGCTCCAGGCCAGGGGTCCCCAGGTGGCATCAGGAGGCCTGTGCTCTCCCCCCCAGGCTCCGCCCTAGAAGGAAGCTACAACTGCCAGGAAAGGCCTCAATCTCTCCAGCTGGAATGGGGCTCCCAGTTTTATAGACATCTTTCTTTGTGTGGATTTGCAGGCTTCCAAGAGCTTAAAGAAGGGGAAAGGGAATGTGTGCTGACTGGACTCCAGCTGGTACCAGGCCTGAGCCAGCACATTCACCTTTAATTCTCAGAACACCCTGTGAGACAGGCAGGGCCACAGCTGGCCCACAGGGTGCTTCTGTGCAAATTAGAAAACAGCACTCCTCTGGACAGAGGCAGCCAAGTATGGGCCTGATTCAAACGCCACTCTCTGCTCAGGCATTTAACAACTTGCATCACCATTCACAGTGGTCCTGACATAGGCAGGTGAGAAACAAGGCTTGGAGAAAAGAAGTGACACATCCAGGGTCACAAGATCCAAGGTCATCCAGTCTGACCCAGCAGGGCCCAGCCTGGAACCAGTCAGGTGAGTGCCCAAAGCCCAAGTGTTTTCCTCTGGAATACACTAATTATCTATAGTCCATGCTGATGTTCTGGACCCTCCCTGTGTTTCCAGGACCATCAGCTCTCACACCTAAAACGACGTTTAAAGATGCCGAGAATGGTATGTTGGGCTTTGAGACCAGCTCTTATCACTAGGTCATGACTGTGTTGACTCCCAGTTGGGCTCTGCCTCTGTCTCTCCCGTGGTCCTTCCTGCCCTGGGCTGCAGAAAAACTGCCCCAAACCCCAGCTCTGATCAAATCCCTCATCCACTCAGTGCTCCTCAGTGGCTCCCAAAGGGAAGAAAGTCTTCCGCCTCAAAGTCAGTACCTTCCAACATATTCTGGTCTTGTCTCCAACTTTGCTCACACGCTGCCCTTCACTGCTGCCAGTGGGATTACAGTAGATAGAAGAATGGCAAGAACAATCCACATTAGTGGACGTTTCCTGTGATCAGGCCCTGTGCTAGGCACTTGACAGGTACTAACTCATTCCCTGCCCTTTCCCAATGGCACAGAAAGCAACTTGCCCAAAATCACAAACTATTAAGCAAGGAGCTAAGTCTCAAACACAGGAAGTTTGACACCAGAACCTGAGATGATACAGACTAAGATGGAGATGGGCATAAAGAAAGAAAGAACTACCTCTTGTAATAAACTACAATGGAAAAGAATCAGGGAAAAAAGAATATATATATATACCCGAATCACTTTACTACACACTTGAAACTAACACAATATTGTAAATCAACTATACTTCAATTAAAAAATAAAATTATAAAAAAAGAAAGAAAGAACTAGCAAAACCAAAACTGACATCTGTATGGACATAGATTTAAATTCTCAAATTAGATTCTCTTTTAAAAGGTGAAATGGGTTGGGAGGGAGAGGGGGCAGAAATCCAATCACTAAAATATTTATGGTTTAGTGAAAAGACCTGAGCTCTAGGGACTTCCCTGGTGGTCCAGTGGCTAAGACTTCGCGCTTCCACAACAGGAGGCGCAGGTTCGATCCCACATGCCACGCAGCATGGCCAAAGTGTACTAGAAAAAATTAAAATTTTTTTCTTAAAAAAAGACATGAGCTCTAAAGACAGACAAAGCTAAGTTCAAGTCCCCAGTCTGACATCTACCAGCTGTGGGACCACTGTCATCACTAAGCCTCACGAGGCCTCAGTCTCCTCTTCTGTAAAATGGCCGTGATAATACCTTCCTCATGCAGTTGATCTGAGGATTCAGATCCATACGTGGCCCATGGTGGGAGCTCAGTAAAATGAATCATTTGCCCAGACTTCTCCAAAAGTCAGTCAGGATACCCGTGAGGCATGTGCCACAGAAAAAGTCATTCTGTCACAGTCGTGCGTTGCCAGCATCATCTTGCAGCATCACCCGTCACCCTCCCCAGCTCAGGGTCCCTCTACAGTCCCATGCCAGAGCATGGTCCTGAGGAAAATTAACTTGGAATTTTTAAGACAAGGAGGCAAACACTATCTACCAGACACCATCAAGAGTGGATAAAGGTGTTCTTGCTAGGACTAGAGGATAAAAAGGTCAGGCTTTCCAAAGAAAGAGCTAATGCTAGTGGAGAGAGAAGAACTCTGTGGATTAAAGGTGTGAGCTCCTTAGACATCTGGGGCCCTGAGGGGAGGGAGCACCCACGCATGGGAAAAGGAGCCAGAGGGGCGAAGTGAGGGTACTGGAGCTGGATCCCGGAGGGAGCCCCCGGACCAGAGGGAAGCCACGAGGTAACTTTCCTGCCCTGTACAACACACCAGGGATTGGTGGCTGGCCTTCTGGATTTCCTTGAGATCTGGCTTGACCAAAACCAGACCATGAAATCAATTACTGAGTGCAGTGTTAGCCATCACGCCTGGTATGCAAGCAAGGGAATGACTGCTCTGGCCTTCACTCCTTCCCCCGCAAGGAGGTGCCCACAGACATGGGGAACTCTGACAGGAAGTGACCCTGGCTTGGTCTCAGTTCGCCTTCCCTGTTCATCTCCTCATCCATTTCTCCCACACACTTGACGCCAGGTCACCTGCTGCTCCCCAAACACACCGTGCTCTTTGGTGCCTCCGCGTCATGGTGCAGGCTGGGGCCCTGGCTGGCAGACCTTCGCTGCTCCTCCTTCAGAAGTCCCGCCCTTCCTTCAAAATCCAACACGAATGCTGTCTCCTCTGAAATGCCCCCAGACCTCCCAGGGAGGGTCAGCCACAGCCTGCTCCATGCACCTTATCCCTGTCCCAACATGGCTCTCATCACATGGTAACCCACAAAGGCAGACTGTCCTTCTGTGGTCGTGTGGAAGGTATTCAGCCACATGTGTCAAATGGACAGGGAACAGCAAAGGAAGGGAAAGCTTTTTGAGAGAGTAGGAAAGCTAGTTCCTACCCATTCAGAGAAGAGGAGCTAGGCACCCTTGACCTGTCCTAAAGGAGAGTCCACCCTAAGAGAGGAGAATAAGGAAGCTCCGGATGGTGAATGCCCATCAGTGATCCCACTAAAAAAGAAACTGGGGAGGCACCTAAGAAATCAGCATGATGGCACAGAACACTCCCCAACAAGCTCATCCCAACAGGCGTGTAGAGATGTTTGAAGGGGAACAACACAGCCAAGGGTGTACTTGGAAAAACGCTAAGGCCAGTGGACAGGGGTCATTAGATAAGCTCTAGGTGTGAAGAACAGGGAGGTAGCATTGGGCTAACCCTACAGAAGACCCAGGCAAAGCCAACAACTCAACTGCTATGTCATTTGCCCTTTCCCATCAAGAAAACAGTCATCAAACTGGAAAGGGCAGGATGCTTGAGAAGAAATGGAAGCCAAGACAGACACTGAGGGTATGAGAGACCTTGGCCTTGTTGGGAATCTCAGGGGTCCAGGCCAGAGGCACAAATCCTAGGACCCCATGGCCATGGCCAAGGAAATAAACACCCCTGGAGATCCATGAGAAATATAGACAGTAGAAGAGTTTCCAGAGCCTGAGACATGAAAACGTCCTCATTTTCAAAGGGGAGAGATTTAGACTTCTCCAACTTAAACTTGATATCAATCTCCTATGAACCTCTAGAATGAATTCTAAAATGTGTGTGAGAGGCATGGAGCCAGCAAGATTTCCCTAAGGAAAAGTCAAACCCAATAGATCTTATTCCACGGCTGTGTTACCAAACTACTAAAGGATGCCACAGATGCCATTTGACCAAGACTTTCTTTGGAAGACGGATTTTTTTCCCCTCTCTTTGGAAATGCTTTTTTTCTGACATTCTTAAAAATAAGACAGAAAAATGTGGGCCAAATGATGCCATGGTTAACTGGATTTTAAAATAACTGAGCCTCTTGAAACACAAATTATTTATTAGTGGAGTGATGAGATCAGCCTGGTGGGAAGGCACCAAGGAAGATCTAGCTCTTGGACGAGGACTCTTTTCTTGGCTCTGTCTGCCTTAATGTGTTTTATCAATGATTTACACTGAAATGTTGTAAAATAATTAAACTGAAAGTTTATCAGGTCTGCAGATAACCCAAAGCTGGGGCGTCAGTAATATATCCACTTATCCATTTGGACACCTCCAATATATGGATAGGAGAATCAAGTTTCAAAGCACCCACAGTGACCTAAAATGATGAGATGGAACCACAATAACATTTCACAGGAAAAAGGGGAATCATTAACTCTTGCGTTCAGTTTCAAAAATTCAGCTGCCCAAATACAGGAAGTTGGAGGACAGGGGATGCATGTCTCACTTGAAGGCATTCACGTAAAAAAACCCAGGGAGCTTTGAAGGGGCAAACATTGTGAAATGGCTTCTAAAAATAACACGTAAACTAGTACAATATTAGGCTGCAGGAAGAGAAGTCTGTATCTGTAACCTTCCTCCCCGCCTCTCTGTTTTCTGGATTCTGGACTAAGGATGCTGTTTCCCCAACTTTCTCACATGCCATAAATGTCAGTTCACTAATCATCCCGACCACTAAATTGTTGTCATATGACAGACATGTGGCACATGGAAGACAATTGGATACGTGCAGCCCAGAGGGCAGAATCAGGGCCAATCAAGAGCAGAAGTCATGGGAAGAAGATTCAAGTCAGCTTTCCAATACGGTTGTTCAATAATGGAAATGCCTGCCCTAAAAAAGAGTGAGCTCCCTGCCTCTAGAAGTATTCAAGTAGAGGCTACGTGCCCCCCGTCAAGGATATTAGAGAAAGGGCTCTTATTCTGAGCATAAGGTTGGCCTTGGGCTCCCTATTGAATCTAAGAGTCTATCATCAACTCATGTCAAGTTCAACCCTCTTACCTTGGTCTTCAAAGCCCCCTTGTTTCCTGGGACCCCTCGTAGATTCTGTGATCTACCTGCTACCCACACCTCTCCTCCTGCTCTCACATGGAATTTCAGTCCCCACCCTCTGTCCATCTCTGCTCCTGTATCCCTTGCTCCATTACAAACTGGGCAACAAGGGGAACAGTGTAACAGTCCAAGGACCAGGTTTTAATTTCAGAACTGCCTCTAACTAGCTGTGTGACCATGGGCAAGTTACTCAGAGCCTCAGTGTCCCTGACTATAAAAGGGAGACAATAATAGAACCTATATTATGGAGTTGTTGAGAGGATTATGTAAAAAGCTTAGCTCAGTTCCTGGCCCATCATAAGCACATAAACATGGAAGCGAGTACTGATCCAGGTCCAGGTGCTGTATTCTATCAATTAAGTTGCACTAGTGAATTCTGATCAGACTTCCAGGGGGAATCCCCAAAGCTGTATGTGAATGTAAGTATCCCTGTCCATTGGCTATCTTACTTCTGCATAAAGATGCCTCAAGACCTCCATCTCCTCTATCAGGATGTCTATCATGCCATGCAGATCCATTTGGCCCATGTATGCAGCACCCACATCCTGGGGGCGAGAGAGAGAGCAGGGCGGTTGGCTCAGCCCCCAGGGCTCTCGCCTCTCTCCGAGTCAGCCCAGCACCCTGGCAGCCGAAGACCACCTGCCCGCACTCCCTGCCACCTCGTTCACCTTCTGGAGCATCACAAACTCGTTCTCTGCGGCAGTGTGCTTGTTGCTTTCATCCTCATACCTGTTACACAGGGAAGACTCAGCCCAGGCTCCGCCCAGTTCTGCCTTTTAAGACATTGAACTCAGTTGGCTTTAAGGAAGCCCTGATGGGTCCCACAATGGCCAAGAACACCTTTGGGGAGCAGTTCTGTAATGCAGCTAACCAATGAAGAAACAGGGATACAGTCTTTAAACATTCCTCCCACTTCCTTTGAGGAAATGAGCACAGTATTTGTGCAATAATATGGCAATTCAGAGCAGCCATCTCTTTGGATCAGCGCCCTTGGGAGGCTTTATGGGAACAGGTTGAAGATGTGTCAACAATGATTAACCTTTGCGTTCACTTTCTACAATAGGATGTCACTGAAAACACCAACTTCTCTTCAACTGCTTTTGCAGAGAATTTAAGGTTTAGAAATTGCCAGTGTCAAGCAATGGGAAAAGATATGAAAGTTTATACCTTAAACTCACAAATATACAGACCAACCAATCATAATATGTGAACCTTATTTGCATCTTGATTCAAGCAAACTGTATTTTTAAAATTTATGACATTTATGGAACAATTGGAAATTCAATTGTTGATTGGATAGTTGGTGATACTGAGGATTATTGTTTCAAAAGATTTAGGTGTTCTTAGGGCATTGTGTTTGTGTGTTATTAAGTCACGTTATGCAGATGAACTATATGAATATATCCAGTAAAAATAGTTGTGAATGAAATGACATGATGGCTGAGATTTGCTTCAAGACAATAAGGGAAGAGGAAAAGCGAGTGAGTAGGGGTGTAGACAAAATAAGATTGGCTATGAGTAGACAATTATTAAAGTTGGGTAATGAGAACATAAATGTTCATTACACTTTTCTCCCTACCTTATAATATTTTTTCATCTTACAATAGTACACAGTGTGACAATCCTCCAGGAGGCAATGGGTCCAGGACCTGAGCCCCCGAGGGAAGCAGCTCTGTCTGGACACTCCCCCAGCTGGGTCCCTGGACCCAAGAATAGGTTGGCCCTCTCTGGGGAGATTTCCCACGCTGACCCTTCCCCATCCCCACATGGCCCCAGCCTATCCAGCTCTCCTCACTTGCTCTTGAAGTCCTCAGCGAGATCCTGCACGTTCTTCAGCTGAGTCCAGCCTCCCCTGCTCGCTCTGGAGGTTGTCCAGCTTCCCCCATAGGTTGTTGATGAAGTACTCAAAGAGGGGCTCCAGATTGTTCCAGATGATGCCCAATTTCTGGCCCTGCTCCTGTAGCATCGCCCACTTGTTCTCCAGCACCTTGTTCTGCTGCTCCAGGAACCGCACCTGAGCCAGAGCAAGAAGGGTGGCTGGCGCCAGCCCCAGCCCCAGGAGGGACCAAGGACCTGGCCCATCGTCACCATCTGTCTTGACCAGGACACCACAGGGCAGTGCAGGGCCTCTGTCTTGCTGTGGAGAGGAGTTCCTGAGTGAACAGTCTTTGCTGGAAAAGACAGTCCAATCCAATGACGAGGACTCTAAAGAGTTAATAAACATAAAAGCCCAGCTCCGGAACTTCCCTGGTGGCGCAGTAGTTAAGAATCCGCCTGCCAATGCAGGGGACATGGGTTCGAGCCCTGGTCTGGGAAGATCCCACACGCCGCGGAGCAACTAAGCCCGTGCACCACAACTACTGAGCCCGTGCTCTAGAGCCCACGAGCCACAACTACTGAAGCCCGCGTGCCGAGAGCCCATGCTCCACAACAAGAGAAGCCACCGCAATGAGAAACCCCCACTCAGAGCAACTAGAAAAAGTCCACATGCAGCAACAAAGACCCAACGTGGCCAAAATAAATAAATAAATTAAAAAAAAAAAAAGCCCCGCTCAGTCAGTCATTTACTTCCTGACCCAGGAAGAAGTCAAGTCACTTCTTCCTGGGTCTCCCTTTCTCACTTATCCTGGGTAACTCAAACTAGACCAATGTTTCTGAGCCTCAATTCTGCATCAAAATCAAAATTTTTAATGCAGATACATATATAGTATACGTGTATATATAGGTACATATGGATATATACAAATATACATACAGAAAGAGAGAGGAAGAAAGCAAATGTGACAAAATGCTAAAAATTGGTGGATCTGGGTGAAAGGAAATATAGGAATATGTTGTACCATTATTGCAACTTTTCTGTAAATTTGACATTTTTAAATTATTTTATTTTATTTTTTTTTTTTGCGGTATGCGGGCCTCTCACTGCTGTGGCCTCTCCCGTTGCGGAGCACAGGCTCCGGACATGCAGGCTCAGCGGCCATGGCTCACGGGCCCAGCCGCTCTGTGGCATGTGGGATCTTCCTGGACCGGGGCACGAACCCGTGTCCCCTGCATCGGCAGGCGGACTCTCAACCACTGTGCCACCAGGGAAGCCCCACATTTTTTTAATTTTTAAAATATGGATGTCCAGCCCTATTTCTACAGACTCAGAAGGGTGCTCATGGCGTGAACTTAATGGGCCCCCAGGGGGGTTCTCTGCCCAACCAGGATTCCAGGATACCAGACACGGACAACCTGTCAGGCCCCAGCTCCCAGACCATGGTTCTGAGAGTCTGAGAAGGTTTTGCTTGTTTGACCTCTGAGACAGTCCCACAAAAGAAACAAAAGTCACTAGGGGAAAAGGTGAGGAGGTGGGCAGAACAGCTTGCCTCACCCTTTGCCATCAGGTCTCTCCAGATCCCACCTCCACAGCACCCCAGGCCCACAGTCACATGGCCCCAGGGCACTAGGCAGCAGTGACAAAAAGACCTCTTTATGCCACGAACTTGAGTCCCAGGGCTACCTCTGCCTCCAAGTACCTATATGATCCTGGGCAAATCACTCAACCTCTCCAGACCTCAATTTTCTCTTCTTAAAAATGGACACACGGGACTTCCCTGGTGGTCCAGTGGTAAAGAATTTGCCTTCCAATGCAGGGGACGCAGTTTCTATCCCTCGTCAAGGAACTAAGATCCCACGTGCCGCAGGGCAGCTAAGCCTGTGCGCCACAACTAGAGAGAGAAAAAAAAAACTGCACGCCACAACTAGAGAGAAGCCCACATGCCGCCACCAAGACCAGACACAGCCAAAAATAAGTAAATAAATAATCCTTCAAAAAAAAAAAGGAACACACTATCACTAGACTGATTTCTAATGAGACACTGTGGGTATCATATGAGAAAGGGGACATGAATATCCTTTGGGAACCCACAAATCACTGAACCAAGGTATGGTCATCCACCAGGATTTTCCTCATCATGGTCCCACTGCCTGGGGGGGGCTCGGGGTAGAGGTAGACAATGCAGCAAAGTGGACCTGGAAATGCCAGAGATTACTACAAGAGCTTCCCTAGTTGGCCTGAGGGCAAGAGGAGGAGTCAGGACACTCCCGATCTGGGACAGATCAAACTGCATATCCCCGGGTCATGGTGACCTGGTGACCACCATGCTCATTTTCCACCCCAAACTGAGCTCCTTTGTTGGAACAGCGAGGAAGAATTGGAGAAGGGAAAAGGAGACTTCCCCTAGGACCCCCCCCACCATTGTGTCCTGATCACATCTTTGTCCTTAGACCTCCTCCAAAACCAAGAGAACAGGCAACAGATGGGGTTCCTTGGAGACTTGACACTTGAGCCCGTTTTCCCAGCTATAAAACAACAAGAGGCAGTGAGGGCCACCCCACTAAGAAGAGCAATGAGGACAATTCGCTGTTTAATTGGGGGACAAGGCTGCCGTGTAACCCCATTAATGACGACTATAAGAAAGGCTGCAACACGGTCAAGCTAGGCTGGGCCAACAGGCCTCGTGAGTGGACTCGAGATTCACCATCAACTACAGTAAAGACGGTCCAGCCATTCGGGTCCAGGCGTCCCACGCTCAGGCCAGAAGTGCTCCAAAGGTCATTCCATCCACTTCAGGCCCCAGTGCACATGGGCTGCACCAGCCTCCACCCAGCCCACCCTCTCTTAGGGGCCTGGCTTGCACTCCATGGCCCCTCCCTGCCTCCTTCCACCTCGGCCCACCTTGTCGATGAAGGAGGCAAACTTGTTCAGGGTCTTGATCTGCTCCCGCCCCTGGGTGCGCACCCGCTGGATCTCTGGGTCGATCTCCACACTGAGGCAGGTCAGCAGGCTCTGGTTGACAGTGACCTGCTGGATGCCTCCAGGAGGACAGGCAGGCCCGAACGTCTGCCTGCCAGCCCCCGGGCCCATATAGGCCCCACCACCAAGGCCGAAGCCTCCCAGGGCCTGTCCAGATGAGGTCCCTCCAGCCACGCTCACCGAGATACTCTTGCTGGCCCCCAAGTTATAGAGGCTCCGGCTGCGAAAGCCGCCTGTGCTGGGGCCACAGCGGGCCCTCCCCCCGCTGCCACCACTCCGGGACGCGGTCACCCAGCTGATGCTGCTGGGGGCCCGGGAGCCGCCCCCTCCGCTGGCAGAGTGAGAGCTGAAGGCCCCTTTGGTGGAGTACGTCTGCTGAGACACGGAGGACCTCATGGCTGCAGCAGGGCTGGAGTGCAGGCCGGGAGAGCTGGGAAAGAGCACGGTGAGCTGCTGGGCCACTGATGGCTTTTTTATCTTTTCCCAGCTCCTGGGCTCCACAGACACTCCTGCCCCATCGCCCCTGGAGAGAGGGAGGGGCCCTGTTGGTCAGGGGAGTCTCCTCTCCCATAGCGGGAGGGAGGGGCTGCTCCCAGTTATTGCCTGAGCTCCAGAGCTGGGGCTGAGCCGAGACTGTCTGGGGCAGGATGCCACCTCCTTCTCCCCCCTGGGGCGCTCCTGACTTGGAACAGGATGATAGGGGCTGCCATGGCCACCGCCACCACGCAGTGACTGGCTGGCCTCCTCCCACCCAGGCTTTGTGGCCACCATCAGTGGGGCTCTGTTCTGGGGTTGGTCCCAGTCCCCTGTGGTAAGCCAAGGCCCCAGGGCCCAGGCTGTGCGGTGGTGAGGGCAGAGGCATTGGGCAAGGGGCTGTGGAGAGGGTGCCCAGACCTGTTCCAGTCCCACCTTCCCGGCCCATGGCCTCGGTGCCTCCTGGCAGGTCCAGGGTGTAGGGGCACAGGTGACAGCCTGTGGTGGCAGGGGGCAGGCAGCCTGATCTTTTGTCATACGCTGGCAGACTGTCTGCTCGGTGGAGATCCTGTGCTGGGCAAAGGGGATACAAAGACAGAAGAGGGTCCCTGCCCAGGCTCCCGGGAACTAAGATTCCTCATGCCACACAGTGCAGCAGAAAAAAAAGAAAAAGGAAGACGTAAGTGTCCAAGAAAAGCCCCAAGAGGCCTATGGACACCCCAGTCTTCCCAGCCTGCGGAGCCCCAGTGCTCAATCCAGAAAGGCCAGGGGGTTCCTCAAATCACATCGCAGAGTCTCCTCCACGCCCATTCACCTCAGGCTGCTGGGACCAAACATATCCCCAAGGGAGAAATGGGAGACATCAGTGTTAGTCAAGTGTTAGGACGAGGGAGTTTTGAGGACCTGAGTTAGAGATGATTCCTCCTCACCCACCTTAGCTTTCAGCAAGGAAGGGGCACCAAGAGGAGAGAGACTTGCCTGAGGAAGGAGCAGAGACAGCACGTGCTGTGGTCCTCACACAGCTGCCAGGGCTAGAGCTGGGACTCTCAGCAACTGTGTCCCCAGGATCCCAAAGGAAAGGACATGGGACCACCCCCACAGGAAGGCAGGCAGAGAGCGGGCCACTCCAGGAGGCTGTGGGATCCTTTCTGGGCCTCTGGGAGGCTACAAATGGCTCCCAGTTGCCTGAAGGAGTTGAACCCAGCCTCCCATGGAGGATGGGGGTGAAGGTGCTCACAGAACTAGTCCCTTAATGCCCAAGAAGGATTCTTCTCCCTGCTTAGAGTTAGAACACCAGGCACTTGGGGGAGCTGGGCTGGGAGATGAATCCCCACTGAGGTGTATGTCCTCGGGCAACATTCAGCCTCTCTGGGCCCCTTCACCTCTGCCTATAAGCAAGGCCCGCCAGGGAAATCCTTTCAAAAATCACTGACCCCCACCTCTAAACACACGCTTTGACATGGCCCTGCCCACCAGATGGACAAGACCCAGCTCCACCCACCAGTGGGCAGGCATCAGCCCCTCCCACTAGTAAGCCTGCACAAGCCTCTTAGGTCAGCCTCACCCACCAGGGGGCAGACACCAGAAGCAAGGGGAACTACAATCCTGCAGTCCATGGGACCACAAACACGGAAGTCAGACAAAGTGAGATGGCAGAGGAATACGTTCCAGACGAAGGAACAAAATAAAACCCCAGAAGAACAACAAAGTGAAATGGAGATAGGCACTCTACCCGAAAAAAATTCAGAGTCATGATAGTAAAGATGATACAAGATCTCAGAAAAATAATGGAGGCACAGACAGAGAAGATACAAGAAATATTTAACAAAGAGCTAGAAGGTTTAAAGAACAAACAAACAGGGCTTCCTTGGTGGTGCAGTGGTTGAGAGTCCGCCTGCAGATGCAGGGGACACGGGTTCGTGCCCCGGTCCGGGAGGATCCCACATGGCTTGGAGCGGCTGGGCCCATGAGCCATGGCCGCTGAGCCTGCGCGTCCGGAGCCTGTGCTCCGCAGCGGGAGAGGCCACAACAGTGAGAGGCCCGCGTACCGCAAAAAAAAAAAAAAAAAAGAACAAACAAACAGAGCTGAACAATAAAATAACTGAAGTGAAAAATACACTAGAAGGAATCAATAGCAGAATAAATGAGGCAGAAGAACAGAAAAAAAAATTGCTGACACACCGTCCCAGAACTGAGCCATCACTTCCACTAACCTTTGTCTCCTGTCCCTGAGGCTATAATCACTTTCTCAGCTCCCTTATCTCTCCCCACGGAGCATGAGAGGGGGAGACAGTGGCAACTGGGGAAGGGAGTGATGTCAGCCATCTGAGTCAGGCGCAGCCAGGATGGTGACAGTAGAGTCAGCTGCAAACACACACTCCCCCTCTCCCCAGAGACTGACATCCTCCAGTATTTACCTGGTGCTCTGTTCCAGGCTTTGTGCCGGGAGCTGGTAACAGGCGCTCAGGCAGCCCAGGGCCCACTCTAACCGTTATTGCTTGGAGACAGTCTCACCAGTCCCAGCCCAGACAGCATGGAGCCACTGTGCCTCCTCCCGTCCAACTCTCCACTCATCTTTATACAGGACACCCAAACTCAGACCTCCTTAGTGTAGGAGGCGTGGTTCCCTCCCCACCTCTGCTGCTTGGACCAAGGGCTTCCATCTCTGAGACCTTCCCCTGTCCAGGGGCTCTCCCTGCACAGGACGCAAGGACAGAGGGGACAGAGTGCTGCTGCCGCTATGGAAAGGATGAGGGGAGACAGCCTATGGCATCAACCAGGCACCCAACGTGAGTCAGGCTGAGCGATAGGAAAGATGCAGAGGTGAAGAAAACAGCCACTGCCCTTGAGGAGCCCCATCCAGGGCAGCGCTTTCTCATCTAGTAGGAATAATTATTATAGTCATCATTTATTGAGCACTTACTTTCCATGCAATAATGCATCCAATCCCTATGCTGGGGATGCTCCGTTTGCATCCTTTCTGCCCCAGATCCATTCCCTGACCTCCTTGACCCCTGCAGGCTGCTCCCTGCCTCTCTGGCTTCCGGAGGAGGGGGTTGGCCCAGGAGGGGACACTAGCAGGAGATCTGAGAGAGAGGTGGCTATTTCCTCCTGGCCCCCTCCCTGCTCCAGAGGTGGCTGCCTTCCTCTGTGATTACAGCTTCTTACCATCCCCGCACCTCTATCACCCAATCAGTCATCCATTCTTCCTCTTGTCTCTTCAGCTCTACTCAGAGCCACCATCTCGTCCTGATTTTCCTGGGACTGTCCTGCTTTAACACTGAAATTCCCACACCCCGGAAAACCCCTGGGCCCTGGACAAAGAAAAGGTTGGCCACCCCTGTTCAGGGGGAGTGGGGGGTTGGGGTGGGTGGCAATGGCTTCCCACAACTGCCTGCCTCTGGCCTCTCTGTCCTGTGTTTGTGCCCTTAGCCACATCCACACCTCTGTAAGGAATCCTTTCATTAAAGTCCATTTAGTTGAACTATCTTGGGTAAATTGGTTTCCTTCTAGGACCCTGAATGGTCCCATCCCCACACAGCACGGTGAGGTAGGTATCATTATTACTAAAATCTTTTCACAGGTGAGGAAACTGCGGCACAAAGAGGTCAAGTACTTGGTCAAAGTCACACCACCAGTGAATAGCAGAGCCAGGATTCAAGCCCAGGAATTCTAGCTCCAGGGCCATGTGCTTACCCACTCATGTCTCCCTCATAGAAGGCAAAGGCTGAAAAGCTCCTTCTTAGATACTTTTGATGGAGAGAACTGTGGGTCTGAGAAAAGGGCTGGCCTCCCCATAAAGGAGAGGGCAATAGCGTGACCTCCTGCAGCTCAGGCCATGGAGTTGGGAGTTGACCAGGTGGAGACAGGGAAGAGGGAAGGAGCAGTGCAGGAGCTGATGGGCTGCTGGAGAATGAGAAGGTGACCCTCCCGCCCTCTTAGCACCTGGCCCTGATGCCCACACTCCTGGCTTCATGCAGAGCTTCCTGCAGAAGAGGGAAGGAGAAGATGTTTCCAGGGTCATGTTCAGACAGGCCCAGAGATAGGATGAGCGCCAAGGGTCAGGAGGGATGGGGCCTGGTTCCAGTCCCAAGTACCCATCAAGCCTCCAGGCACAAGCTGAGCTGCTGATTCCCATCCAGGGTGCAGGAGAAGAGCCTGCCCAGAGGTCCCAGGCTAATAGGAAACCTGCGTTCCAGACAAGAACCGGACAGAAACAGAGCCAAGAACAGCAACGGGTGCAGCCAGACTGCGCCAGGGACAAGAAGGGTCTCGTGCATTCTGACATGGAGAATTGGGGAGGTTTCCAGGTAGGACAAAAACTGGTGCAGACTTGGGAAGAAGGAGGAACAGGGATGAATGGGGCTGTCCTGGGTCAGGAGTAGAGCCCACTGTAGGCAGTTAAGCAGGGAGCAAGATACAAGAGATACTAAAACATCAGTGGGATGGAGGAGATGGAGGGCATCCCAGGGAGCGTAGTGGAGGGTTGGAAAGAATCCCTTGATGAGCTGATTGGGGTGAGGAGTGAGATGTCCACAGGACCTACCCAAACAACCATAGATATTCCATAAATTGCCTCCCGAGGAGAGTGAGCTGGGTAGCTGCATAGCTTTTGTTTTGCTGGGTGAGCTGTGCAATCCTGGGGCAGAGCTGAATTGCTGGAAGGAGCGGCAGAGAAGCCGCACATTGTCAAAAGGAGCCTTCATCTCTGGCCTGCAACCTGTCCTCTAAATGCCCTTTCAACACATATTTAAGGCTATGGCTTAGCATCATTGCTGAATTATTAACCTGCCCAGGAGAAGGGTCAGGTTAAAGCTCAGAGGCGAGAGATGGGGGTGAGGTGACAAGACCCAGGTTTGCCACCCTGGGTAGAGCTGGAGCCAGCACATCACTGGGAGGGGACTGGATGAAGTGACAGAACACAGAGGACCTCAGCACAGAGGGGTTATGCAGAAGACACCAGAAACAGAAGGGGTGAGAAAGATACATTAGGAGGGCACAATAGGTCTGATCTTGTTTGCCAGAGTAGCCCTAGTCCTGGCACTCAATAAAATTTATGGGAGGGAGGGAGGGGGGAGGGGGACGGAGAGCGAAAGGAAGACCCACTACCAGGAGAACTGGGTGCTGCTTTATTTCACAGGAAATAATTGGACAGAAATACAGAAATGGAGGCCCAGAGGCTGCTGAAGAGGGCAAGGATGGTGTCCCTTGGTTCCAGCCCTCAGGCTCTTGTCAGTGGGCCTCAGGCCTCTCCCTTGGGATGCAGATGCAGTCTGGCCAAGCCCAACCAGGAGTTTTCCTAGCTCGGCTGAAGGCTGTGGAGAGAGGAGAGGACGAGCCTGGCTGGAGGCTCCGCGCTGTGCTCCTTGGTTAGTGTAGGCAGCGGACAAATGAGATGCAAATACGTGGAACTAGGCCAGACTGGGCAAGCATTCAGAACAGCAGGCCGGACCCGACTGACTTCTGCAGAGTCCCCTGTGGGCTGGCTCGGGCTGTGGGCAGTGGACACAGAGCTGGCCATGCAGGGATGGGAGTGATAAGAGTGAGAGAAGAGCTGAGAGGGCTCAGGAAGGCGGGAGGGCGGGAGGAGCAAATGGCCTCCGGGTCACTCAGTATGTGATGGACGTCTTCAGACTTGACTCGACCGTCTTCTTCAGGATGGTGTGGCAGGTGGAGCTGGAGCCAGAGCCGGACACAGAGCAAGAGCCCAAAACAGGGCCCTGCCCAGAGCCCAGGATGACGTTGGAGTCACCGGTCACGATGCTGGAGCAGTTGGACCCAAAGCTGCCATTCCCGCCTCCGAGTCCACAAGTGCCCACCAGGCCACCATCTGCTCCTCCAGACACGATGGTGCTGCCTTCCCCAACAGCTGCCAGGAAAGGCACCAGGGTCACAGCAGGTCCTCGATTCCCCAGGGGGCCCCTCTCCCAAAGTCCCCTGATACTCACAGATAGTGACTTGACCGGTGTACTCCCCAGACGTCCTGGAGGCAAAAGGACGAGAGGAAGAAATGCTAAGAAGGGCTGCAGAAAATATGTTCCCAGGTGCTTTTAAGCCTCTTAGAGCAGCTCACCACCCTCTGAGCAGATAAAATCCCCAGTCCCCAATTTTAAATCCCTCCCAGCAGAATGGGTGGCCCTCGGTGGCTCACAGCGTCAAGAAACCTCTCAGCATCCTAGGGACTTCCCTGGTGGCGCAGTGGTTGAGAATCTGCTTGCCAATGCAGAGGGCACAGGTTCGAGCCCTGGTCCGGGAAGAACCCACATGCCGCAGAGCAACTGAGCCCGTGCGCCACAACTACTGAGCCCACGCACCTAGAGCCCGTGCTCCGCAACAAGAGAAGCCACCGCAATGAGAAGACCGTGCAGCGCAACGAAGAGTAGCCCCCGCTCGCCACAACTAGAGAAAGCCCGCTTGCAGCAACGGAGACCCAACGCAGCCAAAACTAAATAAATAAATTTATTTTGACAGAAAGAAAGAAATCTCTCAGCACTCTGTGTTGGCCTTGCACCCCCCCACCCCCACCTCCGTCACACATCCTCAGGGCCCTCTGACCAGCCCCACCTGCTCTCCTCGCCCTCCAGCAGCCTGCGGTAGGTGGCGATCTCCACATCCAAGGAGAGCTTCGAGCTCATCATCTCCTGGTACTCGCGCAACAGCCGCGCCACGTCCTGCTTGGCGGTTCTCAGAGCGGCCTCCAGCTCGGCCAGCTTGGTCTGAGCATCCTTGACGGCCAGCTCCCCACGCTGCTCGGCATGGGCGATGGCAGCCTGCAGTTTGTCATTCTAGAGAGGGGTAGAAATAAGGGAAGAAGTGGCTGTAAGCCCGACACAGACTCCCAAAGCACCTACTGTGGATATAACTTAAAGGCTGAGATGGACCATAATCTCAAGAGCTCAAAATGATTCCTGGCCATGGCCAGCTCTTCTCATTGTCAAAGAGAGTATTGCCTCTTCTGCTTCTTTAACTCCCAGAGTGGGTTAAGTAGCATCTCAAAAACGTCAGGTCCATCAAGAACTTCAGAAAATAATCTTATTTGGAGATAGGGTCTTTGCAGATGTAATTAGTTAAGGATCTCAAGATGCTATCACACTGTATTTAGGGTGAGCCCTATATCCAGTGACTGGTGTCCAAGAAAAAGATGAGACAGACACTGAGATGACGCCGTGTGAAGATGGAGGCAGAAATGGGAGTGATGCACCACCAGACGAGGAATGCCGAGGAACTTCCGGAGCCAGAGGCCAGGAAGAGGTGAGGAAGGATTCCCCCAGCTCCTTCAGAGTGAGTGTGGCTGCCCGCACCTGAGTTCAGACTTCTAACCTCCAGAACTGACAGAATAGATTTCTGCTCTCTCAAGCCACCAAGTCTGTGACACTTTGTATGGCAGCCACAGGAAATGAATGCAGCTCCTTCTCCACTTTCTCCCATGATCTTGCCCTATTTCTCCCCACCCTGTCGACCCTCAGCACCTTCCCTGCAGCACTTCTCTCTCCTAGGGTACTTAAAGCTCTTCCTGTCCCGTACGGGTCATTATCTACAAGTCTCATCTTGAGGGCCACGTGTCCTTGAGGTTTTTGGAACAGCCCCATTTCAAATACTTTATCCTGATGTTGTCAGAGTCTCATGGGCCTCAGTTTGGGGTCTGAAAAACATTCTCTGTGCTCACCTCTCCAATCCGACAGAAAACTCCTAGAGGAAGGACGGCATCCCTGTCCAATCAGCCATCTAGTTGATTTTCCCTCACGTTCGGTTCAAGAAAGAAGACATTCCCTAAAGGCTCTCTTTCACTTACCACAAAGCACCCCATGGATGAGGAACAGGGTCTCCATTCTACAGGTGAAGAAACTGAGGCTAGGAAAGGAGGTGAGTGGCGGAGCTGAGACCCTAACCCAGAACAGTTGAGGCCCAGTCCACCGCTCTTACTGTAGCCTCAGTTCATCAGGCTTGTGCATGAAAAGGAGGAGTGAGAGGGGGCTGTGACCCCAAGAAGGATTCTCCCAGGAAAGGCACCTTGCTATGCAGGGGGGACTGTGTTTCCCAGACATGGGGACATAGTGACTCTCCTAAGTGCTGGCCACTGGTCTCTGAGACTCCACGCACTTCATTGTCACCTGGGTGAACTTAGTTGAGAAAGCAGGTTTCTTGCCTCCACATTTTTTTTTTTTTTTTTTTTTGCGGTACGCGGGCCTCTCACTGCTGTGGCCTCTCCCGTTGCGGAGCACAGGCTCCGGACGCGCAGGCTCAGCGGCCATGGCTCACGGGCCCAGCCGCTCCGCGGCATGTGGGATCTTCCCGGACCGGGGCACGAACTCATGTCCCCTGCATCGGCAGGCGGACTCTCAACCACTGCGCCACCAGGGAAGCCCTCTTGGCTCCACCTTTAGAGACTCAGATTCCCTCTCTCTGGTGGGAAGCCCAGGAATCTGCATCTTATCAGACACCCCCAGAGAACCCCAAAGCTTCCAGAGCAAAAAGTCCACATTTATGGGCAAAACACCGTGGCAGCAAATTGAGTAATAGGACCTGGTCACCCTCATCTCAGGTCCTTCCTCACACTCTGAAGGAGAGCAGGTCAGAATGGTTGGAGACTGAGTCTGGCCTTTGAATGGTCTGTGCTTGCATGTGGACAGGGCACCCATGGCTTGAGAGTCAGGCTGAAGTGCTTGAGGAAACCGCCAGACTCTGTGGTCTCAGCTCTCAACCCTCTGTTGATCCCCAAAAAACGATGCTTTGGGCTTGGGGAAAGTGAGGGCAAAGACACTTGAAAACTTAAGAATCTGTAATCCTCACACCTAGAAGTCAGGTCTCCAGGAGAAGCAGGAACCACCTCCCTGCCCTTGCCATTTTCTCCCTCCACCTCTCCCAGCTCCTCACACCCACAGCATCACCTGACCCTAAGGGGGTCTCGGCACCCCACCGTCCTGCCCATGTCCCCCACTCCCTGAGATCCTGGTACTCTCCCTCCCTAACACGGGACCAGGAAATTCAGCGTGTGGCC
Source organism: Leucopleurus acutus (assembly GCF_964270905.1). Lineage (NCBI taxonomy): Eukaryota > Metazoa > Chordata > Mammalia > Artiodactyla > Delphinidae > Leucopleurus > Leucopleurus acutus. The sequence goes on from NC_139152.1 coordinate 43,195,898, forward strand.
TTAGAGTCCTTACTGGGCTTGACAAGTAAGTATCAAAAGAAGAGATAAGAAAAGAGATGAATTAACCCTCTCCCCAAGGAGCTGAAAGCAAGACGTGCGTGTAGACACGGAATGCAGCGTGAGGGCTGGGGCCAGGGTTGGCAGTGCAGAGCCCATGCAGCTAGAATTCCCAGGAGGAGAGCTGAACGCCTCTGAAACGGGGCTTGAAGTTCTCTCCACCCCAAATTAGCCAAACCCCCAGCCAGTTATCAAAGTTTCACACAAACCCAGCAGTGACCCTGGCACAAAGGTGGTAAGACAGAGGGCTTGAGGCTCTGGCACCCTCACCTGCTTTTTGAGGTTCTCAGTCTGACTCTGCAGCTTCTGAATTGCCTGCTGCAGCTGAGTGATCTGGACTTTGGTCCCCTTCATTTGGTCCCCATGAAGCTGGGCAGACACCTGAAGCTCCCGGTACTGATGGGGGATGGGGTGACACCGTCAGTGGAGAGGACCCTCACCTTTGACCCCAAGACCATGAGGAACACCATGGCCCCGGTTCTCTGCCTCCTCACATCCTCATTTGGGAAGCGGGTTAAAACGCTTGGAAAACCAGGACATGGTGGGATGTGGTTGCGGAAGTCTGGGCTCATCTCCCACAGTTTCCCTGCATTGCCTCCCTCCTGGAGAGGGGAAACATGGTGTCCACCCAGCCCTGGTGCTTCAGAGAGGTTATTACAACTGCCCAACGGGACCAAGGTGGACGACCACCCTGGGGGGGCAGGCAGGGAGACCCAGCCATTTCCAGCATGGTGCCTGTCCCCCGGCCCTGGCACCTTGGTCTGGTACAGCATCTCGGCCTCAGCTTTGCTGGTCCCAGCGATCTCCTCGTACCGGGCACAGACCTCGGTGATGAGGTCTCTGAAGTCCAGGTGGCGGTTGTTTTCCATGGACAACACCACAGACATGTCGCTGGCCTGGGTCTGCAGCTGGCCCAGCTCCTGTGGGGAAGACTGACTCAGTGTCCATTGGCCCCCCAGCTCCCTTTCCCCTTGGAGCCCCGGGCAGGTGGGCAGAGTGCCCTCTTCCCTCGGAGGCAGCCCTCCTTTGTGCCGGGTGACAATGAGCACACCCTGCCCTCTGCGGGGCTGTGTCCTTTTCTGGAATTGAGGGCTGTCCAACGACTCGTGGACATTAAAGGAACGTGTCCAGCAGGGTCTGAAATCACCTGGTCCCCATCACTCCCCTGACCTCCTAACACATCCTCTCTCTTGTTCCCATTGCTCCAGTCACAGCAGCCTCCTTGCATTTCCTCAAAGACACCAGCACCCTCTGCCTGGAATCCCAGATTCCCCACTGTGTGTCTGTCCTCCTCACTTCCTTCAGATCTTGGCTCAGATTTTGTCTTCTAAATAAGGCCATGCCAACCACCCTATTTGAAATCGCCACCTGCCCTACCCCCCTGCCACATTCCCAATCTTCCTTTCCCTGTTCTAATTTTCCTTATTCCCATAGTATTTATCACTTTCTAACATACTTGGTCATTTATTTATTTACTAGGTCTAGTGTTTATTGTCTGTCTCCCAATAGAAAGCAAGCTTCATGATTTTTGTCTGGTTGTTCACTGGTGTATCCCCAATACCTAGTAATTCACATGGTACATTCTCAGTAACTGTTTATCAAAGGACTGAATGACCGGCATCTAATTCACTCTAACCAGGCTTCACCTCCCAGCCACTCCCACTATTGCCACAGGAGCCTGCCCACCCTGTCCTCTTCCCTCCCGCCCACCTGCCCCTGGCAGACCATCACTTCTGCCCTTAGTGATCCATACTTCTTCATACAGACGCCTCAAGAAGCAGATGTACTCTTTCAGAGCCTCCACCTTGCCTTCCAACTCCATCTTGCTCGAGAGAACTCCGTCCACATCCTGGGGACAGGAAGATAAAAGCCATATACCCCCACTCCCTCTTTGGGGGTCCCACTCTGACCCAAGAGTTCTGTTCACACACTGCCCAACACCCACCCCATGGCCATCTCCAGCTCCCATTCCTTCCTCCTCCAGCCCCGCCCTGCCCTGCTCTCTCTTTTGCCTGACACTGACCCACACCACCTTCAGGAAGCCTTCCCTGATTCATCCTAACCAGTCCTGTTTCTTCCACTCCCTCCCCACCCTCTCCCACAGTGACACCAGAGCTCATCACATAGTCCCTCAGTTGGATCTTGTCCTAGGGTCCCCCTGTGTCTACGTAGACATCCCATTTCCTCAGAGGGTCCCTAGAGGCAGTGTGACAGCATGTCGTGCGTGAGGATCTCCCACCCACTGCCCTCCCAGCCCAGGACTGGGCTCTGTGCACGGTGGATGCTCGGGGTTCGGGTAGAGCAGCTGACCCCACCCTCACCTTTTTGAGGACCACGAAGTCTTTCTCCAGTGTGGCGCACCTGTGGGCCTCCCGTTCATACCTGCCAAGTAAGTATAGAAAGACGCTGCCTGGAGTGCTGGCATCAGAGCCCAGGCCCCTCTCCAAGTACACCCTCCCTGCAAAGGCCACTCTGCTTTAGATGCTCCAAAGCAGGACACGCCACCAGCCTGCTTCTCTACTCTTCCATCAGGAAGCTTTGTCATGTCTTATGTCCCTCTTCACTCTTTCAGCCCAGGTCGACTTGTGACATCAGGCGACTTTGCTTCATGTTTATAAGACACATTCAAACACTCTTCTCACTTACCACTCGCAATCATCATCTGAAGCAGGCATTTTGGATTTTATTAGAGAGATTACAAGATGTGCCCAAGTCCTAGATAATTAGGTGGCCCAAGCAGATCTAAAACACAGGTCTCCTGGCCCCAATCTTTCCAGGACCTTCCACCTGTGTCCTGGAGCAATGCTCCCAATGTTTCTGGAAGGTAAGAAAGGCAAGTGGCATTTTCCCAGTCCACAGATAAGGAAACTGGGGCTGGGAAGGGTAAGATGCCTTGCACAAGGCCACACAGCTATTCCTTGTTCACAGTCGCTAACCCCAAGCCTCCTGTTGGTCCAGGGCTCTCTCCATACCACCAGGTGACCTGGCGGGGAACCCAGAACCACAGCCTACCTGTGAGTCATGCCACAGGCCTAGGGATGTTCCCACTAATGAATTCTCTTCCACCTCTGAGACCAGAGAATGTCTGAGTCACTTTGACCCACAGCCTGCTCAACAGAACTTTCTCAAGGAAAAAACCCACATAGGCATTGTTTAATAAGCCCCTCCCAGCCTTGACCAGAAATGTGGCCCTCATAACTGGGGCCTGCTAGAATCGAGGCTCTCCAGTCCTGGGTATCAGGGGCTGTGGGACCACTTACTTGCAGCAGGTGGGGCCCCCTGAGAATCAGAGGGAATGAGGATGTGGAGGGGCTAGAGGGGAGGCCGGTCATGTGACCCTGGGAGCTCAGCAGTGAGATACCCTCTGGTTGACAGCCTGATTCAAGCCCTCCCAGCCCCCATCCAGGGCCCATGGGGATGCTGCGTTTTGCCTACTTGGCTTTATACTCCTCCTGCTGGTACTGGCAGGACTTCAGCTCGGCGTCCAGAGACACCCGTTCTCCCTGCAGCTGCTCCAGCTGCTTCCTGAGTTGGAACAGACAGGCCTCGAAGAAAGACTGCAGGGCCTGGGGACTGTCACTCAACTCCTGCTGCTGCAGCAAGTCCCACTTGGTCTCCAGGACCTTGTTCTGCTGCTCCAGGAACCGCACCTACAGCACAAACAGCGGGTCCCTGAGGCAAGCCCCTGCCAGACTCCCTGGGCACAGCCTCTGGGAAATAAAGCCTGAGCAACCCTCTAGCCAGCCCGGAGCCTTTAAGGCCTTTGATAAGTATTTTCCAACACACTAAATGAATTATAATGACATTTTCATAAAGGGAATTTCAAAACACTAATTAAACAGAGCCTCAGCATAAACAGAGAGCCTCCAGTTAGACCACAGGAGGGACTTCCTTGCTGCAGAAGTGATTAGAAAACTAGTAGGAGACCAGACTTCCCCATTCCCAAGTCCATCGAGAACAGTTCCTCGAGGGAGTCACAGAGACAGGGGCTTAGCTGAGTTCACCCTCACCTTGTCAATGAAAGAAGCAAACTGGTTGTTGAGGGTTCTGATCTGTTGGGTCTGCTGAGTCTGAACCACCTGGAACTGGGGGTCGATCTCAATCTTCAGTGGGGTCAGCAGATTCTGGTTGATGACCACTTCCTGGATGCCTCCCGGAGGGCACGGGGAAAGCCCAGGCCCACCGATCCCCTCCCCATACCTCACCCCTAGCCTTCCCCTTGAACCCCAGGCCCTCCCACGAGAGCCTCCTTGGCACCCCCCAAAGGAACTGAGGCTCCTGCTGCTGAAGTTGACCCTGCCTCGGCCCCCCGAGCGAGCAGAACAGGCTGAGCCAGCACTGAAGCCCCTCCGGGCCCGGCAGGGGGAGAGAGACATGGCAGAGACTGAAGGTTTCACAGCTACAGACAGAGGATCCTCCAGGAGTGTGTGTTCCTGCCCTGAGGCCCCCGGGCGGCACAAGACTTTTATCTCCTCCCGTGCCTGGGCTGGGTCTTGGAGAGCAAGATGCTCTTGGCCTGAGTGTGTCTGTCACTGACTCCAGCTGGCCTCTTCTGACACGCCTGGGGAATAGGTGCCTGGCAAGTGCAGAGCCCAAGGAAGAGACCCAGAGCCTGCCCTCAGAGCTCCCAGGCTATAGGAGGGATGGGCACATTCTGAAGACCAGGAAGTAGCCAGAGACCTGGATTTCAATGCTGGGGGATGGGGAGAGATGGCCCTGAGCAAACTTCCTGAGGGTCATTCAAGGAAGGCTTCCTGGAGGAGGAGATGGGGAAGAAGGGAGGCACATTCAAAGGGAAAAGAAGATGGAGGGGGTTCAGATGGAGCCCTTGAGTGCCCTGCAGATGCTGGACAGGGGAGTGCATCTTCCCGAGGGAGGGTCTACATTCGAGAGGAGGAGGAGGAAGGCACTTCGCAGCACAGGAGAAGCCAGGAGGTTAATAGAGGTGTTATTGTCATCATTAGCTAAAAGACACTGCAGGGTTTCCCTGGTGGCGCAGTGGTTGAGAGTCCGCCTGCCGATGCCGGGGACACGGGTTCGTGCCCCGGTCCGGGAAGATCCCACGTGCCGCGGAGCGGCTGGGCCCGTGAGCCACAACTACTGAGCCTGCACGTCCGGAGCCTGTGCTCCACAACGGGAGAGGCCACAACAGTGAGAGGCCCGCGTACCGCAAAAATAAATAAATAAATAAGTAAAAGACACTGCAGGATTTGGAAATGAAACAGAAAAACAGGGTACCCAAGTCCCTCCTCTTGCCCAACGCAGCAATCATCCATGAGGCGCCACCCCACTCAAACCAGCCATCTGCACCGGGGGGGGGGGGGGGGGGGGGAGGGGGGGGGGGCGGCGAATGGAGCATTTCCAAGCCCAGCCTGTGTTCCTTTCACAAACACACAGCACTAGGCACATCCACTTGGGTCCAGCACTGTGTCTGTCAAGTTACACATCAGAGGATCCCAGGCTCTGAAATAAAATGTACATTTAGAGACATACCTTCCCCGGGGACTGGGAGCAAAAACAGGAGTTTTGAGGCTCGCTTGCAGGATAGATTCCGTCTCCGCCCTGAGAGTCTGCTAATTGGAGGAGCCCCAAGGTTCATCATTCAGCAGGCCTCCCACCCGGTGGAGGACCCGTGATGGAAGGCATCCAGCCACCTCCACTGCTGCCCTCCCACTGCTGGCAAGGAGGGCCGGCATCTCTGATTTTTAGAAATTTCCAAAATGTCTTCTTTACAAGGCGGGAGGGCTATTTCTCCCTGTCCCTCCCCCGCTTTCTTAGAGCCTGATGCACCCTGAAGCTGGGATACTGGGCCTTTGATAATGCAACTCAAAGCCAGGACAAACAGAGACTCAGCATAATAAACACTCAAGAGATGTGCTATGAGGAAGTCAGTCCTAGCAATGCAAACAGTCCCATAGATGTTCCACCCCCGGGGACCAGAAAATGGTGAGCGTATCTCCCCTCCCTCCAGAGGATTAGAAACCCCATCTGGCAGATGGCATCCCGGAAGAAAACTGAATGACAGATGACGAGGTCAGGACTTCTGTGGGGAAAACAAAGGAGATCAAGGGACTGAAGGCTCAGGTGAGGAAGAGAAGAGGAGAAAAATGATCCAAGCAGAGATTCAGGGACACAGAGGAGAGAGGAGGCAACGTGGAGCAGCCTCAGAGTCTAGAAAAAGAATCTGGAAAATGGGTTGAATCCCACTGAGGACCCACCTCCAAATCCTACCCCCTGGGGACCACTTTGCAGAGGCAAGGAGGGCCGGGTGCCTTCCTCCCACAAACATTCTTAAGAAAGATCTCCGTGGGCTGGAGTCTACCACCCCTCTCCACTGGTACTGAGGGTGAAGGGCAGAGGTCACACTTGGAACGGGGCCTAATGTACCTCCCTGGAACTTCCCCTTGTTTGTAATATTACAGAACATTAGAGCCAGAGAGCTTCAGGGTCCTCCGGTACAATGCCCTTGTTTCACACTTAAGGACTCTGAGGACCCATAGGGTGTAGTGCAGGGTGCAAAGGCTGTGCAGCCTCGAGTAACCTAAGAGATTGCACAGATGACCGCGAAGCCTACTTTGACCTTCACTCTGTGGTTTGAGTGACTGGCTCAAGGCCACCTACACAGCTGATCAGGCTGGAGCCAGGGCTCCCACCCAGCTCAGACCACTGCCCCACAGAGCAGCCCACTAAACAAACCTTTGATCATGACTCCACAATGCCTGCCTTGTCCACCCCCCCATCGAGCTCAGGGTCTGGCTTATGCTAGGCATCCAAAGTACTTGTTTAAGAGATGAATTCTTATCCATGACAGTTACAGCCAGGGACCTTCATGAATCCCCGTGAGTTCTCAAACACTGCTGGAACACATGTTTTCCCCTATTTAAAAAAAAATCATGCTGTGATGGAGAGAATGAAAAAATGGCTTGGATGTTTGAATGCCAGGCCCCTCGGAGGCTGAGTGGTACACACAAGGTACGCAAAGGGACCCCGATCACGCAGCAGCAAAAGTCCAAATGGCTGGAATCGTGAACTTAACGTTAAACCCAGCATGCAGCCACAGGGGTCCCCAACCCCCGGACCACGGACCAGTAGCTGTCCACGGCCTGTTAGGAACCAGGCCACGAACCGCTACTTGTCCACAGCAGGTACACAGTAGGAGGTGGGCAGCGGGGCAAGCGAGCGAAGCTTCATCTGTATTTACAGTCGGTCCCATCGCTCGAATTACCGCCTGAGCTCCGCCTCCTGTCAGGTCAGCAGCGGCATTAGATTCTCATAGGAGCGCGAACCCTACTGTGAACTGCGCACGCGAGGGATCTAGGTTGCGCGCTTCTTCTGAGAATCTAATGCCTGATGATCTGAGGTGGGGCTGAGGCGGTGATGCTAGCCCTGGGGAGCGGCTGCAAATACAGATTATCATTAGCAAAGAGGTCGGACTGCACAGAGACCATAATAAATCAATTGCTTGCAGACTCATATAGAAACCCTATCAGTGAGTGGCAAGTGACAATTAAGCTGCGACTTACAGAGTAAACTGGACATAAGCAACACACCCTGGGTGTCACTGTCTCCCATCACCCCCAGACGGGACCATCTAGTTGCAGGAAAACAAGCTCATGGCTCCCACTGACTCTGCGTTATGGTGAGTTGTATAATTATTTCATTCTATATTACAATGTAATAATAATAAAAATAAAGTGCACAATAAATGTAATGCGCTTGAATCATCCCAAGACCATCCCCTGTCCCCATCAGTGGAAAAATTGTGTTCCGTGAAACCAGTCCCTGGTGCCAAAAAGTTGGGGACTACTGCTCAACCACACCTCATGCTCTACAGTCCCTGCCCACCCCAGTCCTGCCTTCGAGAATGCCCTGGCCAATGCAGCTTCTTGTAGCTCCCCAGCAGCCCCTTCTCTTACTGCTCCACCCTGAGTTCACCCCTGGCCACAGCTACAACTCCTCAATCTCTTTCTCTCTAATTGCCCTCAAGCCTGTTCTGCTTGTGAAGCGGATTTTTTGACCCAATAGCCATTTATTCACATTTATTTATTGACTCAACAAGATATGATTGAGCACCTTCTATGTGCCGGGGCCTATGCTGAGAGTTAGGAATTTAGCAGAGAACAAGGCCCAGCCCCTGCACCAAGAAAGCTTAGAGTCTAGTAGAGAAACAGACACAGAACAGGTAATTAGATACGTATTTGATTGCAATTATGATAAGGAGAGAAAAGTACAGGGCATGAAAGAGGCCTAATCTAGTTTAGCCCCTAATTTATTCTCGAACATGCCAGGAGCACTCCTGCCTCAGGGCCTTTGCACTCGCTGCTCCCTCTTCCTGGAATGCTCCTTCCCAGATCCCCGTATAGCTATAAGTCAACTTCTCTGGTTGTCCTAAACCAAAAGTGCAACGCTGAGGCCATCCTTCATCTGACACTTCTTACCCCTTCCCTGCTTTATCTCTTTCCAATTAGCACTTAGCGCTTCCTAACATACCGTATATTTCACTTCCTCATTTTGTTTGTCAATCTTCCTGCACTAGAATATCATTTCCACGAAGGTAGGGATTTGGTCTCTTTGCTCACTTCTGTAACCTCTGCACTTAGAACACTGCCTGACATACAGTAGGTGCTCAGTAAATACTTGTTAAATGAATGATTCCCCATTCAATTTCATCTTGTTGATTTCCTTCCATCTTTTAACCCCTGGATATCCTTGTGAATCTCAATTCTGTTCTCCAAAGCACTGATCACTCCCCATCTCACTCCCCAACAAGGTTGGGAGCAAGCAAACATGGTAGTGTGTGTGTGTGTGTGTGTGTGTTATTGAGCTCCTGCTGTGGGCTGAGCACTGAGCTAAATGATACAGGAGACATAAAAGATGGATAAGGCGCCATCCCCATCCTGCAAGAATATATAGTCCCGTGGAGAATACACATATGAACAAAGAATGGGGGAAACGATCTGAGAAAGAGTGCACTGGGTTGCAAGTGGGCATGTTGGTGTAATAGTGAGGGATTCCTCTTTTTACCTGGACCCTCCTCTTGTCCTTGGAGGAAAACAAGGACAGAGCCTTGTGACATGCCACTAGAAACCCTTCCTCTGCGGCTTTACATCCTCCCAGTGTATGTCCTTTGGATGCTATGCTCAGCTGTTTGGGAATCTACCCACCTGTACTTTTATCTAAGAACTCTACATATGGTAAGCATTTGATCCTAACAACCCTATGAAGTTGGTACTATGATTATCACCACCTTGCAGAGGGAACAAATAATTTTCCCAAGGCCACACAGCTAGTAAGTGACAGAGCCAGGATTTGAACAGAGATAGTTGGACTCCAGAGTCTTTGCACTTAATCACCTCACTGTGCTCCTCTCAGAGACCTGGGAATGTCAGTATTGAAGGACACCTTAACCAACTGAAGCCCAGAGAGGTAGAATGACTTGCCTGAGGTCACACAGCAGATCCAAAAGTGAACTCATTTCTCAACGTTCATCCATGATCAACATTAATTAAGCACTACCAGGTGCCAGACACCATGCCAGCCCAGGTTAAACAAAATTTAATGAAAGTCCCTGCCTTCGAGGTGTTTGCAGTCAGGAAGGGGAGTGGGAGAGAAGTGGGGAATCTATTTGAAAACCAGTAAGTGCAATAAAGTGTTGGAGTCTCCACTGTAGACGCATGTACAGGTCTTGTGGTTCTGGCCATCTTCTTGAAGCAGCAGCGGCAGGAGTGCTTATTTTGGGCACATCCCAGAAGAACAGAAGTCATCTCCTGGGGCAAGATGAGACAGGGTTACCCACACCCATTCCGGGTCTTCCTAGCTTTCGCAGGGCAACAAAGGGGTTGGTTAGTGTCCTGTCCTGTTTGAGGGGAACTGGACAGAAAAGGCTCAAGTGTCTCGTGCCTGCCTTTAGTCAGCCTCCCCTCCCCCACCATGGACACCCCATGACGTCCCCGATCTAGGCACAATGGAACCTTCCCTCAGCTCTGCTTTTGCAGCTGGGAAATACATGCCAGATTCTGACCCAGAATCTCCTGAATCGCCCAAACATCAGCCACTCACATTCAACCTCCATCATCACGCCGTTTCGTAAAGCCAGATGTACTAGTATATACTTAATATTTTCTTTAAATCAAAGCTAAATCAGTTCACTTCTTTCTTATCCTGACCCTAAGCCGTAATATCCTTGAAAATGTAGCTTTTGCGTGCTGGTTCTAATTTTTTTGAATTCATATTCAAATAAAACATAACTATTAAAATGTAAAACATTCCTCCATGTGCTGTCGGCCTACAGAGAACACAGGTCAATCTTGTCCCTATTCGAAGTTTCCCAAAGCCAGGGAGGGCAAGGAGGGCGTAGCACCCATCAGATGTGGCTGATTTCTATCTCACCTGTAATTACAGCTCTCTTGGCCTGTCGGGACAGGAGGGGAGGGAGGAGATGAAAGGTCTGCCCTTCACTCTTCCCCAGGCCAGGCAGAGCACACTCACACCAGCCTGCTCTGCCCTGGCACCGTCCTGCCTGCTGGGCTGGGGGCGGGTAGCCCCTGCCCTCCTCACTGCACTGGCAATGAAGGAAGGCGCTGCCCATCCAGAGAATGGGCTTATTGTGAGGGAAGGGGTGTCCCAGAGGGGAGCCAAGCTGCTGCCTCCTCAGGCCTCCGTGCCCAGGTAATGAGCCCCCAAAACCCACAGGGAGAGGCCTGGAGAGGAAAGATTTGCAAAGCTTTTCCTGGGAGCTCAGTAGTTAAATGTTTGTCTCCAAGTTCCCGGTTGAGGGTGGAAGTGAGGAGGGACAATGCCAAACTCTAACTTTGGAGTAATAACCATTTTCCATGCATAACACACTTTCTAAAATTCTATTGACGCACCCCAACGTTCATTGCAGCACTATTTACAATAGCCAAGACATGGAAGCAACCTAAATGTCCATAGACAGATGAATGGATAAAGATATGGTATGTATACACACACACACACACACACACATATATACAATGGAATATTACTCTGCCATAAAAAAAGAATGAACTCATGGCATTTGCAGCAACATGGATGGACCTAGAGATTGTCATACTGACTCTGGGTGCCAGTCACTGTGTCGGGCCCTATAGATGCTTCACGTGCTTTAATCCTCACCACGATCTGAGAAGTGGGGATTATTCTTATTCACACTACAGACACAGAAACAAAAACAACTGTCCAAGACCTCAAAGACGTGAAGAGGCCCAGCCAGGACGAGAACCCAGATCTTCTAAGTATCCTATCGTCTCCTCAGGAAGAGAAGCCTCCTCCAAGACTCCTTCTTGCAATAGGAGGAGTGTTTCCCTATTCAACAGAGAACCAGAAACTTCCCCTCTGGTGCGTGCTGGGGAGAGAGGCCGTGGAGGGGACTTGCTGAGCTTCCCTGGGCAGTGGGGGCTGCTGTGTAACGGCTGGCTGTCTGCGGGGTTGGGAGAACACGTCTCTGTCTTGTAGTGTTTGCCATCTTCTAGGGTATAAATGGTCCCGCCATGGCTGATTTCAAGCTACCGGCATGATGTCACTGACTGCAGAGTTGGGAAGAGGTGAACACGGTTAGCCCTCACGAGATTGCACAACTGGCTCCAGCACACCACTGGCCGAGGGTGAGGAAGGTAGAGGCCTTTCTGTGGAGGGGGACCCGTCCCAGACTGTGGGAGCCAAGAACACATCTTTAGGAGCAAACTGATGGTAGCTGGGAGAGGAAAGAGGGCTGGGCTGAGAGGGGAAAATCTGAGTTGAGGGTCCAGACTTGCCCATCAGGACCCAGCACGCAGCCACTGCCACTCTGAACCAATCAGGTTCAGCCAGTTGGGTGCCCTGCTGCAAGCAACCACTCCTGAGTTGGTAAATATTTATACAGCATGTTACTAAGGACAGCCTCCCAACACCCCAGAGGTCCATGGGGCAACTTCTAGGGCAAAGTTTCCAGGATTCCTACAACCCTGGGAAAATGAGGTCAAGGCCCCAGCAGAACTCCTGGACTGGGAGATAGGGTAGGGGGTTTACCTGGACCAGCTCCCTGCCCCTCCTCAGTCCCCCTCCCCAGCAACCCTCCCATGGCCATCTGAAGCACTAAGCCCTGGGCATGGGGCATGGGGAGGGGGTTGAATCTTCGGCCCCCATCCCCAAGGAACTTCAGTCTGAGAGAATAGTATTTTCAGAACTGCAAGTTACAACTCACTAGTGGGTTGTGAAATCAATTTAATGGATCTCGACCAACATATCAGAGTGTATCACCATAAAATTGTGTTCCATGTGTGTATGTCTGTGTAAGTGTGTACAGAACTGTGATATAAAATGCATTTCTTACTAAGGATCATTGTCCAAAAAAGCTGAGAAACCCTCTGATAGAGGAGGTGGTCCCACCCCCAGACACACGCAAACCCAAGAAATAAGACCAGAAACAGGAGTGGCGTTAGTTGTCAGGACTGGGGGATGGGAAAATAAAGGTTTAGTCTGGGGAGATCTTCCAGAAGAGAAAAGTAATGAAAGCAGGATTGGGAGGGGGAACTTGGAGAGTGAGGACCGCTCTCAATTTATCCTGAAAGTTAGGAAATTCTCCTAATACCAAATCTAATCCCTAAGCCCACTGATGCATGCTCTGCCCTGCAGCCCGCCGACTCCCCAAAAGGAAGAATCACGGGCCCCTGCTCCACAGAGCCTCCGAGTCACAAAAGGGACAAGGACAGGAACCACTAGCTGGGTCCAGGGGAGGGAGGGTCAGGCAAGCCAGGGAGCACAGACAGCAGCGTGCTGAGTGCCAGCAAGGCGAGGAGGGCCAGACTGCGTATGCCGTGGCGACACAGACCAGGTCTTGGGAATTGTAGACGCTAGTTAAGATCACAACTGGAGAATGACCTGACACCAAAAATGCCCCACACGTGCATAATACCTGCCAGTTGTTGTCAGATGTCAGAGCAGAAAGACCTAAGAGGTCATCTTATCCAACACCCTTGTTTCATAGCACAAGAAACTGAGGCCCAGAGAGGGCAAGCAACCTGCTCAGAGCACACAGCAAGGGTAGGACTAGAGCCCACTAAGCCAGGACTCATTTCATTCTGCACTGCAGAGAGCCATGAGACTAGGACAGAGACTATAGAAGAGGACCCCAAACCCCCACCCACACAGCCCCCCCATCCCAACAAGCTCATGCACGCTATCATCCACCCATAACGTTTCCTGGGCACTTCTCAGCACCAAGCACTGTGCTCGGTATGCGGAGATACACCACATAATCCCCTCCAGGTAAGAAGGGAGTGCCCCACCTGCCCTCCAGAAAAGGAGACTGGCTCTGTGATCTCCCTGACCTGCTCCAGACTCTTATGACTGTCAGGAAATTCTTGGGTCTAACCTCACTCCTTCCTGCTGCAACATCAGCCCAGTTCCTCTTGGCCCCAGAGGCACCTGCTTGCTAGCCTGGCCTGGCACGGGGGGAGTGCTGCCCAGGACCTTCTCCCGGCTCCTGAGTCAGCCCGTCCATTGTTCCAATGACTTTACCTAAACCTTTTTGTACTAAGGTGGCACAAAAAGCCCGGGGAGCCGTGCCAGCAGAAGCTTGTGGGCGGAGAAGTGGCAGAAAGAGGAGAGGACCGGCAGGAAGATGTTGGATGGGCAAGTGAAAGGGGGAGAAAATGCAGATCCCACCCACTGCCGTGCTTCTTAAAGTCTAGGCTCCTGTTTTAAAGATGTGGAGGAAGAAGAAGAGTCCAAAGCTGGTGACACTTCCTTTTCTTTATACAAACAATACAAATTCATTGTTGAAAAATTTAAAGCAACAGATAACAAAATTGGAAAAAATAAAACTCTTCCAAAATACCACCACCTAGAAGTAGTCACTATTAACATTTTGGTGCATAATCTTCCAGACTTTTCCATATGTAAATATCTTTCATTATTCATTAAACCTATATTTATTGGACACTTTCTATGTGCCAGATATTGTTCCAGTGCTAAGAATAAAGTAGTAAAAAAAAAAAAACAGATAAAAATCCATGCCTTTACGGAGTTTCCATCTCACAATGATGTGTGTGTGTGTGTGTGTGTGTCTATTCATATGTCTAGTATAGTGCTGTATTCTACGATAGTGTAAGCACCATTTATTCGTGTAAATATGTATTTCCCAGAAGTGGGATCATATTACACATACAGATTTCTAGCCAGTTTTCCTCCCCGTCTGTGTCAATAAATATACCCTTAGATTATAGTGAATGGCTCAGAGCATTCCCTTGCATGTATTCTCAGGGCTTTTCCCCAATTCCACTGTCTGATTTCTTCCCCGCAGGAGACCTGAACCTTGCTCTGGAAGCCCATTGGCACACGCGCATGCGCGCAGACACGTACAGGAGGCTGCACGCGCGCACTGCAGACACCGGAGCCAGCCGTCGGCCTGATGGATCGTGCAGTCTAATGTAGTCCTGGTACGAGACATGTTTCCAGGATTCACCAGGGCACAGACCCATTCCCGGCATTCCCATCCGGGCAGGAGCAGGAGCCCGGCTTCTCCCAGTCTTGACTTCCCCTGCAGGCGGCCGGGGTTCTCGCAACTGGAACCAGGCCTGGGAGCCCGGCAGGAGCCAGCCCTGCAGCAACAGGAGGAACAGAAGCAGGGGCTGATTCTGATCTCCCTGAGTCCCTTCTCTGCCACCGCCTTCCTGGTGCCTGGTGGGGATGTAAGGCCAGAGGCCTCAAACAGCCCCCCTAATGGGGACCTAATGTCCTGGTGATTTCTGGGCATTTTTCTGGACTTTAAGAAAGTCCCAGCATAGCACAGGGAGATCAGCTAGGTGGCTTGTGACCACCTAGAGGGGTGGGATAGGGAGGGTGGGAGGGAGGGAGACGCAAGAGGGAAGAGATATGGGAACATATGTATATGTATGTATGTAAAGCAATTATACTCCAATAAAGATGTTAAAAAAAAAAAAAAAGAAGAAGAAGAAGAAGTCCCAGCTGGCCCAGACTGCCTGGGTTCGGATACTGTCTCCACTACTGACTAGCTGTGTGGCCTCAGGCAAGGCACTTAACCTCTCTGGGCCTCTGCATTCCCGACTATAATAAGGGGATAATCATTCCTATTTCATAGGGCTGCTGTGTATGTCAAACAAGATGATACACGTAGAATGCTCAGAACAGAACTTAGCACAGTGTAGTACCCACCAACTATCAGCTTTATTTTATTTTATTTTTTTATTATCATCGTCTCCTGAGCCTCCACTCACCAACCAGGCCTGGCCTACTAAAGGCTGACTTTCCTGGGACTCCTGCTCTCACTGTGGTCTGAAGGGCTTTTTGTGCCCTCCCGACCTCCCAGGGTAAAAGAAAGAGAGAATAGGGACATGCGTGTGAATACATGCAGGGTGTGTATCGCCAGGAGCTTGTAATGAATGTGAGGGAGTGAGCGTGAAGGTGAAAAGAGATTGGACATGATCGTGAAGGACTACATATGTGTGCATACAAGTAAAAATGTAGGGGCTGTGGAAGCCAGGTTTGGGTGTGAATGTGTAAGCTAGCAGTGTGCGTAAGGGTGAGAGTGTGAATACATAGCTTCTGTGAATGTGTATGGTAGAAGACACTTGCGTATGACAGCATGTAAGGGTGTGTGTGTGAAAGAGGGGATAGAGGGGTGTGAATGTGTTGTGAGGTTGTGTGTTGTGATGTGTGTGTGTATGAGGGTTGTGTGCGGATGTCCACAGTCCCCAGCCCCACCCCAGGACCCAGGAGACAGTGCTTCATCAGAGAAAAACATTTCCCAGTGCCCTGATTTGTTGTGGAACAGACTTTTTTTCTCCCTTCAAAGCTCTCAAGTTTCCTAGAGAAAAGCTGCTAGCTCAACAGAGCCCAAAGTTAAACCCGCCCCTCTGATCGAAACTCGGGAAGGAATCCAGCACCAGCCGTCCCCACTTTGCACCCTCACCCCTACCCCCGCCTGGGAAAGCTCCAGCTTGACCCACACTTCGCCCCCCACCTCCCACTGGCTGCTCAGGTCCACACCCTCTCCCTGTTCTCCCCAGCCCCTCCGAGGGCCAGGGTGCCCGGGGCAGCTCCCAGCCACTGATGAGAACGCTTAAACCCCTCTGCTAGCTTTGAGAGCACTTTGCGTACCTGCCCAGGCAGGCCCAACCAGGGGTAGCTGGCAACTCCACGCAGAGGGGAACTGGGGCTGGGGGGAGGGGGACCAGCTTCAAGGCCCACGACCAACCCCCTCCCAGGAGGCAAGCACTCCAACCCACACTGCCTCTCCTAAGAAGGCAAAATCCCAATAAAGGACTGGGTGGGAGGGTGTCTCAGAGAGAAAGGCCACTTGGAGGTAGGGGTTGGACATCAAGTAGGGTCCTTCCTGGGGCTTCCCTGGTGGAGCAGTGGTTAAGAATCCACCTGCCAATGCAGGGGACACGGGTTCGAGCCCTGGTCCGGGAAGATCCCACATGCTGCAGAGCAACTAAGCCCGTGCGCCACAACTACTTAGCCTGAGCTCTAGAGCCCGCGAGCCACAGCTACTGAGCCCACGTGCCACGATGACTGAAGCCCGCGTGCCTAGAGCCTGTGCCCCACAACAAGAGAAGCCACTGCAATGAGAAGTCCGTGCACCACAACGAAGACCCAATGCAGCCAAAAATTAATTAATTGATTAATTTTTTTTTTAAAGTAGGGTCCTTTCTTACATTTAGGGGCTCAAGAGAAGACCTCTCTTCCAGGACGTTGTCTCAATTTTTAATACTATTATATGTATCAAGAATAATTAGGGACACACCACAGTAAAGCAATTATACTCCAATAAAGATGTTTTTAAAAAAAGAATAAATAGGGAGTTCCCTGGTAGCCTAGTGGTTAGGACTTGGCGCCTTCACTGCGGTGGCCCGGGGTTCAATCCCTGGTCGGGGAACTGAGATCCCACGAGCCGCGCGGTGCAGCCAGAAAAAAAGAATTGTTATCACATAATGCACAACTACTACGTTCCAGGTGTTTTACATATTGTGCTTCTAATTAACACCATTTTATAGATGGGGAAACTGAGGTTCAGTCAAGTTACATTACTCGCCCTAGCTCACACAACCAGCGGTGGCAGAGCCAGGATTTGAACCAGGTCTGTCTGTACAACCTGGACCCTTTCTCAGGTTTGTGCCTGCATCTGCCTGCCTGTTCTCAGCCTGAATCGGCACCTCCGTTCTTCCCCCTCTACCAGGGGGGTTGGGGGAATCTAAAGAAAGACAGAGACCTGCTCAGCCAGCTGGAACAACTCGGGCAACAGCGGGCTGGGGCAGTTGGCAGCACCTTGCAGAGGAGGGGAGCGTGGAGGGGCCTCAGGAAGCAAGGGGGAGAGATTGTTGAGTGGAGGGGATAAGAAGGGGGACCCAGACCTCTGTGACACCTGGCTAGGGAGGGTGGCACATGGTTGCATGTAGGATGGCAGAGTGGGGAGTGGAAATTAAGGTAGAAATTGAGGCCTAGTGGCTGAGCCCCCAGAGTACCTGCCCCCCTGTGCCATCACTTCCGCAAGGAGGCCTGGGCCGTCTGCCTCATGGCTTCTGCTGGGCCAGGGGTCTCAGACCGAAGAGCCCAGGTGGTGGGCATCTGAGCGCCTCCAAACTCTGGAATGTGCCAGAGCGTCACTCCTCAAGCCGCCTCATTCCCAGCAACAGGGAAGAGCACTTAAGGCCCCAGGCATGCGGGAAAGAGAAGCCCTGTGGGTCTCCAGGGTGGCCAGCCAAGGCTCCCGGAGGGCCGGGGGCCGAGAAGGGGGCGCCTGGCTGAAGCTCCAGGAGACAGGAGATGGGCAGGGGCCAGGGACGGAGTGGGAGGTGGGAGAGACGGCAGGGCAGGGTGAATGAAGAAGGAGGGAGGGGAGGGATTGGATGGGGGCGGGTCTGCAGAGGGGAGGTTCTGTCCTGAGGCCAGGCTGGGGCAGAGCACTTGGAGGAGAAGGCAGGGCAAACTGCCCTGGCCCCCGCCCCAGCCCCCTCCCAGCTTCCCCAGGGGCAGCCAAGTGCCAGGGAGAACTCATGTCTATCCCCTGGGGAAGCAGGGCTTCAGTCCACAGGCCCTCTCTCTCTGGGACTCTACTCCAGGAAAGTGACCAGTGTCCCCCTCAGCCCCCCAGCTTCATGAAGGCCTTTTGCAAGAGGGGAGTACAGAAACTGCATCAAACCCCCCTTTAAAAGTTCCTTGGGGAGCCTGGCCCACCACCAGGGGAACAGGCCAGCGCTGCAGCAAGGGGGATTGGAGTCAGACCCCTGACACCATTAAGGGAAGGACCACAGACACGAGCAGTGGGCCTGGGTCAAGGGGACGCAGGTCCGGCAGGGAGAGGCTGCCCCACAGAGGCAGGGGAATGCTCCAGATGACTTCTCTGGAGTCCTCACCTGACCCCAGGGAGTCCTTTGGTGCCCCACAGAGCAGAGCCTCCACTCTCGGGGACTTCTCAGGAGGGCCCTGCTCTCCAGAGGCTGGGGGTGGAGGTGGTCCTGTTACATTCTGTTCAAGCGCATTTGATACTTGGTGATTTGCGAGGGCAAAAGGGAGAAACCGGGAAACATTAATCCAACCCCGTGGGAGCCACATACAGATGAGGATAGTGGTCCCCGCCAGTGACTTATCATGA
Organism: Leucopleurus acutus; assembly: GCF_964270905.1. Lineage (NCBI taxonomy): Eukaryota > Metazoa > Chordata > Mammalia > Artiodactyla > Delphinidae > Leucopleurus > Leucopleurus acutus. The sequence continues at coordinate 43,214,571 of NC_139152.1, forward strand.
CAACTAAGAGAGGCCACTAAAGCAGTCAGCACAGGCCTGGCACAGCCACTTGGAGGGAGGGAGCAGTAAAAAATGGTATCCTAAAGCTCAGAGACAGGTAGAAAACAGGTGACAAAGTCTCTCAGGGCCCCAGGGACCTGGCCAAAACACCCTCGGCTCTGGCCAGGGCGAGGTAGCTGGGCTCATTTGCACGTCATTTGCATGTGTCCTGTCTGGCCACTGACACTTGTCACTCCTGTCGCTTCAGAGCCACTGGGCCCCACGTGGTCTCTGTCCCTCCCTCGTGGCCTTTCCCAGACTCCTGAGGGCTGAAGGACCCCGGAGAGAGAAGAGAGCCCGAGTCAGGGACATAGGGTCTGAGAGGGCACCTGGCTTCTGGAGACGGCCCGTACCGCTGCCACCGGCCCAGAGCCTGGCTTAGGGCGACCCCTGCAGGGAATTCCCGGAACAGAGGGGAAGGAAGGGGCCAGCGCTGACCCGTCCCCGCTCCACGTGGGCCGCAGCCGCCCAGCTCCTTTGCACCGCTGTGGCACCTAGAGTCTGTGGCACCGCTCCCGGGCACCTAGAGTCTGCGGGCAGACCCACTCACACCATGCCCCCATCCTGACGGAATCCGTAAACTCACATCCCTCCCCGCAGCCAGCCAAGACCAAGGGGTCAACGGGGATTGTAGCCCAAACACCGGGTAGGAATCTTCGGGAGCTCTGCAAAGTCAGCAACACTCCAGCACCTCTCCTCCAGATACCACTGGATCTGCACTAGTGCCCACCTCGGCTATCACACCCCCATCTCGCAACCCAGGATGGAAGGGCTCGTGGTTTTACTTTTGCAAGAATTTAGGGAACAGAGAGAACTGTGAAGAAGTGGGGAGAAACTCACACCGCCTGTACAGAAGGTGGACCCACCAAGGGGCCCCAGATCACAGGGCTGTAGCTAGCTGGATTGAGTCCAGGCCAGGGAAGGAGTTCCCCACAGTAGGGCTCTTTGGGGGCTCTGGGAGCCACCTAGGTCCCTCCCCATCCAGATCAATTCTGCCCATCCACTTCAGCTGAGAGGGGAACAGGGGAAATGCAGCGACTGCAACATTTGACTAGGGGGAAAAGAATGTCAAAAATGCTCTGAGCCTGCGGTTTGCTTGTTGACAGCCACGTAGGCTCACAACCCTGCTTTTCCTGTGGGGCTGGCCACCGCCCCTGTCTTGGCTGGGCGTGTGAACGGGGGCAGAAAAAGGGCAGGGCAGAAGGGTGGGTGTGTTAACAAATGAAGTCATTCTCTCTGGGTGGCTCCTTTTAATTCGCACCTGAAAAACCCCCAGCCAGCAAAATTGGGTCTTGCCAAGTGGGAGCCCTACCCTTCTGGCTCATCCAGACCCTGGGAGCAAAGGGGGGCAGGAAAGCTGAAAGCAGGAAAGGAAGGGGTCTGCTTAAGGCCAGAGCATTTGAGAAGACTTCCTAGTCCTCTGGGGACCCATTGGCAGGACACGGCCTCACTCGAGGGCCAGCTGGTCTCCAGGAAGCTTGAACTGGGTTGTGGGCAAGTGGAGGTTGGCAAGGCATTGGTGAACTCATCCCCTCGCCCCCAGCCCCCCCAGGGAGATCAGCCACTGAAGGTGACCAGTGTCCCAGCCCTGGAGGTTACACTACAGGCCATTACATCCACGTCCGGTCCTGGCAAGACATTCTGGCCTCCCTCTGGCCATCTGCAACATTTAAAGCAGAGTCACCTGGTGTCTCATGGCAACCCCCCAAAATCCAGTCCCCACAGTGGGAAGCAGAAATTTACTCCACAAAGGGGACAGAGTAAGCCTCATCAACTCCCCTCAAGACCCCCAGTCCCACGATCCAGAGGCCACCCCCCTGGACTTGCCCATTTTCCTCTTCTCCCTCAAAACCCTCCTCCAGGGGTTTCCCTGGTGGCGCAGTGGTTAAGAATCCGCCTGCCAATGCAGGGGACACGGGTTCGAGCCCTGGTCTGGGAAAATCCCACATGCCACGGAGCAACTAAGCCCGTGCGCCACAACTACTGAGCCCACGTGCCACAACTCCTGAGCCTGCGCTCCAGAGCCTGCGAGCCACAACTCCTGAGCCCAGGCACCTAGAGCCTGTGCTCTGCAACAAGAGAAGCCACCGCAATGAGAAGCCCATGCGCCGCAACAAAGAGTAGCCCCCACTCACCGCAACCAGAGAAAGCCCGCACGCAGCAACAAAGACCCAACGCAGCCAAAAAAATAATTAATTAATTAATTAATCCCTCCTCCGGGCAACTGCCTGATAATCTCCCTAAGTCTGTGAGACCTTCCAGTCTGATGGGTTCAGGTCCCATGTATGGCTTGAGCTTCTCTGTTCCCTGCATCTGACACCCTCCTCCCCCATCAGGCTGGAGTCCCTGAGGACAGGGCCCGAGTCCCCTCCTTGCTCAAGTCCCCTCCCCAGCTCCTAGGATCAGACAGCACACAGAAGGGACGCAGCCCTGTGAAAATGGACATGGGGGCTGGGGTGGGGGAGTGGTACAGCCAGCACTGAGACTCGGGCTTTTTTGCATGAGAAGACAGGAGCCCCAGCTTCAATCCCACTGCTGCTTCTACAGAATCACTGTGTGACCTCAGACATGGGGGCCTCCATCTCGGGTCTTGATTCAGTAACCTTGAGGGTCCCTTCCAGCTCTGACAGCCTATTCTACTAGGGGTATCCTCATGTGTTAAAGGGGGGAGGGGATCTGAGGGCAATGAGAACCTGCTTAAGTAGAAGACTAGCTTGCTGTGGCCATGGCTTCTAAGAAAAGGACTCTCCCTCCCAGAGCTGGGGGCAGCGTTCCTTCTAGTGTCCCCTGAGACTAGAGAACCACTTACAGATGTCCCCAGCTCTGGGGAGGGCTGAGGGTCTGGCGAGAGCTGGGGTTGGGAAGCACATGACAAAGTAGAGGGTGGTCCAGTTTCCAGATGAGTAAGTTCTAGATGCTACCAACACGGTGCCTGTAGCAATACTATACTGTACACGTAAAGTTTAAGAGGGTAGATCTCGTGTTAAGCGTTCCTACCACAATAAAAATAAAATAGAAAGTAGAGAGAAGCTGCCTGAAAGCTGTGTGCAGCCCAGGGGAATCTAAGCCCAGAGGGGGATCCCCAGCTGCAGGTGGTCCCCTTCTGGCTGCTTCCAGGGCACAGCAACAAAATCCTCACCATCACTACCCTCCAAAATCCACCGGCCCAGAGAAGCGGTGGGGACAGGGCCACCCTGCCGACCCTCAAGTCCTCCCCAGAGAGCCAGGCCATCATGCGCACCCCTCAACCACACGGAGCACAAATCATTGCGGGGGCCCACCCTGGGGCTCAGGCTGTTGGGAGAGGGTGGAGCCTGATTTCAGGTGACAGGGGAGAGGTGATGGGGTGAGTGCTCTCGGGGACAGAGAGGGGCGTGTTGGAAGAATGAAAGCGTCCTCTCCCAGGGGCTGAGTGGGAGCCCCAGCAGAGCAGGCACCGCCCTATGCGGAGGCCTCCGCCCCTGTCCTGCCCTGCTGGGCTGGCTGTTCCCATCACACCCTGGGCAGTAAATTTTGCTTTTATTGTTGTTGCAGAGGTCATGGGTGGAGGGGGGGGCGGGGGGCAGGGGCCGGGGGGAGAGGGGTGCTGTTTGTGTCTGTGTTGCTATGTGCAGACACACCTGGTGCTTGCATATGTATTGATGTCTGAAGTTTGGGGGGGGGTGTGTGTGCATCAGTGTGTGTCCATGAGGTGTCTGTGTGGATATATTCTTGTGGGCCTGGGAGATCACTGTAGCTCCCATTTATTGAGTTATTACAAGGTACCAGGCACTCTCCAGGTGTTTTTTTTTTTTTTCTTTAATCCTCACAACAACCCTGTAAGGAAGGGATTCTAGCTATCCCCATTTTACCGAAAAACAGTTGGAAAGTCAGAAAAGTAGTAAGGGACAGAGCTGGGATACTTGACTTTCATGCCGAAAATGTGTCTGCGTTCCATGTATATGAGAATCTGGACAGAACATCTGTAGATCTGTCTCTCTGTGTCTGTGTGTTTGCATAATCTCTACCTGCTCAGATGAGTCTATGCGTATCTGCCTGTATGTCTGTATCAAGGCCCAGGCTCTGGCCAGGCCGGACTCAGTAGTAGGCAGCACCAGAGTCTTAGGAACAATGACACTCCCAAGGAGTGACTGTATTGTCTGAAGCAGAAGACAGAGCTGTGATGTGGCTGACTGTGGACAGAGAATTTTTGCCATCAAGACTGTGCAGGAAACACCAGTGTGAAGCCAACACAGTCCGAGAGTCTGAAAAGCAAGGCAGTCTGTCCCCTTCGAGGAAGGGACGATCTGGGAAGAGCTCAGAGGGCAGCAAGAAGGAGGCAATTCCCCCGCCCCCACCCCATCACTGTCACCGACAGGGTCACCCCTACCCCTAACCAGCAGGTGGGAGTGGCAAAGAAGGGGACCCCGGAGAGGAGCTGAGACTTCCTGGCTGGGAGCTCTGTTCCCTGAGAGCCCCGTGCTCCGTCTCCTGTACCTCCCTCCCCAGGTAGCGACCACGGGCTCCATCTGGCCAGGTGCCAGGTCAGGGGCCGATCAGGCTGCCTGGGAGGGGGCCCTGGGAACCGAGAGGCCGGCCGCCCGCTGCAGGGGCGGGGCCAGAGCGCTAGGCCGGGTGGCGGCCGCCGATTGGCTGGGCCCTCGCGCTCCCTCGGCCGCCGTGGGGCCCAGGGCGGCTCCGGCCGGCAGCTTGACGACTGACTCTCCGCCCACCCCTGGAGCTGGACCGCCGCCCAGCCGCTTCCGCTCAGCCGCTTCCACCCGACACCCGCCGGCTGAGCGGGGACAGGCTGAGTCAGCAGGGGGAGCAGGGGCCTGCCTGCCGCCCTCTGCGCGTCCTCCCCAGGGGCGAGGGGGCGGGGAATGCGTGTCCATCCCTCCGGGAGAATCGAGCCCTCTGGAGAGGAGGGGAATCTGGTGTCTGGTCTTCCGGGGTCGTCCTTGGGGCGGTGGGGACTTCTGTCCCTCTGAAATGGGAGGCTGTGTGTGTGCCTGTCTTTTTGAGGGTGTCTCTGTCTTCCTCTCCTGGATCTTTGTGTGTGCAGCTGCTGGGCTGTGGCTTTTTGGAGTCTGCATGTTGACTTTTTTGGGGTGTCACTCCATGACCACCGTTTCAATATCATCTCTGTAGCCCCCACCCCCTCCACACACACCTTGGATGCCCTACTCTATGCCTCCCTCTGAGAGGGGTGCAAGGCCTGAGGCTCTATGAGACAGTGCAAGGCCAGGTCGGGCCTGACAGGGGCTACACATTTGGAGAGTTCTCCAGCTCCGGCTTTGCCCACCTCCACACTGCAGGGCCCCTGAAGGTCAGAGACCAGATGCTACCCTGAGATCAGGCTCCAGTTGCCCCTTCCAACCCCTGTGGCCCTTTCCTGCAAGATCTCACAGTGACCTTCAAGTGTTCTCAAAGTGATTCCTTAAATAGAAAAGGACCCCCATTTGTCCAGAGACTACTGCGTCTGTTCACCTACTGCTGGGAGCATTATGTTCACATAGCAACTCCAAAAACAAACAGGAGAAACTGAGGCATAGAGTGCGACTTGTCCAAGGTCTTACAGATGTGAGAGTCTGAATTTAAACCCAGTTCTGCCTGGCTCTAAACGTGTGCTCTTTCCACTGGCTGTGGCTGCCCCCTGAGCTCGTAGCTGGTGTGGCCTCCTCCTGGACCCATTATACTAAAGCAGATTTGGGAGGGAAAAATGCCAACTCCGCAGGAGGTCCTGTTCTCAACTTCACCACCCAGGGTTTCCATCTCCAGGGAGGATCCCTGAGGGCTGTGGGGTGGGGTGGGGAGCAGAAAGAAGCTGAGTGTCAGCACATGTGGGCTTTGGAGGAGGCAACAAGATGTATGTGCCAGATCCCCGGGCTGAGGAGGGACGATGTCAGCTTGACCCACATACATGCACAGTGACTGTGGGACCCACACACACCAAGGCACATACCCAGTGGCTTGTGGAGTCATCACACAGAGGAACACAGGAGTGTGTGTCACACTTACACTTGCATGTTTCACACGGTGCACACATGGTCTTCAGGATTGCTATAAACACAAACACATTGTAAGGGATCAGTGGAATGTTTACACACAGAGTTGCAATGGTTTGGGGATCATTACACACACACACACACACACACACACACTGTCAGAACCATTAAAGGGAGGTGATGGGGGAGTGGAAAGAACATGTGAATTTGTTGCAGGAGCAAGTTGGTCCCAGGGCCTAGCCAAGCCCCAACCCAGGAAGCCCAGACCCCTCCCCTCCCCACATCACCCACCCTGGACAGGCTACTGCCAACCGCTGGCCCTCTGCTGTCTGAGCCCAAGACCTGAACTACTCACTTACACATACACAGAGACCTTCACACACACACACACATACACACACACACACCACACACACACACACAGAGGCCTTGGAGAAAGCCTACACTGACTCACATAGATGTCTGCCACAAAGGTGACATACAGAAGTCACGTGGGTCTCTCGGACGACGTGCACACATAGCCGTCATGCAAGCACACAGCCTTCCCACAGACACATCCGTGCAAGACCCTCGCACAGACATGCCTGGGTACCAGTCACACACACACAGAACCACCCGTGGCCCTCGCACGGACCCATGGATCCATGCATACAACAAGAGAGATGAATGCATAAGCAGATCAGTCACATGTACCATAATGAGTAAGCAGGCACAGACACACTGCCCCCATCGCAAAGGAATCCCCCGCAGCTGCCCCTCAACCTTCCATCTTGGCCAAACAAGGCCCAGGCTTGCCGCATCAGCTCCATCCCCTCCCTGACCCAAGACATACCTTGCCCTGCCTGCCCTGGCCTGCTTAGGTGGGGCCCTGCCCGCTCCCCGAGCCAGCTGCTAGCTCAACACAGGGCAGGGTGCCCCATGCTTCTGGCTGCCGCTCTGGCTTGTCACCAGCCCCACTCCCTCCTCCCAGGCCTGCCTGCCACCTCAGCATCTAGGCCCCAGCCTGGGCTCCACCTAACCCATTTCTTTCTCTTTTTATTTTTAAGTTGTTTTTTTTTTAATATTTATTTATTTAGACTGCGCTGGGTCTTAGTTGCAGCATGCAGGATCTTTAGTTGCGGCATGCAGGACCTTTTTTTTTTTTTAGTTGTGGCATTCGGACTCTTAGTTGCGGCATGCATGCGGGATCTAGTTCCCCAACCAGGGATCGAACCCGACATTGGGAGTGCGGAGTCTTACCCACTGGACCACCAGGGAAGTCCCCACCTAGCCCATTTCTGCAGGCAGTGGGCAGGGTAACTGACCCCCAAAGCTGGGAGCCAAGAGGAGGGACCCACAGACAAGACCCTCGGGGGGAAGGGACAGCCCATCCGCAGCCTCCGACCACCACCCCCTTGTTCTTTCTGCTTCTCCAGATTCACCTCTCCTCACCAGCACTGGGTCCCCACAGGAACAGGTGACCTCCTGATTGCAGTGAGCAAACACGCCCAGAGCTACAACTCTCCCCACACTATCCCCTCACCTGCAGACATCGGTGCACACACATGGGCTCCCAAGCACGCGGACACAACCAGCCCTTCTCACAGCCCCACACGCACAGCCCTACACACACAGCCACCCAGCCATCCACTCCCGGCCTGTCACACCCAGTGTGCCAGCACCACCAGACACGTCAACCCCCTGCCACACACACAGGGTTCCACGCAGTCTCCGTAAAACAGTGTCCTTGTGCGTGTCCAGTCACTCAGACCTGCACAGCGTCACTGGGCGTTTATAATTGTCCCAGACACAATCAAGCCAGCTCCGTCCTGGGAGTGCTGGTTTTAGGGGGCAGGTCTTTGTACCCACCTTGTGTTTGCAGTTCTAGGACACTGGGTGGGCTTCATTTATCCCTGTTCTGTCCATATTCTGTAGTTATGACAAGCCTGGCTGGGGCAGATGTCACCCCAGAAGCCACGCACTCCCACAGTCTGCCCCTTGGGCGTGGGAGAAAAGCACAAACTGGCCATCAGCTGATTTGAGCACAGGGCCATAGGGACCCTAGGGCTCCTGAGGTAGACTGGGAAATGAAATAGGCCCTGGGCCTGCCGCCCAAGGAGGGGGCCATGCCAGGGCCTGGCAGCCAGGGTGCTGGAGGAGGACGGGCATGACAAAACGGAGGCATTAGGGAGAGAGCCTGGGTTCAAAAAGCAGTAAATCTCCTAGAGCAGCCCAGACTCTGGAGGGGAGCAGGTGGAAGTCTGAAGCCTCCCAGACTCTCTCCTCCCGCACCCTCTCGCCACCCCCTCCCAGCTTCAGAGTCAAGGCACAGGCCTTTTAAAAGCCCCTACTGTGGGCTGCAGGTGCTGGCCCTGCGCTTTCTTGATCTGGGTGCTGGTAGCATGACGTGTTCGGTTTGTGAAAACTTGTCAAGCTGTATACTTTTGACGTAAGTACTTCTCTGTATGTATAGGTACTTCAGTGAAAGTATTTTTAATTTATTTTATTTATTTATTTATTTTTGGCTGTGTTGGGTCTTCGTTGCTGCACGCGTGCTTTCTCTAGTCACGGCGAGCGGGGTCTACTCTTCGTTGAGGTGCGTGGGCTTCTCATTGTGGTGGCTTCTCTTGTTGCGGAGCACGGGCTCTAGGCGCGCGGGCTTCAGTAGCTGTGGCTCGTGGGCTTCAGTAGTTGTAGCTTGCGGGCTCTAGAGCGCAGACTCAGTAGTTGTGGCGCACGGGCTTAGCTGCTCCGCCACATGTGGGATCTACCCGGACCAGGGCTCGAACCCGTGCCCCCTGCATTGGCAGGCAGATTCTTAACCCCTGCGCCACCAGGGAAGCCCTGTTTTTTTTTAAAGTAAAGCCCGCACTGCATATGGAGCTCTGTCTTGCCAGGCCAATGTGCACGGCCTGCCTGCGCCTGCTCACATATTAGCTCCCATGTGAATTAGTCCTTGTCTCTGCTGCCTGAGGCCCTCTGTATGTACACTTACCATGCACACATATGAGCACACACACACAAACATGCATACACATGCACACACACACCTGGCTCCCCACCAGTCTTCTGTGATGACAAGGCTGCAGCTGGAAGGGTGGGAGGGGGGATATAGTCAGGCCTTCCTACCAGGCATAGGGATATAGAATGCATTCCAGGCAGACTCACAAAGCTCACCATCTGCTGGGGCAAGGGGTGGGGGATGGAATGCAGAGAAAACAGCCACGGGTTGGAGTACAGGGGAACTGGGAGCCCAGCCTCGGAAGGGTCAGGAGGACTTAAGATGAGCCAGAGGGAGCCCGCATTGCCAGCAGGGGAAAGCACACACAATGAGCGAGGGGTGTGAGTGTGTGCGCTTCCTCCAGGGAACTGCAAGGAGCTGAGCTGCTGGGCCGGGGTTGGGGGGGAGATGGTGGGGTTGCAGCTGCAGAGGTGGTCTTCAGCCAGGGCAGGCAGGGCCTTGAGTGCCAAGCTCAGGGGCTTGGGTGACTCCAAAGAAGGGATTTGGGCTGGGGTGTGACATGATCCGAACCAACCTGAAGGAGTGCTTTGGGGGCAGGAGCACGGACTGGGAGCAAGGGCCCTGGCTCTGCCCAGACGCACGGTGACTTCCCTCTTTGAGCCGCCACAAGAGAGCACCGGCCTCTGCACTGCTGACCCAAGTGCCAGGGGCGGGTGTCCCCTCCTCCAGAACCAGAAATCCCACCCGCCTCCGATGTCCGCTGTGCCCATCCTCCTGGACCCTGTCAAGCTCTCACCGCCCCCCACCCCAGCTTCACCTGCCAGCCCTCGGCAGAGCCCTGTCACCCCAGCCTCAGTCGGCTCTGCCGATGGAGCCTGGAGCCTGCCACCTGCCGGAAAGGCGGGAGCCAGCAACTGGCACCTGGCAGTGTGGGAACCCCTGCCACCTCTCACCTGGAACTCAAAGCACCAGAGCAGCGAACCGCACACACCTGCAGGACCGGGGCTGCCCCACTCCAGACCTCGGTCCCCTCAGCCCTCAGCTCCTCCACCACCACAGCAACGCCTCCTGGGTTGCCAGGCGGGTAGGGCATAAGTGGATGGGGACTAAAATCCACCCCAAGTTCCACTTATCAAGCCAGACCCTGACCTGGGGCTGCAACCCCCCAGAAGATGAGAGCTTCCTTTGATTTGCATGCAAGCTCTCTGTGGACTTCTGGTGGTCTGCAACGCACCTCCCAGATCTGGCTCCTGGAATGCGGAGGATGCAGCAGGCCGGCCAGCTCTGCTCTAAGGAGCCTGTGGAGCTGCTTCTTCCCTGCTCCTCTGCTGCCCCCCAGTGGACACCTGTTGAACCTCCTATATGCCCACAACCAACCTCCTTCCCTCTGAGCGTAGCCCACAATTACTGCCCATCTTTCAGGGGTCCAGACAGACTGAGAAGCAGGCTGCAGGGAAAGAGGAAAATCTGGGGCTCTCTGTGTCCCTTGGGTCCCCACCACTTCACTTCCCCCTAATACCAATGCTGCACGGAGGTGGGAGCTGGTGGTGGAGATGTTGCAGCCCCTTTCATCTGCTTCCCCTCAGTCCTTCTATGGTGACTCAGGCTCCTATGCTATGGGGACCAAGCTAAGCTTTCTCTCTGACCTCAGTCTCCCTCCTTTGTTTTGTTTTGTTTTTTGCTTTTTGGTTTTGGTTTTGTTTTGTTGGTTTGTTTGTTTTTGGCCCGCCATGCGACATGCGGAATGTTAGTTCCCCGCCCAGGGATCGCAGAGTCTTAACCACTGGACCGCCAGGGAAGTGCCTCAGTCTCCCTGCTTTGAACCAGAGCCCAAAGATATATTTTCTGTGGCTTGTGAGGTCTTGGCCAGGACAATTTTTTTTCCAAACATTTGAATTAGTTGCCAACATTTTTACATCAAGAGATTTCTTGTAAAAATCCAGATTTCCGATTTCTGTTGCAAAGTTGAAAGCTCTGGAATCCCTGCATGTCTTCTACAGCGGGCAGGGGCTGAGGAGAGAGACCCGCCTGGGCCTGGTCCCAGCATCTGGGGAGCCAGGACGGGTTGCAAAGGGAGACCCACAGCCCCCTGCTCTTCTGACCCAGCTGCATCCTGAATCTCACCCCATATTTGAAGGGCCCTCATGCACAGGCCTGTGGACACCCTAACAAGTCTTCCAAGGGCCCTCTGTACCAGCCCAATAGAAACAGAATGTAAGCTACAAATGCCAGCCACATATGGAATATTAAATTTTCTAGTAGCTACTTCATAAAGTAAAAAGGAATAGGTAGAATTCATTTTAATAGTACACATATTTAACCCAATATATCCAAAATATTATTTCAACATGTAATCAATATTTCAAATTATGAATATTTTATATTCATTTTTTCTCATACTATCTTCAAGATGTGCTATCTATTTTATACTTACAGCGCGTCCCAATTCAGCCTGGCCATGTTTCAAATCCTCCATCGCCGCATGTGGCTGGTGGCTGCCTGATAGGATGGGCCAGCTCTGGACACCCATCCACCCCCAAATCAACCATCCCATAGCCACTGTCGGAACTAGAGGTTCAAGGGAGACAGGGCCCAGGGAAGAAGCCCAGCAGTTTCTGGAAGTGAGCTCAGGCCCATCTGGACAGGGACAGGGAGACACAGCTCTGTCTGGGTGGGGACCCCGTTGGCCCCTTGGACTCCTCACTAAGGGTCAAGAGTCAGAGCCGGAGGGTAACAGAGCAGAGCCTGCTAAAACAAGAGCTGCATGGAAGGGGTGCCTCTGGTCCAGGGATTATCAGTAATTCTAGCTGGCCATGGTCCTCACCATTCCCTTTTATTGTCCCAACAATGACGCCGAATGTCAGATGCCTTTTCTACACTTGGACCGCCTTATGATAGAACTAAAAAGAAAATTAAACCATCCCTGCACCCATCTTTCAATCCACAGTGGGAGAATGAAAGGCCAGCAGGTTTCAAAAAAGACAATGGAAAACACAATTCTTTGTGAGCAGAAGAATATTCCAGCATTTTTCATGTGCAAACAACCTGTGTCTATCCACAGTTTCTTACCCCAGACTCACTTTCCTCTTTTACATTAGTGGTCTGACCCCTGTGGGCATTTGTATTTTGACCTCCTAAACCAAAAAACAAAACTCCAAGTTACCTACATTCTCTGTTCCAATAAGCCCCCAAAATAGACCAGGAGCTGGAAGGAAAGGGAGTGTTAGAGGAAACATCCCGAAGCCAGGAGCACGCTGCAGTGGTGGGTGTTTAGTTGGCTGCACTTTCCAAATCTCCCTCCAGGTGGCGCCAGAAGCCTGAGTAAAGTGACCCCACGGGGACCAACCAACCGTGAACTTGTACTGCCCTCCTCTCCACTGCCCCAGGCGCACCCACCAGTGTGGTTCACTCCTCCGTCCTTTACTGTAATCCTGCAACTTTCCCCTAGGTTAAAAGAGTCTGGGCAAGTAAAATAATCTGGGAAAAGCTCAGGTTGAGGCCCTTGTTCTGACCCAAGTTCTGCCCCCCAAATAGCCAGGCAACCCTGAGCAAGTGACTCCCTCTCCCCAGCCTTGGGCGTCATTTTTCACCTATAAAATGAGACTTGACGATATTCCAAGTATGTTTCTGAATGAAAGGAGTGACAGTAGAAGGAGACTGAGTTTACAGACTCACTATAGTATTAAATAAAAGAAGCGTCCTGCACAATACAGTTCTATTACAGTGAGTTGGAAGTATTACTTCATGTAACTAGAGATATTTTTGAAATTAAAACATTTAAGATTTGTAGTTAAAAATTTTTTTTAATTAAAATAAAATAAAAAGAGACTTGAACCTTCCTCTCAGAGAACATGTGAGAACCAAACGAGGTGAAGCCTTTGTAAGCACTTCGAAAACTGCAAAGCTCAGTACACAGAGAAGTGAGGAGAAAAAAACCTAAGAGAAGTGGGGAAGGGGGCAGGGAGCAGGCAGATGCCTTCGGGCCCCTTTGCTTTCTTCCCAGGGAGGCTCCCTGGTCTTATGCAGAGTGAATGTGATGCACCAGGGTGGGGGAGAGACACAGAAGGGAAGGCGGAGAATATTCATCCTGAGAGAGATCTGAGGGAAAGAGCACCTACAGTTCAAAGGACACCTTCACATGCATGACCGGTTCCAGTCTTCACAACCACTCTGGGCCGTGTTGATTGTCCCCGTGTCACGGGCAGCAAGCTGAAGTTCAGAGAGGGGAGGCAGCATGCCCAAGGTCACAGATGCCAGGTCTTCTGACCCTCACCCAGTGCCCGCCCCACTTTAGTCACGTGTCCCTGTCAGGACCTGCCAGGTTCATCTTCCTAAAGCACTGCCTCCCATCAATTCACTTCCTGGCCCCCCATCAAAAAAATCTTCAGGGCTTCCCTGGTGGCGCAGTGGTTGAGAGTCCGCCTGCCGATGCAGGGGACACGGGTTCGTGCCCCAGTCCGGGAGGATCCCACATGCCGCGGAGCGGCTGGGCCCGTGAGCCACAACAGCTGAGCCTGCGCGTCCGGAGCCTGTGCTCCGCAACGGGAGAGGCCACAGCAGTGAGAGGCCCGCGTACCGCAAAAAAAAAAAAAAAAAATCAGTGCCACCACCCCTTCTGAGATCAAGTTCAAATTTCAAACTTGGCATTCTGGGCTTCCATGACTCACCAAAATGTCCAGAAGATAAAATGGCAGAGCTAGAAGATACCATAGCAACCCTAAAGTCTAGCCCTCTTTGTCCAAGAAGAGGGGACTGAGGCCCAGAGAGGGGAGGGGCTTCCCAAACATCCCAGAGCAAGTCCAGAGCAGGATGCAGGCCGGGGTTGGAAGCCAGTTTGCTTCTCCCAGTCAGTGCTCTCTCTGCTCATCCTCCAGGATCCTCTGGCAGCTACATCCCTGAGACAGGCTGATAGGCTCACTATATTAGAATTAGCTCAGCTGAGAGTACAGGAAAACCCAAAGTAAGAGTGGCTCAATCCAGACAGAAGCCTATTTCTCTCTCAATTTTCCAGACATATAGAGATAATCTGTCCAAGGCCAGTATGGCATTTCATGGTGCCATGGACCCAGGTCCCAACTCTCCTTTGCTCTACCAAGGGGAGTTTCCATTCCCCAGGTCACCTCATGGTCCAAGATAGCTGCTGAACTGCAACCATCACATATGCATTCCCACCAGCAGAAAGGAGAGCCAAAAGAAACAGCTCACGCTTCTCCCTTTAAGAACATTTCCCAGAGATCAGGTCGTTGGTGCTTTGTGACCACCTACAGGGGTGGGATAGGGAAGATGGGAGGGAGACGCAAGAGGGAGGAGATATGGGGCTATATGTATATGTATAGCTGATTCACTTTGTTATAAAGCAGAAACTAACACACCATTGTAAAGCAATTATACCCCAATAAAGATGTTTAAAAAAAAAGTAAAGTTTGGGCTAAGGTATTGGATAATGCAAAGGTATCAATGCAATTACTGTGCTACCTTAACAATGAAGAATTCTGTAAAAGGAATTTACCTTCTTCGTGTCCTAGAAGAGAGATAAATGTGCTTTTTACTAGAATAAGCCTTCTTGAGGACAAGGACACTGCTGTATCCCAAAGGCCCCAAATGATGTCTGGAATAAAGTAGGCACTTAAGAAAAAAAAATTAAAGGACACTTCCCAGAAGTTGCACCCTCCACTTCCACTTCTATCCCTTTCTCACATAGCCACAACAAACTGCAAAGAAGGCAGAAAAATGTAGTCTTTTTTCTGGGTAGCCAGGTGCCCAACTAAAAAGTGGCATTCTACCTACTGAGGAAAAGAGAGGGAACAGGCATTGGGGGAGTACTAGCAGTCAGTGCTGCACTAAGTCACTGCTAAGCCCACCACGCACAACAGCTCCTCGCCTTGCCGCATGCCAAGCATCTAGACCTTCTTCCAGAGTCTCGTTCACCCCAGATGACCAATGAATGTTTCCATGACTGAACACAGCGCCTGCACGTTTCTGGGATGTGTATTGCTTTTCCAGGTAAGCTGGAAGTAGTTTCAGATCAAGGACCCTATGTTAGCTCTTTTGTATTCACATCTGCCAACCTCCTCCCCAGCGTCCAGGTGCCAGGCACACTGCTAGGCACATTTACACCAAGCCCGGCCCTAACTCTGCTCTTTCCACTGCTTCCCAGGCCCTTACAGAGGACTGTCTATTGCTAACATGTGGCTAAGTGCACTTGACAGGGAGACGCTTTAAAAGACCAATACATCATCTGCTCCTGGACTAGGCCTGAGCAAATGGATCTATCTTCCCCAAAAGGAAGGAGTTTTAAAAAATTAAAATGGCAGAAAATAAATAAATAATAGATGACCATCAATCTGGAAACAGTTCCCTCATTCTCTTTTTTTTTTGGCTGCACTGCACTGCTTGTGGGATTTTTAGTTACCTGACAAGGGATCTAACCCAGACCCTCAGCAATGAGAGCGTGGAGTCCTAACCACCGGATCGCCAGGGAAATACCCTTTCCTTCATTCTTTGATTTAATTTTTTTTTTTTTTTTTTGCGTGATACGCAGGCCTCTCACTGCTGTGGCCTCTTCCGCTGCAGAGCACAGGCTCCGGACGTGCAGGCTCAGCGGCCATGGCTCACGTGCCCTGCCGTTCCGTGGCATGTGGGATCTTCCCGGACCGGGGCACGAACCTGTGTCCCCTGCATCGGGGGACTCTCAACCACTGCGCCACCAGGGAAGCCCTATTTAATAATTTTTTTATTGACCACCTGTTATGCGCCTGATGCTCTGCTAGGTACCCAAGAATCAGTGGATGGATAAACAAGGTCCTACTGTATAGCACAGGGAACTATATTCAATATCCTGTGATAAACCATAATGGAAGAGAATATTTTAAAAGAATATATAGGGACTTCCCTGGTGGAGCAGTGCTTAAGAATCCGCCTGCCAGTGCAGGGGACACGGGTTTGAGCCCTGGTCCAGGAAGATCCCACATGCCGCGGAGCAACTAAGCCCATGCGCCACAACTACTGAGCCTGCGCTCTAGAGCCCGCAAGCCACAACTGCTGAGCCCACGTGCCACAACTGCTGAAGCCTGTGTGCCTAGAGCTCCTGCTCAGCAACAAGAGAAGCCACCGCAATGAGAAACACACTCACCGCAACGAAGAGTAGCCCCTGCTTGCTTGCCACAACTAGAGAAAGCCCACACACAGCAACGAAGACCCAATGCAGCCAAAAATAAATAAATAAATAAAACATTTTTTAAAAAGACTATATATATATATATATATATATATATATACACACGTATAACTGAATCGCTTTGCTATACAGAAGAAATTAACACAACACTGTAAATTAACTATACTTCAATTTAAAAAAAAAAAAAAAGAATCAGTGAAGAGCCAGGCATATATGAAGGGGTCCTCGCCCCCATGGAGCTTACAGTCTATCAGATAAGGTAGACATTAGTAAAATACCGCTGCAGATGAATAAATGACTGCAATCTACAAGAAATGCTTTGAGAACTTATTCTAGAAATACCCCACCTGACCTGTGGAGTCCAGGGGCTTTCCTGCCGAAGCTGCATTTGGGCTGCACTCTGCAGAATCCCTAGGAAGCTCGGAAGCCCACAAAGAAAAGCCGTCATGTTCCAAGCAGACAACAGCATGTGCAATGGCCCTGTGAGGAAGGAATGTGATGTGAGCGCTAAGCCGCACCACTGAGTCAGAGAGAGCGTGGGGGTGGGGGGGTGGGGGGGCACTGAGGAGGGCGGAGGGCTGAGCAGGCCCAGGCGGTGGGCCAAGGCAGGGCTTGGGGCTTTATCCTGGGCGGCAACATTGCGGAGAGTAAGTAGGAGAGTAACTGAATCCGATTTGCATTTTCTTTTTTTTTTTATAAAGTGAATGGTTTATTTATTTATTTTTGGCTGCGTTGGGTCTCTGTTGCTGCACGTGGGCTTTTCTGTAGTTGCGGTGAGTGGGAACTACTCTTCCTTGTGGTGCGCAGGCTTCAGTAGTTGTGACCCACGGCTCTAGAGCGCAGGCTCAGTAGCTGTGACGCACGGGCCCTGTTGCTCCCCAGCATGTGGGATCTTCCCAGACCAGGGCTCGAACCCGTGTCCCCTGCATTGGCAGGCAGACTCTCAACCACTGCACCACCAGGAAGCCCTGCGTTTTCTTTTGATTTGCATTTTTAAAAGTGCACCTTGCAGACATAGAAAACAAACTTATGGTTACCAAAGGGGATATGGGAGAGGGGCCAGGGATAAATTAGGAGCTGAGGATTAACAAATACACACTGCTCTATATAAAACAGATAAAAAACAGGTTCCACTGTATAGCACAGGGAACTGGATTTAATATCTTGTAATAAACTAGAATGAAAAAGAATCTAGAAATGAAGAGAGAGAGAGAGAGAGAGGAATCACTCTGCTGTACACCAGAAATTAACACAACATTGTAAGTCAACTATACTTCAATTAAAAAAAAAAGAAGCACCCTGACAAGGGGCCCAAGGGACTCTTCTATGACACAGGAAGTGTTCTATATTACAGTGTGATTGTAAGTAGAAATCCATCGAGTACTTTCTGCATTCTGTTACATTTAGTATCATACCTGAGCAAAAAAATAACAAAGGGGGCTGTGACTGGCCAAGCCTGGCTCCCTCCACCCTTGTGGCCCCAGAGAAGAGGTGCTGTGAGGGTCGCACCTACCAAAACCACAGGGTTGGAGCTGGAAAAACAGCTCCTGAAAGAAGAGAGATTTTAATACCTGCCTCACAGGATCCTTGGAAGGTTGAAACGTGCTGAAGCACAGATCTACCACCAAATAGGTATTAAAGAAACGTTAGCGTTCATCCTTCCTCGGTGTCTCCTCTAAATGAGAATTGGAGGTCCGGCTCCATTACATCATTAAATACTGAAAGGTAGATGAGACGGTGTCTCCTAAAGGCCGAGTGTCCTTGATGACACGGTAGATGCACAATAAGCAAGAAAGGAAGGAGGCGGGGGAGAGGGAAAGGGAATTCTCCCTGGAGCTTTCCTGCCCTTCCCTAAGCAAGCAGCAGGTCAGGTCGGGGGTGTGGAAACTCCAGGAGAACATCGGTGGGGCCTTTGGCTGCCTGCCCGCCCCCTCCCCAACCACGTGCCCACCGCCAGGGGGCAGGGCCCCGTAAGACAGGTGGCTGGCTTCCAGGAGGATCGGGTGGGCCACAGTTGAAAATGCTGACTTGGGTCCTCAGTGGGCAAGAGATCTCTCTCACTGGGTACTGCGCCTGCTCTGGGCTCTAACACCACCCTCTGGGCTCCGGGGACCTGGTAAGATGGCCAGTCACACATGAGCAGAGGGCAGAAGGTTGGTACGGTTTTATGAAATTTTTCTTTCAGTTATATAGATATAAACGTTTGCAGGTTGTGATAAAAATGAATTTCGTACTGAGAGCTGCTGCCACAGTAGTTAGAGTCACTGCTCTAGATAATGGTACTGTCAAGTTTTATCATGGAAGAGTGAAGTCCTTTATTGTGACAGAGTCCAGAACCCTGGCCCTGGTCCCAGGACTGGGTGGAGGGGGCAGAGGAGGTAGAATGCCTGGGCTCGGTCTGGAACAGCTCCATTGAGGTAGTGAGATGGGCCCTTGGGTGGGAGCCCAGGGCCTGGGAAGCCTAGACCCCAGGGCAAGGAGCCCTGGGAGACCTCACAGCAGGACCAGAACCTGAGCTTCCTGCGCCAGGCTGTCCCAACGCCTGGACCCTCTGCATGGGTTTGTTCATTCTCCTTTAGTGTTTGGGAAAGTCTGAAAATGCCCCCATCTCAGCCATTCTAAGTGAGGGCATGTTCCACACTTAGTTCAGCACTAAGGGGCCAGCGTGTCTGCCGGGGAGTCCACGGGTGGTGGCAGTGGAGCCACTGCTCCACCCAGCCCCGCTCCTGCCCCAACGAGACAAGCAAAAACCCTTTACACACTTCACAGGACCCATCCACACCCAAATACACACAGCACGCCCTCCACCTGCAAACACAGAACGCACACACCCTTTACACGCTCAGCTGTATATGGTACAAACACTGCAGGTAAATGGGTGGAAAGGGGTGGTGAGGTACCATGGGGGTGGGCGTGACTGTGAGTGAAGCATGGAAGGGGCCATCTGTCAATGCCAAATCCTATACTATCTTGGCTTTTAGAAATTGTGGGTGTGACACACCCAGCTGCTGAGAATGGACTCTGGGTCTCTGAAGGGACGGGAAAACCAGGATTCCTTGTCCCCAGCTGCTAAGGAATGAAGATGTACAAAAACACCTCTGGCCACCGAGGAAATGCCATGTGCCTGGCTGAGGAGGACAGGCTGGAGAACTGGACGGTCCTGGGTTCGAATCCCAGTCGGCCACTTTTTAATTAGGCCAATTACTTGGTCTCTCTGGCCCTGGGCCTGAGGCCGACCTCCTGTGAGGTCTACGGGAAAGGAAATCTCCTGATACTCCAATCTAAAACCTGCTCTGCGCCCCAACAGGGTTTGTTGCCCAGATCAAATGAAATGGGGTATCTGAAACAAAGGCATCAACGAGGTTTTTCAGCAAAGTCTCCCTGGAGGAGGTCAGACTTTCCTCCACGTGTCCCCCAACCCCAGCCTTCTGATCCCAGAGGGAGGCCTCCTGACCACCTGTCTCCCACCCCATTGACAGACAAGGGCTGCACACAGCAAAATGTGCTGGCAGAGCCAGCTGAAGTTTTATTCTGAAAAAGACACTTGGATTGGCTTTTTGGGGGGCGTGGGCAAGAGAGGGAGCCCCAGACAGTTGACTCCCCCAGGGGTGGGCTAAGGACAGGACTGAGCCTCAGGTCTTTGGTTCCAACACTCCCCTGCACAACTCCTTCTTGCAGGAGCAAGTGAGCTGGGGAGGCTGGGAGGGATCGCGGGAGCCTTTCACTTAGGCAGGATGTCAGAGGACTCGGACACCAGCTTCCCATCACGGGTCTCAATCTTCTTCACAACCACAGCCTTGGAACTGGTACGGCTGAAGGAGCCAGAGCCCCCTCCAGAGCCCAAGCTGGACTGGTAGGAGCTCAGGCCGTAGTTGAAGCCAGGGTTCCCATAGGGTGAGGTCAGCCCACCTGGTCAGGAACAGAGGCAGCCACGTGAGCACAGGAGCCCATGCGCACATCAGGGGCCACGCCCCCTTCTCCCTGCTACTCCGGACCGGACGTGGTCCCCAGGGATAGGGAACCCCCCTGGTTCACTCCTCCAAGATGGTTGGGGAAAACCAGGAGCAGGGCAGGAGAGAGCTTTGCTATTAGCTACGTGACCTTGGACAAGGCATTTAACTGGGCCCCAGCTTCCTCAGCTATACCGGAGGGAACTGTATAGGAGCTGCCTCCTGCCCTGCCCGCCCAGGACCAGGACACTCACCTGAGTACCCGCTGGTGGTCTTGGTGTGGATGCTCATGTTCTGCATCCCAGATTCCAGCCTGTACCCAGAGGACACATGGGATGTCAGGACCAACCCCTGGCCCTATCCCAGGACAACAGGACTCAAGTCCCACCCCTCCCCACCCCAGGTCCCAGGGATGGGGCGCCAGGGCCGCTCAGAGAACGCCCACACCCACCGGCTCTCCTCGCCCTCCAGCAGCTTGCGGTAGGTGGCGATCTCCACGTCCAGGGCCAGCTTGACGTTCATCAGCTCCTGGTATTCGCGCAGCTGCCGCGCCATGTCCTGCTTGGCGGTTCTCAGCGCGGCCTCCAGCTCGGCCAGCTTGGCCTGAGCATCCTTGACGGCCAGCTCCCCACGCTGCTCCGCATCGGCAATGGCGGCCTCCAGGGAAGCCCTCTGGCGGGGAGGGGACGGGTAAGCAGTTAGAGCAGAGTCCGCTTGCCTCGTTCCCTCCTCCCCCTGCACCCGCTCTCCCTTTCCCCTCCTTTAGGGACCCCCTCTCCCTGACCTGGACTAACCAACTCCACCTGGCTCAATCCAAGAAAATGCTACGGGTGGGCGAGAGTGAGGAAGCGGAACGGGGAAACATGAGCAGCTTCCAGCCACTTCCCCGCGCAAGCTTCTCACCTGGGACACTGTGCGGTGTTATCCCCACCCCCAGCTGGACTAGATCTCTGCTTTCTAAACTTCCTTAAAGCATCAGAGCCCAATCTTACCCTGATATATAAGACAGATACAATAAAGCAGGCTTGGGGGACCCATCCTGGACCCCCAACCTACCTGCCCGGCCCCTCACACGGGGGCCTCCTCAGCACCCCTCAGCCTCCCAGGAGCAGTCTGGACTCCAGCTGCCCCTCCAACTCCTGACTCTGGTCTAGGATTCCTCCCCCAACCCCCAGACCCCTCACTCCTCCTGCATTATCTCCTCTCACCGGAGGTGTCCCAAGACCCTCTCCCACCCCCAGCCCAGCCCGTACCTGGCCTTTGAGGCCCTCGATCTCAGCCTGGAGTTGGTTGATGTTCCGGTTCATCTCGGAAATCTCCGTCTTCGTGCGACGGAGGTCATCCCCGTGCTTCCCAGCCAAGGTCTGCAGCTCCTTGTACTGCAGATGTGAGACAAGGAGTGAGGTTGAGAGGGGACCCCCCGGTCCCTCCGAGGGAGAATGCCCTCTCGGCCAAGTCACCAGAACCCAGGTCATCTCTCCCCTACCCGCCTCTACACCTCTGGGCACGGGGACGTCCCTGTCCCCCAGCACTACTCGGCAGCCCAGCTCGCAGCAGGCAGAGTCCAGTTTGAAATCCTGCTCCCTCCTCAAGGACTAGGGCACAGAACTAGCCAGAAGGGGAACACCAGCCTATAGTGACGCTGCTCTTCACCTTCATCTGGTACATGGTCTCGGCCTCAGCCCGGCTGTGGTTGGCGATCTCCTCATACTGGGCCTTGACCTCGGCGATGATGCCATCCAGGTCCAGAGAGCGGCTGTTGTCCATGGACAGGACCACGGAGGTGTCAGAAATCTGCGACTGCATCTCGCGGATCTCCTGTGGTGGGGAAGGGAGGTGGTGAGGCCCTGGGCCCGCATACAAGGAGTTCCCTTCTGCAGAAGGGCCTTCCATAAAGGACAAGACAGTGGGAGTTAGGGCCGGAGAGAAGGCAAAGTTCCTAAAGAAGGAAAATGGGTCAAAGACCTGGAACTTGGAGGGAAATAAAGATGAAATGAGGCCAGGATAAAAGGAAATCTGGCTTTGGGCGAGAAACCAGAGGGGCAGAGCCCTTCCGTGCTCTCAGCTACCAGTATGGCGCCCACAGAGGGCTCTCATTCGGCCCAAAGAATCTAACTAAGGCCCTGGGGACAGAGCAGGCCTGAGCTGCAGCTGGGTCACCACTCTGTGTATGGTGACCTTGGACAGGCTATTTCAGTTCTCTGAGCCCATTTTCTCATCTGTGAAGTGGGATAATAAACCCTCCCTCATGCAGGGGGACAGAACATATAGAACATCCATGCCGGGCTACTATCGGCAGCTGTAATTATTCAGTGGTGGGCCCTTGTCTGTTGGTGCGCTGGGGGCTGGGAGGGGCCTCTGATGGGGCTGGGGAACCTCAGTCTCCAGCGCCCAAGAACGTACCTCTTCATACAGTTGCCTGTAGAAGTTGATCTCGTCAGTCAGCCCTTCCAGGCGGGACTCCAGCTCTACCTTGTTCATGTAAGCTTCATCCACATCCTGCGGGGCAGGGGGAGGGGAGCCTGAGCTGAATGCCCACTCCTGACGCCAAGCCAGGGGCACCCAACGGCCTGGACTTGGAACTTTCTAACTAACTGTCTTTCCCACCTCACTGTGTGTGGCCTGACCCAGTCCAGTCTCTGCCCCATCACACCTGCATCCCCAGCCCCAGCACTTTTACCTCTGCTTCCTACACACACCCTTCCCTCTCCCCCACTCCCCTCCCCCTCCCCTCCTCCTTCTCCTCCAGGAAGCCTTCTATAGCCAGACCTCAAATTCTACTGCTCCGTTTTCTTAACCATGTTCCAACATTGATGTCCAGAGTTCTGTCCAAATACACCTAACTACCTCTCTGTCCTTCTATGCTAGATACCTAGGAGGCACCCAAATGTCGTCCCATTACTTAGAAACATTTAAGAACAGAAAGCCTCTAGTCTGAGTCTCTAAGCGCCAGCCTCCAGTGTCTGGTGGGGGAATGGGTACTCCCTCACCTTCTTGATGATGACAAATTCATTCTCCATGTCTGTGCGCTTTTGGATCTCTTCCTCATACCTGGTGAGACAGATATAATCAGAGGATGGAGGCAAAGGTGAGGTTGCTGTGGGTCTTTCCAGGGGGACAAGGATAGCTAGAAAATTCAGTTAATGGGAATGCAAGAAGATATGAGATGGCTGGTCTGGTCCTTCTGCCCCAACCAGCTACTGTTTCCCCACCCTTACTCCATGCTATCATCAGCCAGTGGGGGGCCTGGAGCAGGAAATCTCTCTCCAGATCCACGAATACACATTGGATTAGGCATATGAGGAGGATTAGCAACAGGCACTGACATGAAACCTCAGACAGAACTTTCTGGAATGTGCTGGAAATCAGGGGTAAGGAAGAAATAGAGTCTAGGGCTATTAGTATACAAGAGAGCCTGTTGGCTACCTCTGTCTCCCATTTTAGGTTTACTGTGTAAACATTAGCAGATAATTTGTTGTCCAAATTGGGACAGCTCTGAGATTGAAGGGGGAAGGGAGGTGCTATTAACAATGGGCATAAACCTAGACTGTCCTGAGAAAACCTTGTCCTGGGGTCACTCTAATTATATAAGACTGCACTGCCCAGCAAGCAGAGGGCCTTGGTGTCTTAGGCCTCTGGTCCCAAGGGGCCGGGCAGGGTGGGATGACAGAGGCTCACTTGGTCTTGAAGTCCTCCACCAGCCCCTGCATGTTGCCAAGCTCCACTTCCAGCTTCAGCTTCTCCTGGGCCAGGGTTTCCAGCTGCCGCCGGAGGTTGTTGATGTAGCTCTCAAACATGTTGTCTATGTTGCTCCGGGCTGTCTTCTGCTGCTGCAGGAGGTTCCATTTGGTCTCCAAAATCTTGTTCTGCTGCTCCAGGTGCCGCACCTGCACGACGAGGCAGAAAGGTCCACATCGCACATCAGGCCAGGGCTCAAAGTCTGGCATGAAGCAAGCACCGTCTTTTCCCCTCATCCAACTCCCCAAGCAGTGGGGTCTCCGGAACCCCATTAGTGCCGAGTTGGGGGGAAAGAAGGGGATACACGGTTGTAAGAGGATAGCTAGCAGTTATGTTGAAGCTATATTTGCAAAACAAATGGTTCTTATCGACTTCGATTGTAATATTGCAGTCAATAAAAGTAGCCAAGTTTTAATTAACACTTTATATATGATTGAAAAAAATGTAGATTGTTCACAAGAAATAATATTATCATCATGATTATTATTTGGAGTGGCTTTGAGGGACTCATTGACTATAAGGAAACTTTAGCCCTACAGCCTGGAGAGCATTCGCCAGAAGACCTAGGTTTTAGCCAAACACTGCTACCTGATCTTGAATTACTTCCCCTCTCTGAGCCTGGGTCTCCTCAGCCCTGCAATGGCTTAGAAGAACTCAGGCGAGCCCTATCCAGAGCCCCACCCCTGTGCAGAAGTCACTTTTAGCCAGGGAAGAGGCAAGAAACAAGGTAAATCTGTCTGCAAACTGAAGACCCTCCTCCCCACAGCCCTTCCTTTGAGCTCAACATCCAACCCCACCCTACCCTACCCTACCCCGAATCCACAACCCTGTCCTCCTGTCCCAAACACAAAGGTCCTAGGTTCCTTGGGGCTCAAGGAATCCAGATTTTAGGATGAAATTAAGGCACGTTGGAAGGGAAATTTTTTAAAAGAAAGAATAATAAACTGGTTCCAAGAAGAGGAAGGACTTTTTTTCTTTTTTTTTTTTTTTAAATCAACCCAAAGTTGGACTTCTTTTAAATTGGGAGGACTCAGAAGGTTATTTTAAGGGTCTGGTCCAGATCCAGCAAATCTCTCTCTGTAAATCTCTTTCTTCCCCAGCTCATTCTGCCCCAAAATTATAAAAACTAAGTGATAATAACATTTAGCCTTATTAGACTGTTTAATGTAGGCCAAACACTGCTAAGCTCTTACATTTTATGCTTGAATAGGCAAAACCTCTTTGACTTAGGGATTAGCGTGCCCATTTTGTAGATGAGGAAATCAGATTTAGCAAGGTAGTCCATCCAAGGAAAGGGCAGAGCACTGGGAACCTTCGGCCTGTGCTTAGCTACTCACTGGGAGGACCCCAGCGCTAGCAAAACGCAGTCAAGAAGTAAAGGGAAGGTTGCTTAAAGCCAAGGAACCAGCAAGTACTTCCCAAAATCTGGGGAGCGCCGGTTTCCCGGGGGACTCCAATTCCTAAAGGCGCTAATCTGCCCCAGGATTTCCCTCCTTCCGCTCCCAAAATGCCTCCCAGGAGCCAGTCAGCAGGGAGGGGCTGAGCCTCCAGCGCGCTGCGGGCCCTGGGGCCCCTGAGGAGGCAAACCCCCGAGGCTGCAAAACCCGGCCTGGCGCCTTCCAAGGGAAAGCAGAGCCAGTTCGTTGGGGCGGAGCCGGGGTAGTAGGGAAGAGTGAGAGGGGACTAGTGCCGAGCGGGGAGAGGGGCGTTAGCGGACAGACGCCTTATCTAAAGCCGTAAATCGTGGGGTTTAACAGGACGTGAAACGCAGGTGGGGTGTCGCAAGCCCGCAGACTTTGAATCCTGGATGGACTTTTCTGAAGCCAGGCCCTGGCGTCCACCCCACACCGATACACGCCCCCAGGCAGAGGAGCGTGTCCCCAGTACCGCGGGCCTCGGCCCCGCCCGGCGCCGCCCACATGGCCGGCTCCCGGGACCCTGGCCAAGTTATGACTCATCTTGATGCCCCCAACACTTGGGTCCCGGTACGCCGAAGGCCTGGATCAATATTTGCCTGTTTGAATCAAGACAGCCGCTTCCTTCTCCCAGAATCCTATCAATCTCCTATTTAAAAAAAAAAAAAAAATTTAAAGCACGGGAGCACTGTTGAGAAGCCCTTGGGGCCATGCTAGGGAGAAGGGTGAACCTGAGGGAGGAACTGCCCTCCCACACGCCAGTTGAACAACTGGGACTCTTCCAGAGCTGAAAGCTTTACAGACGATCAGACCCCGAGTTGGGGTGAGATGGGCGAGTGAGGGAGGGAGCCCCAAGATTTAGAGTCCAAAGCCGCCCGGACCCCCTCTCTATCCCTTCCCCAGCCCAAACCAAAGTGCCTGGGGCTGGAGGAGGGCGCCGAGACATCCTTTGGAAGCGGGAGCGGTGCCAGAGTGGGTGGGGCCCAGCAGGACGCCAGGGAGGGCCTGGAGATGTGCCCACCGAGGGTGGGGTGACCAAGAGAAAGGGCTGGGATCCTGGTCCGGCCCCAGGCACCGCGGGCCACGCAGGGGGAGCCCTCACCTTGTCGATGAAGGAGGCGAACTTGTTGTTCAGGGTCTTGATCTGCTCCTTCTCCTGGGTGCGCACGGCCTGGATGTCGGGGTCCACCTCCAGCTTGAGGGGGCTCAGCAGGCTCTGGTTCACCGTGACAGCTGTGATGCCCCCCAGACCCGGGGCCCCACTGTAACCTGCGGCCAGACTCATGCTGCTGCCCAGGCCGCCCCGGAAGCTGCCGCTGCTGCCCACCCGGGAGAAGGCCGAGGAGCTGATGCGGGTGCCCGGCCCACTGGTGTACGAGCGGCTGCTGAAGGACCGGGGGCCGGAGGTGGACACCTTGTAGGACTTCTGGGTCACCCTGATGGACATGGTGGAGGCTGGAGAGGAGGTGAGCAGGCTGAGGCACACAGAGACTCGAGGAGTTGCGAAGCTGCTCCTAGGTGGGGTGCAGCTCCCCGGATGGCCTCTTATAAGAAAGAGCCCAGCCCAGGAGGAGGGGATCGGCCTTGTAGCTGAGTGGCTAGGCCCTGAGGGGGCAGGGCCTAACCTGACACCTGCCACCTACAGGCCGGACTCAGGTGGGGGCAGCAGAGAGCTGCGCCCGCCTGGAGCCCACCCCTGCACCACCGCAGAGCCCAGGAAAGGGTAACTCCGTGAATGTGAGACGTGCAAGGGCTGCCAGCCTCTACCTGTTCCCTAACAGAGCCTTGCGGGGTGGCCCAGCCACTGCAACCCTGGATCCTAGGTCTTATCTCCTTCCCTGCTGTGGGAAATAAATGCACAGACTGAGGAGCAGAGCAGGAAAGTGATCTGTGGCATTTGGGTCTCCTCTGAGCAGCTGACGCCCCAGAGGCACCACCCCGTGTCCTTCCGTGTTCTTCTCTCCACTTGGAGTGATTATGAAGGTCTGCCCAGTTTGGAGGACAGGGCTGGGTTCCGAATCCTTGAACCCGAGGTCAACCATTTGCCCAGTCTCTCCTTAGTTACTGCTGTGCCCCCAGCCCTTGGTGCAATGCCAAGAGGGGCTGGGTAAACATTTGTGAAATGAATGAATGAACACACACACACACAGGCTGTCTTCCCTCTGGGGCTGTACATGCAAGTTAACGTGAGATCCAACACAGCACTTGTTCTGGACACAACCCCGTGTCTTTCTCTCTTCCCAGGATCACAGGATTGAGCTTCCCTGGTGGCACGGTGGTTGAGAGTCCGCCTGCCGATGCAGGGGACACGGGTTCGTGCCCCGGTCTGGGAGGATCCCACATGCCGCTGAGCCTGCGCGTCCGGAGCCTGTGCTCCGCGACGGGAGAGGCCACAACAGTGAGAGGCCCACGTACCGCAAAAAAATAAATAAGTAAAAAATAAAAAGATCACGGGATTCCCTGGGCCGGGCTGAAAGGCACAGAGGAGGGTGAACAAGAGCCAGTGGGCAGGCTGGGAGAGCGCAGGAGAGCAGGCAGCTACGTCGGCGGGGACTTCATCTCATCGCTCTCCTTGCTGCCTGGGGAGTCATTCCCATAGCTCCCAGTGGGTGAATCACAGGAAAGGAGGCAGAACTGTGGAGTGGGGGGCACCGATGGTGAGTCAACCTGCAGCCACCTGGGCCCTCCTTCTCTTTCTCTTCCCAGGCCCCCAGATGGCCAGCGGAGAAGGGGAAGAGTCCCTGCACCTGTCTCCACAAACCCATTATGAGAATGAGTCAGGAGAGTGGGTTGGGGCACTGCATGCACCTGCAGAAGGCTGGAGAATGGGGAGCTGAGTAAGGCACCCCAGGCCTGGGTGGGGCAGGCTGTGGGTGGAAAACAGGAGGTTTGGGTCCCCGAGGCAGAGATTCCAGCTTCGATTCTCTAATGGCTGGGGCTAGATTCTCTGAAAGATCCTGCAGGGCATGAAGTGGGGACTGGATAGCTGTTAACTAGAGACCAACAGATCCCCTGGGGGTAGAGGGACAGGTGGCCCACAGCCCCCAACCCCCAACCCAGGGGAGAAGGTGACTGCTACCCTGACCACCTATCACGAGGGGGCAGATGTGCAGATGCCTCCCTATCCTTCTCCAGTAAAGACACCCAGGGTTCCAGAGGACAGGCATAGAGACCCCTACAGAGGGACAGCGAGACCAGAAGCCCCCTCCTTGGAAGAGAGACAAATCCAAAAAGACAGACACACTGATAAGCTCCCCTCGGATCACACACACCAGATCACACACACGCACACACAAAAGGACACACTTTGAAGTCCCTTCCGGAAAGACAAAGACAAAGACTCTTAGAGGGGACGCAGAGACCACATCCCTTTCTCCCCAGCCCTGGCCTCCTGCCACACGGAACCAGGCAGTACCTGTTTGTACCAGGCCCTCTCTCAGCCCCTTTAAACAATGCTTAATTTTCCAAGGAGTGATTTGAATGCAAGCTACCCCTTCCCCAACAGACTCCCACACCGTGCAGGAAAGAGAGACTTCACCTTCCTGAGACCTTCCCCAACAGACTCCCACACCGTGCAGGAAAGAGAGACTTCACCTTCCTGAGACCAAAGGGAGGGATATGGGCCCGGTGCCAAATCAGGCACAGAGAAGGCGGAAGGAGAGAGGGAGGGGCTGGTCAGACAGGTATGACGGCCCTGGGGAGGGAGGACGACCAGCTCCCCACTTCTCCTCCCCAACAGAGTACACCTGGGCAGACTTGGAGGGGAGAGACCTCACCTGAAGTCCTGAGCACAGAACTGCAGCCCAGAGCCCTCCCTGAAATCTCAGCCCCTCCACCCGAACTCACCTGGTTCCCTGGTTCCAGGACTGCCTTTTGTTTAAGGTGAGGACAAAGCCGGCTACAAGGGACCCTGTGGTTTTCGGGCTGTAGGGCGGCCCAGATCTCACCCAGGGGGAGTCCCTCTTTGCTGGGGCAGCCCAGAACACTGCAGGGCCGGAAGTGTTTGCATCTCACTTGTCAGCTCCCTATTGCCCAGAGACCCCAGCCAACCCCTCCCCCATGCCCCAAGCCCAGCCTTGGTGCAAGAGAAGAGACCAAAGCTGCCCTCTCCAGTGGCTTCTGCCTGGGATTCCGGGATGGAGGCAATAGGGGGAGGCCCCAGGACGAGGGCCTAGTGGTGAGGGAACAGAAAACTGCACTAAGGTGGCCCGTGGGGACAACTCCTTGTAAGACTGTCTCTGGCCACTATGGTCTGCACACTGCTGCCTACCCATTGAAAGGGAAAGTGTTTCTGGTGACTGCCCAACCCAGACGATTCTGCTCCAAACTGCCTTTCCTGGAGATCAGAAGAGGGAAAGAGGAGACGCATGCCCCCTCCACCCCGATGGTGATGCACAGGAGGACACCGAGGAGGCCCTGAATCCCTGAGCAGTTGTGTCAAGGCTGAGGGCTTAGATGGGTGAGCAGGGTAGCTCCTATCACTACATCACTCACAATCATCGGAAAAGATGGTCTGAACACGTTCTTCTCAGTGATCAGGAATGGTGACACAAAGACACCACATTCACAGCCGCGCTATTCACAGCAGCCAAAATGGAAACAACACAAATGTCCACCAACTGATGAATGGAGAAACAAAATGCAACGTATCCATACGATGGTATATCATTCTCAGTAAAAAGGAATGAATCGCCGATACATGCTACCACGCAAGATCACATACTGCATGATTCTGTTTATATGAAACGTCCAGAAGAGGCAAATCTGTAGAGACAGAAAGCAGATCTGAGGTTGCCAAACCACCTCCAGGCTGGGGAGAATGGAGGTAACTGGTAAAGTACGGGGTT
This sequence comes from Leucopleurus acutus, assembly GCF_964270905.1. NCBI lineage: Eukaryota > Metazoa > Chordata > Mammalia > Artiodactyla > Delphinidae > Leucopleurus > Leucopleurus acutus. The sequence continues at coordinate 43,244,665 of NC_139152.1, forward strand.
TCTTTCTGGAGTGATGAAAATGTTCTAAATTTAATTATGGTGATCGTTGTACAAGCCTGTGAAAATAGTAAAAAAAACATCGAATTGTACACTTTAAATGGTTGAATTGTACAGTATGTGAATTATAGCTCAATAAAGCTGTTACAAAAAAGAAAAAGCATAAATTAGCCACATATATAACGTACGGACTTGGTGGGCCAGCAGACGGGTCAGGGGATAGAAGGGAAGGTAGATTCCCTGCCTCTAGGTTAGTAACCAGGGCAGCATCTCCAAAGCACTGAAATCAGTTTAAAAGATGAGCAATTTAAAATCTTATTGTTGGCATGGAAATAGCTGAGTTTAGCACCAAGGCAGCAAGAATAGTTCATTTAAGTGGGAAGCCACAGATGGTGGGAACACCCATCAGTAAGCCACATCATGCATATAATAAAGTTGATTTGATTGTTGATTTTTGTGCCATGTGCCTCAAGGCCAAAATTGTTCATAGTCGATGCTCGGTAAATGGCGACTATTTGTCTTCGTGATAAACACGGCTCTGATGATTAAAGCCAGCCCAAATGGGAATGGACTGCCTAGAGAGGAAGCAGTCTCCTGTCCCTAGAAGTCTCGAGCCCAAGGTGTGCTAACCAGCTGTCCACTGGGCTCACTGTAGGAGGATTCCTAAATCAGGTAAGGGTTCGGACTAGAACATCACAATCCTCTCCACTCTGAGAGCCTTGATCCGTATTCTACCATCACAGAGCTTTACGCTTTGATTAGGCATCCACGAATGCTCTCCGAACTGAAATGTTGATTTTGATAGAAGATGTGGTTAGAAATTATTAGAACAAGCATGGGGAGAACCTTCCCCATGAGGTAAACCTTCTTAGGGAGGAAAGGAGACAAGCCTGACAGCCTGGAGATGATGAGGTCTCCCACTCACCTTCCCATCCTCACACCCTCGCTTCCACTGACACCAAACCAGAAGAGGCCATCCGTTGGATGGGCAGTCAAGCCTAGCTCAGCTGTTAGAGTCCTTCCCCTTCATTCTGATTGTCTGTCTGGACTTGCACACCAAAATCACCCAGGCTGCACCTGCATGTTTTATAAAGCTTCCTTGGTACAGCCAGGGTTGAGCACCTGGCTTTGGCTCTGCTCTCACACCAAGACCTCCAGGAACACACTCTTCTCTTCCCCCTGGAAGAATAAGTTAGAGCCCAAGTCCAGTGCACTGCAGGGTCCCTGCTCAGAAAGGATGATACACCTGTGCCTCAGGGGATAAAATAGAGAGTGGCCAGTCCCCAGAGCCTGACACTCCACTGGGGTGACCAGGGACATAGACAGAGATGGAGAGAGGACCCGAATGGGTCCCACTCATGGAGGGGAGGACAGCATGCAAGAGGCCTGAGTGATGGGAAGTGGGAAGCAGGGAGTCACTGAAGAAGGCTCCCCAGGAGGATGGGACCCTAAGGAAGTAATCACACAGCCCAGCCCCACTACACAGCTCTACTGCAAGAAAGCTTTCCTAAAGGTGTGTCAGGTAACCAGACAGGAGCGCAGGAGGGAAAAAGGAACAGCAAGGACCTGGGCCTCAGCTACAGCACCCCACACACACACACCACCACCCCCTCCAGCACTGAGAATTACCCATGGCCTGGGCTGCTGGGCAATGGAGCTATTGTCCAGAGGTTTTTTGTTCTGAATTTCCTGCCCAGCAACCTGAGGACCAAGGTGGGGAGTCAGGGGCAGGGACCCCAGGCCTTTATTCCGTCCTGGTTTTGTTCACTCATTCATTCACTTGTCCACTCATTTACTTATCAGGCAGTAGCCTAAAAAGTATGGTGAGATAGTTTTTTGGTTCCCTTCACACCAGTTCAGTACAGGTAGGAGCCTCCTATGACCAAAGCAAGGTGTGGCCTGAAGGCTTCTGTTGAAAGGTGAATATTAGGAGTCCTTCTTCATTAATTCAGTATATTGGTGGCTGGCTATACATTGGGCACGTGCTGGGAAGGCTCTGAGGGAACTGGGTCCCCAATGGTCTTCACTGTGTGCAGGGAGAGAGAGACAGACACATAATGCCACTTATTCTAATAGGGTAATAATAATACTGATATGGTACAAAAATGTCTTCCAAGTATTAATTCATTTACACTACGTAAGAACCCTATAAAGTAAGTGCTATAATACCATTTTTACCTGATGAGCCACAGAGAGGTTAAGAAACATACCCAGACTCACACAGCAGTGTGGCTCTTTCTCCAAGGCCCTAACCACTATATCACACTTCCTGTATAATGCTGAGAAGCAAGAAGAGTGGTGTGGGCGTTTAGCAGCCCAGAGACTGTCCTCAGATCAGCAAACTGGCACTATCAGGGGCAGGGCTTGAGAGACGGGGGCCATACCTTGACGAAAAGCGGAGCAGAGTGTCAGCGTTGGGTCCAAGGGTCCTCCAAGGAGGCAGGAGGACTGGTGAGGTGGAGAAGCATGCTGAAGTGAGCTCCCTCACCGCCACATTGCCTGAAGTTGGTCTTGTCCGGGATGAACTTCTGATTGTCCATTTTTCAGCCCACACCCCCCAGCCTCAGAGAAATCTAGGGGTCTGCTTGAAAAGGGGAGCTCTTTGTGGTCTGAAAAACACCCGCCCGGCACCCCCTTAAAAACCCGTAACTAGGGACTTCCCTGCTGGCGCAGTTGTTAAGACTCCGCGATCCCAGTGCAGGGGGCCCAGGTACGATCCCTGGTCAGGGAACTAGATCCCACATGCCGCAACTAAGAGTTTGCATGCCACAACTAAGGAGCCCACAAGCCACAACTAAGGAGCACGCCTGTCACAACTAAGACCAGGCACAACCTAATTAATTAATTTAATTAATTAAAATAAACATTTTTTAAAAACCATAACTAGTGTGGTTGGACAAGAACCTTTGGGGAGGGATAAATTAGGAGTTTGGAATTAACAGATACTACTGTATATAAAATAAATAAACAACGAGGACCTACTGTATAGCACAGGGAACTGTATTCAATACCTTGCAATAACCTATAATGGAAAAGAATCTGAAAAAGAATATACATATATACATGTATGTATAACTGAATCACTTTGCCGTATACCTGAGACTAACACAACACTGTAGATCAACCATATTTCAATTAAAAAAAAAGAACCTTTGAACGCCCTGATACCCTGTACTTGCCAGGGTCCCAGGGTAGGGCCCACTCTCACACAGTAGCTCAGGCACCCCTCCCAGCCCTGGGTGAAGAGGAGGGGCCCTTTCTTGCTCTCCTGACATACAGGAGCAGTGACCCTTCCACACCTAGTACGGAAGAGAGAGTTGCACAACATTGGTGGGGTCATGAAAAGTTACGGGCAAGGCGTGGTCCTCTGAGAGTTCTCCGGGTATCTGGATCTCATTCCACCTCACCCCAGGAAACAGCCACTGCTTAGGCCATTCCCAGCCTTCTCCACGGTCGTGTCGTGACTTACAGGAAATGATCATTCGTATATGGCAAGCTGGGGTAAATGAAAAGGTCTGCTTGGGACTAGTTGTGGTCAGGCCAGAGGCTCTGGCCACCCAAGGCCTCCCTCTGACACTCAGAGGGCTGGTGGGCCCAATGTATCACACAAGTATAGCCCACTCTCGGCACAAATGGTGTGACCAGACACCCTGGCGGGGAAGCTCTGGTTTGGGGAGACCATTCTGTTCTGATGAAGTGAAGAGCTGAGGTTGAAACAGGAAGGAATGGGATGCAAACAGCTAAGGCCCAGCCCACCTTGGAGAGAAGCCCAGGTGGCACAGTGATTAAGAATCCACCTGCCAATGCAGGGGACATGGGTTCGAGCCCTGGTCTGGGAAGATCCCACATGCTGTGGAGCAACTAAGCCCGTGCGCCACCACTGCTGAGCCTGCGCTCTAGAGCCCGCGAGCCACAACTACTGAGCCCATGTGCCACAACTACTGAAGCCCACGCCCTAGAGCCTGTGCTCCACAACAAGAGAAGCCACCAAATGAGAAGCCCACACACCGCAATGAAGAGCAGCCCCTGCTCACCACAGCTAGAGGAAGCCCGCGTGCAGCAATGAAGACCCAACGCAGCCAAAAAGTAATTAATTAATAATCAAAAAAATAAAAATAAATGAGCTTGGACTTGATGGAATTGAGCTTAGAAAAGAAAGGTATGGAAATGCAATAAGTTATTGGATGAGAACAGGATTCCTATGGAACATGAAGGTGGTCATGGGGGCCAAGGAAGGTGTGGGGCAGGAGGGGACACGGTTAAAGTGGTGCTTTAAGAAGATTCAGGGGGCTGAGATGTGTAGGTTAGATGGTAGGGGCAAAAACTGGCAGGAGACTAGAAAGGGGGCTATTGCAGCACACAAGTGAGAAGGCTTGTGGGGTGCCAGGAGCCATGCGGAGAGAAGACGGTAAGAAGAAAGAACCTACGGCAGTTGATTGCATGGCAGAGTCCAACACAGGCACTTCCCGTAGCTCCCTTCTGAACCTTAGCACCTTCTGCTCCAGCCACATTGCTGCACACACTTGTCATGAGCTGCTGGACTTTCCCCTGCCATCACTTTCCTCTCAGCGACATCAGACCATAGCTTCTTGCAGACAGGACAGCATCCTCTAGTGTCTGAGTATAGTTCCCAACTCTTTTGCCAGCCTCTGCCTGGCAGGGCCCTGACCCAGAGTACATGCCACAGAGGGAATGTGTAGACCCTCCCCTGAACACACAGTTTACACCCATCACCTTACCTTTGTTCATCACACACGCGTGCACATGCACACCTTCATGCCAGCAACAGCATGACGAGGCCGCCGTGAAACCCTCCGTGGTCCTCGGCAACAGATCCAAGCATGGGAAAGCCCATTTCCTCCCCTCTGATCGTGCCATGCTTGGAGAACAGGGTTTGGCTCTTGTCTGACTCTTACAAGGGACCTGGACAAATGGGAGCTGATGCAAGGAGATGTCTGGGATAAGGAGATGAATGGAAACCACATTCCACAGACCTCTTAAGTAGTTGCATTTTCAGCTGGCACTGAGTATGTTCCCTGGAGAAGAGACATGAACTGCCAGGAAGAAGAAGGGACATTCATCCCTGTGGCCCAAGGGATACATCCAGCACCAGCAGGAAGAAGCCCCCAGAGAGAGACTTCTGCTCACTGTAAGTAAGGAACTCCCAAAGCTCAAGCTTTGTGCAAGTGCAATGTGTATCGTCATCTGGGAGGCTGTGGCAGAGGGTCGATAGATGGGTTGGCGGAGCCCCAGACACACATCCTAAGGCCAACTATGTGCACTGCAAACTTCAGCTCATGCAAGCTTATAAAGACCTCTCCGGGCAGGGATGGGTACGTGCCCAGGTCCACACAGCTGTGAAGAGCACTGGAATCTGAACCCCGTGGACTCCTCACTGGTGGGACTCACCAAGCCTGTTAATGCATGTTCATCGGCTCTGCAGCCAGGTGTGACTGAAGGCCAAAGGATAGTGAATGCAATCAAGAGAACTTTGGAGCCACTTCCCAACGGTGTGAAGCTGGACACTCTACTTAATCTCTCTGATGTTCCTTTTCCTCAGCTGAAAATGCAACTACCTAAGAGGACCGGTCTGAACATCAGGTAAGGGAACAGTGCCTGACAGTTGTAGGTTGTCAATCAACGTTAGCTGGACTCTCACCACACCACCCCCCTGTGCAGCCTCCCCCATCCCTTCACTGTCTTTGAGATCATCACCCCATGGAACTTGTGTTCACACCCGCTTTGACTCATTTGCCTTGTGAGAATTGAAGTCCTTGCAGGATGGGACCATGTCTCATGCATCTCTCTGTCCTCTGCAGTGTCCACTCAGCCCACAGGAGGTGCTCAAGTGGGAGAGAGCGCTGGTTCGGAAGGACTGAGGCTAACTAGAGAGAGGTGGCAATTGGGATGATAAGGAGTCTCTGGGGCTTCCCTGATGGCGCAGTGGTTGAGAGTCTGCCTGCCGATGCAGGGGACACGGGTTCGTGCCCCGGTCCGGGAGGATCCCGCATGCCACGGAGCGGCTGGGCCCATGAGCCATGGCCGCTGAGTCTGCGCGTCCGGAGCCTGTGCTCCGCAACGGGAGAGGCCACAACAGTGAGAGGCCCGCGTACCGCAAAAAAAAAAAAAAAAAAAAAAGGAGTCTCTGGGATAGTAATAAAGGGATAACAAGCAAAACTCTGCCACTATGCAAAACAGAAGTTTGCAAATCCAATTCCCAGGGAGCCAGCCATGTAAACTGAGCTCTGCCTATTGACACGCCCTCTGCTTCCCCATCTCCCAGCCCAGGGTTCCTTTCCCTGCTGACCATGATGGTGGCGGTGGTGGTGGTGATGTAGGGAATGAATGATGGTGATGATGACGGCAGCTTTCATTTGCTGGGTTCCCACTAAAGGTCAAAGTGTCAGATCTCTTACATATTTATAATCATAAAATAACCCAGGAGGAAGGTAACATTATCCCATTTTACAGATAAGGAAACTAAAAGTCCTTCAACACTTGACCTCAAGTCTGGTGTAAGCCCAAAAGCCTGGGCATGCTGTTTCCAGTGATGCTTTCATATAGAGTCATTGTGGATAACCCAGAAGAAATGTCCCCAAAACATTTTTCTCATTTTATTTAGCAATCCAAAAAATAAATATTACATGCATTCATTGAACATTCAATGACCTCTCCTACTCAGTGATCCAGACCTAGGGGACACCTCCCGACCTAAAGGAATGCTCCATGAGAGCGACGACCTTAACTGCCTTGCTAACTACCGTATCTACAGCATTAGAAAGCGCTTAGAAGGCACCGCACCAACATATGATGAATTCACTAAGGATTGACTAAGCCTCTGCCATCGTGTGTGTGTGTGTGTGTGTGTGTGTGTGTCTATTAGAAAGGAAGTAAAAGGGAGAGTGGGAGACCAGCTCAGGTCAAGGAAAGCCCTGCTACCAACCACCCAATAATCAACATTTCTTCTGGGATCCCCAGGTGTCTAAGGGCTAAGACGACCCCAAAGCAGGACACAGTGTCACAATCATAGGTCTAATGACAAAGCTGCTGACCTGGAAGGTGGGACTGGGCTTGGTCTGGGCCAGCTGGAGCCAATTTAGCCTCAGGGAAGTGTTCGGCAAGCTCCCACGGCAACACAACCCACAGTGTGCTCCTGCATTCCCAACGGAATTCCAGCCTGAGGCCAGGATTCCCCAAGGTGTCACACAAGTGCTGCCCTCTCCTTCCTTGCCTCCCCAGGTTTCCCAGGTGATCATCTCGGGAAGCTAAGAGAAGCTTGAACGGCAGAAGCAGCCTCCAGAACATGGGAGGCAGAGGAGAGGGTCATTTCCCTACCAGACCAGAGCTCCAGAGCTTCTGGTTCAGAAGTATCCCGCTGCAGAAGTCAAACTTCCCAGGCCTCCTCCTACACCCATGGGGCCATGGGAGCCATGGCCCCCACATGAACCCTCTGCCCCCAACTATGCCTCCCCCACCATGGCCTGACCCTGTTCACTTGGTAGCCAGCTCCTACACAAACTCTCCACCTGGTTTCTTCACCAGACCCTCCTCCTCTCTCTCTGTCGCTCCAGCCTGGTTGCACTCCAAATACCTCCTACAGGAAGCCCTCCCAGACTTTCCCCTCCTGGCTTCTCCCCCAGTCTCCCAGCCTGGACTCTCACCTGGTCTCCCAGAGTTGGGCATGGGTCCAAGTACCCCCAATGATTTAGGAGTTTCCTTAAGGCAGTCATGACAGCTTTTAATCTTTACAGAAACTATGAAATAAGCAATATCTCCATTTTAGAGCTGAGGAAACTGAGCATCAAAGTTAAGAATAGCTTGTGCTCCAACAGTAGAATTGGGCCCTCTCTGCCCCCAAAGCTGGGTCTCGCCTCCCTGCGGTACACCTCCCTCTCTCTGTATCCCTTCAGGATAGTACCATAATGCCAGGCACTCCCTGCACCACAGACTTTTTTCTTAATAAATTTATTTATTTATTTATTTATTTTTGTCTGTGTTGGGTCTTCGTTGCTGCACAGGGGCTTTCTCTAGTTGCGGTGAGCGGGGGCTAGTCTTCCTTGCGGTGCGTGGGCTTCTCATTGCAGTGGCTTCTCTTGTTGCAGAGCACGGGCTCTAGGGACGCGGGCTTCAGTAGTTGTGGCACACAGGCTTCAGTAGTTGTGGCACGCAGGCTCAGTAGTTGAGGCACACGGGCTTAGTTGCTCCACAGCATGTGAGATCTTCCCGGACCAGGGCTCGAACCCGTGTCTCCTGCATTGGCAGGCAGATTCTTAACCACTGTGCCACCAGAGAAGCCCCCATAGACCTTTTATAATCCCATTTAATCCTCACAATTAAACCCATGAGGAAAGTACAGTTAGTCTTATTTACACATTAGGGTATGGAGGTTTAGAAACTTTCGACCTATTTTGTAAGGTCACACGGCACCTAAATGTCAGGAACAGAATTCAACCCAACTCTTCAAGCTCCAGAACCCAGTTAGGTTTCCCAGTCCCACTGGGTTTCCCAGTCCTGAGTCTAACCAGACACAGACTGAAAGACGCTGGAGATAGGAAGGCAAATTCTCCAGGCCAGCATGAAAGCTTTGACTCACATCAGCCAGCACCTCTGATAAAGGAAGATGACTTCCAGAAGGCCTGCAGAAGTTGCCCTGCTGATCTGGGGAGGCCTAGGAATCCCAGGACAGCTGAAAGCTGGCTCACTGGCCAGCTGACTTCCTGGCTCCCCACACTTCCCACGAATCCTGTGAGTTGACACACCCTCAAGCCCTTTCACTTCTGCAAATTCCTATCACCACCTCCAAAGTGCTCTAGGTTTTGTCGTGAGAATTCATTTTCATTTTGAGAATTGTTTTCAGCAATTCTTGGAACAATACGGACTAGCAGGAAAACAAAAACTGGGGAATCAAATAACCTGTGCTCTCCTCTCAACTCCGTCTCTAAATTGCTGTGTGACCTTGGGCATGTCACTTTCCCTCTCAGAGCTACAGCTGTCTCATCTGTACAGTGAAGGAACAGTCCCATTTATTTCTAAAATTCCTTGAAATTACATTTTATTATTAATGACATTTAAATTCATTCCGTTTTTAGAACTTTGAACTTCCCAAAGTGATTGCAATGTCTTGGGGAAAGCATTAAGCTTGAAATCACACTGATTTGATTTGAACAGCTTTTGTTTTCTCCTCTATAAAATCAATTATATGATGATAATATTTGCAAGAGATTTTCTTTGCCCCTGTGCAGTGCCCATATAGGACTATTGCTGTGATGGGTGAAAACGATAAACTCTTCTCCAAGAATTCACCCTTCCCCCTGTCTTTTACCTCCCTCTCCTCCATTAAAGGGCTCCTATGATAAGTCCACCCTCACCTGCTCTCCAGAGTCTACCTCACTGGATACCAACCCATGAACAAAACAGCATCAGCTCCTTTAAGGAATGCTTTCCTTTCAACGGAGCATTCCCCCTTCCCTCTTCACTCATCTCTACTCCTATTATTCTGTTCCTTGGATTAGCCAGTCCTCCCTTCTGTCTAGCCTTTTCTCCCTTTCAATGTGGCACCAGCGATAGCATTTCAAAACTTTAGCCTTTTCATGCCTCCTCCTTCCTGCTGCAAGCCCTCAAGTCCTGAGCTGTCACCTATGAGCTTCTGACATGTCTACTATTGGGTCTCTTTGTGTTCTTTGTTACTTGGGTGCAATTCCATCTTTCTCTGTGCATCCCATCTTTCAAGGTGTGTAAAGTTCACTTTTTTCTCTGAGGGTGTAGGGGGTGGGGGAAGTCAGCATGAATATATATATATTTTTTCCCCAAATCCAAAATTTTTGTCAATATCCACAGTCTTTTTTAATTGAAGTATAGTTGCTGTACAATATCATATGTTACATGTGTACAATATAGTGGGTCACGATTTTAAAACGTTATACTCCATTTATAGTTATTATATGGTTATATTTTAATGTAGAAAATGTGATCTGGATATAAAATGAAAATAAGTATTAAATTAAGTGGAAGTTTAATTTAAGAATTGAAAGGGAGAAAAGGCTAGACTGAAGGAAGGACCGGCTAAGGCAAGGAGTAGTAGTAGAAATGAGGGAAAAGGGAAGGGGATAGGCTTCTTTGCAAAAGGAGCTGTGCTGGATCTCTTTTCACTCGGACCTCGAGTGGGGCAGGCCGGCCCAGAAGCCAAGGCCCAGAGGAGAGTGGGAGCGGCAGGCCTCAGGGGGACAAGAGCAAGGCGAGGCCTGGGTGGGAGGAGACCCCCTCGGGGGAGGAGGTGCTGAGAAGCAGGTTTCTGAAAATAAATGGTGCTCAGACGCCTGAAATTCCTGGAAAAGACTGTGTAAGGCAGGGTCAGGCCCAGGAGGAATGCAGTTGGAGGTATGTCTGCACAGCCCACCGTCTCACAGATAATGAGCCATAAGCCTTATCTGCCCACCTCGGGAGAGCTGGGGGAACGATCTCACCATTCCCGGGAGCTCAGGCTGAGTCAGCCCAGGGGGTTGGGAGGATTTCAGGCCTGAGCCGCATACCTGAGTCACCCCAGCGTGGGTGGTCCATCCGGAAATGAGGTGGGAGCTAAGGGGGGCCAGGATCACTGGTACCACCAAAGGCTGAGGGCCTCGATTCCTATCAACCAGCTCCCCCCGGCCAGAAATTTCCCTCCCAAGAAAGTGATGTCCCGGGGCTGGACAGCACCGTATTCCAGGTAGCTCTCTGGGGTTCAAGACAGTGAAGTTCTTGTGGCCTGTGGGGTTTCAATCTCTCTGCCACCATGAACTACTTCTTCAGCTTTAAAAACCACAGTTGACTCACCCTCTCTCTTAGAGGACAGGAGCAGGACCCAGAAGGGACCCAGATGGGACCCCGATCCTGTCCCCCTCTCCCCCTCCCACCTCTGAGCCAGGCCCTGGGTCCCGTGGAGGGAGGAGGCGGAAGGGGGCAGTGTTCCCAAGAAATTCTCCACCTCCCTGCGATGTTCCCTCCCTCCTTCTCGCAGGCAAGTGGGAAGGGCCCCCAGAGAAAGAGACGTGCTGCTGTGAATGCCCCCCTCCCTGCAGAGTTGCAGGGGAGGTGACCTCACTGCCCGCCTGAGGCTCCTAGATATGTATGCTGTCTCCCTCTGGCCCAGCGCCCCCCTCTACCTCCACGATGGACTCGCTTTACTTTGCTCCAAGGTGTTTTCCCCCAGGGCCCAGGCAGACTGATCTTCTATGAACACCACTTGGATCCTGTCACTCCCCAGCTGAGCACTTCCCTTTGCCTCCAGAGTAAAGGTCAAGCTCCTCACGATGATGGAGCTGAGCTTTCCTGCCTGGCACTAGCTGCCTCCCTGCCCCAGCCCCGGGGTTCTGCCCATCCTGCCTACAGTTACCCTTGCAGCGCACCGTGTGCACTCTGCAAACATTTACTGAACGAAAACCACCCAGCAGCACCTCCCTGCCGCCGTCACCGCTGCGGGAAGCGGCCTCTCCCACAGAGACCCCAAGAACTGGCCTCGTTACACCCTGGGCTGGGTCATATTTGTCTGAGCGCTCCTCCCTGACTGCAAACTTGAGCCACAGGCATCCAACTGCTGTTGAACACCAGCAAATGAGGCAGTGGTCCATGTTCATCTCGTTTGATCCGCACAATAACCTTGGGAGTTAAGTATCATTATCCTTATTTACAGATGAGGAACCCAAGGCTTAGAGAAGTGACTTGTCCATCAAGTGGTAGTTAGGGCTCATACCAGGGTCCCCAGTTTCCAAATCCAGGGCCCTCACACCAGCACCAAGGCACCTCCTCAAAAGCAGGGTTGTGTCTTACATGTTTCTGTTTCCCTCAGTACCCAGCATGGGAATTTGTTTGATTCACAGAATGAATGAATGAATGAATGAAGGATGGTTCTAAGATGCACTTCTATCCAGATGAATCATCTTCTCCACTCTGATCCGTATTCTTCTCCTCCACATTTGTTTTTTCTATCTTCTCCTCTCTCTCACCCTAGGCCCTAAGGATCCAGGAGAAACGAGGAAAGAAGCTGCAATCGTTCTCACTGATTCCAGGGATTGGATCTAGGCCCCAGGAGAAACAGCCCAAAGGAAGACAGGAAGGCTCTTCCCTATACCCACCACCCAGCTTGACAGTGAGTTCCAGCCCTCTCCCTATCCCTCCCCAATTCTCACAGGACACAGGTGGAGCAGAAGGGAGCCTCAGGGCCAGCCAGAGAGCAGTGACTGGGTGGAAAGGGGCCTAAATGCTGTGACTCACCATCCTTGTGCCTTCTGGGAAGCAGGGTGAGGGATACCTGGACGCTGGAAATTCCAACCCCTCCCCAGAGAGACACTTAGGTGTCTGGATAGGGAGAGGGAGAGCTCTGTTTACCCCAAACTAAGGGGCAACCATGGCAACGGAGGCCAGGGCCATCTGAGCAGGGAGCAAAGGTGAGGGCCCTGCTGACAGCCTGCCAATTGGGCTGTTTGCCCAGATCATGCGAAGCAGGCCTTCTCTGGCTGAACACCCCCTTGTGGGCACAGCCTGTCTTGAGAGCTGGGGAGGGAACGTCCTGAGGAAGTAGCCACCCATTTTACAGATACACAAATGCTCCCATCCCCTCCTCACCTCCTTCCTTGAGCCTTCTCTCTGGAGACCAGAGACAGACAGACAGGCAGACACTGAACCAAGGGGAGCTCTTGGCCTCTGTGCTGAGACAAAGAGGGAACAGGGAGCTGAGGCAGCTGCTGGGAAGGGGCAGAATGGAGTTATCAGTCAAGGAAGGCTTCCTGGAGGAGGACAAGGCCAAACATAAGGAGGAGGGTGTCCAGGCTAAGGAAAAGACAGTGTCTCCTCAGCTAGTGTGAGACCAGATGCACCATCACTCTTTCCCCTCTGCTAGTCACCAGAATCGTAAATTCTTGGTACCCAAAGGGGCCCTCATGGCTGCCACCACCATCCTTAACAATGCCCCCCTCATCCGTTGTCTGTATCCATCCCCACCCTTTCCTCCCTCTTGGAGATGGAGGTGTCCCTCACTGTGCTCAGAGCCAGGCCCACCACCTGCGCTCTGAACTCTATCCCCTCAGAACCTCGCTGCATCAAGGACCATCTCTCTCTGGTCCTGGAGGGACTTTTCCCCTCTACCTGTATCCCTGCTCAAGGGCTTTTCTACTTAAAAAAAGCAAGGAAGAAAGGAAGGAAAGAAGGGAGGGAGGGAGAGAGGGAAGGAGGGAGGGAAATTATCCTTGACCCTGGACCCCCCTCTTTCCTCTTCCCAATAAAGAGGTCATGTTTGTTCTCAATTTTCACCTCATCCTACCTACTCCCACCCCAGCCACCAGCCACGGAAATTTAAAACCACCCGTGATCAACTAAGAGCCGAATTTGGTCGACCTTTTCAAGCTTTCTCTTATCTGACCTCCCTGCAATATTGGACTGGACGCTACTGATTCACTCCTGAATCCTCTTCATCTACCCACCACTTGTATCCATAGCCCTTAATCTTTTTGGTGGACCATGCGCACTTTTGAGACTCTAAGGCACCATCACAGATTGCCAGCATCTCTCATATGCCTCAAGGGATTCATGTACTCAGGAAACCATCACAGAGGCCAGATTAAGAACCTCGGCCTTGAAAGTTAGTAGCCCTGGGACGGGTGCCTTAACCTCTTCTGAATAATCCCATCCACTCCCAGGGATGATGGCTCTTGGACCCACATCTCCCAACTCCCAGGAGAGTTTCAGACCCATGTTTCCAATTGCCACCTGGATGTCTCACCCAAGTCGCAAAGTCGGTAGGTTCCAAACAGAAGTCATTGTCTAACACCACCCTCCTGGCCTTCCTTCCTCTCATAATCATTACCTGGTGGACAGCCTCATTGCCTCCAAAGCGAGAAAGCTAGGAGTCACCTGAAGCCCCGGGGATGGTACTATAACCTGCCTCACATGGTTGTTATGAGCCTAAATAATGTGATATGTGTAAAGCACATAGGCTCATGCCTGGCACATCATAGGTACTCAGTAATTGTTAATTATTGTGGTTGCTATTCTTCCTTGTTCTTTCCCCTTATATCCAATTAGACACCAAGACCTAACTTCTAACTTCTAAATTTCCCTTGAGTCTATTTTCTTCCCTGTTTTTCCACTGATTCCCCCTAGTCCAGGCATTCATGTCACTTGCCTAGATGATGGCAGTAATCTCCAGTCTTGTCCCTTCCTGTCTTTCCAAGACATACAGCTAGAATGGTCTTGCCAAAATGCAATTCTGACAATGACACTTCCCTACTTCAAGCTTCAATGTCATCCCAGTAGCCCACAGCCACTGGTGCATCCCTAGGGAACTTGTTATAAATAGAGGCTCAGAACCCAACCCCCTGCAGACGTGGGTGGTACCTTGGCACATGTGATCATAGCACATTTCCTGATGTATCTGGTGCAAAATAGAATTGAGAAGCAAGGAAGGAAAAACTCTACAAGGCCTGCAAGGTCCTCCTTGACCCAGCCCTCAACAACCTTTCCCATTTCATCTTCTGCCTCTTCCTTTTCTCTGTTACCCATTGACTCTTTACATATTCGACAAGTATTTATTGAGCACCTAATAAGTGCAGGCACTAAGGACACAAGGGTGAGCAAAATAGACATGGCCCCTGGAGCTTATAATCTAGTTGGAGAGAATGATAGTAACCTAATAATCACACTCATGAAAATGTAAATATAAACTGCTATACATTATTTTAACGAGAGGAACACAATCCTAAGAGAGTATATTGTAGAGCAACCTGACCTAAATTTGAAGGAGTTAGGGAAACTTTAGGAAGCTTTACTTTAGGAAGCTTTACTTTAGGAAGCAATACTTGAACTGAGATATGAGAGATGAGTAAATTAATAGAAAAGGCTGAAAAAGGAGAAGAGAGTGATCTAGTTATAGAGAATTGCATGTGCAAAGGCCCTGGGTAAGCAGGAGTTCAACATGTTCCACAAACAGAAAGAAGGTCAGTGTAGCCATATTAAGAGGGAGAAAAGGTACAGAGGGAGACTGCAGAGGTTGAGAGGGCCAGACCATGCAGGGCTTCATCAGCCACTTTAAGACTTGGGGTCTTTACCCTAAGAATAATTGGACCTAGTTAGATCTAATTAGCTTTAGAGGGGTGACTTCATTTGTGTGTGTGTGTTTTTTTTTTAATCGTGCCTGCTTGCCATGTGGAGAGCACATTAGACCAAAGTGGATTCAAGGACATCAGTAAACTAAGAGAGTAGGCTAAGCAAGAGATAATATAACGATAACTTAGACTAGGGTGATGATTATAGAGCTAGAGAGGAGCTGAAAGATTCAAGAGTCATTTAGGAGGTAAATGGACAAGATTTGATAATGGGCTGATATGGTGGTGGAGGGTGGGAAGTGTCAAGGATGACAACCCAGTTTTTGCCCTAGACACCTCTTTGGATGGTGATGCCATTCCATAAGAAGGGGGAAATTAGAAGGTCACACAAATATCAGACAAAATGGACTTCAAAACAAAGAATATATCTGGGATATGGAGGGACATTGCAGAATGACAAAGGGGCCAATTCATCAGGAAGCTATAAGAATCCTAAATGTGTATGC
The DNA here is from genome assembly GCF_964270905.1 of Leucopleurus acutus. Taxonomy (NCBI): domain Eukaryota; kingdom Metazoa; phylum Chordata; class Mammalia; order Artiodactyla; family Delphinidae; genus Leucopleurus; species Leucopleurus acutus. The sequence continues at coordinate 43,260,242 of NC_139152.1, forward strand.
ACCCAACAACAGAGTTTTTAAAAACATAAAATAGAGGGACTTCCCTGGTTGTCCAGTGGCTAAGACTCCAAGCTCCCAGTGCAGGGTGCCTGGGTTCGATCTCTAGTCAGGGAACTAGATCCCACATGCTGCAACTAAGAGCCCGCATGCCACAACTAAGAGCCCACATGCCGCATCTAAGAGCTCACACTCAGCAACAAAAATCCCGCGTGCCACAGCTAAAACACGGCGCAGCCAAATTAATTAATTAATTAATTTAAAAAAACATAAAATAGAAATTAAAAGAACTGAAAGGAGAAGTAGATTAATCCAAAATTATGCTTGGAGGCATCAATATTCCTTTCTCAATAACTAATAAGACAAATAGAAAATCAGTAAAGGGCTTCCCTGGTGGCGCAGTGGTTGAGAGTCCGCCTGCCGATGCAGGGGACACGGGTTCGTGCCCCGGTCCGGGAAGATCCCACATGCCGCGGAGCGGCTGGGCCCGTGAGCCATGGCCGCTGAGCCTGTGCGTCCAGAGCCTGTGCTCCGCAGCAGGAGAGGCCACAACAGTGAGAGGCCTGCGTACCGCAAAAAAAAAAAAAAAAAAAAAAAAAACACAATACAAGAAAAATATAGATCAATATCCTCCATGAACATTAATTCAAAACCCTTACCAAAATATTAACAAATCAAATCCAACAACAGATAAGAAGAACAATACATCATAATCAAATAGGATTTCTCCCTGGTATGGCAGATTGGTTGAATATTTAAAATCAATTAATGTAATTCATTTTATTCATAGACTAAATAAGAAAAATCATATGTCCATCTCAATTGATGCAGAAAAAACATTTAACAAAGTTCAACATCCATTTATGATTAAGAACTCTCTTGGGACTTTCCTGGTGGTCCAGTGGTTAAGACTTCACCTTCCGGTGCAGGGGGTGTGGGTTCAATCCCTGGTTGGGGAGCTAAGATCCCACATGTCTCGGGGCAAAAACAACAAAACATAAAACAGAAACAATATTGCAGCAAACTCAATAAAGACTTTAAAAATGGTCCACATTAAAAAAATCTAAAAAAAAAGAAAAGAAAAACTCTCAGCAAACTATGAATAGAAGGGAATTTCTTTGACCTGATGAAGAACATTTACAAAAAACTTAGGGCTAACATAATTTTTAATAGTGAAAGAATGAATGTTCTCCCCACAAGATCAGGACTAAAGCAAAGGTATTTGCTGTCTCAGCACTTCTATTTAACATTGCAATGGAGGTGTTAGCTAGTGCAGTTAAGTCAAGAAAAAGAAAGTAAGGCATACAGATTGGAAAAGAAGAAATAAAGCTGCCTTTATTCACAAATGAAATGATATTCTATGTAAAAGGTTTCAATCTACAAAAAAGCTACTGGTGGGCTTCCCTGGTGGCACAGTGGTTGGGAGTCCGCCTGCCTGCCGATGCAGGGGACACGGGTTCGTGCCCCGGTCCGGGAAGATCCCACATGCCGCGGAGCAGCTGGGCCCCTGAGCCATGGCCGCTGAGTCTGCGCATCCGGAGCCTGTGCTCCGCAACGGGAGAGGCCACAACAGTGAGAGGCCCGCGTACCACAAAAATAATAATAATATTTAGAGATTGACAAACTGATTCTAAAAATTTATATAAAGAAAAAGGGCCTAGACTAGCCAAAACAATTTTGAAAAAGAAGAAAGTTGAAGAACTCACACTACCTGGTTTCAAGACTTACCATAAAGCTTTGGTAATCAAGACAGTGGGGTATTAACATAAGGATAGATACATACATCAGTGGAACGTAAGAGCTCAGAAATAGACCCACACGATGGTACCAAGGTAAATCATTGCAGAAAAAGTCTTTTCGACAGATAGTGCTGGAACAATTGGACATCCGCATGCAAAAAAAGAAATTAACCTCTACCCATACTTCATGTCATAGACAAGAATCAACTCAAAACAAAAAACCTAAAAATATACAACTTCTAGAAGAAAACATAAGAAAAAAAACTTAGTGATCTTAGGTTAGGTAAAGATTTCTTAGAACACACACACACAAAAATAAACCATTAAAGAAAAATTTGACAACGGAATTTTACCAAAATTAAAAATGTCATCTATTCTAATGACACTGTTAAGAAAATACAAAAGTAGGGACTTCCTTGGTGGCACAGTGGTTAAGAATCCACCTGCCAATGCAGGGGACACAGGTTCAAGCCCTGGTCCGCGAAGATCCCACAAGCCATGGAGCACCTAAGCCCGTGCGCCACAACTACTGAGCCTGCACCTAGAGCCCATGCTCCGCAACAAAAGCAGCCACCGCAATGAGAAGCCCACACACCACAACGAAGAGTAGCCCCCACTCGCCACAACTAGAGAAAGCCTGCGCACAGCAACGAAGACCCAACACAGCCAAAAATAAATTTATAAAAAAAAGAAAGAAAATACAAAAGTAAGCCACAGATTGGGAGAAAATATTTGCCAAACACATTAACTCAAATGAATCTTAGGCCAAAATGTAAAATCTAGAACCATAGGCCCCTGCCCGGGCCGCGCTCGCCAAAAGTCGGGAGGCTGGCCCGCGCGCCGCGGCCTTCAGGTCCAGGTCACAAAGTGGGCCCTGTGGGACCTGCTGGAGTGTTCTTGATTGCGTGACCTTGAAATAGCCCGCTGTCAAGGAGAAAAACTACCATGGCTTCCAGTTCTTTGACAAAACCTCAGATGCGTGGCCTTCTGGCCAAGCGTCTGCGATTTCATATTGTTGGAGCATTCTTTGTCCCCTTGGGAGTTGCAGCTTTCTATAAGTTTGCTGTGGCTGAACCAAAAAAGAAGGCATATGTAGATTTCTACAGAACTTATGATTCCATAAAAGATTTTGAGGAGATGAGGAAGGCTGGTATCTTTCAGAGTGCAAAGTGATTTTGGAATATAAAGAATTTCTTTGGGTTGAGTTCCATGGAATTTTGTCACTTACCTGTGTTCCTGAACTATGCACTACTAATATCTGGGCTAAGGAATAGTTTCTCATGATAAATAAACGATTAACAAAAATAAAAAAATCTAAAACCATAAATCTTCTAGAAGAAAACAGAAAAAAATCTTTGTGACTTTCACATAAGCAAAGATTTCTCAAATACAGCACCAGGGCATGATCCTTAAACTAAAAACTTGATAAAATGGACTTCTTCAAAACCAATAGCTTCTCCACAAGAGACACCATTAAGAAAATGGAAAGACAACTACAGACTGGAAGAAAATAGTTGTAAATCACATATATGATGAAAAACTTAAATCTAGATATATTTTTTAAAACTCTCATAAATAAATAATAAAAGAGACAACCCAATATTTTTTAATTTAATTTTTTTATTGAAGTATAGTATATTTACAATGTTGTGCCAGTCTCTGCTATACAGCAAAGTGACTCAGTTATATACATAGAGACATTCTTTTTTTATATATCCTTTTCCATTATGGTTTATCACAGGAGATTGAAAATAGTTCCCTGTGCTATACAGTAGAACCTTGTTTATCCATCCTATATGTAATAGTTTATATCTGCTAATCCGACACTCCCAGTCCTTCCGTCCCCCAGCCCCTACCCCCTTGGCAACCACAAGTCTGTTCTCTATGTCTGTGAGCCTGTTTCTGTTTTGTAAATAGGTTCATTTTGCCATATTTTAGATTCCACATATAAGTAATATCATACAGTATTTGTCTCTCTCTTTCTGACTTACTTCACTCAGTATGATAATCTCTAGTTTCATCCATGTTGCTGCAAATGGTAATTATTTCGTTCTTTTTTATGGCTGAGTAGTATTCCATTGTGCATATGTACCACATCTTTATCCATTCATCTGTTGATGGATGTTTAGGTTGTTTCCATGTCTTGGCTATTGTGAATAGTGCTGCTGTGAACATAGGGGTGCATGTCTTTTTGAATTATAGTTTTGTCTGGTTATATGCCCAGGAGTGGGATTGCTGGATCATATGGTAGTTCTATTTTTAGTTTTCTGAGGAACCTCCACACTGTTTTCCGTTGTGGCTGCACCAACTTACATTCCCACCAACAGTGCAAGAGGGCTCCCTTTTCTCCACACCCTCTCCAGCATTTGTTATTTGTAGACGTTTTAATGATGGCCATTCTGACCAGTGTGAGGTGGTACCTCACTGTAGTTTTGATTCGCGTTTCTCTAATAATTAGTGATGTTGAGCATCTTTTCATGTGTCTCCTGGCTATCTGTATGTCTTCTTTGGAGAAATGTCTATTAAGGTCTTCTGTCCATTTTTTGATTGGGTTATTTGTTTTTTTCTTGAGTTGTATGAGCTGTTTGTATATTTTGGAGATTAAGCCCTTTTCTGTCTTATCATTTGCAAATGTTTTCTCCCATTCCGTAGGTTGTCTTTTCGTTTTTTTATGGACAACCCAATATTTTTTAATGGGCAAAAGATTTGCACTGACACTTCATCAAAGAAGAGATACAGATGGCAACAAAAGCACATAAAAAAGATGCTCAACATCATTAGTCATTACGAAAATACAAATTAAAACGACAATGAGATATTACTATGCACCCACCAGTAAAGCTATAATTTAAAAAAAGAAAAACAGTAGAAAGTGCTGGTGAGGGTGAAGAGCAATTGGAACCCTCATACATTAGTGGTGGGAATGCAAAACGGTACAGTTACTTTAGAAAATAGTTTGAACACAATATTATAAATTAACTAAACTTCAATTGAAAAACAGTTTAGCAGTTTCTTATAAAGTTAAACATATACTTATCATACAACACACCATCCCATTCCTAGCTATTTTATCCAAGAAAAATGAAAACTTATATCCACACAAAGAACTGTGCACAAATATTTATAACACCTTTATTCATAATTACTAAAAACTGGAAACGACTCAAATACCCACGTACTGGTGAATGAATAAACTAATTGTGATACCGCCATACAGTAGAATACTATACAGCAATAAAGAGGAACGAAGTGCTGATACATGCAATAACATGGGTGAAACACAAAAGCATAAGTGAAAGAAGTCAGAGACAAAAGGTAACGTAGTCTATGATTCAATCTACGTGGCATTCTGAAAAAGGAAAAATCATTGGGGCAGATTGATGGTTGCCAGAGCTGGGGGTGGGTGAGGGAGACTGACTATGAAGGAATGCAATAGGACTTTCTGAGGTGATTAAATGTTTTCTATCTTGATTTATGGTGGCAGGTCTACAATTGTATCCATCTGTCCAAACCCACTGAACCGTATCCCTGAAAAGAGTGAACATTTCTCTATGCAAATTGTACCTCAATAAATCTGAATTTTTTTAAAGAAAAAAAAAAAAGATGCAGGAAGATCCAGCCTTACATCTAATAAGCTTGACTTCTTTGGGAATTCCCCAGCAGTCCAGTGGTTAGGAGATCACTCTTTCACCACCAAGGATACAGGTTCAACCCCTGGTCTGGGAACTAAGATCCCACAAGCTGCACGGCACAGCCAAAAGAAATTTTTAAATAAAAAAGATTTCTTTGAAAACTCCAACTGGGGACAATATCCAGTGGTGGGCAGGAGATACACATCTGAAACTCAGAGGAGGGGACTCTGTTGGATACTGTAACAGATCACAATACCGTTCTATCTGTAAAGACTTCTCCTTGACCCCCTTGTCTCTCTAACAAGTTCTTGTTCATTTTTTTGAAGCTCTGCCAGAGCATTCCTTCCTTCTTGAGGTTCTCCATGATCCCAACACTTCCACCTAAAATGTGAGCTCCGCAAGAACAACAACCTTATCTGGCTTTTCTTTGCTGTATCCCCAGAGCCTAGAACATGGCTGGCACATAACAGCTCCCTTACAAATTGTTAATGAATGGATGAATTATTCCCTCCTCTGAAACTACTTTAGAACTTTTCATAGCACACTGTATTTTTTTGGTCCGGTTATCTTCCCCTCTAATAATCATCTCCTTGATTATTATTGTTTATTTTTATTTATCTCTGTATCCCCAGCTCGCTGTAGAACTGAACTAAACTGAGAGACTTGAACCTCCATGCTGATGATTATTGCAGCAGAAGAAGGCAGGGGAGCACCTGCTATGCTCCAGGCCCTATCATGCACATTTAATTGCTGCAACAACAGATGAGGAAACTGTAGCTCAGAGAGGCTTACTAACTTGGGCACCCGACTTGAACGAGTTCACTCAGCTGGCAAACAACAGAGCTAGAACACAGACTCAGATCTGCCTGACTCCAAGATCTATGCTCTTTTCCTATCCTTTCTTTTCCTTAAGATCCTTAACTCCATGACTTCAGCCACCCTTAAATGATATCATCTGCTCTGACCCCAAACTCCGACAATCCCCTCTCTGACATGCCACATCTCGTGCTCCCTTGTTTTCTAGACTGCCATCCATCATGTCAGCTCCCAAGCCCTGGACTCCTTTTCCTCTGAGTTCTTCTGGTTGTCTTTGCTTTCCCACTCAACCCACCCCAAAAGTCTATTTCAGCAATGTTGTAAATCTAGATTCCTTTGCCTCTGAGTTTCCACCACTCCCTCCCGCTCATCTCTCAGCAAGAGATTCCCCCAGGATACAGATTCTCATGTGGTTGGTCTCATCATGGAGCCATGCTGTGTGACCTTCACTGGGACCTCAGAACCATTCACGTAGCCTCATGCACCACGGGTAGACCATGTTACCTCATCACGCGTGCCGCAGGCTCCTTCTGCCTCTGTCCTGCTCTTCCCATTGGTAGAGAGGCTGAAGCATGTAGAGGTTACGTATGACAAATCCCAGGTCTGCCACCTACTAGTACTAGCACTCTTCAGGTTTCCGCTGAAATGTCACTTCCCCCAGGCTCTTAGGCTGGGTTAGCAGTTGCTGCTATGGGCTTCCATTGGGCCCTGGACTTGCCCTGGTCCAGCACCAACCTCACTCCGTGGTCATTGCTTGTTTAATCACTGATCAGCCTGGCTAAACAGTATCATCCTGAGGACACCTTCCATCAACCTTGCTCTCTACAACAGGGTATCACCCCATTTTCTCCTTCCCTTCCCTGACAAACCTTTTTTTTTAATTTTTAATTTTTTTTCTTTGCCATGCCATGCGGCTTTCAGGATGTTAGTTCCCCGACCGGGGATCGAACCCATGCTCCCAGCAGTGGAAGCATGGAGTCCTAACCACTGGACCACCAGGAAATTCCCTAAACTTCTTTTTTTTTTTTTGGCCACAACACACGGCTTGTGGGATCTTAGCAAGGACTGAACCCGAGCCCTCAGCCGTGAGGGCGCAGAGTCCTAACCACTGGACCGCGAGGGCATTCCCCCAAACTTCGTAAAAGAAAAGTTTACGTTCTGCTTCCACTTAGCACTAACCACTGACTCCTTGGCCTTTCAGCATCTGGCTTTGGTCTCCATCACTTTACTGGAAGTGCTCTGCTTCTCCACAGCCTCCTTGATCTCTGTGTGCATCTGCCCCTTCTTGAAACTTCTTCTCCTTGGCTTTCATGACAGCCCTCTCTCCTGGTCTCTTTTGGGAGCTGGCAGGAGTCTGGACCTCCTCTCCTCTCTCCTCTCTTTTCCCTCTGTCTCTTCCTCCTCTTCTTGCCTTGGGTCCCTCTATGCAGATTCTGCCCACGTTTTTTGTCTGATCTTTTTCCTTAGGCCATCTCATCCACACCAGGGTTTCCCCCAGATCCTCTAGGGGGATGGCTCCAGACAGGGCTACCGCATCTGCCTGTGCAGGTCGGTCAGTGCACAGGCCAAGGAGACAAGGAGGAGGCTGACTTTGTCCAGTTTTTGCCAAGGCCCTGAGGGCTAGCCTTGGCTCCACAAGCTGCATTCCATACCCCATGCCTCTCTCGAGCTGTAGCCTTGCCCTCTAGCTGCTCACAGGACAGTTTCCCCAGACATTGCTAGTAGATCTGCCTAGTTCAAAGCCAAAAGGAGAGAGACTGGTAGAGACGTGGCCATTGATGGGATGATTTTGAGATGGGTTTTCAGCCACTCTACTTTTGCATTTCGCCCCCTTTTCCATAGACTCAGTTTTAGCTGCCCCTGCCCTGTGCCCAAATTGAAAGTAAAGAAATAGTGATGAGGAGGGAGCACAAGGCTAGAGGGTAGTGAGAGCAAAATAAGGGACCTGGGAAGGCAAAGAGTAGATGGGGGCAAACCAGACAAGAGAGGAAATGAACTGACTTCTTCAGCTGTCAAAGCCCCTCCAGGCAGATTGTCTCATTTGGTTCTCATGAAAGCTCTCGGAGTAGATGTAACTATTATCCTTATTCTACAGCTGAGGAGACCAAGGCAAGTAAATTTGCCCAAGGTCACCCAGCCAGCAGTGGGACCTTGAACCCAGGTCTTTTGACACCAAGTGCCACACTCATCCCTGTGCGTCACACACCTCTTGGCAGATTGGAAAGAGGTGATGGGCTGGGGGATGGCACTGAGGTAACGGGGCTGTACCAGAGGAGAGACCAGGAGTACCAGGGTCATACGGGGGAAGGGGAAGGGGTCATAAGAATAGGAGAGGCCACGCCTGGTGGGTGAGAGCTGGCTTTGCCAGAGGAGACTGCAGGGGACCCCAGGGAGCTGAGGGGACTCTGGAAGGGCCAGATTTCCTGGAACCCTCTCTGAGTTTTATCGCTGGAGATTCCTGGGCAGCTACGTGTTCTTCATGATCTTTCCTTCCTTTATCCCTGGAAAATAACCCAGGATACAAGCCCAGCTGAAGCAATGGTATAAAAGTACCAGAGCATTCTTTGACCTTCCCAACCCTGGGGGAAAGGGCCTGGCCCCAGAACCCCTCCCCCAGTCTACACTAGACAGGCAGGTCCAGGTTCTCCAAATGGGGCAGGGACACTTCCAGGGACATTCCCAAAAGTCTTGAGGGATTCAGACTGGGCCTCGCTCCCAACCCAGCTGCCACCCCCATCATCCCACCTGCCTCCACAGCCTACCTAACCACATTCCTCGGCCCCCCTTTTCATTAATTGTTTAAATCAAAATCATTTATGGAGCTCCCGTTACATGCCAGACTCAGGGCTGAGCAAGAGGAATTCCCACCCAGAACCCAGACTCCTTTCCCTTGGGTCTCGCCCCTTTCCTCCCTCTGTGTGTTCTCTTCCTCGGAGGCTCTGCCCCTAATTCAGTAGCCCTTGGGGTCCTCCTGTGGGAGGTCCGCTGGCACGCTGGGCCCTGCACTGAGGGGAGCTGAGGGGAGCCTCCCAGGCCAACCTCTCACCCGCCTTGCTGCCCCCTACTGTTCCCACTAAAAAGACCTCTCACTGCCCCCGAGACACTCACACCTTTGGAAGGCCCTTTCCGGAGTCGTTCTCAATCCTTCAATCCTTGGAGATGATGGTGAGAATCCGACTCCCGCCCCCGCCCTCCCCCGCCCCCTGCTGTCTGGTCTATAGCCCCCAACCGTCACACTTCAGTTGCTATTCTAAACAACCCCCTCCTCAGGGTTGGGTACAAAATTTACAGACTAAATGATAAAGCAAAGCCTAAAGGGCTCCAGGCCCCCATGATCCCCCAATCCCTTAATCTCCCCACTATCTAGTTCTCCCAGGGCTGTGGCTCCAGCTCTCCAAGGGAGAGTGTAGGGAAGGGGGAGGAAAGAGCTGACCCGCCCCCTCTTATCAGGGTCATCTCGGAGTTTACTCAGTAGTTAAACCTGTCTCTCAGGTTCCCAGCTCCCCCTCAGCAGGACACCGGAACACAGGGCAGGATGGGGGTGGGGGACCATTTCCCCTCCTTCAGGACCCCCCTCTGCTGAGCTCCTTTACTCCACTCACCTTCTCATCTGTCTTTGTTCCGGCCTCTCACCGGGACCCTTCCTGTTCCTCCTACTCCAGGGACCGTCCTCACCATCGCCCATCCCACCACCACCCCAGAGCCCCAGTGCTGGGAACCTGGGGGCCCGAAACTCCCCCCTCACACCCCCTCCCCAGCTCTCCCAGAGGCTCTCAGAAGAGTGAAAAGGCCCTGAATCACAGAGGAATCTGGATGTGGTGGAAAAGGGCAGCTGGTGCTGGAAACCTGAGGTCGGTATTTGCCCCGGTGCTGCAAGAGGTCAGGAATGTGGCCACTAACATCAGCTATGGGAGATAAGACCTGGCTGGCAGCTCCCCTCCTCCAGCCCCAGACAGTGCCTCCCTCCCCAGGCCCCAAAATGTCCCAAGCAGTTGGAGTGGGGCAGGAGTCAGAGAAAGACCTGGAAAGGAGTTTAGATAAGAATCCTTAGATCTGGGCCTGATCCCTGTTGGAATTCAAAGTCCCCTAGGGGTGTTAAGTGACTTAGAAAGAGTCCTTGTATCATGCAGACATCTTTACAATTACACTGACCCCCTCACAGCTGCCCTCCTGGAGATTTACTCCCCAGTAAGTAATTAGCATTTGTTCAGTGAATAAATGAGTGATAATTAACATTCATATCAATTACCACCCAAGGAGATAGACTGGACAGGCTTTCTTCTCCTTTTACCAGTGAAGAAACTGAAATGCAGAATTAAGTGACTTCCCCAAGGTCACACAGCTGGCAAAGCCCACAGATTGTCTGACTCCAAGTTTAGCAAAAACAGCAAAGGCAATACATCACATCTGTAACCTCTACACCTTATTGTGCAATTCTGCACAACATGACAATCCTGGAACTTCATGGGGGAATGTGAAGGTGAAAGCAGGAGAAACCCCTTTCACTGACGGGCACTTCTAAGCTCCCAGAAATCCTCCATGCAAAACTAGTGGGCATTCATTTGTATGCTAATTTGCATCCCATTTGCCTTTTGACCTTCAGCAGGCCCTGACCCTCCCCTGGCCAGCTCCCACCCTGACCTGCTCCTAGCCAGCTCCCTTTGGGTGCTGAGGGGCTTTCCTCACCAGAAGGTGCCAGGCCTGGGATGATCCAGGGCCAAGCCCCTCATCTGAGCAGTGCCTCCCCTCTGTCTGGTCCGTTGACCTAGCTACTCCTGGGGCCCCTCCTCTTCCCATTCCTCCTCTCCCATCTGCCTTCACCTCTTCAGTTCAGATGGCAGCTCGATAAGAATCGATAGATCCTCCCCAGAGCAAAGAGCACAGACAGGTGTGTAATGCCAGGCCCTGCCAAACAAATGAGCTGCTGGTGGCAACAGACTTGAACGCCCAGTACCTCAGGATTCCTCCAGCTCGTTCAGCAGAGGGTCACCATCCAGCTTCAGGGGTGAAGGGAGCAGGGGGAACTTCCCTACGTCCATCCTTCTCACCCATATCCTGACATAAGCTTCCTGGAGGAGGCAGTCCCCTGGGGACAGGCTTGGGATCCAGAGAGCCTTTGGAGGAGAGGCAGGGGAAGGAGGGGGCCTGCCGAACAGTCCTAGTAAGGAGGGAGAAAGGGCTGGCCACCAGTGCCGAGTCTCAGCCAGAATGTTCGGAGGTGTGCGTGTCTGTCCTCTCAGGCCCCATACCAAATGGGACACATGGCAGTCTCCATGAGGGATTATTGGTCTCTTTCCACTGCTGCTCTCCCAGCAACTAGAACAGGGCCTGATGCACAGTAGGTGCCCAACGAATATTTGTCGAACTGTAAGTGCTCAGAAATATTTGTTTACCCAGGGTGTGGGTAAGGCTGATACGCAGGTGTGTAGAGGTGAGGACTCCTGTTCAAACCACAGAGTGCTCGAGGAAGGCCAGGCCTCAGCGGCAGTGGGCTGAGGGATGGGGAGGGAGTGGGAAGGTTCAGAGTGAACGTAATTGGTGAGTAAGCGTTTCTGTGGGTAATTGACGATACACGTGCATAGGATAGGGGCTGAGTGTGTGCTAGGGAACAAGTGCAGGAGGTCACGATTGGGACCAAGTGTGTGGGGCGGTCGAGTGTAAACCAGCAGACTTGAGGCTCAGAATCGCGTTTCTCTTCCTCTTCTCCAGCCCCCAACTTTTCTTCCCCAGGACGCCTAGGGTTCCGGGATTCCCCAAGATGCCCCCTGCAGGTGGGAACTTGGGCTGCAGCTGAGGACAACGACGGAGACTCACACCCGACCCCAACACTCATCCCCCAAATTCTCAACCAGGCCTGTACCTCCCCTACCTGGGGGAGGGGGGGTACCATGACGTCATTTCCTGCCCTGAAGTCCCAGCTGCCAGAGCCAACTTCACCTGCTGCCCACGGCTGTCCCGGCCCCACTCACTCACCGCCACCCTGGGGGCTGGAGGGTGACCTCAGCAGGACGGTGCTGAGGGGGCGGGGAAAGGCTGGAGAGGGTCGGGAACCTGAGGCGCGGAGTCCCCGCGGTCCACCTGTGGCGCAGGCTTCCGCGCTTCCGCGGCGACTCTGGTGGCGGAGGCGGGGCCTGTCGGGGGGGGCGGGTTCCCACCCGGGTTCCCACCCACCCCCTCCCTGAGAGCTATAACTTGAGTTGCGGACCTCACACTCTCCACGGCCCAGCACCTGAGTCCTGGCTTCGCTCTTTCCTCGCGGAACAAACATGAGCTTCAGCGCCCAGTCCACCTTCTCCAGCTACCGGTCCCTGGGCTCCGCGCAGTCACCTGGCCACGGGGTCCGACCGGTCAGCAGCGCTGCCAGCGTCTATGCAGGCGCCGGGGGCTCGGGCTCCCGGATCTCCGTGTCCCGCTCCACCAGCGTCCGGGGCGGCTGGGGGTCCGGGAACCTGGGCGCCGGGATGGCCGGGGGTCTGGTGGGTGTAGGGGGCATCCAGGGCGAGAAGGAGACCATGCAAGACCTGAATGACCGCCTGGCCTCCTACCTGGAGAATGTGAGGAGCCTGGAGGCCGATAATAGGAGACTGGAGAGCAAAATCCGGGAACACCTGGAGAAGAAGGGACCCCAGGTCAGAGACTGGGGGCACTACTTGAAGACCATCGAGGACCTGAGGCTTCAGGTAAGGGGGCATGGAGGGAGCAGCCCCAACTCCCAGCCACATTTGACCCTCCAGTTATCCACTCCCCTCTTCCTCTCCCTCCCCCAAGGATAGGAATTTTAGTAGGGTGGGGTGCACGCACTCCTTCCCCTTGTCTATCTCCCGCCCCGCCCCCAACTCCACCCGCAGAAGGTTAGGAATGCCCCGAATTTCCATAGACATCGCCCCTGGTCACAGGGACCCCAAGGGTGGTGAATTGTCACAGGAGGGCCCTTCCCCAGGACAGAGTGGGAAGAGGAGGGGGGAGCTTCGCAGAGGAGTGGACAGCATAGAGGGAAGTGAAACAAGGCTCAATAAAGAGGGCCCAGACACTCTGGCTTCTGGTGGAGAGGGGACAATTGGAGGGGTTAAGCAGATGTGGCTATAAGGCTGAGTCATCTGGGAGTAAAGAGGAGGCCCACAGGTGGGGCGGGGGTATGCGGAGCAGGTGCACTAGGAAAAATGCTGGGAGAGGGCCAGGGAGAGGGCGGTTTAGTAACTGCTCACTTCCGGGCTGGCCAGCCAACAGAGGCCTAGAAGGAAGGGCAGCAGGAGACTGGGAACGCTGGGATTTGAGACTCCAGGAAAGGAGGGAACAGTGTGAGGGGGCACAGGTAGAAGGGGATAGGTATACAAGGAAAGCCTCTGGTTATTCCAAGGACTAGGAAGGGTTTTTCGCTGAGACACATGACACCCTCCACACACTCAGCCCACCCCATCACTGACTTCCCATTCATGGAGCGACCTCTCTCTACAATCCCCCCAGATTTTTGCAAGTTCTGTGGACAATGCCCGCATCGTTCTGCAGATTGATAATGCCCGTCTTGCTGCTGATGACTTCAGAGTCAAGTAAGGCTGGGGGCTAGGAAGCTGGGGTCCGTTAGGGGGATCTTGTTCAGCTGTGGGCAGAGCTGGGTGGATGAGAGTAAGGCTCCATCAGTTTATTCTTCACGTAACCCAGTGTAAGAACACTGTCCCCCAAGTGCCAGGAACAGTGCTCAGAGGATTACTGCCTGATTTGTGAATCAGGTGGCTGGTTTGCAGTGGGCATGGGGCTGCTCTTAGTAGGTGGCATGGGTTGAGAAGGTTCAGGATCAGAGACGGGGCCCTTCCAATCACCTCCGCTCCCACAGGTATGAGACAGAGCTGGCCATGCGCCAGTCTGTGGAGAGTGACATCCACGGGCTCCGCAAGGTCATTGATGACACCAATGTCACCCGGCTGCAGCTGGAGACTGAGATCGAGGCTCTCAAGGAGGAGCTGCTGTTCATGAAGAAGAACCACGAGGAGGCAAGCAGGGGACCCTGGCCAAGCCAGGAACCAAGGGACCAAGATGAGTCTGGGCCGGGGACTAGACGGAGCAGGCCGCCTGCAAGCTGCCTTGCGGGGGAGTTTAGAACTACCAGCCTGAGTGCTTCTTCATCAGACTGTTGCCACGCTAGGTGGGTCGCCTGAATTAGAGTGTGATGAGGTCAAAAGGCCATGGGTGAGAGGATGAGATGAGGACCACAGTGGAAACAGCTAGCAGCAGAAGTGAGACCTGATGGAGGAGGTGAGGGAGGAAGGTACAAGGAGCAGGTTTGTAGATGGAGGGACAGGGTGAAGGGAGGAGAGAGAAACCACCACCTGTGAGTGACAAGCATGGCGTTGACAGCTGGCATTTTAGCCATCTGGAGTAGAAGGCCCAGAACTGGCAACGCCCAGAGAGCAAAGTCAAGAGATTCCCCTGTTCTATTCTCCAACTGATCCCATAGGCTTCCTGGAAGAGGCAGTCACAGGTGAAGAGGCTTCCTGGAGCTCTGACCCTGAGCACCTCCTCACTTTTGTCCCTTTCTCCTTTAGGAAGTAAAGGGTCTACAAAACCAGATTGCCAACTCTGGGTTGACCGTGGAGTTGGATGCCCCCAAAGCTCAGGACCTCGGCAAGATCATGGCAGACATCCGGGCCCAGTATGACGAGCTGGCTCAGAAGAACCGAGAGGAGCTGGACAAGTACTGGTCCCAGCAGGTACACGAGGGAGAGGGATGGATGCCAGGCTAAGCACAAGAGGCACGAGGGTGCGGGAGGGAGGCCGACAGAGAAGGAGGGACCTGAGGACCATATCCCCCCGCAGATTGAGGAGAGCACCACAGTGGTCACCTCGAAGACCGCTGAGATAGGAGCTGCTGAGATGACACTCACGGAGCTGAGACGCACTGTCCAGTCCCTGGAGATCGACGTGGACTCCATGAGAAATCTGGTGAGAGCCCTCAATGCCTTTCGCTCAGAAAGAGTTGTTTCTCTCTGTATTTCCCACCGCTTCTACTCACTACCCTAGTACCTGGCAAACAGTAGGCACTCAAAGTTTCAAAGAGGGCTGAAAGCTGCAGAGACTCTCCCTCCACCCTGTCTCACCCGACCCTCTCCCTATGCCCCTGCAGAAGGCCAGCCTGGAGAACAGCCTGAGGGAAGTGGAGGCCCGCTATGCCATGCAGATGGAGCAGCTCAATGGTGTCCTCCTGCACCTGGAGTCGGAGCTGGCCGAGACCCGGGCGGAGGGGCAACGCCAGACCCAGGAGTACGAGGCCCTGCTGAACATCAAGGTCAAGCTAGAGGCTGAGATCAACACCTACCGCCGCCTCCTGGAAGATGGGGAGGACTTCAGGTGAGTGGGGCTCTCCTCCTACCTGTATAAGCTGGGGTCAAGCTACCACTTCTCCCCAAAGCCTGAGCTTTTGTAAACCCCCCATGTGCCTGTTCATCGGTACCCACTGAGCACTGCGCCGGTGCTCTGCGCGTGCCCCGAGAAGAGAATAGACTAAATATTGCTCCTAGCCGTTCTTGGAGCACAGGTGGAATTTGGCCTTCAGTTTTCCTTTTATGGAGGAAGCAGCGAAGGGGCACTGGGACATGCAGGCGGGGATCGGGAGCCTTCTTTTCTCCACTTTCCTTGTTTCTCTTTTCTCTGCGGTGCTGTTTATAACTGGGGCTTTGTCTTCTGTTACAGTCTTGCTGACGCCGTGGACAGCTGCAACTCCATGCAAACCATCCAGAAGACCACCACCCTGAAGTTCGTGGACGGCAAAGTGGTGTCTGAGACCTCAGACACCAAAGTTCTGAGGCATTGAGTCAGCAGAAGCAGGGTGCCCTGGGGAGCAAGAGGCCAATAAAAGTTGAGACGTTACTGCATAACACTTTGTGTCTTCCGTGGCTCATTTCCTACTGCGAGCGTACGAATGCCCTGACTCCGTAGTCCTATCTCTCTGACCAGGCAGAAATCGCCTCTGAGCCCAGAGGTTTCATACGGGTCGGGGAGTGGGCAGAAGAAGGGTCTGGGTTCTTGGAAACACCTTCTGAGAGAAAAAGAAGGGAGCCAGTAGATAGGATGGGCCCAATGGCAGTGGGGAAAATTACAATAGAATTGTGAATCTTAACCTTAAAGAAAACTGATCATAAGGCCCCCACCTGACAGGTGCTCCTTAGTAGAAATCTGAGCCTGAGAAGGAAGTGGAGCCAAGGACGGAGGGCAAAGGAAAGGGGAAGAGGTGAGACCAGAGCACAACTGGCCCTCCCCATCCCTGTCACCCTGCATCCACGACCCACGGCCCACTGCTTCTCCCCACACACCCTTCCTACACTCAGCCCCAAATCAGTGGTCCCCTATGCTCTGCTCGTTCACTTAATTGAGAATGGGACATGATTTTTAAGAGTCCTAGAGGTCTGGCTAGAATTGGAGTAAATGCAGTCATGGCAGGTGAAGGACTAGTCTACACCAGTGGTTCCCATCTAAGTAAGTGGTCCCCTTAAGTAACCACCCAATTGGGTAATAATGAACACTTCCAGTTCTGTGCTTGTGTGTGTATGTGTGTGTGTGTGTGTGTGTGTGTAAGTGGTTTTCTGGTAAATAATTGCAGTAATAATTATTATCCTGTTAATTGCTACTATGCATTGAAAGTTTGCTTCTTGCTTGGTCCTTGGCCAGGTTATTTCATGTAATGCTCATGATCATCCCGTTGGAGTAGGTATTATCTCATTTTTTTTTACATTATATAGACATTATATATATATATATTTTTTATTATTATTAATTTTTTTTTTTGCGGTACGCGGGCCTCTCACTGTTGTGGCCTCTCCCGCTGCGAAGCAAAGGCTCCAGACGCGCAGGCTCAGCGGCCATGGCTCACGGGCCCAGCTGCTCCGCGGCACGTGGGATCCTCCCGGACCGGGGCACGAACCCGCGTTCCCTGCATTGGCAGGCAGATTCTTAACCACTGAGCCACCAGGGAAGCCCTAGACATTATTTTTTCATATTCTTTCCCATTATGGTTTATCACAGGATATTGAATATAGTTCCCTGTGCTATACAGTAGGACCTTGTTGTTTATCCATCCTGTATATAATAGTTTACATCTGCTAATCCCACACTCCCAATCCATCTCTCACCCGCCACCCCCCAACCCCCGCCTTGGCAACCACAAGTGTGTTCTCTATGTCTGTGAGTCTGTTTCTGTTTTGTAGATAGATTCATCTGTGCCATATTTTAGATTCCACATATAAGTGATATCATATGGTATTTGTCTTTCTCTTTCTGACTTACTCCACTTAGTATGATAATCCCTAGTTGCACAGTTCTGTGCTTTTGATTGGAAGTGTGTCATCTAGTAGTGAAAGCAAAGGATGTCTAAAACTAATACGCTTTGATTGGAATGATAATTTATCTTTTTAAGTTAAAAAGTATAAAAAACAAGCACAAAATACAAGCAGAAAGAAGGAAAGAAAAATATGTCCCGTTCCACTCCCCAGAGGTAACCACTGTAAAATAATTTCCTAAACTAGACACATACAAACACATTCTATTGTAGGTATGCAGGCTCATACTGCGCATCTTGATTTCTTAAACTCTGCTTTCTTCATTTCACAGTATAATTTGGACACCTTTCTGAATCAAAATATGCAGACTTACTTTTTTTATTTTACCCAGATGAATGAATTTGGCATTTCTTCTACCTTCATGTGGAATCCATATGCATATTCCATTTACTATAAGGATATCGTTAGCCCAGTACTGAGGGGGGGAAATGCAGAATTGTAGTGACTATGCATTCTGTCACCTCCCCTGTTTCAGTGCCAATTTCAATTAATTTTTTCCTACCCATTGTCCAGTTGAATGTTTATAACACATAAATCTGCTCTTAATCTGCAATAAAGAATAACTACTACACTCTACAAATTCTTTCTAAAAATCAGAACCTTGATCTGTGTAATGTCCAATCATGCTCCACAGACCAATTTGAGAAATGATATCTAGGTCTTTCCTGACCCTCGCCTTAGTAATTTGTCAACCATCTAGTTTGAGAAACATCATACAAAATATATCGGCTTACCTGGTGGCGCAGTGGTTAAGAATCTGCCTGCCAACGCAGGAGACGTGGGTTTGAGCCCTGGTCCAGGAAGATCCCACATGCCGCAGAGCAACTAAGCCTGTGCACCACAACTACTGAGCCTGCGCTCTAGAACCCGCGAGCCACAACTACTGAGCCCGCATGCCACAATTACTGAAATCCATGCACTCTAGGGCCCTTGCTCCACAACAAGAGAAGCCACTGCAATGAGAAGCCCGTGCACCGCAACGAAGAGTAGCCCCCGCTCACCGCAACTAGAGAAAGCCCACACACAGCAACGAAGACCCAATGCAGCCAAAAATATAAATAAATAAATAAATTTATTTTAAAAATATATATGATATAATTTTACATAAAATTTCTATTGCATCTGTATAGGAATGATGTTGGGATCATTATTTTATTTATTTATTTACTTTTAATAATTACTTTTTAAAAATTTATTTATTTTATTTGTTTAGTTTCGGCCATGTTGGGTCTTCTTTGCTGCGCACGGGCTTTCTCTAGTCGTGGCGAGCAGAAGCTACTCTTCGTTGCGGTGCGCGGGCTTCTCACTGCGGTGGCTCCTCTTGTTGTGGAGCACGGGATCTAGGTGCGCAGGCTCAGTAGTTGTGGCGCACAGGCTTTGTTGCTCCGCCGCATGTGGGATCTTCCCCGACCAGGGCTCGAACCCGTGTCCCCTGAATTGGCAGGAGGATTCTTAACCACTGTGCCACCAGGGAAGTCCCTATTTTATTTTATTTTTGTTGTTATTATTATTTTTTGGCCGCGCCATGTGGCATGCGGGATCTTAGCTCCCAGAACAGGGATCAAACCCATGCCCCCTGCAATGGGAGCACGAAATTCTAACCACTGGACCTCCAGGGAATTCCCTAGGATCATTATTTTAGAAGGAACTTCAATAATTTTCTCTCAGGTCTCGGCAAAAACAACCAAAAAGAAAACTGTTGTTTGGTGGGAAGGGAGCTATTATATTTAATTTCACATATACCTCATTCTTTTTAATAGCTGCCTGGTACTCTAGTGTGTGGAGTGCAAATTCACTTAACCAAGGTCTTCTAGCGATGCACGTCTTCGTCTCTAGTAGTTTTGCTTTCGCAAAAATGCTGCAATTAATGTTAATTAATATGCCCTGTGTGAGCATATCTAGGAATTTATCTATAAATTCCTAAAATGGTATGCTGGACTGCCATATTAACAAATATTTATGAAGTGCTTACTTTGTGCCAGGCCCTGTGATTATATACGTGGTAAAGAAAATTGGTATTGCCTCTACCTCGTGGAGGTCACAGCCTAATGGTCAAAAGTATTTGCGTTTTTATTCCTTCCTCACACAAAAACTTACTGAGCCTCTATTATGCACCAGCCACTCTTCTAGGCACTAGGGATTTTCAGTGAACAAAACAGACAAAATTCCTATCCTCATGGAGTTAAATTCTGGTGACAGGAGACAGATAATAAATGTGATATAGCATGTTAACAGGTGACAAGTGTTATAAGTTGGATAGAGCAGGCAGGGAGAATTGTAGTCAGGAAAGTGAAAAGGTGATGATCCCAGGATAATGAATCTTCAACTAATGGAAAACTGAGTTCTTACTTAAAAAATACAGTGTGTCTATTCTGCAGTCTCTAAAAACATGAGGGTCCTTGGAGAAAAGCTAAAGACAGCATTGTTCAAGCCCCTTTGTCCTTGAGAGGCCCAGAGGAGGATGAGGCCAGGACAGGCAGCCCCTAAGGGTGCAGGGAAGCCCCCAGAGGGAGGGGGTGGGCGTCTTTATCACTGTCAGGCCCCAAGAGAAGATGAGTCAGAGAGGCTGCAAAGCGAGCAGAGCAAGGGCTGCTCTTCCTGAGCCCCACGAGAGGTCACCTGGGAGCTTCTGCAGGCAGGGAACCCCACTGCCTCTGGGTGCTTGGGTTCTACTACCTGGAGGAAAACTTCCTACCTGAAAGCAAGGCGCCCTAGTGAGGCGCGGCTCATCCTTCTTAAACCTACCTTCCCTGAATAAACATAACAATCACCTATCCCGCTTCTTCCTTCCCAATCTCTCTTCAACCCCTACTTTGTCCCCTGACCCCAGTCTTTGCAGGAGTCTACAGGATATGAATCCTTGGGGCAAGATGGTAAAGCTTTACTTTCTGACGTTTGTTTTAGGAAAGCCATCGAGGTAGTATTCTTGCCCCATCTGCCATACCATTTTCCAAATGTGTAAGTATGACATGGCATGTGCTCCCTCTGACCACATAGGTGCCCCGGAAGTCTGATGAGCCCTTACAAAGGGTTGCGCTGCCCTGGCTGGCCACCACTGGAATTTAGCCAGGAGGAATCTATCTACCCGGGCCCTTAGCCAGGAGAGACTGATGTGGTACGGTGAGCAGACAGGCCTGAGACTAGACTGACCCCAGCCAACATTATGGGATGTGTACCTGCCCGAGGATGAAGCAGAAAGTCCCTGGCAGAGGCTGAGCAGTGTTTGCAACTAAGTTGATCGAAGTAACCCGAGATGATGCGTGGGGTATGACTAGCCCTCCCATCGGACAATGTCTCACAGTTCCCAGGGTCCTTATGCATTTGATCCTCATCACAGTCCTGTGAGGTAGGCAAGGCAGTGGTTATTACTGGCTCTGGCCCAGAGACGTGGGCGTAGAGGCTCGCAGAGATCATGTGACTTGTCCGAAGCTACAGAGCGAGAAGTTTAAGGCAGGAAAACACATCTCCAGATTCCCAGTCCCAAACTCTTTCCTGTGTGGATTACAACTTAACCCAGGGGTTCTCAGCCCTGGATGTACATTTGAATCACCTGGCGAGATTTATAAACAATACCAAGGCCAGGTCCCATCTCCAGAGATCCTGACTCAGTTGTTCTGAGGTTGGGGTGCAGGCCTCCAGGCAAATGTTAAAAGAGCCCCTAGGTGATTCCATTGGGCAAGCAGTGTTGAGAGTCAGACCCAAGTTGTACCAAGGGTCGGCACCATGGCCTTCCCTCCTTTCCTCACAGAAAGGAAAAAGGAGATCAAGGACTCTGGTGTGGTCTGGCTGCTTTGAGCCTAAGAAAAGGAAATGGCAAGCTTGACATTTTAAATTCTTTTTAAATTTAAATTTTAAATTCTTGTCTGAAGAGGACCGGGCTGCTCCTAAGAAAGACTTCCCAGATGAATCTCTTAACTCCTGTAGCCACAGGGCTGATGCCGCTGAAACCTTACCAGGTCTCATGGGAAAAGCCGAGAGATTAAGGAGGAATCCTAAGAATGGGCAAAGGGGCTTTGGGATCTGTGTGAGGATGCTGAACGCCCAGGCCCCACTAAATCTCACTGTCTGGCAGAGGCAGCCCTTCCTTCTCCGTCTAACGAGGCTGGTCCTGTCTTGCTTGGAGACTCTGTAAAAACCTCACCTGAGGTGGTCAATGTGCAATGGGTGGCTCAGACACGTAACTAGGGGGACAAGTACAAAATCGGACCCTAGAGGAAAAAACTCACAAGATTAACAAAGATTTTTGCTATATTATTAAACATAAACTTGGGGAATATGGGTGGGGTGGGATTCTAAAGATGCTAAACCAGAGAGGAAGGAACACAGTTTTAGAATTGGGCTGATTGTTTTTTTTTTTTTTGCAGGGGGGGGCCTCGTCTCGCAGTTTGTGGGATCTTAGTTCCCTGACCAGGGATTGAACCCAGGCCCTTGGCAGTGAAAGCACAGAGTCCTAACCACTGGACCACCAGGGAATTCCCTGGGCTGAAGTTTTTAATATGGGTTCAGAGATTCCAAGCTCGGTGTGCTAACTCCAGCAGTTAGGAATGATTTTATCTCTTTCCTTAGTTAATTTGTTAAAATCTGGATTCAGGAGTGGTGTACAACAAATGAAGCTGCAATGCAAGAAATCCTGTTGCATAATGCAGAGAAAGGAATCCAAAGACTTAAAGAGAGAGGAATGTTGAAGCGGATTTATCATGTACAATCCACTCACTCATCCCTAAATAATTCCCCCAAGAGGGCCTAGGGGAAAAGTCCTTCACTGAGGCATTGAGAAATATACTGGTAAGAGAAGCACAGCATGCTTAAAAAGGGCTGTGCTGATTTTTCTCTGCACTCAGGAATGAAGATGGATGGGCTGCTATGGAAATGGGCTTCCTGATTTCGATAGCAATGATGGATCCCAGCATGGAACAGCCAGGGGCAGCAGTTGACCACCAGAGGCAAGGTAGGTTTGGTTACCTTAAAAGGCAACCGGGCCAGCATAATAATCAGAATGGTCTGACCCACAGGAATCTTCGGCAGTAATTACCTGGTCATAGGATTCTAGTTCTAAAATAAGTAGGCGGTCTATTAAAGTCATCTTTTGTTTTTCTCTTATAAATGTGCCTATAAGAAATTCGCTTCAAGTCAAGGATATAAAAGTAAAAGAATGAAAAAAGAAGATATATCATGAAATATCAATCGAGAGAAAGCAGAAGTGGCAATATAAATATCAGATAAAGTAGACTTCAGAGCAAAGAAACCTTGCCAGAGATAGAAAGAGACGTTACGTAATGATGAAAAGTCAATTCACCAAGAAGATATAGCAATCCTAATGTGTATGCACCAAACAACAGAGCTGTAAAATTTGTGAAGTAAAACAATTGATTGAACTGAAAGGAGAAACAGACAAATCCATGATTATAGTTGGAGACTTCAACCCCCCTCTCTTATTAATTAATAGAACGACTAGACAGAAAATCAGCAAAGCTATAGAGGAACTCAAAAACAGCATGAACCAAGACCTCATTGTCATTTTTAAAACACTCCGCCACCAACAGCAGAATACACATTTTTTTCAAGTGCCCACTGAACATATACCAAGACAGGCCATATCCTGGGCCACAAAACAAACCTCAAAAAATTGAAAAGAATTTAAATAATAGAGAATGTTTTCTCTGACCACAATGGAATCAAACTAGAAATCAACAGCAGAAAGATAACAGGAAAATCTCCAAACACTTGGAAACTAAACAACACACTTCTAAGTAATCCATGGGTCAAAGAAGTCTCAAAGGAAACTTAAAAACACATTGAAGTGAATGAAAATTTACAAATGGTAGGATACAGATGAAAAATTAAATTAAAAGTGGTAGGATACAGATGAACCAATGTTGAGAGAGAAATTTATGCTCAGCTTCCATTTCGAGAACCTAGAAAAAGAACAGCAAAATAAACCCTTAGCAAGCAGAAAGAAGAACATAATAAGGAGAGCAGAAATTTTGAAAACAGTGACACAGAAAACAGAAAAGCAATGGAGAAAATCAGTGAAACAAAGAACTATTTCTTTGAAAAGATGAATAAAATTACAAACTTCTAGCAAGACAGACAAATTAAAAAAGAAAGAAGAAACAAATTGCCAACAACAACAATGAAATGGGATTTTTTTTTTTGTAGACAGAGACAAGATTATGCTAAAATTTATATGGAAAGGCAAAGAAACAAGAATAGCTAAAACAATTACATAAAAGTGGGAAAAATCAGTCTACATGATTTGAAGACATTATTATCACTATAGTAATCAAGATTGTGTGGTATCAGTGGAGGGACAGACACACAGATCAATGGAACACCATAGAGAACCCAGAAATAGATCCACACAAATATGCCCAAATTTTTGACAAAAGCATTAAAATAAATCAATAGAGAAAAAAATAGCCTTTTCAACAAGCAGTACTGGAGCAACTGGACAATTACAAACAAAAAACAACAACAACCGTCTTGACCCATGTCTTACACCTTATACAAAAATTAACTCAAAATTGATCACAAACTTAAGTGGAAGACATAAAACTATAAGGAAAAAAACATAGGAGAAAATATTTGAGATCCAGAGCTAGGCAGAGCTCATAGACTTGATGTCAACAGCATGCTCTATAAAAGGAAAAAATTGCTAAGTTGGACTTCATCAAAATTAAAAGTGTTTACTCTGTGAAATAAGCTGTTCAGAGGATGAAAAAACAGACTAGGAGAAAATATTTGCAAACCATACATCCTACAGGTACCAGTGTCTATAACATATAAAGAGTTCTCAAAACTCAACAGTGAAAAATAAACAATCCACTTAGAAAACGGGTTAAAGACCAGAAGAAACAGTTCCCTGAAGAGGATATACAGATGGCAAATAAGCACATGAAAAGATGTTCAATGTCACTATTAGGGAAATGCAAATTAAAATCACAATAAGAGATCACGACACACCTATTAGAATGACTAAAATTTAAAAATGGACAACTCCAAAAGCTGGAGCAGATGTGGAGAAACTGGAACACTCATACATTGCTTGTGGGAATGCAAAATGGCACAGCCGCTTTGAAATACAGTTTGGCAGTTCCTTAAAAATCTAAACACACGGGGGCTTCCCTGGTGGCGCAGTGGTTAAGAATCCGCCTGCCAATGCAGGGGACACGGGTTCGAGCCCTGGTCCGGGAAGATCCCACATGCCATGGAGCATCTAAGCCTGTGGGCCACAACTACTGAGCCTGCGCTCTAGAGCCCGTGAGCCACAACTACTGAGCCTGCATGCCACAACTACTGAAGCCCACGCACCTAGAGTCCGTGCTCTGCAACAAGACAAGCCACCACAATGAGAAGCCTGCACCGCAACAAAGAGTAGCTTCCACTCGCCACAACTAGAGAAAGCCCGCACGCAGCAATGAAGACCCAGCAGCCAAAAATAAATAAATAAAATAAATTAATTTTTAAAAGAATCTAAACACACAACCCAGCATTTGCACTCTTGGGCATTTATTCTAGAGAAATAAAAACTTTATCTTCATACAAGAACCTGTACAGGAAAACCAACAACAAAGAATAAACTTAAGGGCTTCCCTGGTGGCGCAGTGGTTGAGAATCCACCTGCCAATGCAGGGGACACGGGTTCGAGCTCTGGTCCGGGAAGATCCCACATACCACGGAGCAACTAAGCCCGTGCGCCACAACTACTGAGCCTGTACTCTAGAGCCCGCAAGCCACAATTACTGAGCCTGTGTGCCACAGCTACTGAAGCCTGCGTGCCTAGAGCCCGTGCTCCACAACTGGAGAAGCTACTGCAATGAGAAGACTGCGCACTGCAACGAAGAGTAGCCCCTGCTCGCTGCAGCTAGAGAAAGCCCACTCACAGCAACAAAGACCCAACACAGCCAAAAATAAATAAATAAAATAAATAAATTTATTTAAAAAATAAACTTAAAATAGCTAAAAACTAGAAGAAATACTGATGTCCTTCAACAGGTAAATGGTTAAATTGGGGTACCACATCCATGCGGTAGAGTATTTCTCAGCTACATATGAAATAGCCCAGATGAATCTCCAGGGAATTATGCTAAGAAAAGCCAATCCCAAAAGGTCACATATTGTATGATTCCATTTCTATTCCATTCCTTTTTGTTTGTTTGTTTAATATTTATTTATTTGGCTGTGCTGAGTCTTTGTTGCGGCATGCAGAATCTAGTTCCCTGACCAGGGCTAGAACCCAGGCCCCCTCCATTGGCAGCACGGAGTCTTAACCACTGGACCGCCAGGCAAAGTCCCTCCTGAAATGGCAAAGTTATAGAAATGGAGAACAGCTTAGTAACTGCGGGGGATGGGATGGGGGGCGGGGGGGCGGTGGTTAAGGGGGAAATGGGGCCAGAGGGAAGTGTGCGTGGCCATACAAAGACGACACTAGAGATCCTTGTGGTGATGGAAATGTCCTGTATCTTTACTTTATCAATGTCAAAATCTTGTCTGTGACATAGTACTATAGTTTGGTAAGATGCTACCCTTGGGGGAAACTGGGTAAAGGGTACATGGGATTTCTTTGTGTTATTTCTGACAACTGCACATGTGTACAATTATCTCAAACTGAAAAGTTTAATTTTTAAAAAATGGGTATGTACCAGGGCTTCCCTGGTGGCGCAGTGGTTGAGAGTCCGCCTGCCGATGCAGGGGACACGGGTTCGTGCCCCGGTCTGGGAGGATCCCCCATGCCGCGGAGCGGCTGGGCCCGTGAGCCATGGCCCTGGAGCCTGTGCTCCGCAACGGGAGAGGCCACAACAGTGAGAGGCCCGCGTACCGCAAAAAAAAAAAAAAATGGGTATGTAAAATGTTTCGCATTTATTTTCTCCCCCCCAAAAATTAAGGTTGCTTTTTAATATTCAATCCTTATCCTAAACATTCACGCGCGTTCAGCGCGCGCGCGCGAATACACACACACACACGCACACACACACACACACACACACACACACACACACACACGAGATTTTTTTCCCTTTGAGTGTTATGTGTTACGATAGGAAAGTTCTCCTCCTTCTTATCTTAGGAGACTGAGGGTTGGTTGCAGGTGCCACAGGATTCGCCCTGGGACTTGCTCCCAGGAGCCCCAGGACAAACTGGAAACCAGGAGACTCCCCCGGGGCGGGGGGAGGGGTACTGGGGAAGCGGCGGCAGGAAGCGCGGCGACCCTGCCCCAGGTGCGAACCCAGCCTCGGCGGGGCCACGGGACAGGCGGCACTGCCCTGAGCTCTCGGGGCTGCAGGCACCCAGGCGCCCCGCGCTGACTCCACTGGGGACGGGGGACGCGAGGGGGGCGGGAGAGGCAGACCCGAGGATGTGGGGACTGAGCGAGAGAAAGGAGGGCGCGGGCCGGAATGCGACTTCCCCACGCGGTTTGCTCGGGACACGACCCGAGACGGCGGGCGGCGCAGAGCCGGGAAGCAGCTCTCCCAGCCCCAGAGAGTCCTTTAGGGCGAATTTTTGAGAGTTAGGGTCCCGCTTCCCACCCCTCGCCGCCCGTCCGCACGCCCCTCTCTCCCCGCGGTCCCGGGCTCTGGCGCCACCTCTCCATCTCTCCCGGCATCCCCATCCGTTCCCACCAGGCCTGTGGCTTTAAGGGGAATCCCCCCCCAGACACAAAGCTTCTTTTTGTTCTCCCAGTTCCTCTTTGCCCCTCAGCCCCGCCCACGAGGACTGCGACCTTGGCGGAGGCCTTGGATGTGGTCTGGTTTGAGCAGGGCCAGCGGGTGCCAGGGCAGCGTGTTGGCCAGGTGCCCGCTGACGGAGATCGGGAGCAAGGACGGCTCCGGACCCAGGTTAGCCCTCCAGCTGGGCTGCCCAGCCACAAACCCCAGGAGAACCACTCACTCGCTGGGTGACCCTGGTTAGTTTCCTTATGTCAATGCCTTAGTTTCCTTGTTCCTAAAATAGGGCTAAGGGTAGTGCATGCTTCTTGGGGTTGCGGTGGGAATAAATGAATCAACAGGTGTAAAGCTCGTAGGACCCTGCCCAGCCCATAGTAAGCGTTATGTAAGGCTTGATATTATTACAGGTAGTTGAGCACCGGAATTCCCATGTCCTCTTCTCAGGTTCCATAATTGCCCCTGCCCTTTCCCTCTCTGGAAGGCCTGTCACAATCTGCTTATGCCTACTGTCACCAGGAATGAGAAGGGTGGTGCACAGACGCCCTCACACACACACCCCCAGTCAGTCCCCTCACCCCGGCCCAGGTCCCTCTCCCCTCTCCCCACCCTAGGGAAAGCCTCAGCTCTCCTTGGGAAAGGGGGGTAAGGAGGGAGATTTTCGGGCCCCACCTGGTCTGGGTCACGGACCAGAGTGTGAAAATCTGGGCGGCTCTAAAATCTGAATCCTTGTCCCAACCAAATTACCTCCATGACCTTGAGTCAGCCACCCTCCGGGCCTGACTTTTTTCCTGAGTGGAATAAAGATATTGCTTTTTTGAGTACGCGTTTATTAGGTAGACACTGGCCTGGCCTGCCCTAACAACTTTAAAGGTTGTGGTGAGGATTACCTGAAATGATACAGGCGGAAGTGAGTCATGAGGTTCCATAGAGTTCCACACATTCTACAGTCCTGGAATTATAGGAGGCCTGCCAGGTCACACAGTGCCTGACTTCCCGCTCCTCCCACCTCCCAGCCATGTCAGCTCCAGGAGATTAGGGATTTTGATCTGCTTTGTCCTCAGAAATGACCCCAGCCATCTAGTACAGTGCACATAATAGGTGGCCAATAAACGTTTGAATGAATGAATGTTCAAATTTGGCCTCTCAGGGTAGGAATCTTCTTTGTAGCCCTCCGGACATCTGGCTTCAGTGTGAAGACTTTAAGATAGCCTACAAGTATCTGAAAAAAAAAATTATATATATATATATATATATATATATATATAACTGAATCACTTTGCTGTATACCTGAAACTAACACAATATTGTAAATCAACTATACTTGAATTAAAAAAATTTTTTTTTTTTTTTTTTTTTTTTTTGGCGGTACGTGGGCCTCTCACTGTTGTGGCCTCTCCCGTTGCGGAGCACAGGCTCCGGACGCGCAGGCTCAGCGGCCATGGCTCACGGGCCCAGCCGCTCCGCGGCATGTGGGATCTTCCCGCACTGGGGCACGAACCCATGTCCCCTGCATCGGCAGGCGGACTCTCAACCACGGCGCCACCAGGGAAGCCCTAAAAAAATTTTTTTAAAGATAGCCTGTAAGTGACATTAAGATAGTGCCCCCATTGCGCACTCTGATTCCAAAAATATTATTTCTACTTATACTGGGCTGAAATCTACCTCCTTCCAACTTTCTAGACACAGCTCTGCCTGCTGAAGTTACACAGAACTCCCTCCTCCATGAGATTTTATCTGTGAGTGATTATTATTCTCTTAACCTGTGTAGAGGGAGCCCCAAGCACTGTGTACAGATTTAGCTCCACTGCTGGCCTCAGCCCCACCTGCCTGGGGCTGAGCTGGGGAATCACTGTTCTACAAAAGAACAACTCAAGGAATTTGAATGAATGGATGAATGAATGAATGGTTTTAGTGATCCTCAGGTCTTGGGAAGCTGTTTCTCCCAAAGGCCCTGATCAGAACATGATGAAGTGGCTGGTGCTGCAACAGGAGGAATTTAGGGTAAGCTTCTAGGGATTCTCAGGCGTTGCAATGCCCTGGGCCTAAAGCACACAGAGCTCTCCCCCACCCCACCCCAAGCAGCAGGGTTGAGTGGGTGCCTGCCAAATTAACTGACCTTTCTCCACCACCCAACCTGTCAGGATCTGAAGACATTCATTTACACTGTTGAACTTCCTCCAGGCCCTTCCCACACATACCTGTGTTAGAGTCCTGCTTTGTGTCCCCAGCTAGAGCTAATGATTTACACTCAAGGCCAGATGAAAGGGCTTGGGAGGCCAGGGGGAAGGGAGGGAAGCAGGGAGAGGCTTTGAAGCCTCCTAGGTTTGGGGAATGAATTACAGTCCCTTGTGGCCCATGTCCTACACCCCAAGTTAGTTCCCTTGGCCAGACATATCGCTCCTTTCCCTCTTCTTCCAAA
This sequence comes from Leucopleurus acutus, assembly GCF_964270905.1. NCBI lineage: Eukaryota > Metazoa > Chordata > Mammalia > Artiodactyla > Delphinidae > Leucopleurus > Leucopleurus acutus. The sequence continues at coordinate 43,289,837 of NC_139152.1, forward strand.
AGCCACTGCAGTCTCTTCCAGAAAACCTTCCTCACTCTTCTGTATCCCCATCACCCTGCCCTACCCTGACTAATGTCTAAACGTCTCTATCCCCATCACCCTGCCCTACCCTCACTAACATCTAAAGCAGTATTTTTCAAATGGAAGGGTATGAGCAGAAGAGTTGACTAACCAGCATATAAATATATATATATTTTTTTTAATTAATTTATTTATTATTTTGGGCTGTGTTGGGTCTTCATTGCTGCACACGGGGCTTTCTCTACTTGCGGCGAGCAGGGTCTACTCTTTCTCTAGTTGCGGCGAGCAGGGTCTGCTCTTCCTTGCAGTACGTGGGCTTCTCATTGCAGTGGCTTCTCTTGCTGCAGAGCAGGGGATCTAGACGCGCGGGCTTCAGTAGTTGTGGCTCGCAGGCTCTAGAGCGCAGGCTCAGTAGTTGTGGCGCACAGGCTTCGTTGCTCCGCAGCATGTGGGATCTTCCCGGACCAGGGCTCGAACCCGTGTCCCCTGCAGAATCCCCAGGCGGATTCTTAACCACTGCGCCACCAGGGAAGTCTAAATATATTTTTTAAATAAAATTAATAGAATAGGTTAAAAAACTAAATCAGAGTGCATCCCATGTGGTAAGGGTGAATACTGTTATACCGTTTCATGAAACTCTTGATGTATACGTGGAGAGAGACAGAGGGAGAGATCTGTTATATATATATTACTGTGGATTTTAATCAAAAAAGTTTAAAAGCCACAGCCTAGAGCAATTGGTTCTGTCATTTTGATGACATATATCTGGGTCTGAATATATGACCCGTCTGCCTTACCCATTCCTCTTCCTCCTTCTGCCTCTAGACAGTACCCAAGAGAACTTTCTGCAGTAACGGAAGTATACTATATCTGTGTTGTCCAATATTGTAGCCACTAACCACACGGGGCTACTGAACACTTGAAATATAGCTAATGTGACTGAGGAAATTATATTTTTTATTATAATTAATTCCATTAATTTAAATTTATTTATTTTTTTGTTTTGTTTTTTAAACAATCTGGAGTTCAGTAATTTTAGAATTTATTTATTTTTGGCTGCGTTGGGTCTTCATTGCTGTGCGCAGGCTTTCTCTAGTTGCGGCGAGCGGGCCCTACTCTTCGTTGTGGTATGCGGGCTTCTCATTGCAGTGGCTTCTCCGGTTGCGGAGCACGGGCTGTAGGCACGCGGGCTTCAATGGTTGCAGCATGCGGGCTCAGTAGTTGTGGCTTGCCGGCTCTAGAGCGCAGGCTCAGTAGCCGTGGCGCACGGGCTTAGTTGCTCCACAGCATATGGGATCTTCCCAGACCAGGGCTCGAACCCATGTCCCCTGCACTGGCAGGCGGATTCTTAACCACTGTACCACCAAGGAAGTCCAGCTGATCTCTGAGCTTCTCCAGGCAGTTGTGGAGGATAAACAATTTTATTCTTCTCCCATTTTAGAGATATCTCAAGAGAAGCACTTGTGTGGATATGTGATTGGAGTAAAATGCTGTGAGATGAAAAAGCCCCAAGGCCAGCTTCCCCCTCAGATTCTGCATCTATAACACACCCAAATGATGCAGCATTGCCCTCTCACTACCTTTTGAATGAATGAGTGAATGAATGAACAAATAAATGAGTGAATAACCTACCAAGATGGGACTCTACGGCAGAACACTCAAGGGAAGGAGTAATAAGGAGAGTACGGGGATCTTTTAAGCTGTTAACAGTCATCTTTCTCCCTTTGTAGCTCCTCTTTGTACAAAGAAATAGAACCCAGTGGGAGAATAGTTGAACTTCCTCAGTCTGTGGCCCCACTTCACAGCCACAGACTCTCAGGAAACCTCAAGGGCTTTCCAACAGGCCCCAACCTAAGCCATCCTAGCCAGAGGAAAATCCTGTATGTTACAAAAGCTCTAGAGTGAATATTAAAGCATGGGGAATGAATACTAAGCTCATGTAAGGTAGTTGCTGCCATTTTTTTAAATTTCCAGGTACAGAAATGACACAGCCTCCCTGAGTCACTTAAACAGCCTTTGTAATAGGAAGTGCTAAAACTATAAATCTTGCTCTCATTTAGGAATGCTCAGTGCAAATGTTTACAGGCCCCAGGCACCATTTTCCACCTCTCCTTTGAAGGGCTTTGCAGTTCTCCCCTGGGGTCAATCCTGCATTCCACACGTGTTCAAGGGAGGGGAAGGAGGGGCAGGTTCCTACTTTGGGGATAGCTTGAACCCAGGTGGAGACCTTAGCCCTAACCGATTCAAAACAAGAAAGTGTTCAAATAAAAATTCAAGCAACGAAGTATGAGACAAGGATTCAAGAAAGGTCATGAGCTAAATTCAGAGCCAAGGAATGGCAGGGCAGTAAACACTACAGGAGTTCAGAGGAAAGGCGGTGGTCATGATTCATGCACAAGTGGAATCCAAGGGATACTAGGGCTTGTGCACGGGGAGACGTGTGCGTTCCAGCTGAGAGAATAATGAGAACACAGCCCCCAAGGTCAACTGAGTGCCTAGCACATAGTAGGTATTCAATAAATACATGTTCATAGTGTCCCAGAGAATCTGAGTCTGCTCTTGGCCGTAGCAATGGCAAGAGAGCATGGGCGGGCAAATGCCAGGTCTCAGGCAGTCAGTCCATCACCAGAGAGATAACCTCGGACTGGCAGAAGCAGCAGCAGCATACAGTGGGGCTGAGCTGAGCCAAAAGCACAAAGAGGTCTTTTCCCTGCAGCTACTATCTAGGATGCCAGCCCCCTAGCTGCCCCAAGACCTCGGGCCTAAATAAGGAGGTGACATCCTGCCTGTCAAACCTGGCTCTGCCCATCCAGGGTCTCAAAGGCCTGCTGCCCACCTTAGCACTGCTTTGAGCCTGTCTGGCACCAGGCCCAGCCACGCTCTGCTCTGCAGAGCTCTCAGATCCTTGGGTTGGCAGGGCTAAGGGTGGCTGGACTGTGGCAGCCCTGGTCAAAGCAAAGCCTTGCTGGGGTTCCCTGGAGCTGTGTCTCACGTGCCACCCACTTCCAGGCCTCTCTCACCCCTCCCCAGCCCTCCCCAGCAAGTTCTCTTGTTTGTTCAAGCTCCCACTAAGTGATGTACAATGATCCTCAAAAGGCAATAACAAACCCTCATCTAACAATTTCGAACTCCAGAAAGCTCTGAAGACCAGAAGTTTTTTTTTAGTTCCCCAGCCACGGACCAGGGATTGAAACTGCGCCCCCCTGCAGTGGAAGCGTGGAATCTTAACCACTGGACCCAGAACTTCTTTGTAATTCACTCACCTGCAAAACCTAACCTAGAAACATCAAGGTTTTATATATTCCGCCTAGGAGGAATGTTTCTGCGTCTCACTGCATAAATAGTAAAGTATGTGATTCCATGATTCCAGGGGCCACCTCAAACCTCACTGGGGTTTTCCTTATACATTATATGCACTACATTTCCTTTCTAAAATCTAAAAGATTCTGAATCCCAAGGGTCATCTGGACCTCAGGATTGGGTTTCAGGGGTTGTGGACTTGCAGCATCAGCCCAGGCTTAAATTTAGAGCAAACAGATTCCAAGTTTGAATGCCTGCTCCTTAGAGCTGGTTGCGGAAGGGATCCCAGGAAGACAAGACAGGGTGGGGGGACGCGGACAGCTCAGGCATTAACTATTTCCCAAATGGGACACAAGTGCAACGTTCCCATGCTTTAACGATCACGCAGCAGCCCGGGGGCATACCAGCTGCCCAGCAGCCATGGCTTCACCCTTTCCAGCGGTCAGACGTTGAGCAACACACTCATTTCCTCACATGGGTTTCTTCATCATTTAAATGAACCCACCTTGGAGGAGCACCGGGTGGGGATGAAAGTAAGTGAAACGCATAGCACACTGAAGGAACTCAGTGGGCATGGGCTACCTCGACTGTTCCTTCACCCGGTGAAGTCTTCCTTGACAGCCCTGTACTGCTAAGCCCCTGTGGGCAAGACAACGTATAAGTTACAGGGTGAACTCAAGGAGAGATAGAATGTGCACACCTAAGAGTGAAATCGGACTGAGGAGATCAACGTAAGATCTCAAGGGAGACGAGAGTTTGGCCTGGAGAAAAGGAAGCTTGGGAGGCAAGAAAGGCGCCCTGGGTGGTATCGGAAGACCTGGGTTGGGTCAGGCTGACTCATTATGCAACTCTAACGTAGCTCTTTCCTCTCTGGGCCATTTGCCTCGCTGACAAAATGTACATCTAGCCTTCAGTCTCCTCTGAGTTCCCTTCTACTTTCTGTGATGTCAAGTATCTGAAGGCCTGTCACTTAGGAGAAGAGAAGTTAGAGCTGGTCTTTGTAACTCCCAGGGGAGCAAAGTGAAGGACTTGGTAAGGGGCTCTCCCACCATCAGGATGCCCAATGAGGATGCAGGATGTGCGTCCTCACCCCAGTGAGGCAGCCTGGGGACTGGGCATTGGGCAGGGAGTCAGAGAAGGGGGCCATGGCAGGAAGAAAGGCAAGTGGCCTGCCCTGGGACAAGGAGAGGGAGGAATGAAAACCCAAGGGTCTGGGATCCCAGCATGCTTGCTGAAAGTTCTCTCCCTTCCTGTAATAGCAGCTGCAAACAGCCCAGGCTCAGATTCCCAGAGACACCCCGGAAGGCAGTCCAAGAGCCCAGCCAATGCCCCCACAAAACAATCTTGGAGAGATCATTGCCTCCATTCCCTGTCTTGGGGAGACATTCTCTTAGACCCAGGATCTGCGTTCCAGTGAACAATTCTCTTCCCAGGTCTTGACTTCTGGGGGTTGGTAAGGCCTGGGTCTGGGGGTCACGAGAGAGAAAGGAGACAATCTGGGGAGCCTCTGTGACTGGACTGAGCCTCTGGGATGTACCCCCAGACCCAGTGAGCTTGCTCCAAACCATCCCCTTGCTCTTGAATTTCTTCCCTCCGCTTGCTTCTCCATTCCCCACTCCCACCCACCACCCCACCACTGAGGTCAGAGCCTGCAGAAGCCAGGTGGCACCAGTGAACTGAACCCTTCCCTGAATGGTGCCAGGTCATCTGGTCCAGAAGAGTTCACCCTGTCCTGTGTCACCCGAGAGGCAGGGACGTTCCATTGTGGACTGAACCACCGGCCAAGTGTGGACCCAAGGGCTGGAGAATCCCTGGATTGGGAGATGGGGGGACGTGTGTCTCCTGGCTCCCTCAGTCCCACGCATCCTGGATCTCTGCTCCAAACATTCGTGAGCCCGCTGCGACAGTGGCAACAGCAAAGGGTAAGAAGCGGGGGAGATAAGAGACCATGGGACCCTTACCTCTCTACCCTGGACAACAGTCCACACTTTGCTTCCAGAATTATCTGTAAATCCCCATCTGTCCCCTATCACCACTCCCTCCCCCGACAAACACCTTCATTGTTGAAAGTATAAAATCCCACCTCCTTATTCTTGCATTCCATCTCTCCTATCACCCCGTATTTGTCTCCCTACTTAACTCTCCAGTCTCCTCCTTCTCCCAACTCTTTGCTCCCTAACATTGTTTCCTCAGCTGCCTCCTGCCCACGCCTCTATAATCCCCCCTACTCTTCTGTTTCCTACTTCCCACACTTCCCTCAAGGCTCAGCACTAATGACACCTCCTCCCTGAAGCCTTCCCCATAGCCCTGGCACCAGATCCTGGCGCGCTCTCATTAGGACCACTCATCGAGATTGTTCTTTTAGTACTTGGTGTGCCTGGTCCCATATGTTGGCTGGAATTGATTATTTGAACGAAAGGTGTATTGATCCAATGATGACACCTGTTCTACCATCCTGGAAGAGAGAGGATAGAGAAGCCCACAGCAGGGGTCATTGACCCCCCCAAGCCCAAACCCAAGAGATGTTCATATTATGATTAAAGTGAGATGTCCCCCTCCAGGTTCAGAAGCACAGGCCCTGTATAGGATGAGGAAGCCGTAAGGGATGAAAAGAGACCCAAAAGATGGAGGCAAGAGCTGAAGCAGGGGGCATGGAAAGCACTAGGGACGCAAAGATTCACTCCCCCCAGGGAAGAGGATAAATTGCAGGGACTAAAGGGGGCAGAAACTAGTTCCTGGGAAAGAATGTGTTATTCATCCTAGAAGAAAGAAAATGGAAGCTTCCTGGAGGGGAGGGGGTGCTGATCTTATCTGACGTTTACATTCCAGAGGGCCCCTGCTGCTTCTTCTCATCTTAATTAGAAAATACCTGAGGATCCCCGCTAAGTGCTGGGAGAGAGGAATTCAGGCGCCTCCCCTGGCCCCCGCCCCAGTCCTGCTCCCTTCACCTCTGACCTCCAGGCTTGCTGTGTGGATTTCTGTTTCTTCATCTACATTGGGCGGATCCTTTAAGCTAGATTCCTTGAGAGATAATATGAGAGGGTCTGTGAACTGTCAGGACGCCACTCCATCACCAACATCGCCCTTCCCCACTACCGTGGTATGGGGTGCCGACACTTCACCCATTCATTTATCTGGCCGTCCATTCAAAGTCATTTATTAGGGCCTCCTGTATAGGTGCCAGACACAATGCTGGGATACAGACAGTTACTCTCTGTCATCGACGATGTATGATAAAACCTATAATCCAGCTATAAACATGCTGTGAGTGGGTGGAGACGACGTTTGTCTTCCAGATGTCCCAGAAGCGGTGACATCTGAGCTGGTCTTTGAAGGACCCATACAAGGTGGCAAGGCGGTGGTGAGGCTCAGAAGCGCATTGCAGGCAGCAGGAATAGCATAAGCCAAGGCCTGGACTCCATCCCTTCCCGCACATCATCAGCTGACCTCCTCTCTCTCCTCCGTCAGATTTCTTTCTCACTCTGCTAGGTCCTCCCATTGGCATTCAAATACTGTTGTCCACCTTAAGACAAGCTCCCTGGACCGCTGACCCAGCAGCTCGTTCCCTAGCTCTCCGCTCCTTTCCACAGGCTCTCCCCTCCTTTGCCCCGTTCATTCCTCAGCCCACTCCAGGCTGGCCAGGGCTCCCATTGCCCCATGGCAGCTGCACTAGCCTAGGTTCCCAGAGACACCACATTGTTAAAATCAGCTGACACTTGACATTCCTTCCATTCCTTGACCTCTTAGCTTTCAGCAGCTGAATATGAACACTCCCTCCTTCTTGCAACACTCTCCTTCCCTCTTCTCCTTACACCTCACTCCAGGTTTTCCTCCAGATGTAGCCCCTCAGCCTCTTTCCTCAGCTCACCCCCTTTATCTGCTCTATAAACGTTGACATTCCTCTGCTTTTATTCCGTGTACTATTTCCTTGAGTGATCTCACCCATTGCCATGGCTTTAACTCCATCTTCTGTAGACCAAAGGCTCCCAATTTTAGATGTCCAACCCAGATCTTCCTTCCGAGCTCCTGATTAGTCTATGGAACTTTCTACCTGATGCTTCCTTTTGTTTTTGTTATTTTTTGTTGTTGCTGTTGTTTGTTTTTGTTTTTGGCCATACCGCGAGGCATGCGGGATCTTCTCTGACCAGGGATCGAACCCGTGCCCCCTGCACTGGAAGCGTGGAGTCTTAACCCCCGGACCACCGTGGAAGTTCCTGATGCCTCCTTTTAGATGTCTCTTAGGCATCTCAGATTTAACCTGTTTAAAACTGAAAACTGAACTATTGATCTTAACCGCCACCGGTTCCTTCTTAATTATTGCTCATCTTAGTACATGACACTCCATCCATCCAATTGCTCACACCTGAAACCTGGGAATCATATTCAACCTTTCCTTCTCTCTTACCCCATCCCTCTGCAGCTAATGAATTACTAAGTCTACTTCCAAAATAAATCCAAACCTGTCCCCTTCTCTTCATCTACACATGGTGTCCAGGCTGCAGCCATCTCTCCTCTGTACTACAATATCTCCCTAACAGTAGGCCTTCTCGTGGCTGCCTGTGACCCCTTAGCTATCCTCCACACACCATCCAGTGTGGTCTTCTTTAAAAATAACTCTCATCATATCCGTCACCTACTTGGAATCCTTCAATGGTCTCAGAAACATGCAAACTACCTGGTCAGTCCCCTCTGTCCAGCCCCATCTTTTCCAGTCTCCTCCATGTTCACCAGCCTTCAGCGACACTGGGCTTCACCCGGTTCTTCTAACCAGGCACACATTTCCAGCCCAAGGACCTGGGAGTGTGGTCCTGTCTGCCAGTCACACCCCCACCTACGCACACACGTTGTCCCTCACTTAGCTCCCTCCTACCTCATGCTCAAAAGATCTCTCAGGCTCTGGCTTCCTCCCCAGGCTCTGGCTAAATGGTCTGGCACCCAGAAGGCACTCAGTGAACATGGGGAAGGAAGGGAAGACACAGGAAGGGAAGGAAGAGGCATGGTGGGTGAGTGAGGCTCACAGCAGAGAGTAGTGTATGTGGGAGCAGGGGAGGGCTGAGGGCAGTGTTTAGACAGGTCCTTTGAACTGCCTTTGAGCATTTAGTTTCTTTTCTTTTCTTTCTTTTTTTATAAATTTATTTATTTTTTATTTTTGACTGTGCTGGGTCTTCATTGCTGCACGCGCTCTTTCCCTAGTTGCCGGGAGCAGGGGCCACTCTTTGTTGCTGTGCGCACGCTTCTCATTGCGGTGGCTTCTCTTGTTGCGGAGCACAGGCTCTAGGCACGCGGGCTTCAGAAGTTGTGGCTCGCGGGCTTCAGAAGTTGTGGCTCGTGGGCTCTAGAGCGCAGGCTCAGTAGTTGTGGCGCCCGGGCTTAGTTGCTCTGCGGCATGTAGGATCTTCCCAGACCAGGGCTCGAACCCATGTCCCCTGCATGGCAGGCGGACTCTCAACCACTGCACTACCAGGGAAGTCCGAGCATTTAGTTTCAAATCTGCACCCGTTTGAATTATTCTGATTTTTCCCTGGCACTTCACTGTTACAATGATCCGTTTTATCAAATGGCAGCTGATGGCATTGTACACCGGGGACTCCAGCAGGCCCTCCGGAAGCAGCACCCTCTTAACCTTCCTCTGCCCCCTGGTGGCCTTCCAGGAGCAGACGGCTGTTCCCGCCTAACCCGGGACGACCGTGCTGTGCTCTGATTCTCTGCCTTATAGCACCACCATCTGGCCAAAGCTGCTGATAGTCGGTTTCTCCACCCGCATTCACCTCCAATTTCTTTTCAACCTTCCCACTGGGCAGAGCTCATAGAATCATGGCCTCTTGGAGTGTAAACGACCTCAGTGGACGAAGTCCCATCCAGAGTTCATCTATGCTTGAAGTTCATTCTGGAGGGCCATGCTAGAGGTGACGACAGAGTGGCAAATGACCATATGCATGGCAGGTGTGAGGCCCTGATATCTCCTTTGTGCCTAAGCTATCCCAGGTTTCCTGGTCCTGCCTTCCATCTGCCCCCCTCCCTGCCCCCCCCCGACACACACACACACACACACACACACAAACACCTCTCACCCTCCTTCACCCTGGGTGGAAAGTCATCAGCCTCCTACGAGGTTCTCTTCCGGATTAGCTCAGTCCTATTAACCTATTAACACAATCTTTGACCCTGTCCACTTGACTCTCACCACACTTTAACAAATAATTGTGGGGACTTCCCTGGAGGTCCAGTGACTAAGACTCTACGCTTCCAATGAGGGGGCCCGGGTTTGATCCCTGGTCAGGGAACTAGATCCCACATGCCACAACTATAAAAAGATACTGCATGCCTCAAAAAAGATCCTGAGTGCTGGCAACTAAGACCTGGCGCAGCCAAAGAAATAAATAAATGCTTTTAAATAAATAAATAAATGTGGGTTTTCCTTATTACCTAAGCAAGATGTGTTCACTGTAGAAAATTAGAAAACACAGATAAGCAGAAATAAGAAAAATGTTAAACCGCCAGAATACCTCCACCTAGCCTTTGTTAATTATAACTATTGTTAATACCTTGATGTGTAGCCTTCAAGATCTTTTGTTTTTGTTTCACAAAAGTGAGATTGGATTGTACCCACTGTTTTGTAATCTCCTCTTTACACATCATATAGATAATGGGATTTTCTTTCCATGTGAAATAAACATTATTTTTAAGGATTGAATAGTATCCCTTCAATGAATGGATACAGCATAATTTATTTAACCATTCCCTTAGTTTTGGATATTTACATTGCTTTTCGTTTTCTGCTATCACAAACTGAATTGCAACAAACATCTCTCTGGTCATTTAAAAACTAATTTTGCATTGTAAATGCTCCCGTGGGTGGCATGCTTACCCTGTTAAACTGTGAGGACCCCACAGATAGAAGAGCCCCGCACCTTTTTCCCTCATGCAGAGCCACACTTGCAGTCACTGCGGTCCATCCCCTTCTCTCCTCCTGTAAGCACAGGGGCCAGTAGACTCACTTTTCATCTAAATCCCACCTGCTTCTGGTCTCAACTTCTCCAGGGCTCCCTTGTTTCTTATTTTTCTTACCTAGGACATAAATCAGTACGCATCTATGAATTAGTTTAAAAGTAAGGTGGTATTTTTACCATGGCATAGTGGAAAGAGCTTTGAAATCAGCCCAGACCTCAGTCTGAATTGCTTGTTACGCATGGGTGTCACAGGGTGTCAGCCTATGCCACAGAAGGATATGTCTCAGAAAGGAAAACTGACCGTGAACGCCTCTAGGCAGGACACACCCTCCACAGTCTTCCATGGACTGCACAGTGCTATGTGACCTACACCGCTTCACATATGTGCCTCTGAACCCTGCAGCATTTGAATTTGAGTTTGAGACCCGGGAAGATATTATCCCATTTGATCTTTAACAAGGACATTGTAAGGAGGGCAGGGCTGTGGGAGTAGTCCACTCTGAGTTAGGCAACAAGGGGGATCGTTGTCAGCAGAGAATTTAAAAACAATAAAACTGACTAAAAGTCTGTTTTTATTATCTTCATGCATAGACAATTCTTTTTTTTTTTTGGCCTCGCAGTGTGAGGCATGCGGGATCTTAGTTCCCCCACCAGGGATCAAGCCCGCGCCCCCTGCAGTGGAAGCGCAGATTGTTAGCCACTGGACCGCCAGGGAACTCCCATGCATAGACAATTCTAAACAAGGTCAGTGAGGGAATTCCCTGGTGGTCCAGTGTTAGGATTCGGCGCTCTCACTGCCGGGGCCCTGGGTTCCATCCCTGGTCCAGGAACTAAGAACCTGCAAGCCTAGTGGTGTGGCCAACAAATAAAAAATAAACAGGGTAAATGATAAAATATTCTGTAAGGAAATCTTTTGTTGGTCTAAGTGCTAAACAATTGCCGTGATGACTGTTGAGGTTTTTTTGGTTGTTTTTTTTTTGCTGTACGCTGGCCTCTCACTGTTGTGGCCTCTCCCGTTGCGGAGCACAGGCTCCGGACGTGCAGGCTCAGCGGCCATGGCTCACGGGCCCAGCCGCTCCGCGGCACGTGGGATCTTCCCGGACCGCGGCACGAACCCGTGTCCCCTGCATGGGCAGGCGGACTCTCAACCACTGCGCCACCAGGGAAGCCCGACTGTTGAGTTTTGATAATAAATGTGTAAGCTTCAAATGAACACACTTTCATTACTTATCTTTCAATGAACATAGTATTCTGTATGCAGTGGATACCCAGTGTTTTCAACAATGATACCTGTTCATTTGGCGAGAAGTTTGTAACAGTTCAGAATTGTCCAAGCCCTTGCCCAGCCAGCCTTTGTGATAATACACCTTCCAGGGTTTAAATAGTAGATGGGAAATAGACAACGACCAGACACGGTAATTATAAAGAAATAGCCCTTGGCTAACTCCAACTCTGCCATTCTATGTGGACATTTCCAACTTTTACTTGTGTTTAAGATTTAAAATAATGACTGCAAACTGCAAGGTATATTTTTGCTTGGTAAGTGTAAACTTCAGGTCATACATGAAATGTTACACTGAATCTGAATAATATCTTTTAAAGTAATATTTTTAGGGCTTCCCTGGTGGTGCAGTGGTTGAGAGTCCGCCTGCCGATGCAGGGGACACGGGTTCATGCCCCGGACCGGGAAGATCCCACATGCCACGGAGCGGCTGGGCCCGTGAACCATGGCCGCTGAGCCTGCGCATCCGAAGCCAGTGCTCCGCAACGGGAGAGGCCACAGCAGTGAGAGGCCCGCGTACCACAAAAATAATAATAATATTTTAAAATTACTAATTGTTCTTAAGCTAAAAAGTGAATCAAGAAAAGAATGATTCTTTCTAAAAATAATTTTGTCCTGTAGAGGAAGGAGTTTCCAGGTACGCCACTGGAGAAAGACATAATTTCATTTTTTAGATGTATTTATTATTAGCTAATTAGAATTATTATGAACTAATAATTTATTTCTTGGTTAATTAGCATTGTTACTGAATTAATAACATTTGCCCTACGATTACTGTATCAGAGTTCTCCAGAGAAACAGAACCAATAGAATATATAGAGATATATATAAGACAAGATTTATTTATTTTGGTTTTTTTTTTTTGACCACACCATGCAGCATGCAGGATCTTACTTCCCCGACCAGGGATTGAACCCTGGGCCGGCGGCAGTGAAAGTGCAGAGTCCCAACAACTGGACAACCGGGGAATTTCCAAGACAAGACTTATAATAGAAATTGGCTCACATGGTTATGGAGGCCAAGAAGTCCCACAATCTGCTGCCTGCAAGCTGGAGACCCAGGAAAGCCAGTAGTGTTATTCAGTCTGAGTCCAAAGGCTGAGAATTGGGGCCCAATGGTATAACTCCTGGTCTGAATGCAAGCGCCCAGTGAAGCACCATTGTCTGAAGGCAGAAGATGGATGTCTCAGCTCAAGTAGAGAGAGCAAATTCACCCTTCCTTAGCGCCATTGTCCGAAGGCAGAAGGTGGATGTCTCAGCTCAAGTAGAGAGAGCAAATTCACCCTTCCTTACACCTTTTTGTTCTATTCAGGCCCTTAGCAGATTGGAAGATGCTCACCTAAATTGGTGAGGATGATCTCCTTCACTCAGTCTACTGATTCAAATGCTAATCTCTTCCGAAGACACCCTAACGACTCACCCAGAAATAATGTTTTACTACTGATCTGGGCACATCGTAGCCCAGTCAAGTTCACATAAGCTCAATCATCACAATTACAAATTTGAATGGTAAAAAAGATATACAACGAAAAGTACGTCTTACCACATGATCCAGCAATTCCCCTCCTGGGTATATATCCGAAGAAAACGAAAACACTAATTCGAAAGATACATGCAACCCAGTGTTCATAGCAGCATTATTTACAATGGCCAAGCTGTCCATCAACAAAAGAATGGATTGGAAACTCCCTGGCGGTCCAGCAGTTAGGACCCAGCGCTTTCACTGCCATGGGCCCGGGTTCGATTCCTGGTTGGGAAACTAAGATCCTGCAAGCCACGTGGCACAGCCAAAAAAAAAAAATTAAAACAGAAGAATGGATAAAGAAAATGTGGTGTAAACAATGGAATACTACTCAGCCATAAAAAAGAATGAAATTTTGCCATTTGCAGCAACATGGATGGACTTGGAGGGCATTATGCTAAGTGAAGTAAGTCAGACAGAGAAACACAAATAGTGTATGTTACCACTTATACGTGGAATCTAAAAAATAAAACAATTTCCCTGGTGGCCCAGTGGTTAAGACTCCATGCTTCCACTGCAGGGGGTACAGGTTTGATCCTTGGTCGGGGAACTAAGATCCCACATGCTGCAAGGCGTGGCCAAAAAATAAATACAAATTAAAAAAAAATAAAACCAGTGAATATAACAACAAAAAAGAAAAGTAGGTCTTCCTACTATCCCAGATGTCCAGCCCCATACCTTACTCCAGATGCAACCCCTATATATGGGTTTTTTAAGTATAGGTAGATATAATTTAAATCTTATTTTACAAATGAGGAAGCTGAGACTGAGCAAGGTTGAGTGACTGCCTGAGATCACACAGCTGAAGGAGCTAACAGAACTGAATGGAGGTCTTCCCTGACACAACACTGCCACCCTGACATCATCTCGAGTTCATACATATGTCCTGGATGTACCGCCTGGATTGGGGGCCCTCAGAGAGACAGGGCTACACATGCAACCAGCTCTAGGCAGTCCCAGCACTGGGCCACTGGACACTGCAGCAGGAAGCCTGGGATCTGGCCCACGATTAAGTTCTGTGTGGTGCTAGGCAAATCTCTTTTTTTTTTTTTTTTTAGGCAAATCTCTTGATCTCCTCACCTGTCCTTCTCACTCACTGGGCTACGCTGGGACTCAAGCTAAGTAGAAAGATGTTTGGAAAGTAAAAGTGTCACATGACACATATGAGGGAAGGGAGGAGGCAGATATTAACGACAGGTTTAACTTTGTACTTTATTATGGACACACCATGTCCTTGTTAGATGTAAAGTTCCTAGAAGAGTGTCGCTTCTCTTCTTTTGAAGAGGGTGGAGTCCCGCTGCTCTAATGAGTCACCAGCCCAGTGCAGACAATGAGCCTGTCAAAGCGGCTCCTCTCCGTGGACAAGGTTTGGGACCAAACAACATACCCAGGTAGTAATACTTCTGTCAAGGAGCAGCACAGGGGTCCCAGTCAGCTTGGGCGCAGGACGGCTGAGCCAGGAAATTCAATCACAGGGAGTAGTCTCCATCCCCAAAGAATAAACACTTGTCCCCTGCTCCCGGCTGACATTCTATGACTGCACTGACACCTCTGCATCAGTTTAGCCATCACCACATAACAAAACACCCCAAGACTTAGAGGCTTAAAACAACAACAGTTTATGAGGTCACGATTTTAGCTGGGCTCAGCTGGGCAGTTCTTCTGCTGGTCTCACCTGGAGTTGCTCATGTGGCTGCAGTCACGTGGACCAGGATGGACCAAGGTGGCCTCACTCACATATACGACGGTTAACTGGGGCTGTCAGCCAGGGTGCCTCGGTTCTCCTCCATGTGACTCTCCAGAAGAAGACCTTCTGGAGAAGAGGTTTCTTACTCAGTAAGGGCAGGTCCCAAGACAGTGAAAGTGGAAGCTTCTGGGTCTCTGGAAGTCTAGGCTCCAGAATTGACACATTGTCACTTCTGACATATTTGCTGGCCAAAGCAAGTCACAGGCAATTCCAGATTCAAGGAGTAGGAAATTAGACTCTCCCTCTTGGTGAAAGAGATGGAAAATATTTTGGTCACAGTGTTCAATCTACCACAAGCTTTATAATCCATCATTCAAAAACTCTCATCAATTAACCAATCCACACTTATGGAACACCTAATATGCACTAGGTGTTGTGCTCAATACCTAAGTATGAAAGAACTCTAAGACCCAGTATTAATTAATAGTAAATAAATAATAATAATAAAATTATTTTCTTTATTTTTAGTTTTGGCTGTGTTGGGTCTTCATTGCTGCGTGTGGGCTTTCTCTAGTTGCTCGTCTGCAGCAGGTGGGATCTTCCTGGACCAGGGCTCGAACCCATGTCCCCTGCATTGGCAGGGGGATTCTTAACCACTGAGCTGCCAGGGAAGTCCCCCTTTCATTGTTTTTGACTAGACTCATTTATAGCTCTGCAAGTTGGGAAAACTGATAGTAATGCAGATAATGTGGGGCCATAGAAATGCAAATGAACGTTGAGATAAAAGGTGAGATGAAATTGGTTTCTGAATAAAAGAGAAAACAGGGGCTTCCCTGGTGGCGCAGTGGTTGAGAGTCCGCCTGCCGATGCAGGGGACACGGGTTCGTGCCCCGGTCCGGGAAGATCCCACATGCCGCGGAGCGGCTGGGCCCATGAGCCATGGCCGCTGAGCCTGCGCGTCCGGAGCCTGTGCTCCGCGTACCGCAAAAACAAAAACAAAAAAAAGAGAAAACAAATTTGTTAAGGGATTTTAAGTAGCTCACAGATTTCTAAGAGGACCAGTGAGACACGCTCCATGGCTAAATATCCAGGGGTAAGGCCCAATCGGGGCAGCTGTAGAGAAAACACCATTGCTACTCCTGTTCAGCATTGATAGACGTCCAGGCTGAATGATAGAAGCTCTGTTACTCCAGTCCTTTAATAGCCAGACTGCCTCTACTGCCTCGCATGCCGGAAGACCAATTCTTTCCAGAGTGGCCATCTCCTCCCTCTGCTAAATAGTCATTCAAAACAATAATAATAAAATAAATTTAAAAATAAAATAAAATTGGCTTCTGCCCAGTAGAAAAGATGATTTCAAATTTTAGTACACATAGAATATTAACCAGTTTTGAACATATTAGCAACTTCATTTCAGCATTCCTGATTGCCTATAAATGTCTGCTCTTCAGATTCTCCTTTCAGTTGGTTTTAACAAATTGCAGGTTTTTTTCTTTAATTAGTGAGTTAAATAAAATCTTTGATATGTGTTCACTTCATGTTTGTGTGAGTCATTATTTTCCCTTTTTGAAAATTATCCTACAACACAGCTTCCTCGACTGTAAAATGGTAATAATCATAGAACTTCCCCATAGGGTTGTTGGGCAGATGAAATTAGATAAATTATATAGATATATTGGGTTGGCCAAAAAGTTCAATTGAGTTTTTCATGTTACAGAAAAGCCCGAATGAACTTTTTGGCCAACCCAGTATTAGCAAAGTACCAGGCTCATAATAAATGCTTAATAAATATTAGCTAGTTTAATGTTGTTACTATTATTATTATTCAAAAGAGTTATCATTTAGTTGGGAAATCACACAAAACAGCAGCAAAGAGTTTAAGTACATCATTAAGTTCTAAACTGTGTGGCAAAGGTTATTAATCCTGGTGTTCAAAACAGGTTAATGGAGTCTGGAGTCATCCAGGAAGGCTTCCTGGAGGAGCAGTGGTCTAACTGGTCCTTGAAGGATGGGCAAGATTTGGAGAAGGAAAGAGAAGGTGGAGGAGATGGTCCCAGGGAAGGCAAGGCAAGGTCAATGTGGAAGAGTATAACTCGACCAGGATCTGTGACAGGTTCATCCCTAGCTCCTTCCGCTGTTGCATTTCCCTTTGGTTTGCCTGTTAGAGAATATTTCACTATTCATTTCTCCACTGACATACCATAAAAACATTAATCAGCTGAATTATATTCTTATCAATACCTGTCAAGAGCACACAATTAACTACAGATTTGTAAACTCCTCAGGGGCAGGGGTCAGGCCTTTAGCTGTTTCTCAAACACACTTCAGCATTAAAAAGTTTGAACTGGTAAGTGAGAAGGAAAAGAAGAACTTGAGCCTGCTGCTGTCAAACAAGCCTGTCCTGATGAGCAACCCGACTGCTCTCTTGCCTAAGTCCAGAGTTGGGTTCGAGTTTGAAACACTACATGGCAAATCTCTAGCTAAAGCCCTCACCTGCCCCTCCTTTGATTAACAGTCTCTAACTCAGGAAGTGGAATTATGGCATCTTTGGTGTCAGAGGTTGGATTTGGGCAAGAAAAAGCCCACCCACACTCCTCAAGCAGAAAGAGAACAGGGTGAGGGGGATCGCTTTAGACCCTGAAGCCCTAGGCGTCCCAGTGGTTTTAGCACGATGAGCTCAATCGGCACCAGGTATGACCTGTCAGCCTCTACATTCTCTCCTGATGGAAGAGTTTTTCAAGTTGAGTATGCTATGAAGGCTGTGGAAAATAGTAGTACAGCTATTGGAATCAGATGTAAAGATGGCGTTGTCTTTGGGGTAGAAAAATTAGTCCTCTCTAAACTTTATGAAGAAAGTCCTAACAAACGACTTTTTAATGTGGATCGGCATGTCTGAATGGCACTAGCAGGTTTGTTGGCAGATGCTCGTTCTTTAGCAGACATTGCAAGAGAAGAGGCTTCCAAGGTTAGATCTAACTTTGGATATAACCTTCCACTAAAACATCTTGCAGACAGAGTGCCATGTATGTACATGCCTATACACTCTACAGTGCTGTCAGACCCTTTCGCTGCAGTTTCTGGTTAGGGTCTTACAGTGTGATGATGGTGCACAGCTCTACACGATTGACTCATCGGGTGTTTCATATGATTATTGGGGCTGTGCCATTGGCAAAGCCAGGCAAGCTGCAAAGACAGAAATTGAAAAGCTTCAGATGAAAGAAATGACCTGCTGTGATGTTGTTAAAGAAGTTGCAAAAATAATTTACATAGTACACGATGAAGTTAAGGATAAAGCTTTTGAACTAGAGCTCAGCTGGGTTGGTGAAATAACTAACGGAAGACATGGAATTGTTCCAAAAGATATAAGGAAAGAGGCAGAGAAATATGCCAAGGAATCTTTGAAGGAAGAAGACGAATCAGACGATGATAACATGTAACATTTACTTCATTTACTTCTATTTAACTATTTAGCCCTTTGGACAATTACATACCCACTGACCAACTTTCATTAAATCTTTGTCTTGTAAAAAACAAGAACAGGGTACAAGGCCTTGGAGGAGAGGAAAAACAAATGTGTAAAATATGTCCTGGGGTTTATAATCTAATTAGGAGGATAAAATCAACCAAGTACACAACTAAATAGGAAACCAGGCCAAGAAGTCTTGGGACGATGTCTTGGAGTGGGTAAGCCTTCTCCTATGAGACCGAGAAGGTGCAAGCTATTCTAAGCGAAGAGAATTGTGAGTAACAGTGGGAAAGCCCAGCGTCTGCTCTGGGCAAGGCAGAAGTTGGGGGCGACGTAAAGTTGGAGAAGCCAGCTGAAGGCAGATTATGAAATGCTTTCAGTGCTAGGGAGTAGTGCCTTGGAAAGAAACAGGATGTGTATTAGTCAGAGCTGTCCAGAGAAAATGGAACCAATAGGATACACAGGGATAAATATAGGAGGAGGTTTATGATAGGAATTGGCTCACATGATTATGGAGGTTGAGAAGTCCCATGATTTGCTCCGTACAAGCTGGAGAACCAGGAAAGCTGGTAGTGTAATTCAGTCAGAGTCCAAAGGCCTGAGAACCAGAAGCACAGATGTCTGAGGTCAGGAGAAGATGGATGTCTCAACACAAGCAGAGAGAGCAAATTCATCCTTCCTCTGCCTTTTGATTCCACTCAGGCCTTCAGTGGATTGAATGATGCCCACCAGCACCGTTGGTGGAGGTTATCTCTACTCAGCCTACCAATTCAAATGCTAATCTCTTCCAGAGATACCCTCACAGAAACACCAAGAAATGATGTTTTACCAGCTATCTGGTCATCCCTTAGCCCAGTCAAGTTGACACAT
Source organism: Leucopleurus acutus (assembly GCF_964270905.1). Taxonomy (NCBI): domain Eukaryota; kingdom Metazoa; phylum Chordata; class Mammalia; order Artiodactyla; family Delphinidae; genus Leucopleurus; species Leucopleurus acutus. Next base: position 43,308,934 of record NC_139152.1, read on the forward strand.
AAAATTAACCAACACAGAGCCCAGGTTTAGCCAAGGTTCATCCAGGCAGCTTGTGCTGGGTAGAGTCAGACAATTCCTGAAGCAGTCCAGAGGGGAAAGGACAGTCACAGCTAGGGCAGAAGTGGTGGAGAGAGAGCAGAAGACAAAGATGGGAGAGGTGGGTAACCCGCCCCTATTACCCTCTGCCTTGCCCACCAAGTTCCAGCCAAAATGGTCTCCTTGTTGGACTTCAAACATGCCAGGCATGCCTCCACACAGTGTCTTTGCCTTTGCAACAGTCTTCCCCGGAAGTATGTAAGTCTCATTCCTTCACTTCTACTCAAGTCCCCTTGACCACCAAATATAAAATAGCACCCTTCCCCCATCATGGCACTCCCTAGTTCTGTTACCTTGCTTTACTTTTCTCCATGGCATTTATCACCATCTGACCTAATATATATTTGTTTATTTTCTGCCCATTCCCAATAGTGTGCAAGCTCCATGAGGGCACAGATTTTTTTAGTTCACCGTCGTAGCCTCAGTGCCTAGAATAGGGCACACAGTATGAATACTCAATAAATAACTGCATTGGTTTTAGATGGGTAGGTTAATGTGACATCAACAGTTTGAGACTGTGACATGGAAGACAGTAGTACCTTTAACAGAGATAGGAAAGTTGGGATAGAAAAGTGTTTGTTCAACATGGAACATGTTGACTTTGAGATATATGAGATTAGTTGAAAATTCAGGACTAGTCCAGAGCAAACCTGCAGGGAAGTGGAAGGCAGAATCCAAACCTCCAAAGAGTAAAACAAAAGCTGAGAGGAAAACGGTTGAAAGGAGGAGCAGGATGGAGAGTCAGGTACAAAGGGCACAACCATAGATGGTCAAGGCCATAAATGGGAAAGTAAATCACTAGGTCAGAAACCATGAAGAAACATTCAGGTTGAATATGAAATATGTCAGGAAAAGGTGACTGGGGTCAAGGCCATGAGAAAGAACCATTAGGTCTTTTACAGGCTGCATTCATCTGTGCTGGCTATAGGGAGCCAGGTAGGACTCATGGCTTAGCACTCAAGAGCTGCCCTCCACAAGTTAGACCAGGGCGAGAAACCCAGAGTTGGAGGCATCTGTTGAGCTCATCAGGAGTTGTGATACAAAGATCTGGTCTCTGCCCCATCTGAACAGGAGTGACAACAGAAGCTTTGGGAACTGATGAGTCACTAAGGAAGAAAATGCAGAGCTCGAGTTGCAACTAGTGGCCCCAGGGTTAAACTGACCCCCAGGAATGTTTTTCTTGTGTGTGTGTGTGTGTGTGTGTGTGTGTGTGTGTGTGTGTGTTTTGCGGTATGCGGACCTCTCACTGTTGTGGCCTCTCCCGTTGCGGAGCACAGGCTCCGGACACACAGGCTCAGCGGCCATGGCTCACGGGCCTAGCCACTCCGCGGCATGCAGGACCCTCCCGGAACGGGGCACGAACCCGCGTCCCCTGCATTGGCAGGCGGACTCTCAACCACTGCGCCACCAGGGAAGCCCACCCAGGAATGTTTTATTTGGGCTACACAAGGTTTTATTTTTCAAGTTAACATCTACTTTTTTATTTAAATTTACTTAATTTATTTATTTGGTTGTGCTGGGTCTTAGTTGCAGCCGGCAGGCTCCGTAGTTGTGTCTTGCGGGCTCCTTAGTTGTGGCTCACGGGCTCCTTAGTTGTGGCATGCGAACTCTTAGTTGTGGCATGCATGTGGGATCTAGTTCCCTGACCAGGGATCAAACCCTGGCCCCCTGCATTGGGAATGCAGAGTCTTAACCACTGTGCCATCAGGGAAGTCCCTAACGACTACATTTTTTTTTTTTTTTTTTTGGCTGTGTTGGGTCTTCATTGCTGCGCACAGGCTTTCTCTAGTTGCGGTGAGCGGGGGCTACACTTCATAGCCATGTGCGGACTTCTCGTTGCGATGGCTTCTCTTGTTGCAGAGCATGGGCTCTAGGCACATGGGCTTCAGTAGTTGTGGCTCGTGGGCTCAGTAGCTGTGGCACACGGGCTTAGTTGCTCCACGGCATGTGGGACTTCCCAGACCAGGGCTCAAACCCGTGTCCCCTGCATTGGCAGGAGGATTTTTAAGCACTACACCACCAGCGAAGCTCCCTAACATCTACTTTTAAATGTTAAGAATTTTCAGCAAAAAATCCTTATTTCTGGTTTATCTTGCAGAAACTGGAAGATCTGGTGACACTGGGCTAACATTCCAGTTGATAATAAGAGTCTGAGCTGAGTTGTGACTGCTGCCTTTAAAGGAAGTGTATAGGGTAGGCTAGGCTATGAAATAGAAGGAGCTTAGAATGAAGATTTGTTTCTTGTTCACTCAAAGTCCAGGGTCAGTCGGGCAACTCTCCGGAGCAGCTTTCCTCCTGGCAATGACTCAGGGATCCAGGCTGCTTACACCTTATGGCTCTAGTTTAACTTACGGTCTCCATGATCAGCAGGGAGCAGCAGCTGTTCAGATCGAGCTGCTCCAGAGCTTTTAACATGCTTCCTACTTGATGGGACACAGCTCCTTCCACCAACTGTCTATCTGCCAGAACTAGTCACATTTCCCCCAGTAGGGAGCTGAGAAATGGGGAGCTTATGGATTTGGGGTGAGCAGTAAATGTCTCTGCCACAGGGAGCAAGTGCTCTGTATGCAGTTTGCCACAATGCCTACCTACCAGGCTGCTTAAATGTTCCCGTTAGCTGCCTGACTCCTGGAGGCATCTGCGTCCATAGCCTTTGGGGCAAAAAGAGAGGAGGGCTGGTAGAGAACCTTGTGGAATGTTACCAGAGGCTAGCTCACAACAGAACCCTACACTGGCAGGTGTCTTTCTGCCTTTCCTCTCCTCCCCAAGGTAGCTGGTTATCGAGAGAACCCACACCCACACCTAGCCATCCCTTTCCCACTTTCCTGGGCACACCACTGAGGGATGCCTGCTTTTTCTCCAGAGATGAGGATTCAAAATGTTCTTGTGCTCCAGCCATTGCATATTTCAAATTCCTCATAGTCAAGAATATTCTTCTATATTCTATCCACTTTACTTCCCCTTGCATTGCGTTTTTCTGTTTACCCTTATTGTGCAGAGCTGAGTAGGAACAGAGCTGCAACAAGAACCTGCACTACTAGGCTCTAGAAATTACGAATCCCCATGTAAGACGTTATTCAGGAAGATAATTTATGTGCTGTCCCTTTAAAGTGCTTGCTTTATATATCTTATTTTTCCCCTCTGGTTTTTAAAATTATTATCATTTGTTCCTCCTTTTCTGCCTTCTTTTGGATTAAATAACTTTTTAAATCCCACATTAATTAATTTATTGGATTTTTAGCTATACTTCTTTGCATTATTTTTTTTCCAATAATATGGGTTTAATTGGGAAGTAAAATTAAATGTCCAGCAAGAGGAATTAATTGGAACAAACTGTTTTTCACAGCTAAGCATAAAATTAAAACATAGCAAACCAGCAGAAGTGAAATAATTGGTTTATAATGAATTATCATTTTTAATCACCGAGAGCCCCCAAACCTACTCATTTTCCTTTTACAGTGAATTTTATTTTTAGATTAATTCTAGTTTTCCTTATTACAAATGCAATACTTACAATTAAGATACAATTACGTGAAAAAAAGTCATAGGAAAATCACATGCTTCCAGATATTTTAATGTATCCAGATACCACCACTAATAAAACCTTGATGTTTATATTTCCAAATCCTAGTCTATGTTTAAGTTGCTTAAGTAAGTTTTATTGACTTTAGGCACACTATCATAGTTTACACAAGCATCCCATCAATTGTGAAACCCTAAAGGTTTCCAACTAACCCATTCTTTTCTTTCCTTTTTTTTTTTAATTGGAGTATAATTGCTTTACAGTGTTGTGTTAGTTTCTGCTGTATAACAAAGTGAATCAGCTATATGTAAACATATATCCCCATAGCTCCTCCCTCTTGCGTCTCCCTCCCACCCTCCCTATCCCACCCCTCTAGGTGGACACAAAGCACCGAGCTGATCTCCTTGTGCTATGCGGCTGCTTCCCACTAGCTATCCATTTTACATTTGGTAGTGTATTATTTCTCTGTGGTTTTTTTTTGGCTGCGTTGGGTCTTCGTTGCTGTGCGCGGGCTTTCTCTAGTTGCGGCGAGCAGGGGCTACTCTTTGTTGTGGTGCACGGGCTTCTCATTGCAGTGGCTCCTCTTGTTGCAGAGCACAGGCTCTAGGAGCTCAGGCTTCAGTAGTTGTGGCTCACAGGCTCTAGAGCGCAGGCTCAGTAGTTGTGGTGCATGGGCTTAGTTGCTCCGCGGCATGTGGGATCTTCCCGGACCAGGGCTCAAACCCGTGTTCCCTGTGTTGGCAGGTGGATTCCTAACGACTGTGCCACCAGGGAAGCCCTCTGCATTATTTTTAAAGTTCCCGTTCTAAGGCTTAGAATATCTATCCTTAACCTTTCATAGCCTACTTAGAGTTAATATTGAATCTCTTCAGCCAGAAGGACCATCACCCTTTACGCTATAGTTGTAATATACACATTACACCTAAATACATCATAAATCCCACAACACAATGTTCTAAAATTTGCTTTTAACAATCAGATGCATTTTTTAAAAAATAAAAGGGAAAAAAGTCTTCTATATTTATGCAGCAATTTACGATTTCTGAAACTCTCCATTCATTCCTGAAGATCTGAATTTCCTCTGGTGTCATTTCCCCTCAGCTTTCTTCTTCTGGCACTCTAAGAATCTTGTTTCTCTGCTTTCAGGACTCTATAGTTCATGGGAAGCCCATCACCATTCAAATTATTGTTCCCCTGTATATGATGTCACTTTTTTTCTGAATGCTTTCAAGATTTTCTTGCTATCATTGGTTTTCAGCATTTTGACTCTGATAAGCCAATGCAGTTTTCTTTATATTTACACTCTTCAGGGTTTGCTGAGCTTCCCGAATCTTAACCAAATGTGGTTAACCAAATCTACAGTTTGGGGGTATTATTTCTTCAAATATTTACTATCCTATCTCTTTCTCTCCTCTCCTTTCGAGACTTCAGTAACATGTTCTATCTTTTGATATGGTCCACAGGTCCCTGAGGCTCTGTTCACTACCTTTTTTCCAATTTTTTTTCCCTCTCTTCAGATTTGATCATTTCTGTTGATCTACCTTCAAGTATAGAGACTCTTTCCTATCATCTCTCTTCCACTCTTAATCTCATCCATGAAATTTATTTCAGATATTGTATTTTTCAATTTGAAAATTTCCATTTGGTTCTTTTCATATTTTCTATTTCTCTGCTGAAATTTCCTACCTTTTCATTCATTACAAGTATATTTTACTTTAACTCAACAAGCACAGTTATAATAGCTGCATTAAAGTCCTTGTCTGATCATTTCAACATATGGCTCATCTCAAGGTTGCCCTCTGTTGTCTTTTCCCTCCAGAATGGGTCACATGGGCTTCCCTGGTGGCGCAGTGGTTGAGAGTCCGCCTGCCGATGCAGGGGACACGGGTTTGTGCCCCGGTCCGGGAAGATCCCACAGGCCGCGGAGCGGCTGGGCCCGTGAGCCATGGCCGCTGAGCCTGCGCGTCCGGAGCCTATGCTCCGCAACGGGAGAGGCCACAACAGTGAGAGGCCCGCGTACCGCAAAAACAAAAACAAAAACAGAAGGGCTCACGTTTTCCATGTTCTTCACATGTTGAATAATTTTAACTGTATCCTATACATCGTGAAGGTTACGTTTTGAAGACTCTAGATTCTGTTATATCCCTCTGTGGCAAGCAGAATAATGGCCCTCTCAAAGATGACAACATCCAAACTTCTGGAACCTGTGAATATGTTATGTTACACAGCAAAAGGGAATTAAGGCTGCAGATGGAATTACAGTTGCAAACTGGATGACCTTAAAATAGGAAGATTATACTGGATTATCCAGGTGGGCCCAATGTATCACAGGGGTCCTTAATAGTGAAAGAGGGTAGCAGAAAGAAAAGCCAGAGTCAAAGTGATCAATACAAGAAGGATTCAACCCAATGTTTCTGGCTTTGAAAATGTAGGAAGGGGACCATGAGTCAAGGAACATGGGCATTTATACAGAAGGTGGAAAAGGCAAGGAAACAGAATCTCCCATAGAGCCTCCAGAAGGAACGCGGCCCTGTCAACACTTTTATTCTAGCTCAGTGAAACCCATTTCAGACTTCTGACCTAGAATCGTAAAAGAATAAATTTGTGTTTTTCTAAGCCCCTAAATTTGTGGAAATTTCCTACAGCAGGTACAAGGAACTAAGGCATCCTCCAAAAACGTTCATGTTTTCATTTTAGCAAGCAATTAAATTGGTTGGACCCAAACTACAACCTCTCTCACATGAGGTAGACGGCAGCTCAGATCTCAGTTCAATTCTCTCTCTTTTTTTTTTTTTTTTGCTTTCCTCAGCTGAACAGTTCATGCATTCATGCTTTAACGACCAGCCAGAGACTTGGGCAGAATCAACACTAGAATTCAGGCTCTCTTCTTTACGTATTCCCTCCTGACTTTCTGAGACAGAGACTAAGTAAATTGCATCACCCAAGTGTTAATGCCAAAAAGTTGGGAGAGTTCGCTCTCCTGTGCCCTTCACATCTAATCAATCATGAAGTCCACTTCCAAAATAGATCTGCATCTATCCCTTTCCATCTCTTCATTCATGCCTAAAACACCAACTTCTCTCATCAGGATTACACCAGGGTTGACTTATCCAGTAGGTACAGCAGGCACAATGCCTGGGCCCCACCATACTTTAAGGGGCCCACAAAAACATTTTAGTTTATTTTTAAATTATAAGAAAAAAATAGGAACTTCCCTGGTTGTCCAGTGGTTAAGACTACATGCTCCCAATGTAGGGGGCCTGGGTTCGATCCCTGGTCAGGGAACTAGATCCCACATGCCGCAACTAAAAAAAATTTAAAACAAAAAGAGGCCGCACACAGCAATGAAGATTCCGTATGTTGCAACTAAGACCTGGTGCAGCCAAAAAAATATAATAATAAAAATAAATAAATATTTTTTAAAAAAAGAAATGTTTAGGTCAAAGAAAATGTATAATATTAATATATTGGTCTTTATACCAGGACAATCATAAAATATAATTTTTAATACTGTTTTTTGGAGAAAAGGGCCTATGAAGGCAAAAGTACCTAGAGTCCATGAAAAGTCATTATGAGGTCCTGGCAGCAAGAACCTTTTAACTGGTCTTTCTCTTCCATGAGTGCATGTGTATAATCCACTCTCCATTCACTAAACTGAGTAATCTTGTTGTCCTTGCTTAAAGTATGATTTCTATACAGTAAGGTGCACAACCCTTAAGTGTACAACCTGATGTACATAAATATACACTTATGTAACCACCACCCACATCAAAATACTAAATAATCCTTTTCCAAATTTTATTCAAGTCATGACATTCCCTTGCATAAAATCTTTCCGTGCTTTCCCAATCCACTTGGAATAAAATCCAAACTCCTAAACCTGGTTCACAGAGCCTCACATGATCCAACCCCTACCTATTTCTCAAACCTCATCTTGTACGACGCTCCCCCCTCCCTCACCAAACTCCAGCTACCAGCTTTTAAATTCCTCCACCTGCCAACATGTTCCTGCCCTGGAGCATTTGATCTGGTAGTGCACCCTCTCTACCTTCTGTTAAAGCTCTTCACGGGTCTGGCTCTTTGTAATTCAGATCTCAGTTTACATGTCACTTCCTCAGAGGACTTCCCTGACCATGCAATCTAAAGTTGCACAAAATCACTTTTATTAAGTCACCTTAATTACCTGCAGAGTGCTTATCATTTCTAATATTTTATTTATTCACTGCTTATTGTCTCACTGAACTGTAACATCCTTTGGAGCAGTTTTATTCTCCGTTGTACCCAAAACGCCAACAACAGTGCCTGACACATGGTAAGCGCTCAATGAAATTTTTCATTGAATTAACTACTATGATAAAAATATAGCATTAGCTAGAGGAAGCATGGATGGCACTCGGCTGTGAAATCCTAAGGGCCTGAGTTTGACTTAATTTAGTCAGTAAAATGAAGGCTTAAAAGAGGTAAAAGCCCGTGGCAAGTAAGCGTTCAATATTTGTTACTTATTCCTTCTAAACATGCCCAATTAAAACCATCCTTAAGCAGAATACTGGGTTTGTTTTGCTTTAACAAAAAGCGATTTACAAAGAAACTCAAAATCTTCCCTTTCAGGAAACCAATTGTGGCACGCCCATTCTGAGTTCCAGCCCGCTGCCATTCGGTGCCAGAGAGGTGGAACCTGCAAGCGCGGCCCCGCCCCTTCCGCACCGGCCGGAAGTCTGCGGATCAGGAGACCCCGCCCCGGGCTCAGACCCTGCCCCTCGTCCGCGCGTAGCCCTACGTAAAGCGGGGTTTCGCGACAGCCCAGGCCCCACCCCTTTGGCCACATGTCGCGCAGGTCTTCCCGTCGGACGCCGCGCCACCTCCTCGCGCTGCTTTACGAACCCAGAGCAGCGCCGCCCCGCCTCCTGTGTCCCTCCTCGCCTCCCCGCCCCCTCCCAGTTTTGCGTCTCCTAGCCCGACGCGCTCGCTATAATCACGTGACTGCCCCATCCGGGTCTTTTGCGTTCTCTCTCCCTCTCCCAACATGGCGGCCTCAGGTGAGTGAGCGGCCGAGCGCGGCCAAGGACCGGGATCCGAAGCGACTTACCGACCCTGATCCATTGGTTCTCTGGAGTCGGGGGATGGGCGGCACCGCTTCCCTTCGGATTTTGGGGCTGCGGCAGGCTGGCGGCTAGGCCATGTGAGGTTATCGCCTCGGGATGTTTGGGGGGAGGGGAAGGACACCTTCCCCTCCCCCTCACACCCTTTTCACCCCGTATGCGCGAGGTTGGACTTGGGAGCAATGGTGGACTCTGGCTTGACTTGGAGTGAGGAGGAGCCGCAGAAAGAGCCGCGGGAGACGTGAGGCCTTCGCATAGACGTGAAGCACTGTGTCCGCGTGAAGGCGTGGTGGAGGGAAAGAGGCGGTTGGCGCGCGGACGGGTGCACACTAGACCAGGTCTCAGAGGCGCGAGGCCTTTGCGGACGGGAGTGGGGGCAGGGAATAAAGGGGGGGCAGTTAGAACGCGAGCGCGAGTCGGTGGAGGGGCGGGGGAAGGCGGCGGTGCGCGTGCGCGGTAGAAGAGACGAGGGTAGTGGAGACGGGCGCTCCTTAAAAGCACGCGCGAGAGCCCAGATGGGAAGGTTTACGCACCTGTGTTGCTTTCTTTTTAGGTCCTTCCACTTTCTGACCTTCCCCTGTTAGAGTGTGACCCGGCCCTTATATTTTTACAAGGGTAAATGTGTTAGGTTTGGAGGTTGAAGTTACTGGAGTTAGATGGGGATGGGGAACCCGATGTGGGGCGCCCACGTGTTGGAGGAGAGAAACAGGGTGGAGACCTACATTTCTTCTAGGCTGTTTTATTCAGTCAACATTTTTACTGAGTGCGAGCTATATACGTGCCAGGCACGATTCTAGGTATTGGAGATATAATGGTGAGCAAGATCTGATCCCTTGACAACTTCCATTTTGATTTTGGTCGAGTTTTGATAGCCCCAGTGGTCGAGTTGGGCTTTTTTTTTTTTTTTTGGAAGATATTTGCACAACTGCTTGGGGGTGCTTTTAGAATATTAGTGGTTAGAGTTGATTTCTTTGACTTTGGGAGAGGGAATATCACTGACATGCAAGTCTACTTGCATTTCTGATGGACTTAGTGAGCTGTGCCAACATTTCGTAGCAGTAATTTTAGTTTGGCAGGTATGGTCTCTTTTCCCTGGCATCACCCTGCATTCTACAAAACATTTATTGAACAACTGTTATCTCCGGACACTCATTTCTCACCACGGATTTCTCTCCACTGTTACATAGAGATGTATGTCTTTGAGGAAATTGAGGTGCATTTGAACATAATACCTTTTATTAGTGTAGCACTTGACGTGGACCTAGCACTTTTTTGTATGTTGTATAATTTGATGTTCTGTGAGATAACATAGGCAGATATTGGTGTCTCCCATCTGAGGAAGATGAAATGATTCGTTCAGGTCACACTGCGTGCTGATGGCAGAGTAAGGTCGATATCTTTGAAACTTCTCACTCTTCTCTATTATCAACTTGGAACTAATAAGGTTGGCTTCCATGTCATCCTAAGTTTGGGATGCTGCCCAAGAGCTTCATCTGAACTACTTATTTGGCCTGAATTTGCCATCCTGATGGCTTAGTGTCATAATCTAGCGAAAAGCCTGTATTCCCTTTCTCAAAACTTGTGTGGAATTTTTAGAGGTGGAAGACACCATTAACAATCTGTCCTTCATTTTACAGAATTGAGTGAAATCCAGACTGATTAAACTGGATGTACTTAGTGAGGTCTCCTCCTGTTCTTCCACTTTACCTGCCTGGAAGCCCTCATCTCATTTCATTCGGTTCCATGAATCTTTAGCTTGTGTAGTATGTGTAAGTTACACTTATGCTAGTATCCAGGTGCAAGGTTGCATCTGACAGTCTGCCCTTGAGAAACTATCAAATTTCTTTCCCCACTTTGAATCCTTTCCCATTGCGTTGACTTGGTTGAGTGACCAGTATTCCCATATGACTGTATTAATGAGTCTGTAAAATTAGTGTATTTTCAGTATACTTCTTGAGGGTGCCTGGTGTCTTGTTGAAAAAACAGATCTTACATTTTCTTAGTGAAAATACATGATAAAACTTCATAGGCCTCTTTTACTGTTAAGTGAGACCCAAAAATTCTTTGCAGTAATACCAGTATCCAGTGTGACGCATTATTGAACTTCAAGAACAGGAGGTGTCCCAGAGCTGACTATTGAATCTACTCTCCTTACCTGTGGGGGATCAAATGTATTTGATATGGGTTAACAGTTTTTGAGACTAGACTGCTTTGAGATTGTAAATAGTGTATCTATGCCCACACAAGGCCTTTCATTTGCATAACACTTTCCAGAATTATATGTATCATCTTGATTATTTTTTATGGGGTGAGGATAGTGTCCAATGGTTGTTTTCATACAATTCTGACCCTTATGGTGAAAAATAGTTTCAGTGGTTGCTATTATATGCTGTTCACATATTACCTATTTTCATATCCCTTCCTGTATCATGTTTGTTATTCTGGGAGTAAGATACCCAGATTCAGAAGGCCAAGGTTAAAACTCCTTATGAAAATTCAAGTACAAATACAGAGAGAAGTACCAAGGTAAAACATCATATTTCTAAGTAATGTCACTTTTTAAAAAATGTATATATTTTTATACAGCTTTGAGGTATGTCACATACCATGTATAGCTTGAGATAGGATATCCTACTACATTATATTTGTCTCAAAACATCCTAGAATTTGTTTTCCTGATCATGGGGGAAAGAGTTAACTTAAGGATTTGGGGTTTGTTTGTTTTTTAACTGCTTGTTTGTAATTAAGTATATGTATGTACATTTATAAGTGCACACACCAAAGTCAGTTTCTTAGGTTTGTAATGGATATTGCTGTGGTCCTAATGGTAGGAAAATGCCCAAAGCAAGAAGTTATTCTTGAATTTTTATATCTCCTCTCTTACAGAAAAGCTGCAAGTACTTTGTGTAGTGATCTATCTGCATGATGTTGTATTGGACACTTATTTTATATATTTTATGTAAGTGATCAAATTGAGTAGTGTGGAGAGGTAAGGAAAAGACAGTGTGGCATTTTCCTCAGATTGTGTCAAGATGAAGAAGTTGGACAGAGAAGAGAGGTCCCATAACAACTGAACATAGGAGTCAAGGTGGTGGAGCTTATTGGTCCTGACTTAGACTTTATTCTCTTCTCTGCTAAACAGTAGCATAGTAAAGGTTGAAGCCTCTCAACATCATGATACTGTACTGCATTGTATGAAATATCTTTTTGTGCTGGGCTCTAATCAGCAGATTACTTCAGTTCTAGGCACTCTGGTATTTGAGTAGATTGCATTTGTACAGTATTGTTTCTTTAAGGAAATATTTGTTGATCGTTAACTAGCTTTTAATTCTGGAGACTGGCAGGATTCACTTCCCAGAAAGAAACACCTTTCCCATTAGCAGTCATTTCTCTTCTCCCCTCACCAGCCATTAATCTTACTGGGTTTTTGTATTTACTTATCCTGAACGTTTCATATAAATGGAATCATATAGTGGGTGGACTTTTGTTGCTAGCTTCTTTCTCTTAGCATGTTTCAGGGTTCATCCATCCATATTGTAGGATGTATGGATACTCGTTCCGTTTTATTGACAATTCCGTTGTGTGGACATCTACAATTTATTTATCTATTCATCAGTTGGTGGGCATTTGGATTGTTTCCAGTTTTTTGCCTATTATGAATAATGCTGTGATTTTGTACAGGCTTTTATGACACTTTCTGACTTACTTAGTCTTTTTTTTTTTTAATAAGTTTACTTATTTATTTGTTTTTGTCTGCATTGGGTCTTCGTTGCTGCACGTGGGCTTTCTCTAGTTGCGGTGAGCGGGGTCTGCTCTTCTTTGTGGTGCACGGGCTTCTCAATGCAGTGGCTTCTCTTGTTGCGGAGCACAGGCTCTAGGTGCGCAGGCTTCAGTAGTTTTGGCTCGTGAGCTCTAAAGTGCAGGCTCAGTAGTTGTGGCGCATGGGCTTAGCTGCCCCGCGGCATGTGGGATCTTCCCGGACCAGGGATCGAACCCATGTCCCCTGCGTTGATTGGCAGGCAGATTCTTAACCACTGTGCCACCAGGGAAGCCCTCCTAGTCTGTAGTTGCTAACACATTCAGAAGACTTGATAACCCTGTAAAGTGGGACTTAGTCTGGCAAGATCTAAAGTTAAGAAACTGAATTTTTGACAACTTATCTGAATGTTAAGAGCTATATGAATTCTCCTTCCTAAATAAGAGATACTAGTTTAAGAAAGATGGAGAAGTAGGGCTGCATTGTACAACAAATAAGCTTTATTGATTAAAGTACTTTAAGGTGTCTTCTGTTTTGTTTAAGGAAAACAGCACTTCCACAGATTTTATCACTCCAATGTCTGTCAGTTCGTGCTTTTATTACTAATACAATGGAGGTAACAGGACAACATTCTGAGAAAAATAAAGGAAGCATTTTTACTTGCTACAGCCTGATAGTCCTGAAGACTTGGTTGAATGTGGTCACTTTTCTGCTGATGTGCTTTATATAGGGCTAACGTTTCCTTTTGTTTGTCCACTTATTTATTGATATGAAATTACCACTTAGAGCAGTGGTGCTCAATCATGGGCAGTTTTGTCTCACCCATCCCAGAGGACATTTGGCAATGTCTGGAGACATTTTTGTCACAGTGGGGTGGGGGGTTGCTACTGACATCTAAGTCGAGACTGGAGATGCTGTTAAATATCATACAATGGACGGGACACCCCATCGCCCCCCAACACAGAATTACCCAACCTCAAATGTCAGTGATGCAGAAATTGAGAAACAAAGAGTTAAGCTGATCAGTTGTAGTATTTATTTTTATATGTCATAACAAAGCTTGTTTTTTTAATTAAGAAGACTGTAATTGTAAGATCTTTTCTTTAACCTAGATGAGTATATAAAGACCTTCACAAGAACCTAGTACTTAGAGAATAAATTACAATTGTAATGAGACAAGCAGGCAGTTAGAGGATTTGATAAAATTTCTGGGACATATGGTTTTTTTTCCTCTTAGTCCATGTGGATTTGGTCTTAAGTAATTGGAATGTGTTTTGTTTACCAGGTGGTTGGTTTAACTTTAACCAATTCACATAAGATTTAAAGAAAACTAAGAGTTGGACCAGTTCAATCATTGTATCAAGGGATTGATACCCCTAGAGCATTAAATGATGCTTTACTTATAAAGAAGAGAACATTGTTGAAATCCTAAACATGGAATGGACCTAGATATTGAAGGAGCAAAGCACAAGGAGGATTTAGATAACATTGTTTCTCGGTTACTGAAATAAAATACAGTGGAACAAACATTTAAGTTTATTCATTTTACTTTTTAAAGGCTTGTTCCTTTAAATCTGCTTATATTGTGATTGAGTCAATGCTGCTGCTAGATTTAAAGAAACGGAAGTTAGGGATCTTGTGGAAGAATTTTAGCCTGTCTTTAATTGAAGACTGTCCATCATCCCACAGTGATTCTCAGCCAGAAGTTTTTGGAGGGGCCAGTCACAGAATCAGGGGAGAGGGAGATGTATGATTTGAAAAGACATTCTAAAACAGTGCTTTAATATTTTTCTTTGTCATGATATTTATTATTTTGAAATTTCAAATAACATTAAAGGAGAGTGTGAGACTTGTTTGTCAAGAGTCAAGGGGTAAAAGTTGAGAAACTCTGATTTAGAAAATTGATGTAAGCCAGAATCAGACCAAAGGGCGGGTTAATTCCAGACTGCTGTTTTGGTATTAGATTCATATATAAAACAAAGGGAAAAGGGATCCCTCAGTCAAACTCTTACTATTCTTATGTTGGACTTGACCTCATTGTATGACTGACCACCAATTCTATTTTTATTTTCTCAGTGACCAGACAGATCATGATACTACGTTAAGCCCCATGAAGGTAAAGATCTCTAGCTAGCATCATACTAGTCCCAGACACTTATTTTTAAATTGGACAACTAAAATAAGCCTATACATTATAAGCATTCTACCACAGAGGTATGCTTTATGTCTTATTCAAATTAAAATTTCCCCTAGGCCTTTGCATATGAGCTAGGAGCAATATCAGTGCTATAGGACTTAAACTTTGCATAGCTGCTTTCTTTCAAAGCATATAATAGATCCAAAATATAACCCGGTGATCATAAATTATAGTTTTGGAGCAGGGTTAGTGTTAAGTCACTTGAGAGAGACATGGAAACTTCACGTTCAAGACCATCTTTTCTCTGTATAATTACAGCCAAGTTTGTCTGGTTTGCACATTGAGACCATAATCTCAGTGTGCAAAATGAGGTCAAGTCCAACATAAGAATAATAAGAGTTTGATTGAGGTATACCTTTTCCCTTTGTTTTATATATGAATTTAATTCATAGTGTCCAGAACGTTCATAACATTTGTAGCAAGCAGGTCTTTAGTTCCTGAAAATGGTATTTTAAAGGAAAGGCAGGTACCAGGTGAGAGAACAATCTTCATTCAGTTAAGCAAATGGTGCATCGAGTTACAGATTCTTCATCCTCTTGGATGGAAAATTTGTTGAGAATTGGAACATGGAGGAGGAACTCATCATTATAAAAGCCATGAAAATGATCTTTGTTAACAGCAGAGCTGCTTGTTTTTTGTCTTAATTATGTCGCAGCTGTTCTCAGGGGCCAGTTTTAGAACTTCAGTTAGTCCTTTCAACTCTTCTGCGTTAGCTGCTGGTGCGTTAGCTGCTGGTGGGTGCCATCTCAGAAGTTCTGAGGGCTGGAGAGTTAAAGAGCCAAGGTCAGGCCACTAAGTGGAGCCATTTAGAGATTCCTAAAGATTTCATAACCATGGGAAACATTTAAATTGATGGTTCTCAGGGATTTCCTATGTGTTCCCTTTAGTATAATATCTCATCTTCATATGTGGTATTAAGGTAGGGAAGGAGATCTTTTTTTTTTTTTTTCCTAGAGGGCAGAGAAATCAAGCTGTGTATATGAGTCTTACAATTTGAACACTTTCAAATGACAGTGAGTACATTTGCCCTGGTTGTGATAACCCGCCATAGAACTAATAACAAGCTTCTTAGGGGCTGGAGCTCCCATGGGAAGAGCCCTAGACTTGGTATCCAAAACCTTAGGTTTAATTCTAGCTCTGCCATCTAATATCACTGTAACTTTAGGATGGTCATTTAACCTCTCTGAGACTTGGTTTCCTTCTCTGTAAATTGATAGTAATGATTCCTTCCTCATGTGGTTATTTTACGAGTATCAAACAATTCTCCAAAGTGTCATACAGAATATATTATTAGGGATAGAGATTTTGTTTTATTTCTTTGTGTCCCAGGAGCAATAAATGTAGTAACCTACAAAAATCTCAAATGCTACACAAGTGAATATAGTAGGAAATAAAAGGTTGCTGCCCCCACCTCAGTTTTACTCCCAGAGTAAGTTTGAAAACCCTTCTAGACCCCTTTGCATCCGTATGCATAATGTATATTTAAACAACAGGGACTTACATAGGGGCTTCCCTGGTGGCGCAGTGGTTAAGAATCCACCTGCCAATGCAGGGGACACGGGTTTGAGCCCTGGTCCAGGAACATCCCACACGCCACAGAGCAACTAAGTCCATGCACCACAACTACTGAGCCTGTGCTCTAGAGCCTGTGCGCCCCAACTCCTGAACCCTCATGCCACAACTACTGAAGCCTGCACACCTAGGGCCTGTGCTCCACAACAAGAGAAGCCACTGCAATGAGAAGCCCGCGCACTGCAACAAAGAGTAGCCCCTGCTCGCTGCAACTAGAGAAAGCCTGCGCGCAGCAACGAAGACCCAACGCAGCCAAAAATAAATAAATAAAATAAATTAAAAAATTTTTTAAAAGAAAGGGGGACTTACATAATATGTATTCTGTAACTTTTTATTTTTCACATCTCGGACTTTCTGTGCCAGTACATTGTGCTTTCTCCTTTATATCTGCATGGAATTCTTTCACAGAAATGTACCACAATCTGAACCTTTGATGGGCATTTATTGTTGCTTTCTTTATAAATACATTTAACAATAGTGCATTGTACAACTCTGTAAATACCCAAGTATTGATGAATAATCTTTCTCTGGCCCTTTTAAAATAGCAAAAAAGAAGAATAAGAAGGGGAAGACTATCTCCCTAACAGACTTCCTGGCTGAGGATGGAGGGACTGGTGGAGGAAGCACCTATGTCCCCAAACCAGTCAGCTGGGCTGATGAAACAGATGACCTAGAAGGAGATGGTAACTTTTCTTTTGTTTTCCGTCGTGTTTGGAATTTTCATTACTTTCTAGACAAAATCTATTCCGCAATAATTGTTCTCACGTGTAATTTGGAAGGAATTTAACTAATTTTGTAGAACCTATGTTTACGTATTTTGTAGAATCTTAGGTTTAGGCTCTAAGAGTTTGTGATAGGGGCTAAAGTGGTGATTCAAGAGAGCTAGTGCTAACTCTGGCTATTGTAGTAACAGGGCTTTCTCAGCGTACTATCCTTTTAAGCCTTATTTTCTTCATTTGTAAAGTAAGGACTAGATTATTTCATTTTAGGTCTGAAATTCTGTGATGTCCTCATAAAGTAATACGCAGTATTAACCTGTATGGTCTTTATACTCAAGAGTCAAGGAATAATTTGTTCTAAGAGCTATTAGTATGAAGTCAGGGCGTCCCTGGGTAAACAGAACTGGTCTGAGGAAAAGGAATAGGAATAGGAATTATGGTGGGAAAATGCAGAAGAGTCATTGGGGTATCATTTGAATTTGTGCCTTCAAGGAATAGCCAGGAACAGGTAGGAGCTATAAGATCGTTGGGTATGACGTAAGTCTGATCACCCATCATTATTCTCTAAAAGCTTTAATTGCAAACAGAATACTTTTTCTTTTGTGACCTGTTTTTGTAACAAGAAATTTCATCTAGATCATGTTTTCCATAAGTGTTGATACCTGAAGTACAAATTCATGGGCAGTGCAGTAGGGACAGTATCTCCTAGCTCCCCTAAGATTACCATCCTACTACACTACCATCTGTGTGACCTTGGGCAAGTTACAAAACCTTCCTGAAATCTTAGTTTCCTTTTCTGTAAAATGGGAAACAAACTCACATGATTATTACAAAGGTGAGTTGGGATATAATGAATATGAAGTACCTGGCACACGGTAACATTCCATAAATAGTGATTGATATTCTCTCCTTTCTCTGCTGCATAAGGAATAAGTTATGATTCTGTTAACAAAAGCCTGGGCCTTGAAAGGCCTTGAAATACTTAGAAACAAAGAGGCAGTAAATAGTACTGAGTCTTTGCATTGCTATCTGATTCTGACATTTCAGAAGCATTTTGTCTGTAAAGGGTCCTTATTGCTGAACCCCCCTACCCTTTTTATCTGTTTATTTCCTGATATAGCTTATTTAATACTTGGCGCTTACCATATGTCCTCTTATTCTACAGTAGCAGTAAGGGAAGTTTCTTCTAATTTCTTATGTCTACTTTTCTATCCTAGTTTCAACCACTTGGCATAGTAATGATGATGACGTGTATAGGGCACCTCCAATTGACCGTTCCATCCTGCCCACCGCTCCACGGGCTGCTCGGGAACCCAATATCGACCGGAGCCGTCTTCCCAAATCACCACCCTACACTGCTTTTCTAGGGAACCTGCCCTATGATGTGACAGAAGACTCCATTAAGGAATTCTTTAGAGGATTAAATGTAAGTGTAAAGGTTTTAGGCAATTAACTAGATATGGAGGGTACTGTATGGGTAGTGAATGTCTCTGAATTTCTGTGTTGAGAAAGGATCTGAGGTTATGTCTATACTTGGAAGAAACAGGTATGTAATTTAGTGTTGTTTAGGCCCTTTGGCTGAGAATGTTCTCATCCAAAACCAGTTGGACAGTCTTATCAGCAAATTTAATACCTTATTGATATAGAGAGGATCTCTCAAAAATATATATCCCTCTCTATGAAATTTAAAGGTGACATACCCAGTTAAACGTTGGAAAGTGGAAGAAGGTTTCTCTGAACTCAGCTGTTCTGTTCTTGACTTTCAGGCTTATATCAAAATTACATTTTAATTTTTTATATGAATACGTTTAACTGAGCAGATGTGTAGTTTTTATTAACAGAGTCTGTTCACATATAATGGGATTCACAGGCTTGCTTAAAAAGCTTAAGGCAGGATGTTTGAAAACACTGACCTAGAAGTTTCCAGAAAGACGAAAAAGTGAGTGTGAGGTGCTAAGAATCCTTTTTCTAAACTTTGATGAAAAAATACTTAGGATTTCAAAAATGGAAGAATGAGTAATAATTTCCAATTCTATTCGGTTTTTCTCCAGAGTCTTTGCTGAAGAGAAGACATTAAAAACTAGGTTTCTTCTAAGAATCTGCTCCCTCTTTCACTTTTTTATTTTGGCTGCGTTGGGTCTTCATTGCGGCATGTGGGCTTCTCTAGTTGTGGGCTCCAGAGTGCTTGGGCTGTCTAGTTGCGGCTCGCAGGCTTAGTTGCCCCGCGGTACCTGGGATCTTAGTTTCACAACCAGGAATCAAACCCACGTCCCCTAAATTGGAAGATGGATTCTTAACCACTGGACCACCAGGGAAGTCCCTCCCTCGTTCGCTTTTTTTTTAATTATTATGAATACAGCAGGTTCTTATTAGTTATGTTTTATACATATTAGTTTATATATGTCAACCCTCCTTCGCTTTTGCTATGTTGGTTGACTTCTTTACTAGATCCTGTTCTCTGCAATGGGCCATCAACTTCTGTAGCTGGCTTTTCTTGTGTGATTATTTTTGATAACAACTTACAAATTTTACTCTCTGTTTAATTATGTAGTACATCTAGAAGCATGGCCTGTTTTGGATTCCTCTCTAGTAGCCTCTTTCTTCCGTAGAGTGTTGAATAATCTCTGGCCTGTTCAGGCTTTTCACCTTTATGCTCTAGAATTGGTCTGTAGCTACTTCCTTTTATTTTATTCCCTTTTTATTTTGTTCCTTTTCCTGCTCTCCTCATAAGTTGAGTTAAACTAGAATTTAAAAGCGACTGTGACAAAATCTATATCTCAGGAGCCCAGAATAAAGTATCAAATCAGTGATGCAAAAGATAGCTTGAATATATGCAAAATATTGGAGAAATGAAGAAATAAGAAAATAGAGTAAGAAAACAGACATAAAAAGTGAAAAGTACAATTCAGTGGTTTACCATCTCAGAATTCGGCAGAAGGGGTAAGTATGGTGAGGGTTTACAATCCAGTGTTTGATTCAGCCAAGCTATTAATAATGAAGACAGTAAGTAATGTTTCTTAGGTAAGTCAGCTTGCCAAAAAATATACTGCCCAGAAAATTTTTTGGCAAAAACTGAGTCAAATTTCTGAGAGACAAAAATTGGAAATAAACTAATTGTGGAACACAGGCAGTTCCTCTTAATTGAAAAACAACTAAAAACTAGAAATGTAGAATGAAGCAGAAGTCAGGGGTACAAGGAATACACTGAACTCCTTAGTTTTTTAAAGGTTAAATTCATATTGTTCAAATTGAAAAGGTTTAACAGGGTATACTATGAAGTCTCTCTTGTATCCCTCTGTACCGGTTTTCCTCCTGGAGACAGCCAGGTTCTTGGGGTATTCTTCCGAGAAATCCACTGCATACACAATGGTAAAAAAAAAAAAAGATGATAAATGAACAAGAGCATTGAATTAGGAAATATTTTTTGTTTCTTTCCTCCTTAGATCAGTGCAGTGCGTTTACCACGTGAACCCAGCAATCCTGAGAGGTTGAAAGGTTTTGGTTATGCTGAGTTTGAGGACCTGGATTCCTTGTTCACTGCCCTGAGCCTCAATGAAGAGGTAAATAAACTAAGGGTGGGAGGTGAGGGCTGGGAGCTAACAGCTCTTGTGTTTATCAAACTGATAGTTTTTAGGCCAGGTCAATAGCTGTTTCGAAGGTTCCCATAGTACCTACAAAGAAAAGCCTGGATTATTTATCAATATACCGGTTAACATTCAACATCTAGCACGTCACACCTCCCTTCTGCAAGTTCAGCAGGGCCTAGTAATTCAGGAATGTGTGTAGGTGGGAAATTGTGAAGAAATCCACCACGAAGTCCTTAATAAAATCTCACGTTAGTTTACGCACAGCTTTGCCTCAGCTCTGTGGCTTTGCTTTTTCCAAATAATATGACCGGATCAAGGCAAATAGAAAAATCATGGTATTTTAGTATTTAAAGACGTTACCTCATTTTCAGGGAAGTAATTTTTTATTTTTAAGAGGGCTCTCCTGGGAATCTGTTACAGGAGAATGACAGTAAACATTCAGTCCTGCTTTGTAACATTGCCCGTAGATATTTTTTAATCCAGACACTAGAGGTTCTGTGGGGAGAGGAGATTTAGCTGTTAATACATGAGGGGGGATGGAGAATAAATCTAACTGAAATACAGTTATTTAAGTGATTGGTGCCAGGTAGGGATTCCTAGGCTAGCCAGAGCAGGATATTGAAACATTTAGTTACTTGTTAGTGATGGAAGTTTCTAATCCAAGAACTGCTTTTTTATCTCTAGTGAGTGACTTTAGAAATCAAACTGATTATATATCGAAAGAAAAAAAGGCTGGTTTTTTTCTCTTTTAATTCCAGAAACATCTCATTGTTCGTTGAGAAGGTAATTTCCAATGCTATTTGTGCCATAATTCTATGGTCCATGTCTGCCATTGGACGTGATTGAAAGCAACTCCTCTTAAAATATTTTTCCTATCTCATAACTTGAGTACCACCATGATAATCTGAAGCAGATGTCAAATAGGAATAAAATTCATGTATTTAGTTAAATATATGAAAAGCAAAAGTTGTTTGAAAGTTTTTCTTCTCAGGTCATTTTAGGTTTTAGTAACATTACTAACTTTTACCTCTCAGTCTGAATAAGAAAAAGAATACCATACAATTGTTATTATCTGAAGTTTGCTGAATTGACTGTTAAATAGTGTTGTCATGGTCCAGACTTGGGAGTTAGTTTGTATTTAGAGATATCATCATAGTGGTATTTAATATAATTCCAGGTGTTCTTAACTAAATTTCATTGTTATCCTTCTTCACCTGTAGATTCTACTATGAAATGAGAAAAATATCATCAGTAGAAATAATTGGGTTCAAAGTATAGAAATAGTGATGTGGGAAAGGGAAATCAGAGGGTATCCTGGAGGAACTGATTTATCGTAAGGTAATACTGAGTGAAAGAACTTGAGATTATAAACAGACCATGCTTTATGCAACTTTGCTGGTGCATAGTAGGGACTCTATAAATGTTTGAATGCATAATTGCCCTGGACCCAAATAATACCTTTTATTTAGCTAGTTGTCTAGAAATGTTTTTAATTTATTACATGTGACAAATTGCCTGTGATAGTTAAAAAGTTAAATCTATTCTGTGAGGTTTGACTTTATAAAAATAGTAAGACAATTGACCTGACATTCATTTAAGCCCAACTTAAATGTTAATTCTAAGGGGTTATTTTATATTCAAGTCTTTATAAAGGATTCTTTAGCCAACAAATTGTAGTGTTGGCTAGATTACAGTGTTCTTCCTTTATCTTCTTTCCCCCAGTGCTTCTGCTATGCCCAGACGTTCAAGGTCACTCATGGGATTTGTGCATAATGGGGCAAAAGGTTGGTTAATATGGTCCTATGCTCTCAGTCTCTAGGTAACAGGAGAATTCGAGTGGACGTTGCTGATCAAGCACAGGATAAAGGTAGGAAAGATGATTGAATGTTTTGATTTGTCACGGTCCTGGGAAGACAAAGCAGAGGTGCCCTTCCCCAGAAACTTGTAGTAGAGGCAGATAGTGGGGGCCACCTTAACCTTGAGCAGTAGTTCTTGACTGAGGATGGTTTTGCTTCACAGGGCATATTTGTCCATTTTGGGAGACATTTGGGTTGTCACAACTGTGGGGAGGGCTCCTAACGTCTAATAGCATCCAGGGACTATCCTATAATGCGTGTGACAGCCGCCCCAACAAAGAATTGTCCAGCCCAAAATGTTGGTAGTGTTGAGACTGAGAAACCCTGATTGACCTAGATGAACGTTAAATATATACTAAATAGATTACGTACTTAGCAGCACACTGGACACAAGAGGAGCCTGATTCATGTATATTTCAGGGGGTTCCTGGCCTATCTTTAAAAAATTTTAAGATGCCTATCCAGAAGATGAGACAGGTAAGCATTAAACCAGTAGGAATAAATGTGAGGAAGGGAGTCACTTGGTTGAGTTGGAGAGTACGCTTACGGGGCCTGGGGCGACTTCGTGATGGCGCTGTGGGGTAAGCAAGAAGTGCAGTATGTGGGGCAGGAGGGGCCTCTGCATATGAGAAACAGCTGGCAAAAGTCTTTGTGGGCTAGCCCGCGGTTTTCGTTTTGTGTGTCTGTAGACAGGGACGATCGTTCTTTTGGCCGCGATAGAAATCGGGATTCTGACAAAACAGATACAGACTGGAGGGCCCGTCCTGCTACAGACAGCTTTGATGACTACCCACCTAGAAGAGCTGATGATAGCTTTGGAGACAGTAAGTTCATTTTTATCTAGTTAGTTTCTTGTGTATTCTGGGGGGTTGTTTTGTAATAGGACAAATGTGTTAATGTAGATGATCACCATAGCAGATAAAGAGGAGGGTAGCAGTAGATGCAGAAAAAAAATTTAAGATGCCTTTTAAAATAACAGAAAATTCATTACCTTCAAAAATACTAAATGTCTGCCACGTGCCAGATACTTTTGTAAGCTCAGGATACAGCAGTGAACAAAACAGACAAAAATACTGTCTTTGTTGGACATTATTTATACCAAGCGAGAGAAACAATATGCAAATAAAATGTAATTTAGAGAA
Source organism: Leucopleurus acutus (assembly GCF_964270905.1). Classification (NCBI taxonomy): domain Eukaryota; kingdom Metazoa; phylum Chordata; class Mammalia; order Artiodactyla; family Delphinidae; genus Leucopleurus; species Leucopleurus acutus. Next base: position 43,332,482 of record NC_139152.1, read on the forward strand.
GGGGAGTAGAGAATGTCATGGGGTAGGAGCTGGGATAAACTTTTACACACACCACCTAAATCCAATAAAAGCTTTTGTAAAACGTTTGTGGAGAAAATGCTACAACTTTATTGAAATACATGAAGAAAGACTCAACACTGTCATTTCTTGTTTTAATGGAAAGGACCTTCTGTTGAGTAAAGAAATGACTAAGTGGGCTTCCCTGGTGGCGCAGTGGTTGAGAGTCCGCCTGCCGATGCAGGGAACACGGGTTCGTACCCTGGTCCGGGAAGATCCCACATGCCGTGGAGCGGCTGGGCCCATAAGCCATGGCCGCTGAGCCTGCGCTTCCGGAGCCTGTGCTCCGCAACGGGAGAGGCCACAACAGTGAGAGGCCCGCGTACCACAAAAAAAATAAAAAAAAAAAGAAATGACTAAGTAGTGGTTTGTCTATATAATAGAATATTTGATAGCATAACATACATGTGATGACAAGGATAAAATTCAAGACCTGTTTTGTTTGGCCGCGCCAAGCCTCTTGTGGAGTCTTAGTGTCGTCCCCCTGTCCGTCTGCATCCCCCCTGCCCTGGTCCGGGGATCAAATCCTTGCCCCTGCACTGGAAGCGCGGAGTCTTAACCTCTGGACCACCAGGGAAGTCCCTTAATTTTTAAAATTTAAACTACCTGCGGATGAATGTTCACGTAGACAAAGTGATGTCCTTTGCAAAATGAAACCATTGTTTTAAAAGGAAGCTGTCATAAAACTAAGATACTTCTTAGGCCTACTCACAATTAAACTCAAAATGTCTTTTAAGTTTTTTTGTTTTGTTTTTTAATTGGTTCATGTTTAGACATTGAGGGTTTTTTTTTTTCCATATAAAAATCTGGGTTTCTGACATGTCACCTGAAGCTAAATAGCATGCAACGATTTTAATATTATAAACAACAATCCAAAGAACCTTCTTATATGTATATCTGTATAATGTGTCCAGTTACTTGCTCAGGTTAAATTCTTAGAAGTTAAATTGCTGGCCCAGAGGGTATACATGTTTTTTAAATCTTTTAGTATATAGTTCCGAAACAACTTTCAAGGCCTTTGAACTATTTTTAACTCAGCAGAGTAGGAATTGACTTATTGTGCTAAACTTTGCCACTACAAGATGTATCATTTATTTTAACCTTTCCATTTGGGCAGTAGAAAACAATGTCCCGTTTTAGTTTCTGTTACTTAAGCAGTAACAGGTAATTAACCAGTTGTCATATGTTACATATATTTTTCTTATTTTGTTTGCCTCTCAGATTTGTGGTATGTGTATTGTTTTTCTGTGCTAAACTTTTAGTTTGCCGGGCCACGTGGCTTGCGGCATCTTACTTCCCCTATCAGGGATGGAACCCAGGCCCCCTGCAGTGGAAGCACGAAGTCCTAACCACTGGACCACCAGGAAATTCCCTCCATGCTAAACTTTTTAAGTAGTCTTTGGTTCTTTGGTATCAGGCATGAAAGATTCCAACTATATTTTCTTCTGGTGCTTTGTGCTTACATTTTTAGTATTCACATCTTTAATCCTGGAAGTTCATTATGGGATATAAAGTAGTCCCCGCGCCCCCTCATCTGTGGGGATACATTCCAAGAACCCTCCTGGATGCCTGAAACCTCAGATATTACTGAACCCTATGTTTTATGCTATGTTTTTTCCTATACATAACAGTATACTGTAATAAAAGTTACATGAATCTGATCTCTCTCTCAAAATATCTTACTGTCCTGTACTGTACAGCGTGGATATGCTGGACAAAGGGATGATTCACATCCCGGGCAGGTTGGAGGGAGACGGCACGAGATTTCATCATGCTACTCAGAACAGCACGCAATTTAAAACTTAACGAATTGTGTATTTCTGGAATTTTTCATTTAAAATTTTTGGACTGGTTGACCACAGGTAACTGAAATGTCAAAAAGTGAAACCACACATAAGGCAGTACTACTGTATAGAGATTTTTCTCTCCCCTAACTCCCTCCTAAATTGTTAGCCCAGCAACATTTATTGAATTAGTGGAGAACTTTTTAAAATAAATACCAAGGAAACTTTAATTCAATACAAATTCTTCTACCTTTGATATAATGCGATTTTTTTTTTTTAAATAAAAACAGACACAGCAGTGAATATGAAGTCATGAAAACAAACTGACCTAATGGGCTATGTTTGTTCTTATCAGTATGTGTCAAAGAAAAAGGAATGACGATACCTGTCTCTTTGCTCTCTAGAGTATCGAGATCGTTACGATTCAGACCGATATCGTGATGGGTATCGGGACAGTTACCGTGATGGCCCACGCCGGGACATGGATCGATACGGGGGCCGAGATCGCTATGATGACCGAGGCAGCAGAGACTATGATAGAGGTCGTTGTAAAACACAATTAAGCTAAATTGCTTTCTTTTAAGAACTCCTTTCTTGCCTTCTCCCTTCCAGTGTGATGATCACAATTTGGGATATGTTTACAGGCTACGATTCCAGGATAGGCAGTGGCAGAAGAGCATTTGGTAGTGGGTACCGTAGGGATGATGACTACAGAGGAGGCGGGGACCGCTATGAAGACAGATACGAAAGACGAGATGACCGGTCATGGAGCTCCAGAGACGATTACTCTCGGGATGATTATAGGCGAGATGATAGAGGTAATCATTTGCTTTTGCTTACTTAATGGGGCATTACCGCTAGAGGAACTGGTTGGGAATTTTTCAGTTATGTTTCAGATCCCTTAAGTGGGCACAGATAGAACCTACACATAGTAAAGGTTGCATCAGAACATAATGGAAAGAGCATCAGATAAAAATGGACATAATGGAAATAAAGTCTAGCTCTAACCTGTTTTAGCATATAGATTTTTTCAGTTAAAATTTAATTGGGGCTTCCCTGGTGGCTCAGTGGTTGAGAGTCCGCCTGCCGATGCAGGGGACACGGGTTCGTGCCCCGATCTGGGAGGATCCCACATGCCACGGAGCGGCTAGGCCCGTGAGCCATGGCCGTTGAGCCTGTGCGTCCAGAGCCTGTGCTCTGCAACGGGAGAGGCCACAGCAGTGAGAGGCCCGCGTACCAAAAAAAAAAAAAAAAAAAATTTATATTGTATAAAAAAAGGAAAAAACATTTGCCAGACATTCTTATAGTATGATCTCACTTAAAATAGGCTGTTTAGCCCCATTTTTCAAGTGAAGGAATGAGACTCAAACATGGTCTCATAGCCAGTAATTGGTTGGCACTGTGGGTTAAAAACCAGGTGTTGCTTATTTCAATGCCATTGATACCAAGTAGTTGATACTCATTAATTAATGGTGAGATGTCGGTGTACCTATTCTAAAATTATGCCCCTGATATTGTATCATTTATATAAAACATACAGTGTGTTACAACTCTGACCTCTCAAAAATTATTATAAATGGCCACCATTTGTTGTTCTGACTTGAGTGATGTCATTTTATGTATGTATGTATGTATGTATGTATGTATTTATTGGTTGCAACGGGTGTTCGTTGCTGTGCACGGGCTTTCTCTAGTTGCGTCGAGCGGGGGTTACTCTTCCTTGCAGTGCGTGGGTGTCTCATTGCAGTGGCTTTTTTTTTTTTTAATTTATTTTTGGCTGTGTTGGGTCTTGGTTGCTGCACACGGGATTTCTCCAGTTGTGGCAAGCGGGGGCTATTCTTCATTGCGGTGCGCGGGCGTCTCATTGTGGCTTCTCTTGTTGCAGAGCACGGGCTCTAGGAGCACGGGCTTCAGTAGTTGCGGTGCACAGGCTCAGTAGTTGTGGCACACGGGCTTAGTTGCTCTGTGGCATGTGGGATCTTCCTGGACCAGGGCTCAAACCCGTGTCCTCTTCATTGGCAGGTGGATTCTTAACCACTGTGCCACCAGGGAAGTCCCTAAAATTTATTCTTAAAAGCATTGATGATATCTGTTTCCTCTATTTCCATGCAAGAAACCTGGAAATAATAGCTAACATTTATTGAGTGTTTATGCTGCACCAACAATGAGCTGAGTGCTCATACAGGTATTATTTAAGTATTCTATGTGGTAGATGTACAGTTATCGTCTTCCCTTTACTTGTGAGAAAAGTCGAGGCTCAGATGTAGTCTTCATTGACTACTGACCTTTGCCTCTCATGCCATTTCTTGCCTCCCCCAATGGCTGTACACCTGATTTCCAGCACCCCTTCCCCCCTGATGATCAAACCCCCAACTCCTTCTAAGATCTGCCCCCCTTGTCCTCAGGGTCACTGCCACTACCTCTGTTCAGACTTCATTGCTATGCCCACGTTACTAACATTTCCCTGCCTCACTCCATTTTCACGTTGGCCCAAGTAGTCTTTCTGAAACGATATCTAATTAGGTTATTCTCCTCCTTCTAAAACTGTATCTTGTCTCTTCATGGCCTGAAAGATATCCCTTTGTACCTCTGACGTACAAGGGCCTTCACTGCTGTACCTCTTCAGTGTTGTCTCCATCCCTTCCACAAAAATTGCCCAACCATCATATTCCGGACGTTAGCATGGTATCTGAAATATAGGTGTTCTAGTTATTTGTTGAGTAGGTAAACGAAATTACCAAAGGAAGAAGGAGACATTGTGTACCATAGTGGGAGGAGCAGTGGAGTTGCTTCAATAACGTGGATTTCATTCTTTGGTCCACCAGGTGTTAGCTGTGTGACTTCAATGAGTGCCTCTTTCTGACCCCAGTTGTACCCTATTCACATAGGTAATGGGCTCTTCGCAGGGTTATACAGATGAAAAATGTATCTCGGAAGTTATATAAACTACCAACTTAAAACGCTTGTAGAAAATTTAAATCTTGTTAAACAATACCCTCTTTGTTTGCAGTTGCATAGATATGTAGTAAAAGACCAAAGACGCATAAGAATGATAGATACCAAATTCAGCATACTAGTTACGAGAAGACAGCGCAGCACTAAGCATGTTATCGGGAGGCTTCAGTGGTTTTTGTGGTGTCAGGTGGTTGATGTACACAGGCTTTCTTTATATCTTTTATGTATTTTGTGTCTGAAATACTTAGAATAAACACTGATTTTGAGAAATACAATATCCTTGAAGCACTCAGGTTTATCTTGAAATATTCTGACAACTTGGATCCAGGAAGAAGTCAGACTCCCTTACAGTTTATATTCTAATGTTCGGTGTTGCATGCTTTGCCCTATGAATCACCATCAAATTTATATTCTACCCAGAGATAAGAATATAAGAACTAGAGCCTTCCGCATCATACTGTTACAAGTTTGTCTTAACCTACTGAAGCAATCCATCTTCCAGACCACATTTTTTAACAAGATACTTTTCATCCAATATCTTATAGTCAAAAAATTTCCCCCAGATAATAGTAATCATGATAAATGCTTAATTTACCGTTGAAATTTTTACTATTTTTAGTCTTTCCCTCAGTCTGGTACTGCATCATGGATGTGGTAGTGGAAAGATTAATTGGACTTGGCTCTTTGGGCCACCCATTTTTAAATGATCTCCCTTTTTACCTTTGCTGGATTGGCTAGGCCACTCACTAATCTGAATCCCAAAAAGCATTTCGTTAAGAGGTATGTCTGGAAATCTGGCTTTCAGCCATCGGCTTCTGATGATTTTCAAAAACTATTACTTAGACTTTCATTTAACTTAGGTCCCCCCCAAAGACCCAAACTGAACCTAAAGCCTCGGAGTACTCCTAAGGAAGATGATTCCTCTGCTAGCACATCCCAGTCCAGTCGAGCAGCCTCTATCTTTGGAGGGGCAAAGCCTGTTGACACAGCTGCTAGAGAACGAGAAGTAGAAGAGCGGCTACAGAAGGAACAGGAGAAACTGCAGCGTCAGCTGGATGAGCCAAAACTAGAACGACGGCCTCGGGAGAGGTGAGGTTGTCTTGTATTACGGATTTCACATCCATGAATCCAGTGATTCTTTTTTTTTTAATCCTGAGTCTTTATTTTAACATTTATTTATTTTATTTATTTGACTGTGCCGGGTCTTAGTTGCAGCACACAAACTCTTATTCGTGGCATATGGGATCGAATTCCCTGACCAGGGATGGAACCTGGGCCCCCTGCATTGGGAGTGCAGAGTCTTAGCCACTGGACCACCAGGGGAGTCCCCAATCCAGTGATTCTTAATGGGGGGCTTACATCCCCACGGGGCACTTGGAAAATTCATGTGGGTGTTACTGGTTGTCACTTACTAGCATTAGTGTGTGTGGGGTGGGGCTGCTAGGTGGTCTGCAGGGTGTGGGAAAGTTTCTTTACCCAATGAAGAGTTGTTGTTTATCCCTCATGATTTTCGAAAGGCCTCCTGGGCCCTGGTGGTACTTTAATACAAGAGTCTGTAAATTGTGGCCTGTACCTGTTTTTATAAATAAAGTTTATCTGGCCCTTTAAGAAAAAATTTGCCAAACCCTGCTTTATTGTGTAGAGTAAAACGCCACCATAGTGAGGTGAATGGATTTACCTCTTTTCAAGTTATTAGGGATGGAGTAGACAAAATGTTTTCACTGATACTAAGTGTAGGCTGTAAATTATTTTCCAGTTATTTTTATTTGTGTGTATGTTGGTTATATTATCTGTTATTTCAGGATAGTGTAAAGGAGTGTTTATTATTAAAAGATGGCATGACATCCAATAGGGTAGACACCTCCTATAATACGCTGAAAAGCTAGGCCTGGTTTTGAGCAATTTGCGGAATTGTGTTACCACTAAGGGAGGGCAGAGTCATAGATTATGTAGGTTATGTAAAAGCAGAAATCCTCTTTGGATTTCTTTCGGTTAGCAGCAGCATATATGGATCTTTCTGTAAAAGTGAAGTGGCATAAAGGAAACTTTGGAAAAGCAGGGGATACCTGTATTTAGAACCAAAGAATGCTAATGTCTGCTGCTTTCAAACGGTTTGCGCAAAAGAGACAGGTGCATGCACCCACACGTGAATAAAACCAGCACGATAAAATATTAATAAGCGATAGTTCCTGAGGGGTCGGCATGGGTCCAAGGTGGCCTTCACTGAGCTGGACATGATGTATTCTGTCAAATCTCTTTTATACAGACACCCAAGCTGGCGAAGTGAAGAAACTCAGGAACGATCGAGGACAGGAAGTGAGTCATCACAAACGGGGACCTCATCCACATCTGGCAGAAGTAAGTCAGACCAGGGTGGGTATCTTATTATTGCCCTTTTCCATAACCTATCCATAACCAAATTATGCAGAGATTTTGGAGTATTAGCATAGATTGATCTGACTTTCACATCTGCTTTGAAAAGTCTGAGAAATGTGTACCAGAAGAGACTTTCGTTATGGGTGTATGTGCACATGTGCATTGAGCCTCTATGTGGAAGTTGATCAGTGGTCCCTCGAGTTTACAATTTCATTGTAGGTCCCCTTCACACACATATGTGTATCCTTCTTCAAGTACCAACGTTCTAACACGGAGAATACAGAAAGATGATAATCCTAAAATAAAGAATTCTCATTCCTAGGAGAGGTCAGATAGCTATCCTTGGAGTGTCATTATTTTTCCTATTTCTCTTGCATCAGTAAAACATTTTCGCCAGAGGACATTTGGAAACCAGTTTGGGGATAATTGTATCTATTGGGAATCAAATTCAGCAGGTCTGTATTTAAGAATAATGATGGAGGGGCTTCCCTGGTGGCGCAGTGGTTGAGAGTCCGCCTGCCGATGCAGGGGACGCGGGTTTGTGCCCCGGTCCAGGAAGATCCCACATGCCGCGGAGCAGCTAGGCCCGTGAGCCATGGCCGCTGAGCCTGCGCATCCAGAGCCTGTGCTCCGCAACGGGAGAGGCCACAACAGTGAGAGGCCCGCGTACCGCAAAAAAAAAAAAAAAAAAAAAAAAGAATAACGATGAAAAGCAGTAAACTCGGATGTGGACCGTTTGCCACTCTGTTGAGGTCTTAATAGATTGTTGTCCAATAAGCCCTTTTCTCCTGATGCTTTGACCTTCCCATTCTGACTTCACAGATGCACGAAGGAGAGAGAGTGAGAAGTCTCTAGAAAATGAAACACCCAATAAAGAGGAAGACTGTCAGTCTCCAACTTCTAAGCCTCCCAAACCTGAACAGCCTCTAAAGGTAATGCCAGCCCCTCCACCAAAGGAGAATGCTTGGGTGAAGCGAAGTTCTAACCCTCCTGCTCGATCTCAGAGCTCAGACACAGAGCAGCAGTCCCCTACAAGGTGAGTCAGCTTGGAAACATAGCAGTTGGTTGGCTATAGACTCTTCAGTGCTGTGCTATCATGGTGGAAGGTGCCCTGTGGGGTACTGGCCTTATGGCATCTGATAAGTTCTGCCATCTTTGCTGTCATAGTTCAAATTCTGTGGTGTGCCGGTGGTTCAGTTTTCTGGAGTTTGGATAGCTGGTTAACATCACTTTGGTGACTCAATCTGCACTCACTATAAATCGGAACCCGCCAATGCCACATTCTGGCAGTACAGCCTTGGGGGTCACATCACTTCCCTAAGTTTTAGGATTCTCATTTGTAAAGTAGAGGGATAAGATTAACCTAGCATGACTATAATAATTCTAAAGGACATGACATTTGGTCAAGTTCACATAATTGCTTTCATTGTTGCTTTCCCATATTTTAATGTTTCACAGCATTAAGTATGTATTTTTGGTTCTCTGTAAAACTTCACTTGAAGTAGAAGTTTCTTATCTGTTCCTTCCCTAAGATAGCTGATGGATGTGATTACATGTTTTCCTTCTAGTGGTGGAGGGAAAGTAGTTCCAGCTCAACCATCTGAGGAAGGACCAGTAAGGAAAGGTAAGGCCAAGAGGGGAATAGGTTATTCGCCCAGATAGAGACCTAGATAAAAAATCCCCATAGAGGAGTCACAAAATACTGAATATCATTGTATTTTGCACCCATTTTTTTGTGTTAAAGGTTCTTTGATTGTCTGCCTTTTCTTTCCAGTAGAGGGCAGGAGTGGCCTCTTTGGAGAAAACATAGAGCCCTGCCCTTTCCCGGTAGAACATTTCTTTGAAAGGGAAAAAAAAAGAATCGGAAGGAAATTGACATGCTCAGTCCAGATTAGAAATGTTGCCATCTGCAAGGCCAAGGTCACTACACAGCATCATAGTCCTTATTTCCACTTTGCTTTTTATGATGGCATAATCCCACGGTGGAATTTTTTAGTGGATCTTGTTTGCAGTGTGTGTGTGTGTCTGTGTCTGATAATAGAAGGGAAGAAGGGCTTAGGAAGGAAGTCTGGATTGGGGGTAGTTTTCATTTCCCTCAGTACATATGGGCACACTTCTCTTCAGCTTAAGGGAAACCTGGGAGAGGAAGAGTGTCTACTTTACTGACTTCCATTTATTTTTGTGTCTCCACTCAAGCAGATGAAAATAAAGTAGATGGGGTGAGTGCCCCAAAAGGCCAAAGTGGAAATTCCAGCCGTGGTCCAGGAGATGGAGGGAACAAAGACCTCTGGAAGGAGTCAGATAGGTACGTGTGTTCCCTCCTCATTTGTAATCTTTGATATGTTGCTAGATACCTGTGTCTTTGTATGAGAAAGTTCTTGGTTCTCCAAGCCTTGCCAGATCTCCCACTGTGAACCCATTGAAGTCAACCAATATAGTCAGTTACAATTCTGAGAATCTAGATTACAAAATGTCTAGATAGCCAGAACTGTTGATTGGAGGTGCCTATTCAGTACCTCAGAACTGCTTGTGAGTATCGGGAGAGTCCTCTCCTAAAGTTGTTCATGTCTCTGCAGGAAAGATGGCAAAAAGGATCAAGACTCCAGATCTGCACCTGAGCCAAAGAAAGCTGAAGATCCAGCCTCTGTGAGTGTCAAAGACTTGCCCTCAACTTCTTGTAGCTTACTTTTGCCATTGAAATCCTGTACATTTGGGGCTGCAAACAGAGTGGTTGGAAATAGGCATTGCTGCTTGTTCTTATCGATCGTGTCTATTACAGAAGTTCAGTTCTGCAAGCAAGTATGCTGCTCTTGCCGTTGACGGTGAAGATGAAAATGAGGGAGAAGATTACACCGAATAGACCTCTGCATTCTGTGCTTTCTCCTAGTCTCTCACCACCCGGGAACATTTCGAGAGCAAATCAAACCTCTATCCAGACAAGATAAAATAAAACTCACCATCTCCTGGATACCTTTCTTAACTTTTTTTTTTTTTAAAAAAAGAAACAAAATGAAATTCTTTTGCATGCTGCTGCAGCCTTTAAAATATTGAACTAACTGGAGAATCACCAATGTAGCCAGAGAGAGACGTACAGCTTTTAATGCTGTAAGTTTAAAGTTGTGGTGCATTTTTATGACACGTGCAGTTGCCTGTGTGATTAGTGCCTAGGGGCCTCCGTTTAGCAAGATGGCAGTGATAGTGATGCAGTGTCTGGAATCTAGTTGGGCAGTAGGCAGGTATAAGGAAGAGTGTGAGGTTTCTACCTTTAATTCTTATCCCGTTGTGGCATACATGAATTAGCAAACAGTATCTGAATAAACTCTCCATTCTTGGCAAGGTAGGTTTAGTCTCTGATGTTGTTTTAGTCTCCAGGAGGCTGCCAGCCCCACCTCTTATTTAATTCTGAGTTACTGGGGCCAGCCTAAGGGGGAGTTCCTTCATTTGTGCCCCCCAGGGGGGTAGGTGGGAGTGAGTCTACAGGCCACTGAAGAATAGGACTGTTTGGTGACCAAAGTAAATGGGGAAATCGTGATTTGAAAAGAAGCTTGGGGATTTGATGAATTATTTTGCACCAGTAACAGGGAAAATGGTATGACCTCCAGTAAACACATAATCGTTTACCGCCTGGAGCAGGAAGCACTTAGGGGTTGTGGGAATTCCCAGGTCTTTTATGTGTCCTGGTTTCACCCTTTCTTAAACCCTATCCCTTCTGAAAGTTCAAATATATCCACATTCTGTTGAAATCTTGGAGCTTTAAAAATTTAGACTCTTGTCATCATCTTATGTTCATCTTTCCTGTTAACCTTCCTACAGGCAGCTTCTGCTTAAGTCACATACTTGACCTCCTAAGCATTCTCTAGAGCCCCTGGGAGCTGTCCAATGAGGAATCATCACTGCTTTTTCTCAAGCAGATCTTGCCTCCTTCATGTTTTGACACTCCTTCCCTCCAGCCATTCGTGCTCCTGCTGCTTTGACCCCTTTTACACCTCAGAAAAGAATTACCAGTCTTAGGTGGTGAGCGAGGGTGGTTAAATTGGGAGCCTTTCTTACAACCTTGATTGGGGTTTGAGGGGCTTTTTAAAAAACAAAAGTTTCCTTCTCTCCAAGTGAAATCCCACACCAGTGTTTGGATTTATAATGTGGCCTAGACCAATGTGTGGTTTTTTTTGGTTCTGTTTTTTTAGCATCCCCTTGAGAGAATAAATGATAATGGAGAAGAACAATTTCACAAGGTCCTGGCTTCTCTTGCAACACACTAGCTTTACTTGCCTGCTTTTATGTGCACCTTGGTACTGTCAGCTCAACAGATGGTGTCCTTACAGGCAATATTGGTACCTGCAGAGAAAAGACACCTTGGTCTCTTCTCGCATCAGTCCTAGGTTAGACCCTTTACAGCCGTGCAGGGGTGTTGGTTTATGAGTGCTGCAGCAGTGAGCATAATGAATCATTTACCCAGTGGACATAAAAGACATACCAAGTGAAGTAACTTTAAATAATTGGCTTGGAGTGGGTAGTAGCTAGGAAGTGGCTTTTAGAGATACCCAAGGTTGAGAGGGTATTTTTTTTTAACCATTTGCTATAGATGATGAAAAAGTAGGGTTTGCCCTCTTCATGTCTGCTTCCAAATAGATGTGTCCAAAAAAGCTGTTTTTTCCCCCATTCCTCTACCCTGCCACCCTGTTAAAACAAACAGGGATTTATGACCCGCTCCTCAATACATGTAAAATTTGTACAAAAATATCTTCTATGAAAATGATTTGTAATCTGTAGACTTAATACCTGGGAGATGTCTTGAGATGTAAAATCCCATCCTTTAGGTTGTGGGGTTTTTTGTTTTCTCCAAATAAATCTGATCTTTAAAGTTCACTTTAATGCTTAAGTGTCTTGGCGTGCATGCCTCATGCTGTGTTTTTTATTCCATTCCCTATTGATACTCTGCTCTACAGACACACACACACCCCTTTCTGAAGTTCCCTCTCAGTATTGGATACCATTTTATGCAGGTGGAGGGTGGGAGTACAAGAGGAATCTGTTGATTGAGGCCCCAGAACTGGGAATTTGCGGAGCACCGGCTCTGGACGCGCAAGCTTACCGGCCATGGCTCATGGGCTCAGCTGCTCCGTGGCATGTGGGATCTTCCCGGACCAGGGCACGAACCCGTGTCCCCTGCATCGGCAGGCGGACTCTCAACCACTGCGCCACCAGGGAAGCCCTCCCCTCTGTTTTTACCTGGTGTTTACCTTTAATACTTGAGAGTATCTGTGTTCCATGTCCTGTACCGTTTATTTTAGTCATAAGATTAAGCGGGAACTCTAGGGATAAGTGCTCATGTCCTTGAGGGGGTGTCTCCATAAACCTCCACCCTTCAGTCTGGAGAGGTGATGTGTCTGCTGTCCTAGGCTATACCACACAGGCAGAGTGGAGTTAAGGTTGACAGCGTGGTCTGGGTTACAACTGAGGCTTTTAATGCACAGGCAGCGGGAATTTTCCAAACAGCTAGGGACAGACTGTTCATTGTTGCAAGGCAGGAAAGAGGTTAGAACAGTGGCAGAGAATCCTTAAGGTCACAAGGGGGTGGGAGCACAGAAAGCCACGGAAACCTCAGTCGACAGTTTTGGGGACTTGGAGCCAAGAGGAAGTGTGGGGCGGGAGGTGTAAGGAGATGGAAGCACAGTGACACAGGTGGCTTTCCTGGGCCAACTGCAGCAGCAGCTGCTCTTGTAGTTTATTGCTGGTGCGTTGACTTCTGAAGTCGAGCAATAAGTGGCTTGGTGTGCTGTGTCCCTGTGGGTAGGGAGGAAAAGCTCCGGCCCAGGCTACCTGTACCTACAGCCTACAAGGCAGCGCTTGCATACTGCAGCTCCACCGCAGGCAGCAGCCTCAGTCACATCCTCCAAAGCCTTCATTTCAAGCCACTCCCCTCACTGTGTAATACTGAGGTCTTGGTAAATGATGATGGAAAAAAGGGTGAAGCTAGGAAAGGCTGACCGGAAAGAGGTTCATGTTGGTTGTGCACAGAAAAGGCAGGGAGGAAAACTCCCTGTACTATGGCCCAACAGGGTGCTCAAGTTCAAGGGAAAAGTAGGCACCGGTATGGCCCCCATCCTCAGTCATAAGAATGTGTGGACTCTTTCAGAAGCCCAGCCGTGGAAACGGGTCCCAGGATGGGTCAGCCCTGTCAACCTACGTAAATCTTGAGCCATCAGAGGCTGCAGGTTTGGCATCAACTTCAGTCCGGTCGGGTCCCTCGTGTATTCCAATCCACATGGCCTAGTTTCTTCTAAACAGAGTCAAACACTAGGCTCTGGATCCCAAGGCAGGGTCCCAGTTAGTGCTGAGGGCGTCACCTCGAGCGCTAAGTGAGCTCACAGCATCTGGTTTCTCAGGAAGTGGGAGAGCTACATACACATCTGCTCCTGGGAAGCATTATTTCTCAAATAAAACCTTGTTTCTCAGCAACAATTTGTAGCCCCCAGGGCCACAAGTGTGGAGGGAAGACGTGCCTTCCCTCACCCCCCAGCCTCAGCAGAAAGAAAGAGTTTGGAAGAGGCGAGCTGTGCAGCTCCCCGCCCAGCTGCAGCAACCTCCCAGCTGGACAATATATCCTCTGTCCTCAGCTAGGAGATCTTGCCTCTGGAGACAGCTCTTCCCCTTCCCCCACTCTTCCTGGTTCCCAGAGCCCAAACCCTCCCCTGAAGTTCCCCTGACCTCTTCCAGCCAGACCAGCCTACTCCCTCAATGCTCTCCTATAGTCCCCCACCCCCAGGATCTGAGCACACTCAGTCACAGGCATGGGATCACCCCAGACCAGGGAAGAGGGGGTTCAGCCTTCCATGCCAGGATGGGCTGCCCCCTGCATAGTTAAGGTAAGAAACCCTGCATGAAGGGTCAGAGGGTGTTCCTCAACTTGTTTCACCTTCACTAACATGATCCTGCTTTTCTCCTCCCTTTCCCCTTCCTTTCTAAAGTCCCCTCTGCTCTGCGCTGGTAGTCAGGATGCCTGGCTGGCCCTATATGCCACGTGCCACCCATTATAATTTCACCCCCTCCAAGCCACCTTCTATATTTTCTCACTCTCAACCTTCCTCATCAGCTTCCCCCCTGCAGCCCCCTTCCGCCGTCCCCACATTGAGAGCAGGAATCAAGTCTGGGCTGGAAGTTCCGCTACCCATCTTACGACCCTCCCCCAATTCCTTGCAACCTCAGAAGTGCCTCTTAGCGAGAATTCCCTGGCGGTCCAGTGGTTAGGAGTCGGGGCTTTCACTGCTGAGGGGCCGGGTTTGAAAACAAAATTTCCTCTTAGGGGCAGCAATACCAGCATGAGTGTGAGGCTCTGGCCCTCCCATCATTCTGGGGTCCAGTCAAGTACGTTTTCTCTGGGTCCCAGTCTCTCCTTTGGTACCTCTAAAACCTACCCTTTGGCGTGCATCCCAGGGCCCAGCCAAAGACCCTAATGAACTCTGGAAAGAGCAAGATTTTAAAAGAGGTAGACTTAGGCTCCAAAGAACGGAGTGAGTTTTCCTATCTTGGCTATCTCGATTACATAATCAAATCTTACCAAAATACACAGAACGACCTTCAGCCCTGCCCCTTCGCCAGTAGCCTCTGATCCCCGTGGTTCTCCTCTCTCCTCTGGCCTTCTCCAGACTCTGGCCTCTCACCTTCTCCCAGTGCCTCCCTAACTCTTCCCTCCCCCGCTCCGTTGGCCCCCAGCCCTTCCTCCAGATCCCAGTGACTCCTGCCGCTCTAATCTCTGCCTATTGGACACCAACTCAGTCAAGAGCAGTAAGATCAAGGCTCCCTGGTCCCAGCCACACCTACCCCTCCCAAATGCCAGTCTCTGGGGAACCTGCATTGTCACCATCCGCAGCTTCCCAGCCTCTTCCCTGCCGCCAGATTAGCATCAGGTGCCCCACTCCCTCGTAATCAGAACCAGGCTTCTCAGCCTTTGCCAAAGGCTAGATGAGCACAGAAAAGACCCAGCTGAGAGAGGAGACAGGGAGGGATAGAAGGCCTTAGCGCTGGCGATACTGGCTGCCTTGAGCAGGTATTGGGCATTGAGGTCTGGGCACCGGCTCCTCAGAATCCGCCTGCCCCCCTCCCCCACCAGTTTTCATCATGGAAAAGCCAGTGGGGAGGGGGAGGGAGAAAGTGTCAGGAAGTGCTCACTGCTAAAGAACACTGGGGAACCTGGGAATGGGAATAGATTGATTGAGCTTCTAGAAAGACATCCTTTCCCTCTACCTTCCCCTCCAGGGTGGCACAACTCAAACCAGCCCCACAGCCCATTAACTCAACTCCAGGAAGTTCCTATCCAGTACCAGATCCAGACACTGCAAAAGAAGTGAATGAGATTAGACCACAGAATAGATTTCCATGTCCACTGGAAAGCCTGGAACTTGAGTTAAATGAGAGGAAGACTTTAATAGAATTATCCTAGGGAACAGGAATGACAGTCCAGGTCCAAAGCAGGGCGATGTTTGGGCCGACTGGAGCAGCTTAGGCGTGGGGTTGGGAGGTTGAACTTGACCTGAAGGTCCTCAGCTGTGAGTCCTTTGGGGCAGACTAGGTGGCATTCGAGAAGTCTCCCGTGGCAGAGGACCAGAGGAGTGCGTCCAGCGACTTGGGACATAAGTGATACCAGATGCCTTCGTTTGAAGCCCCGGTGGGTAGGTGGCGCTAGCCCCACTAGGCTAGGCCGCAGGTGGCCCCTGATTTCGGGGTCAGGCCCACTCCCAAACGCATTCCCGTGGAGGGGCCGAACTGAGAGAGGCCGAGGCAGTCCTCTGCACCCTTGTTTCTAGTGCCTTCTGGACCTGTGTCCACCTTTTCTTCTGCGTCTGTTTGGCTCGTAAGTTTTTTTGCCTGTGTCCTTCTGGGTCAGTCTCTTCCGGACTCTGAGATTTTCCTGTCCCTGTGTTCTCCGCGTCCACCTCTCCCAAAATCTCTCCCCGCATTTCTGTCTCTTCCGATCTCCAAGGGTCTCTGACAGTCCCCGCATGCCTCCTTCCCAGCTCCTGGGCGCGTGGGTTCGCCAGAGAAGGTGGGGAGGAGAAAAGGAAGAAGGAGAAGGACGAGGGGCGGGGAGCGGGCGGCACGTGGGGATTGGAGCTCGGGAAGGAGGGAGAGAGGGAGGGAGAGGAGCCCGCGGAAGGGAGGAGAGGGCGGCGCAGGGAGCGGCAGGGGCGAGCGCAGCACGCCCGCCCCGTCTCCTCCGCCTCCTCCGCGTCCGCTCGGCGCGGGCCCGGACGAGATGGGCTGGCCCGGGGGCTCCCCCTGCTGCTGCCCCGCCCCGCCGCGCCCCCGCCCCGCCGGGCGCCCCCCGCAGGTGAGTGGCCGCGCTGCGCCGGGCGGGAGGGCGGCGGCCTGTGCGTCACGGCCCGGCGGGCAGTGCCGGGGGCGGTCGCCAGGGGGCGCGGGGCCACCGGGTGGGGCGAGAGGGCGCGGGGAGCGGGGCGGGCGCGCTGGGCCGGGGGTCGGGAGCCGCGGGGCCGGGGACGGCAGCGGGCGGGGCCCGGAGGCCGGAAAGGTGACCAGGGGGCGGGGCCGGCCCGCGGTCACTCCCCGGCCCGGCCGTCTCGCCTTCGCCCGTCCCGGGCGCACACGCCGCCGCTCCGTCCCGCCACGCACGCGCTCGCGCCGCCCCTGCAGGCCCGGGACCTGGGCGGGAACTGGCCGGGGAGAGTGCGAGTCAGGGTTTTGCTATTTTACTTCACATCTGGGGAAACCGAGGCAGATTCGGCTTCCACCGTCAATTCTCCAGGTCACCCTGGGCACACTCGCACACTCCGCCTTCCCTCCTGGTCTCCTTCCCTGGGCCTCACCCCTCCTCGCGGCTGGGCTCCCAGCCGCTCATCCAACCACAGCTATTTCCAGGAAGGGGGAGTGTTGGGTGGAGGGGGTTCTCCAAACAAACCCAGGGCTTGGGAAGTAAGAGGGGGCCAGGCTGGGGGACAGACTGACGGGCTCTGGAAAGTTCCAGGCAGGAGGAGGGTGAGGGTCCCAGGGGTCTGGCCTGGCCTTTCCAGGCCTGCCCCAGCGAGCTGCTTTTCCTCTCAGCACTGCCTGAAGGCTCAGCGCTCTCCCATCCCATCTCACTTCAGAGGTGCTCCACAGGGTGGGGAGGGACTCAAAGCCATGCTTCCCTGGCCACCCAACATGGGGGCTAGTGAGCCACCCACGAGGACAAGAGTGAGGGTCAGAGAAGGTCTGGGGACCTGTTGCCAGGTGAGGGGACTTTCAGCCTCGGGAGGCAGCAGGAGTAGAGAGAAGCCTGCTGGAGGGGTCCTGGCCAGGGTAACTGTAATAGGAGGGGAGAAGGGCCATCCCACCACTACCACAGCACCTCTCCTGATCCCAGCAGGGCTGGGGACTGCACCAGGCCAGGCCCGGTTGCCCACACTGGCCAGGGGCCTGGAATGTCCTGGGACCCAGCCAGGGCTGGTGGGGTGGGAGTGTGTTGCAGAGCCAGTGCCCCTCTCCAGTTACAGGCTAGGCCTCCCTCTGGCTAAGGTACCCTGGGGGCAGACTTCCTGACCTGGAAGGAGAATTAGAGCTTCAAGGGAGAAGCCTCAGGGTAAACCCAGTCCAGGCAGCCCAAGGAAGTGTCCTGACTGGGCTCATCCCAGCAGCAGCGGCAGGGTTAGACCAACCCAGATGGGCTCGAGGGAGGGAGAGGGAAGGTTAAGGAGGACCTGGTGGGAGAAGCCAGAGCTGGGGGAGCTTCCAGAGCCCTGGGACATTCAGTAATACGCTGCAAATGGGGGCGGGACACGCACGTTTGCACATTCTTTCAAGCCACTGGACTGTTCCACTGGACTGCTCTGGGGAGCTGCTGTCCAAGGCTTGGGGCTGAGGACCCCCAGGCTATTAACCCCTTATACTTTCGGAAGATTACTCCCCCCCCCATCCTTTCCAAGGCCCCAATCCACCTCCTTCCCTTAACTTCCGGGACAGGAAGCTGGCCGCATTCCCAGGAGGGAGGCAGGAGGCCCGCGGAGGGGCGTGGAGTATGTGTTGGGAGGGGGGCCTCCTGTCCGGTTCTCGGGCCCTGGGACAGCTGCTGAGGAAGGAGAGCGGAGCTGGGAGAGCCATGAAGGTAGCGTTCAGGCTCGGGGGGGGGGGGGCGGGGGGGGCCCAGACCTAGAGCTTGGGGTGGCAAGGCTCAAAAGAGCTAGAGACCTGAGAGAAACAAGCCAGAGAATAGGTGAGTAGGGTACTGTGTCAGGAGCAGAGCAGCTGGGGAGCTCTCAGGAGAAGGGCCCCAAATGCCTCGGGCTGGGGCAGGAGAATGGCTCGCTCCTGTGCGCAGAGCGGACTCTGGCTGGAATTTGACCTTCCAGTGTAGATGGTGGGGGCAGGGGGCCAGTGCACGTTCTCCTTTTCCTATTTCTTCACAACTGGTAAAACTGAGGCAGGAAGCTGGCCCTCAGTCCCATTCTCCCTAACCCTCAGGATGCACTTCAGTCCTGAGCTGGCTGGGGTGGCAATTCCCAGCTCCCACTCCCCCCACCAGAAGTCCCCAGAGAGCCTGAGAGTTCAGGCCGGGAGGCTGGCCTGGCTGGGACGCGGTGTTCCCCGCTGGCCCTTGAGCCCTGCCCTGAGACCTAAATTCCCACCCCGCCCCTGCCCCGCCCCACTGGGGGCTGGATCTCAGGATCCCACAGATCCCTGGATAGGGCAGATCCCTGGGCATGGGGCAGCTCCAGAGCAGGGTGGGCTGGGGGCAAAAGATCCTGGGCTGACACTCCCAGCAGGATAGATCCTGGGAATCTGATCTCCTGGCCTCCCCCACTTCCTACCCCCCCACCCGCCCCCACTTCCTGGAGCAGCGACCTGCCCCCTTCCCGCCTGCACTCCCCTCCACTTCCAGGGCTGGGCTTCTCCTCACACCAGCCAGACAGCCTACTCTCCACCCAGGGGAAGTGGCTGCCTCCGCCAGGCCGCTTCCAGGAAGCCCCGGGCCAGGCCCCAGCATTGTTCGGGCCCCACGGCCGGCACCCCAGGCAGCCGGACACCATGAAGTCCAGCGGCCCAGTGGAGAGGCTGCTCAGAGCCCTGGGGAGGAGGGACAGCAGCCGGGCCACCAACAGGGTAGGAGGGCCCATTGGCTGGACAGAGGAGGGGCAGGGGTGGAGGTGTGGGCAGTGGGGGAGGGGGCCAGGACTCAGGCCAGACCCCCTTCCCAGTTTCGGCTTCCTCAGCCTTCTCCCCTTGTCCCGCATCCCCTCGCATCCCCTCGTTACGCGCTATCGCTCTGGAGTGGCCAGGTCTGGCTGTGGCGTGAGCAGCAGACGTTAGGGTTAGAG
This sequence comes from Leucopleurus acutus, assembly GCF_964270905.1. Lineage (NCBI taxonomy): Eukaryota > Metazoa > Chordata > Mammalia > Artiodactyla > Delphinidae > Leucopleurus > Leucopleurus acutus. Next base: position 43,351,962 of record NC_139152.1, read on the forward strand.
CAAAACCTGGTGTCCCTTTCAGCTCCCCTGACACATTCCCTGCCCTAGCCCAGGCCAGCCCTGCACCCAGGAAGGTATACATCATTGTAGGACCTTCCTGGGTACTATTCTGGAACCCCAGAGAGGACGTCCCTAAGCTGAGAAGTTTGAGGGAGATGGGATGGGGGTGGCGAAGGAAGGAAGGGAGGGAGGGAGGCAGGCAGCCAGGTCTCAGGAGTGCTTTAGACAAGGGGGGGGAGTTGATTGGCTTTCCACTGCTATCATCTGTGTGTGCCATTAATGCCAAAATACACCCAGGTTTCCTAGTGGGTCTGGCAGAGTTGGTCCAGCCCAGAAGAGTTCAAGTTGGGTTTAATCCAGAAGCTTCAGGGACAGCCAAGAGACCAGAGGTGCTGCCTGCATCCCCAGGCTGAGGGGCCTGGAGGCCCCTTCACTGCCTTTCCCCACATTTTCTCAGCCTCACCCCAAAAGAAGCATCTCAGGGCAACATGAGACAATACAATGGGGGAGGGAGGCAGGAACTTGAACGCCAGAGAAGGAGAAAAATAGGTAGAAGAGAGAAGAGGCAAGGAAGCAAATGGTCCCCAGAGGATGGGAGGGATGGGACAAGGTAGGCCTGGGCCATAGGGGGCATCCCAGCCTCCCCGCTCACTGCACTCTGGGTGGGGAGGGGCCCAGGAGCATCTGCTCCACCCTCTCCCCCTCCAACGCTGGAATCCCACTTGAACCTCCTCAAGTGACGGGGCACTTACTACATCCCGGGCACTTACTACATCCCGGAGCAGTAAGGCAGCGAAATATTTCCAAGTCATGCCTCCATCTGCCTCTCCCCTCTGAGCATTACCGCCCCCTCCTTACACAACTGCTGCCTGCCGCCTGGGTGCACAATGAGTAAACATGTTGTTCTGACACTAGGGGGAGGAGGGCGTGTCAGCCGCCTGGAGGACTGGGACATCGGGACCAGGGGAGCAGGCCTGGCTGAGGCCCTCCTGCCGGGTCAGTCTGGGTGCTGTGTGACTGACACCGTACATTCATGTCTGACCCCCTCCCTGCTCACTCTACCTAAGCCTCCAGCTGGGGAGGGCAAGATGGGAGGAGAAACAGGTTGTCTTCATAGCAGAGTCAAGGAGCGCCATCCCCCCACACCAGGACGGAAGCTCTAGGGCTTGGGTGGCAGTGACCGCAAGGGTATCACACACCAGGGCCACGTGAGGGGCCTAAGTGATCCCTTGGGGAGGAGCTGACCCAGCTAGGGTGACGCAAGGGGCCAGGTTCTATGCACTGTCTAGGACAAGCCCTACAACTGCCCGGAAACAGCTGTGGCCAAGTGCGTTCTACGAGTTTGGGGGCTTTATTGGGATGGAAGAGAGAAACTGTGCAGTGCTCGGGCCCCGGCCTGGTCCTGGAGATGGGCCCGTGGGAACTGACACCTCTGTCTGTCTGTCCCTCCACCTAGCCTAGGAAAGCTGAGCCACATAGCTTCCGGGAGAAGGTTTTCCGGAAGAAACCACCGGTCTGTGCAGTGTGTAAGGTGACCATCGATGGGACAGGCGTCTCATGCCGAGGTGAGGCGCCCTGCCCTATGCTGTGACTCTGCGAGCATCACCCAGCACCACTGGGTTGCACAACCCCAGCAGGCAGACCGCAGAGCAGAGCCCGTACTGCGCGTGCTGCCCCTGGGCTGGGCCATGTGGGAGCCAAGAGGAACTGCGTCCCCTCCAAACAGCCCTTGCTCCCCCAGCACCCCAGGAGACCCGGTACTCTAAATCACCTTCCCACGTCACCTGAGACTGGAGGCTTTCCTCCCTTGCTTCCTCTTCACCCGCACCCACCCTAGAACGTTACCCCTGGCTCCCTCCCTCCCTGGCCTGGGCAGTAGGGCACCACTGCCATGCGCTTCCCTTGAACTCTGCCCCTGCTCCCCCACTCCAGCCAGCTCAGTACAGCCAGAGTCCTGGAAGTCCCAAGGTCTAGTTCCAGGGCCTGGGGAGATGGGAGAGGGCCACCCCTTCCACTGCCCCAGTGGACCCCTGCTAACCCCTCTCCTCCCCTCCATCCCCTCTAGTCTGCAAGGTTGCGACACACAGAAAATGTGAAGCAAAGGTGGGTACCCGCTGTGGGGAGGGGGACTGGGGTCCCTTCCTCCTCTGAAACAGGCTTCTCCGACCACACTGGCATCAACCCTCCACCCTTCTCATCATTGGGGAACCCCTGCTGGGTGGGAGAGGGTACTGTACTGGGCCCTTTAAGAACCATCCTACTCCACCCCCTGGAGGGCTGGCCCAGGCAGCGCAGACAGCGACAGCGCAGCGTTTGTCTTGGTGCAGTGCCCAGGCTGCAGCTGGCGAGTGGATGGGGGGTGGGGAAGAGGAGGAGAGCGAGGAGGAGGAGGAAGGGTGGGGTGGGTGGGTGTCAGAGCAGGATTTCGGAGACTGGCAGCCGGATGGGCTGTGCCTTCCTTCTGGGGAAGGGTCCTCAGGATGCCTAAGTGGGTCTTGTCCTGGGCCCTGGAAAGGCTGGGCAGAAGGTGCAAGGTGTAGATAGCACCCACTGTCCACTGGGAACCTGAGACAGCTGCATCTCTGGGGAGGTGCCCTGGTCCTCCTCCTGCAGTGTGAGGGGTCCTAGGGCCTTGGAGCTGGCTTTGGGGAGCTGTGTGCCCAGGGGCGGGGTCTCCCAGTGAAAGAGGCCAGTGTCCATCCCTAGCCATGGCCTGCCTGCATGGCTCTATATATAACTCCTGCCCTGCAGCTGGATGAATGGGGGTCTGTGTGGGCAGGGGGCTGGAAGCCAAGAGTAACAAGTGGGGGGCCCAGGGGTGGGGGACCGAGAGGCCAGAGGGGAGGCTCCCTTAAATAGAGGAACCTCAGTTGCAGCCTGCGCCCATCTGCTGACAGCCCCTCCAACTTCTCGCTGAAGCTGAGGGGTGGCCCCATCCTTAAGCCTGGGAAAGCCCATTTCACCAGCAGCTCAGCTCCTCACTCCCGTCTCCTTCCAGGTGACTTCGTCCTGTCAGGCCTTGCCTCCCACGGAGCTGGTAAGTATACTCTGGGATGGGGTGACCGAGGCAAGGAACCTGGCTGCGGCGGTGTCCAGAGGTCTGGTGGCCACAGAGAGGGCCCCCAGGAGGTTACCTTGAATGGACTAATGTGGATAGTGGTCAATCCTGAGGCAGTGGGAAAAAATTTGAGCCCTCTGCTATCGTCCTCTTGGGCCTGCTGGGGGCTAGGACTCCGCCCCCCCCCCCAGTACATTCCTCACAGGGACGCCGGCTGGTCCTCGCCCCTTCCCTAACCACTCCCTTTTCCTCCCCCATCTCCCTCTAGCGGAGAAACACGGCCCCTGTGAGGCGCATAGAGCACCTGGTAAGGTGATGCTGGAGGAGGGGGGCGGAAGCAGGTAGCTCTGGGACTAAGGACCTAGGTTTCTTCTGAGGCAAAAGTTCATGGAACTCTGGAGTGGGGAGCCTAGAGTTAGGGGCACAAAAGACGTGTGCAAAGTCTCATCTCATCCACCAGGGATCCACCAAGTCTCTGAACTACTCAAAGCAACGCAGCACTCTGCCCAGGTAAGTGAGGGCGCGGGGTGTGGTCCCATATGAGCTCCTTCCGCTGGCCTTACACCTCAGCCCAGGGCAGGGCCCCCCAACAAAGCTCTCCAGGCCAGCGCCGCCCCCCAGCTGGTCCTACCCACTCTCAGGACCCAGGAGACCTCACCTGTAGTCAGCCAAACACCCTTCCTCCACACCAGCCTCCGGTGCCCGCCCCACCCCCACTCTCCGCCCTGTTCCTAACACAGGCTTCGCCTCCTCCCCAGGAGCTTCAGCCTGGATCCTCTCATGGAGCGCCGCTGGGACTTGGACCTCACCTACGTGACGGAGCGGATCCTGGCCGCCGCCTTCCCCGCGCGGCCCGACGAACAGCGACACCGGGGACACCTGCGCGAGCTGGCTCACGTGCTGCAATCCAAGCACCGCGACAAGTACCTGGTGAGGGGCGGGACCTGCCTCAGTCAGCCAACGAGAGGGCTGGGAGGTCCAGGCCCCTCCCTGACGTCACGCCGCGGAGGCGGAGCCCCGAGTGGGCGGGGCCCGGGCGCAAACCTGGACCGCCGACTGGGCTGTACGAGCTAGGTTGGGCCTTAGCGACCCCCTCATTTTGGAGAAAGACCCTTCCTTAGGGTCACAGCGGGTGATACCACCTCCAAGCATGATCGCGCCTCGCTGCCTGGGGTCACTTCGCCTAATGCCCCCACTTTACTTGCAGCTCTTCAACCTTTCAGAGAAAAGACATGACCTGACCCGCCTAAACCCCAAGGTAGGAGGGGATTAAAGCCATCACCCCCTGCCTCCTCGGTATTAATAGTAGCAATTGCTATCTACTTCACTCTGAAGCACTTTCCCATATGACACGCCACTTGGGACACCCCAAAGCATGGTGCATCAGGTATCAACCCATTGTCCAGGTGAGGGAAGTGTTGAAGCTGCCATGGACACAGCCAACAGGCCCCTGACCTTGTCTCCAGGTCCCTACAGCCTGTCCCCCTTCCACCCCCACCCACCTCTTCTTTGGTGGCCACCAGCCCCAGTCCCACTCCTGCACCCCTCAGGTCCAGGACTTTGGCTGGCCTGAGCTGCACGCGCCCCCGCTGGACAAGCTGTGCTCCATCTGCAAAGCCATGGAGACGTGGCTCAGTGCTGACCCGCAGCATGTGGTCGTACTGTACTGCAAGGTGAGCTGGGAGCGCGAGTTCGCAGGGCTGGGTGCCCTCAGCCAGGAGCCCCAGCAAGCCCTGCATCCCTGTCTCTTTGTCCTTAGGGGAGCAAGGGCAAGCTCGGGGTCATCGTCTCTGCCTACATGCACTACAGCAAGATCTCTGCAGGGTAAGGCTCCCCAGCCCCGAGCGCCCCCTTCCCCAGTGACCCTTCCTCCAGCTGGCCCTTGACGAGCCCATCTCCTCTGAAGCCCACCTCAGTGTTCAGAAGAGCCATTTACTATAAACTTGACCTTTCCACCTCCTTCTTCTCACTTGTACTTCACCACAGTTTTCCTAGGGCTGCTGTAACACAGTGCCACAAACTAAGTGGCTTAAAACAACAGAAACCTGTTGTCTCAGTTCTGGGGGCTACAAGTCTAAAATCTGAGGTGTCAGCAGGGCCACACTCCCACTGAGACTCTGGGTAGAGACCTTCCTGGCCTCTTCCTAGCTCCTGGTGCTGCCAACAGTCCTTGGTGTTCCCTGGCTTGCAGATGCACCACTCCGATCTCTGCCTTTGTTGTCACATGGCCTTCTTCCTGTGTGTCTGTGTGTCTGTGTCTCTTCTTCTCTTCTTCTAAGGACACCAATCATATTGGATTAAGGGCTCATCCTACTCCAGTATAACATCATAACTAATTACATCTGCAACGACCCTATTTCCAAATAAGGTCACATTCTGAGGTACATATCTTTTGCGGGGACACGATTCAACCCATAACATGGTCTTATTGTCCCATTTTACAGAGGAAGAAACTAAAACTCAGGGAACAATTGCCCGAGGTCCAACAACTAGTAAAGTGACTGGGGTTTCTAGTTCTCTTCACCACCACTCTGGGCCTCCTCTAGACTTGGGGGAAATCGCACCTCTCTTCCCTCCCCTGGGGCTTAGGGATGGGAGACCAGGTTGGAGACCAGCCCCTAAGACCCCACACTGGTCCCACTCTCCCCAGGGCGGACCAGGCGCTGGCTACCCTTACCATGCGGAAGTTCTGTGAGGACAAGGTGGCCTCGGAGCTGCAGCCCTCCCAGCGCCGGTGAGCAGCCTAGGTGGGGACGGGCCAGAGGAGCAGTTCCCTCCGTGGCTACGAAGGCCGAGGTTCTCTCATTCATGCCGCACACCTTCATGGAGCGCCTCCTGTGTGCTTGGGATTGTGCCAAATGCTGAGAACGCAGAACAAGCACAGGGTCCCTGCTCTCACGGGGCTTATTTACATGCTTAGTGGGGTAGATGGCAATAAACCTGTGAATACGGAGACAAGGTCGTTTTGGATGATGACAGGTGCTGTCTATACAAAAATAAAGCTGAGTCTCGTGGTGAACGGAGACTCACAGGACAGTCAGGGCCCACCGCTATATAACGTGAGGCAGAGATCTGGGGGAAGAGCATTCTAGACAGAGGGAACAGCAAGAACAAAACCTCGGAGACAGCAAGAAGGATGGAGGTTAGATGCAAGGAAGACATCTCTGTTGAGCTGGAAGATGGGAGGGAAGCGCCGAGGAGAAGGTGGCTGGGGCGGCGTTCGTAGTTGAGATGACACCAGGGGATCTCCAGAGGAAGGGGCTTACGTCCTCCTTGACATCCCCCCACCAGGTATATCAGCTACTTCAGTGGTCTGCTGTCCGGCTCCATCAGAATGAACAGCAGCCCTCTCTTCCTGCACTATGTGCTCGTGCCCATGCTGCCAGCCTTTGAACCTGGCACGGGTGAGTCTGCTTGGAATGTACTCCGGGGAGCGGGCTGTCGCCCACCCCCTCCACTCAGCACCCCTCACGTGCCTTCTCCTTCTTGCCCCTCCAGGTTTCCAGCCCTTCCTCAAGATCTACCAGTCCATGCAGCTTGTCTACACGTCTGGAATCTAGTGAGGGCTCTGTTCCCGGGCCCCTGCTTCCCTGCTCCCTGGGTCCCTGTTTCTCCAGCCTCCCCAGATAGCTGGGCCTCCAGCCACTGCACCCACAAACTAATAGCATCACAGAATCCGTTTTATAGGTGGGGAGGCTGATGCTTACGGGGCTCTCACTAAGGCAGTGTTCAGTCTCCAGTCTCCCAACTGCCTCCTGGCTCTTCACAGCCACCCGTGTACCCGAGTGCCCCTGATTCACCTTTGCCCTCTCTCTTCCCCAGTCATGTTGCAGGCCCTGGTCCCCAGCAGCTTTGCATCAGCCTGGAGCCGGCTCTCCTCCTCAAAGGCGATGTCATGGTGAGGGGGCCTTAGCGACAGGGAGAGTCCTGGGGGTGGGGTGAGGGGCGGTGGTATGAGCCGCCAGCTGCACAGTCTCTGGTGAGCCATCAATTCGAGGCCGATGGGAGGGCAAAGAGGGCATCCTCCTGATGGGGAGGTCACCCTGGGGTTCAGGCAAGGCAGAGCCGTGGCCAGATAGTCCCCAGGGTGGAAGCACTGAGGAGACGTGAGTGGACACGAGGGCCTGAACGCCGGTCTCCCTCCCCTCACCCAGGTGACGTGCTATCACAGGGGTAGCCGGGGGACTGACCGGACCCTCGTGTTCCGAGTCCAGTTCCACACGTGTACCATCCATGGACCACGGCTCACCTTCCCCAAGGACCAGCTGGACGAGGCCTGGGCCGGTGAGTTGGAGACAAGTGGCTTGGGGGCTGGAGCCCAGGTGAGGGCGGGCGGGCGGGCGCCTGGTTCCTCACTGCCCACTCCCCGCAGACGAGAGGTTCCCCTTCCAAGCCTCGGTGGAGTTCGTCTTCTCCTCCAGCCCAGAGAAGATCAAAGGTGAGAGCCAGGCCTGGCCCCGGCTGGGGGCGGAGGGGAGTCGTCCCTCCCTGCGCCTCACCCCCGGGTGCCCTTCCGTAGGCAGCACCCCACGGAACGAGTCCTCGGTCTCTGTTGACTACAACACGGCAGAGCCTGCCGTGCGCTGGGACTCCTATGAGAACTTCAACCTGCACCACGAGGACAGTGTGGATGGTGTGTGGGGCGCAGGGCGGCAGGAGGTGGAGTTTTGGGGGGCACACTCTTCCCTCCCCAGGCAGACACCCCTCCCAAGAGACACTCCCTGAGCTGGAGTCTCCTGCGCTGTCCCCTGTTAACACACTCTCTCTCTCTCTCTCTCTCTCTCTCTCTCTCTCTCTCTCTCTCTCTCTCTCCCTCGCCCCCTTTTGCCTGCTTGCCCTCCCTCCCGGACCTCTCCCCACCCAGACTCCGTCACCCATACCCGGGGGCCCCTGGATGGCAGTCCTTACGCCCAGGTGCAGCGGGCCCCCCGCCAGACCCCGCTGGCGCCCTCTCCGGAGCCGCCCCCGCCCCCGCTGCTCTCTGTCAGCAGCGATTCTGGCCATTCGTCCACGCTGACCGCCGAGCCCGCCGCCGAGTCCCCTGGCCGGCCACCCCCGACAGCTGCCGAGCGGCGGGAGCTGGAGCGCCTCCTGGGGGGCTGTGGCGTGGCCGCCGGGGGCCGGGGAGCTGGGCGTGAGACGGCCATCCTCGATGATGAAGAGCAGCCCCCGGCGGGCGGAGGCCCCCGCCTTGGAATGTATTTGGGACACAGGCCTGGCCTCAGCCGCCACTGCTCCTGCCGCCAGGGCTACCGGGAACCCTGCGGGGTCCCCAATGGGGGCTACTACCGGCCAGAGGGGACCCTGGAGAGGAGGCGGCTGGCCTACGGGGCCTACGAGGGGCCCCCACAGGGCTATGCTGAGGCCTCCGTGGAGAAGAGGCGCCTCTGCCGATCGCTGTCCGAGGGGCCGTACCCCTACCCGCCTGAGCTGGGGAAACCGGCCAACGGGGACTTTGGCTACCGCGCCCCAGGCTACCGGGAGGTGGTGATCCTGGAGGACCCTGGGCTGCCTGCCCTGTGCTCATGCCCCGCCTGTGAGGAGAAGCTAGCGCTGCCCACGGCAGCCCTCTATGGGCTGCGCCTGGAGAGGGAGGCTGGAGAGGGGTGGACGGATGAGGCTGGCAAGGCCCTCCTGCACCCGGTGCGGCCTGGGCACCCGCTGCCCCTGCTGGTGCCTTCCTGTGGGCACCACCATGCCCCAGTGCCCGGCTACAGCTGCCTGAAGCCGCCCAAGGCAGGCGAGGAAGGGCATGAGGGCTGCTCCTACGCCATGTGCCCCGAAGGCAGGTATGGGCATCCAGGGTACCCTGCCCTGGTGACATACGGCTATGGAGGAGCGGTTCCCAGTTACTGCCCAGCGTATGGCCGGGCGCCTCACAGCTGCGGGTCTCCAGGCGAGGGCAGAAGGTATCCCAGCTCTGGTGCCCACTCCCCCCGGGCTGGCTCCATTTCCCCCGGTAGCCCACCCTACCCCCAATCCAGGAACCTCAGCTACGAGATCCCTGCAGAGGAGGGAGGGGACAGGTATCCGCCGCCGGGGCACCTGGCCCCAGCAGGACCCTTGGCATCTGCAGGTGAGGGCACTGGGATGGGGAGTGCCCAGGGCAGAGGAGGGCTCTGGAAGATGGTGGGGGAAGGCACAGAGTGAGAAAGAGCTAAGCCAGACAGAAGGGGTTCTTCCTGGCTCACAGCCCCTCCTCTCACCTTCCCTGCAGAGTCGCCGGAGCCGGTGTCCTGGAGGGAGAGCCCCAGCGGGCACAGCACCCTGCCTCGGTCTCCCCGAGATGCCCAGTGCAGTGCCTCTTCTGAGCTGTCCAGTCCCTCCACGCCCCTGCACACCAGCAGCCCAGTCCAGGGCAAGGAGAGGTACCCAGAGGGGCTGGGCAGCTCAGGCGCCTCTTGGTCCGGGCAGACCCTGAAGCCTGGGGTGGGGGCAGCTCTCACGGGGTTCTGGGGCTCTACTAACCACCTGCCCTCCCACCCCGCAGCGCGCGACGGCAGGACACTAGGTCCCCCACCTTGGCGCCCACTCAGAGACTGAGTCCCGGAGAGGCCTTGCCACCTGCTTCCCAGGGAGGGGCTGAAAGAGCTCCAGAGCTGCCAGCAAGAAGTGGGCCTGAGCCTCCGGCCCCTGGTCCCTTCTCCCCAGCCTCCCCGCCCAGCTCACCCAACGACTGGCCTCAGGAGAGGAGCCCGGGGGGCCGTTCGGACAGCACCAGTCCAAGGGGCCCTGTACCCACCACCCTGCCCGGCCTCCGCCACGCCCCCTGGCAGGGCCTTCGAGACTCCCCGGACAGCCCAGACGGGTCCCCCCTCACCCCTGTGCCTACTCAGATGCCCTGGCTTGTGGCGAGCCCAGAGCTGCCACGGAGCTCACCCGTACCTGCCTTCCCTCTGGCTGCATCTTATGACATCAGTGGCCCTACCCAGCCCCCACTTCCGGAGAAGCGCCACCTGCTGGGGCCTGGGCAACAGCCTGGACCCTGGGGCCCAGAGCAGGCATCGCCACCAGCCAGAGGCACGAGTCACCATGTCACCTTTTCACCTCTGCTCCCGGATAATGCCCCCCAACCCCCAGGTATAAAGGCCTTCAGGTGGCTGGGGCCACCTCGGGAGAACCCTTTTTCCCAGGGAGGGGCATGGCATGGGGACTGGGGAGCCCTGAGGCCAAGCGCAGTCCCTCCCTGTCCTAGAGCCCCCTATGCAAGAGAGCCAGAGCAACGTCAAGTTTGTCCAGGATACGTCCAAGTTCTGGTATAAGCCACACCTGTCCCGTGACCAAGGTGAGAAGCCAGCCTGCGCCCACCCCCCGTCCAGGGCTCTGGCTCGGCTTTGGAGCCCATCCTTCCAGTCGGTGCCTCTTCCCCGTCTCAGTGGGCCTCCTCTGGGCCGAGCCTTTCTCTAGCTGGTGATTCTGGGCTTCGGGCTCAAGGAGGTCTAACACTGTCAGCGCTCTGTGCGCTGACTCCCCAGCAGCGTCCCGGGTGCTGCCGCCGCAGCTGTTAGGGCCAGAGGCCTGGGGAACTTGGGCAGCGGAGCGGAGGGGCTCCTTGGGGCTCAGTCGGCCGCTGAGAAGACTTCTCCCAACCTCCTGCAGCCATTGCCCTGCTGAAGGACAAGGACCCTGGGGCCTTCTTGATCAGGGACAGTCATTCATTCCAAGGAGCCTATGGGCTGGCTCTCAAGGTGGCTACGCCCCCACCCAGCGCCCAGCCCTGGAAAGGTACAGAATGGTCAACCGTGAGGGAAACGGGGAGTGGGGTGTGGGGAGGTACCAGAGGCCAGACAAGGCAGGGTGGGCCATGTCGCTTCTTAGTGGGGAGAGGGAGCAGGTGTCCTCTCCTGCTCGAGAAAGAATTCCAGCCGGCGAGCAGCAGAACCTGGAATCTGACGAAGCCTTCCTCTCCCCTCCCCTCCCCTCCGCTCAGGGGACCCCTTGGAACAGCTGGTCCGCCATTTTCTCATTGAGACTGGGCCCAAAGGGGTGAAGATCAAGGGGTGCCCCAGCGAGCCCTACTTTGGTGAGAAGCAGGGGCTGGGAAGGCTGCACTGGGCTGGTCCAGGGAGGCCAAGAGGCGTCAGGAGGGAGGAGGTAGACCGCGGGTATCTCCGGGTGCCTCGAGACCCCACTCGCCTCTCCCCTGCAGGCAGCCTGTCGGCCCTGGTCTCCCAGCACTCCATCTCCCCGCTGTCCCTGCCCTGCTGCCTGCGTATTCCCAGCAAAGGTGGGTGTCCGGTCATCTGTCCTCCCACCTCTCCCCACCCACTGCAGGCAAAGGCAGAATCCCTAGGCCCTGGCTTCCCGCCTGCCTGCCTGCCTTCCCTCGGGGACGGCAGAGGTTGCTCTCCATCTCCCAGCACTGCCACTCCCCACTGGCCCCCGTTTCCCGCAGATCCTCTGGAGGAGGCCCCAGAGGCCCCAGCGCCCGCCAACATGAGCACAGCGGCAGACCTCCTGCGCCAGGGCGCCGGTACGGGCCTCTCCCTCCTTTCCTCCCCCTGGGCACCAAGGGGGCCGTTGCTGATACATGGGGCACTGAAGGGCCTTGAGGTGGGTGGGTGGGCCCTGGCGGATGCGTCTAAGCCCTGAGGGCGGGGGAGCCCTGCATCTGTAGGCGCGGTGGGAGAGGGAGTCCTTGCTCTAGGCTCTGTGGGGAGGGGGCTTGTTAGGACGCAGGTTCTCAGGCCTCTTTCCAGCACCTTGACTGTGGATCTGGGGGAGGCACAGAATCGGCCTTGTTAGCAGGTTACCTGTGTGACATGCATCCCGAGCGCACTGGCTGGGGAAAGTGCGAGAGCCGGTGGGGTGGGGGGAGCGAGGGGAGATAGACCTGGGGGCAGGCAGAGCCGCTGCTCCCTCCAACCCCCCGCCCCCCCAGCCTGCAGTGTGCTCTACCTGACCTCAGTGGAGATGGAGTCGCTGACAGGCCCCCAAGCGGTGGCGCGGGCCAGCTCCGCAGCTCTGAGCTGCAGCCCCCGCCCCACGCCAGCCATTGTCCACTTCAAGGTCTCAGCCCAGGGCATCACGCTGACGGACAACCAGAGGAAGTGAGTGTGCGTGCCAAGCCCCCCCGGGGGGGGTGCAGGCCCTGGGGCCCCGATTTCCGGGTGACTTTCCCCACCCTCCTCCTCACAGGCTCTTCTTTCGCCGCCATTATCCAGTGAACAGCATCACCTTCGCCAGCACTGACCCTCAGGACCGGAGGTGACCCTCTCCCTCCCAGCCCTTTCGCCCCACAGTCCCCAGCTCAGCTCTTCCGTTGGTAGCTATTCCCCGGGTGCATCCCTTCACAGTTCTTCTCCTTCTGCAGATGGACCAACCCGGACGGGACCACCTCCAAGTAAGCCTCCCTGGGAGTGCAGTCGCCCCTCCCTGGCATGGCATGGCATGGCACTGGCGTGGCACTGGCATGGCACTGGCGTGGCATCGAGGCACCTCCTTCCCCCCCAACCCTGGCGTGGCAGTCCCTGTGGAAGGGATGCTAAGCCCTCCCCATCCTGCCTTTGTACCCCCAGGATCTTTGGTTTCGTGGCCAAGAAGCCGGGAAGCCCCTGGGAGAATGTGTGTCACCTCTTTGCAGAGCTTGACCCAGATCAGCCTGCAGGCGCCATTGTCACCTTCATCACCAAAGTTCTACTGGGCCAGAGAAAATGAAGGAAGGCCACAAGCTCCGAGCCCACATCGACACTGCGCCCCTCTCAGCACCCCACAGCCCTCACTTCCCCTGGCCTGGACCCAGGAGACCCGGGATCCAGCCCCTCCCCTAGGAACGGGGAGCGGACACCGGCCTGGGACACTGCTCTCCTTCCCCGCCCCCAGCCTGCTAAGCAAAGTGGACGGGCCCATGAGATGACCTTGCATGTGAGCAGATGGCAGAGATGGGTGTGTGAAGGGTGAGAAGGCATCAGCAGTGGAGCCTGGAGGAGATGGGGATGGCCCTGCCTGCGCGAGAACATCAGCGCTGGCGGAGACAGGCCCTGCTAGCTCCACCCAGCTGCAGGTCCCAGCATGGCAGGGAGAGGGGAGAGTGTGGGGAGCAAGGCACTCCCTCCTCTGCCTCCCCTCTGAGCAGAGAGATCAGAGTGGGATCACATGAAAAGGGGGCTAAAAAAGAGTCTATTTTTGTCTAATAATAAAGAGTTTCTATAACGTTTAGTCGGAGTTGGAGTCATGCCTTGTTTCCAGGAAGGTCAAAGCCTCAGGTCTCCCAGGGGCACAACTGTGCTTCTTGGGGCATCCCAGGCCCAAGCCAGGCCTGTGGGACACACACGATCCCCCTCCCTGGCCCCATACTGGTCCACACGTGCCTGGTGAGCAAGTGCCCTGGGCCGTCCCCTGTACTGGAAAGGATTCCCCTGTCCCGGCCGTACTGATAAATATGGAAACTCCATCTTTATTGGCTGTATAAACATCTCTGGTCTGTACATACATTTCATACATCATAGTGCAGGGCCTGAAGGGAGGGCCGAAGGGGAGGCCCCAGCAGCACAACACCTCACCCCTTTTCTCAAAGCCCTGCCCACTCTGCCCAAACCAAGGCCTCTCCCTCCCAGAAGTCACTGAGGAGGGGACAGGGGTCAAGCAGCTAGGAGACCGGAGGGCTTGGTGCGGAGGACACGTTAAGCGCTAGAATCAAACACTGAAGCGAAACAGGCAACTGGCACAGGCAGCAAGCAGGGGCGGGGGCAAGGCAGGGCAGGGGAGCGTGGGCCCCGTGCCCTCGGGCTCTCACTAGGGCTCTGGGGTCCCGCCCCCACCACGTGGGAGAGACAGGCTCTGGAGTCTCCGCCTGCCTCCCCAGGAACGAGAGACGGGTGCCAGAGGTGAGCCAAGGAGGGCAAGGGGGAGACAGGAGCAAAGGCCCCAGTCCCCCGATTTGACAGCCCCTCTCTCACCCCATCAAACACGTCATGGACACCATCTACGTGTGTACAGCTGGGGGAAGCCAGAGACTCGCATTCTCGGGGGGACTGTGGTGCCTGAGCAGGCAGTGAGGGAGGAAGCTGGCTCGCAGGGGAAAGAACGGAGACCCTCGAGTAGTCTTCTCGGGACACCCGTCAGTGGAAGGAGACAGAGGGCCCAAGAGAGCGCCCCCCCAGCCCAGCCCGGGGGGGGATGACAGCGGCAAGTGCTTCACACGACGATGACGAGGAAAGGAAACAGGAAAGGAGATGAGAAGAGGAACCCTGTGGTAAACAGAGGACGGGGTGTCCTGCTCCACCCTTGCCAAGCCTCACGCCCAACAGCAGCTGAGACAGGCGCTCACTCCTCTCCCCTCACACGGGCCAGGGTGGGAGGGGCACGCGGGAGCCCACGGCCAAAGCCAGTGGGCCCCACCCATGAAGCAACACCATCCTTTGGGCTGGTTCCTGTCCAGCCAGGAACTCTCGCCCAGGGACTAACAACAGGGGCAGCACCAGGTCAGAAACACAGGCACAGAGGAGCCTGGCAGGGGCCTGATCCGGTAGGGCAGAGGGACAACACACCCCCTGGGGCCTGCTGGGTAAGCAAATCCTCGGGGCGTCAGGAACAGGGTACCTGGCTCTGCAAAGGGCGAGGAGAGGGAGAAGGGGCAGGTCCAGGGGAGAAGGCCTAGCCACTCAAGGGGTGCAGATCCACTTTGACTTTCTCCCCACAGCTCAGCATCCCAATTGTGGGGAAGAAGCCCCCAGAAGGTACGACAGCATCCTTCTTCCCAATGATCTTGCCATTCCGAGTGAAGAAAACCTGGGGGTGGAAGAGAAAAGTGGGATAGGCAGGCTCTAGCCTCTCCTCTGAGGATGCTGGAGCTACGCAGGCCTGAGCCGCGTCACTCCCAGCTCGCACCACCGTTGGCGAGAGACAGAGGGCGATGCAGGAGGTGACCACGAGAGGGCGTCCCGAGGCCGGAAACCGGCGTCCCAGCCAGTCTCCCCACTCAGCAGCCCCACGCCCACAGCAGCCAGGGCTTCCCCTCTCCCCTCCCTGGGCTCCGCTTTTTGCACTAACACCAGACCTCACGGAGGCCCAAGACCCCTAGTCCAACCCCAGACCCACCCCACTCACCACCACCTTCTTGCCCTCGTGCTCCTGTTCTATCTCTTCCCCATCATCTTCCTCTTCCTCTTCCTCCTCTTCCTCTTCCCCTTCCTGGTGCAGGTACATGACGTTCCGGACATTCCGGACAGCTCGGGCGGTCGGGGACAAGATCACTGTGTCACAGCTGTCATCACTGTCACCTGGGGGCCAGGAAACCTGAGCTCCTGTGGTACTGCCCCCACCCTCTGCCCGACCAGCCTGGTTGGCCATGGTCACCCCACTCACCCTCACTGTCCAAGATGTAGTCCCGGGGGAACATGATTCCACAGCCCATGATGTCCCCTTTGTAACAGCGTGGCCCAAAGGGGTCCCCCACACCACTGCCATGGAAGATCTTCCCGTCATCTGTCGGAGGAGGGGAGAGGACACACACCTGAGGGAGGGGCCGACACCCTACAGCCCCTAGAGCGGCCCCTGCTTAAAGCTGAAGTGTCCCTCCCTCCCTCGCTGGCCCTGAGGAAGGGAGGAGAGAGAATGAGGGCACCAGATTAAAGAGAGACGCACAGCTGTCCCCTCAAGGGGCTAAGGGAGAAACTCCCTTGGGAGCTGGTCAGAGAGCGGGGGGCCCTCGGGAGGGGAGGGAGAGGCGGGACCAGGAACTCACAGCCCCTCCTTTCTAAAGGAAGCCCTAAAGGAAATCAAGCCGATCCAAAAAAAAAGAAAATGCAGAATCTGCAGGAAGGGTGCAGAGGGAGCCAACTCAGAGGCCTGGAATGTCCAGTTTGGGCCCAGATCCCCCACCCCTGTTCTGCTCCCCTGGCTTTTTGGGCTGGGAGGAAAAACACAGATGAAGACAAAGCGCTAGCAGCTTGGGAGGGGGAGAGCAGAGAGCGGCAGGGGAAAGTCTCTCGGGCCAGATGCTGAAGGCGAGGCCCCTAGTGTGGGGTCAGGGAAATGGATGTCCCTGTGCCCCTATACCCCACCCCACCCCCAGCTTCCCCAGGGCAGCCCCTCACGCACCTGCATGGTAAGCCACAGACCCTCTGCTCCAGCCAGGGTGCCTGTTCTTGGGATAATCCTACACCAAGACAAGAAAAGAAAGCTGTGGTACCTCGCACAGGAAAGAGGATGCGAGAGTGGCTTACGAACCACTTCTGAAACAAGCTACGACCCAGATGGCTGCTCCCACCCCGGCAACCTCACCCCTTCAGGCACTGGAGGTCGCAGGGGAAGGTGGGAAGGTGCTTGGCTTTCCCAGCCAGGGCTGCAGGCTGCCCCCCACCCCACATCCAGGCCTTGGTGCGTGTGGTGCGCTCACGACCCTCTCTCAGCTCCGAGGTGACTTGGGGTCTGTGCCCTCACACGGCAGGCACATACGGCCTGTTCTGTCTCGGGTTAGACCTCCCTCTGCAGCCCAGCCCCTTGATCTCCCCAAGAGCTCCGGGCCCCGGCCCAACAGCCCCAGAGCTGAGCAGCTCCACAGGCCAAAAGCCAGCACTGGCGCCCACCTTCCGGGCCAGCCCCAAGGCGATGTAGCATTTCTCTCCAGGGTCCACGATCTCCACTTCGAAGTAGTGGCTACGGGTGCTCAGCGGGTGCCGGGCCTGGGCCAGCCCCACGTCCACGATGCTCTTGCCCTTGCCCAAGTACTCCAGTAGCTGTGGGGGAAGAACCAGGGGTGGGGGGCAGGCTAGCACCCCACCCCTGGAAACCTGGTTCCAGGGCCATCTGGGGACCAGTTTTCCTGGGTCTCACAGAAAGCCCTGGCCGAAAGGGAAGGGATCCTGGAGGCACAAAGTGGGCCTCAGGGTTCCAGGCAGGCATGGGAGAACAGGGATGGGGGCAGGGGCGTGGAGGTGGCAGCACGAGCAAGAGGGCTGAGCCCCTGCTAAAGGCTGCGCCCACCTGCCTACCGAGCCAAAAACCCTCTCCTTGCTGTGGGGACCCGGCGAGAGCAGCACAGCGATCCAGATGGCTGAGTGCCAGGACCACACAGGGGTCTGTACACTCTGCCATCACTTCCCTCAATCACCCTTCCAGGAAAGGGCCACCCAGGGGCTCTGAACACAGAGAAGAGGAGAAGCAAAGGCTAGGCTGAGAGGAAGCCTGATGGCTTTCTCAGGGTGCCTCGGGCGGATAGGGAGGATGCAGAGGTTAGGGGCCAACTCCAGACGTCCGGGGGAGGGGAGACGAGCCCAGAAGCCAGTTCTGCCTGGGATGGGACTGATATAATTTCTCAAGGTCTTTGTTTTACTTGGCTTTGAACAGAGCTGTTTGTAGCAGGGTCGAGGGGAGCCAGGGAACCGAGGACAACCAGCTCTTCTCCTTCATTTAATGCGAGGGAGGGGAGCAGGCAGAGAGAAGCTAGAAAGGCAGGCGTTCCTGCCCCCAGCCCCTCACGGCTCTTTCAAGCTGGAGCAGGGGTGTGGAGGGGAGTTGACTGATGGGCTCTTGGGGCTCTTCGGCCCCACAGTGATCCTGCCTGGGCATGATGGGGCGGCAACCCCCGATCTGGGAGGATTTATTTATCAGTTGTCATGGTGATAGTAGGGCTGTGACTCAACCCCATCCCCTCTTTCCCCCACCCTCAGCATCACCTGGGATTCCTTAATCCCTTTTTAATTAACCAAACTGCCCCTCAAGACTTTCTTCTACCCTCCCACCCCTCCGGCCCTGAAGAAAATTCACTCCCTGAGGATCTCCTCCACTTATCCCTGGCAAGCCTCGGGACGCTGGCCTCTCACCCCACAAAGAACTCCTGCCTGAACAGGAAAGGCATCACACTCGCCTGCACCAGTGCCGAAGCCTCCATGTGTCTTCAGCAGAGGCAGGCGCTGCATCCTCAGCAACCCCTTCAGGGAGGCAAGAGAGGGACTCGGCCCCCTTCTCAGCCCTGGATCCCCGAAGCCCTGTCACCTCAAGCCCATTCTCCCCTCCTCCCCAGAGAACTGGAGGTGGGGGACAGGGGGCACCAGGAGAAAGGCCAGAGGTGTACAGGAGGCCACCTAAACTTTCTTCTCTCCTTCCTGCAGCCAGGACCATACATGTTTCGGGCTACACTGGCTCTGTGATATTCATTCTCCTAGCCCAAGTCTCCATTATCTCACACTGCTTTCTTCCATCAGAAAGGGGTCCCCTGCAGGTGGTCTTCTGATTTACTGGGTATTATGAAGGCCCACACTGTTTACATTCTATTTCTGGTCCTCTGTATGTTCTCGGCGTGGCCTGGGTTCCTCCTCTGCATCTCTCCCCACAGGGCCCGGAGGGATGTGGTATGATGCACATTAACTAACATAGACTCCACCCAATCCGAGCAGCCCCCAGCCCAACCTCTCCACCCTGCATTGCAGAACTGGGTGGGGGATCCCACAGCTGCCCTTGACCCACTCCATCCAACTGGCCTCTGCATAGGAAACACAGTGTTCTCCACTTCCAGAGCCAAGAGACAGCAGACCCAGATCCTGATCCTTGGGAAAAACCCGCCCAACCATTCCCTCTGCCTCAGCCCAGAGGAGGGCAGGCTGCCGGTTTGTCTGTGGATAGGGTGGGGATGGTTCCTTAAGCTAAAAGGCCAGGAGGATGAAACACACTAACGTGGGACTCTAAAGCCCACTCCCCAGCCCGCAGAGCAGCTCAGACAGGCTGCTGAATGCCTGGAAGACTAGGGCCATGCACAAGCCACCTCTTCAAGAGAGGAACCACCCACCCCTTAGGGTGTAAGCCCCTGGATTCATCTGTTCCTCTGCATCCACTCTCCTGCCCCTGGGCAAAGTCCTCCCAAGCCCTGGGAGCCTTCTCAGAGCACTCAGAGGAGCAGGTAGGGGAGAGTCTGGCCTCCCTGATAGATCCTTGCTTGAGTGCACTCCTCCCCTCCTTAGACTAGGGCTGGTAGAAACCTAGAGAAGATGAGAGGTTTAGCACCTAGAGTCTGAGTTGCTAGAATCTTGATGCTGGTCCCTCAATCTGTGCCTCAGGTGCCTCTTAGTTTCTACATTTTTTTGGCCATGGCACAGGGCTTGCAGGATCTGAGTTCCCAACCAGGGATCGAACCCGTGCCCCCTGCAGTGGAAGCATGGAGTCCTAACCACTGGACCACCAGGAAATTCCCAAGATACTTCTTAGTTTGAAAGAGAATCAAACAGACCTGGGTTCAAATCCTAGCTCCTATTACTTACTAGTCACTAAACTCAAGCAAGTGACTCTCACTTCTTTAAGCCTCAGATACTTCATCAGTAAAACAGGGGTGCCACTACCCGCATCTCCAAATATGGGTACGATGAAGTGAAGTGAGTGTCAAGGGCTTAGCCTGGAGCCTGACCCCCGGTAGGTGATAAATGCACACGTCAGCCTTTCCCTGACTCAGGAAATGGGGGTGATACTGGAATATCCCAAAGTTCCCATGCTCCCTAAACATTAACAGTCGCCCCCAAGCTACAACAGACTGGAACTGCCAGTCACAGAGAAGGAAAGGTTCTCTCACCTCAGCCCTTACCCCCAACTAGAATGCTCCCTTGGGCTCCCAGGACACTCCTCAGATGACTCCATCCCAAGGGGCCAACTGTCTTCCTCCCAGTATTTCTCCGCAAACAATACCCCCAATCAACAGGCATGCTCCTTTACATCTTTGGTGGGGGTGGGGAACTCTTTCCTTAAGGCTCCCAAGACCCCCTCCCCACCCCACCTCCCTCCACACACAACGGAAGCCTTGAGAGGCCAAACAGGTCAACTCCACAGAGCGGAGGCTGCAGACCAGAGTGCAGAGAGCCTCCTGCACCCCGCCCCCTCCCTCATACCAGTAGCCCTTCTCAGCCTCCTCTCCTGCTGCGACCCGCCCTCCTCCTCTTGCTAGCAGAGACCCTAATCCCTCTTGACAGCAGCAAGGGAGGACTCAGTGCCCGGAGGGCCTAGAAGCAACTGAAACACGAACCAAGAACATGCTCCCCACCGGCCAGCTCAGGCCCCAACACGGTCTCCTCCTGGGTTGGGCCCGGGGGGGACCCCTGAGAGGGTGGGGCCTCATTCACCCCACTTTGTGTACCAAGGCTGTTGCCCCGTCACTAAGGAGTTGTTAGAGGAGCTATGAACAGAAATGAGAAACAAAGACAGAACGAGTCTAATCCCCCAGCCCTACCTACTGCCCCCCCCCCCCCCGCCACATTACCTCACTGCGCAAGGCCTGGGGACAGGAATGAGGGGGAGCACCCCACGCCTGAGCAAACGCAACAGCAATTCTTCAGCATCCCGGAGCGCAGGGAAGGGGGCGCTCTTTAGGAGGGGAAAGTGAGGCCACAGGAAGCAGGGAACGACTTCCCTCTGGAAAGAGCCGGTCTGTCTATATATAGATCCTCAGATCAAACAAACACAACTAAATATTAACAACTCTCGAATCTAGATAGTGGGGATACAGTGGGTGTTCACTGTGCTATTTTTTCAACTTTCCTGTATGTTTGAAACTTTTCATAATGAATTGCTGGAGGAAAAAAAAGGGTCAGGAGTTGAATTCATTCTTCTGTATGGGAAGAACCAGTGAGAAGGGAGAAAAGAGGATAATTGAGACTACAAAACTGGGAGAAAGGGCTATAGGAGTAAAAGAATTCCAAGGTAGCCAAGTAAACTCACCTAGGAGGCCCCTGGCTAAGCCACTAGACGGGAGAAATCCCCAGGGACATGGGAATTTAAGCCCAGGAACTCTGGATTCATCTTATGAGAAGCGAGTAGGAGAGATTGGCTACAGAAGAGTGGGCCTGGGCAGAAGGCAGCAGCATATATCAGACAGTGGAAAAAGCTGGGGTAGGGGTCAAGGAATGAATATCTGGGCTTAGTTCTGCTGCTAATTCGCTGTTTGACATTTGATCAAGTCTCTTCACTTTTCTCTGGGACTGCTTTCTCAGCAGTACAAGAGGATATATGGGAATGTCGGGCAGTCACGACAACTGGGGCACAGGGGGTGGGGGTGGGGTCGGAGCTACCAGCATCCTGGGTCTGGGAACCAGGGATGCTAAATGGCTTGCACATCAAGGAACTGTCTCACCTAAGATGCCCACAGTCTCTGCACTGAGAAACCTGGACAGGATGGCATCAAAGCCTCCTCCAGACCTTTATGGTTCTATGGCGTGTCCTCCTGGGAACATCACCTGGGGCAGGAGAAACAGGCTGCAACAACAGCAGAGGTCTGAGGTCTCAGGGAAGGGCTCCCCACAGAGGGGGACGTAAAAACAGGAAGGGCAGAGAGGAGAAGCAGCTGTGCTGGACATCTTTAGAAATAGGAGGCACAGGCACAGCCTAATGACCTCTCCCAGGCTCCTCCAGGCTGACACCACTCTGACTGCTGGATCGGAAATACAGTGGATGGTCAGAGGGACAAAAAGGATGAGGCAAGAAGTTCAGGAGGCAAGAGTGGATGGGGGGCCGAGGGGCTGGCAGAAACTGGTTAAGTCACCCTCATTTGAAAGATGAGGTAGTTGGCAAGACTAGAAGAGAAGCCTGCGTCCCTCAGGAGGCTCATGCCCACGGCTGCCCCAGAGAAGCAAGTGCGCAGGGAGCAGTGTGCCTACCCTGGCAGCTGTCCCCAGCTGGGGTGCGGGTTTGACAGAAGAGCTACACTGAACAGCTTAAGTCAAGAAAGAAAAAAATCCTTAAATGTGTGGCCTGAGGGCACTGGGGGAAGGGCAGGGAGGAAGGAAGGCTATTTATAAATGTCTACAGGATTCCGCATCAATTAGAAAAGACTGCCTGGGAGGAGCAGGGAGCAGAGTCAGGACAAGTCCAGGCAGGGAAAGGGTGCCAGGAAAAAACTCTTGAGGAGAGGTCAAGGATGAGAGCTGGAACATCGCCCTGGCTCAGTCCCAAGCTCAACTCTGCAGATGTTGTCAAAATGATGGTGGAAGGGGAAAAGAAAGGAGGGATGAAGGTCAGGGAGTGGGCATCTGAGGCCTCCTGGACCCTAGTGCCAGAAGGGGGTGCAGAGTGCCCGAAGCTGCAGGAGGCCACACTTTCTGCCATTTTCCTTGTGTTTGACTCACCTTGAACTCCAGAGTGGAGAGCCTTACTCATAATCCACCCACTCCACCCCACCCCCCCCCACCGCCCCGGCTGCTTCTGTTTTGCTATCAAAGGCTGAGTTGAAAACAGCCTGGGTTGGGGTGAGAATGCCAGAGGGTGGAGGAAAAAGTTGAGCCGGGAAGGAGGGAAGGAGCGGGAGGGCCGCAGAGGGACAATTGGAAGTGGAAGGCCCGAGCAGCCCACTAGAGGTCAGGGCCAGACCCCTAAGTCAGCATCCATTCACTCCCAAACCAGCAAGAGGCACAGAGGGTAGATATGAAGAATTTCCCTCTCTCAAGGTCCATACACTTCCCAAGAAAGTTTAAAATCTAGGCAGGAGACTAAAGCAGGTATGGTGAGATGTACAAAAACGCCAGCTTTGGAGGATCAAGGACTCTCACTGAATCATTATCTGCCTCTATTCTCATCCTCTATAAAATGTAGGAAGGCAGAAGAGACTGTCATTGATGCTTACTCGAAAAAGAACTCAAAGAACCTTCCCCAGCATGAGTGGGATTTGTGACCACACCTGCTCCACAATGCAGAGAATGGAAAACTGTGCTAGCTGGGCTGGGATCAAGCCAAAAGGGTGTTCCAGGCATCCGGCCTCCAAGTCAGCCCAGCCTCTCAAAGGCAGGCGTGCAGGGCAGCAGCGTGCATGGGGTGAGGGGTGGGGGGCCTGAAGGAACCAAAGAAGGCAAAGGAGAGCTACTGGCTACTGCTCGTTCCTAGGGTTAAGCAACTAGGCTGAGCTCTCAAACAAAGGGAAGGCAGGAAAGAGGACCACCACTAAGGAGAACACAGATCTGGACTCAAGAATCATGTCAGGACGCCAGGCTCTCCTGACAAAATTCCCACTTTCCAAAATGCTACAAAAGACCCTGTCTTGGGACTTCCCTGGTGGCGCAGTGGTTGAGAATCCGCCTGCCAATGCAGGGGACATGGGTTCGAGCCCTGGCCCGGGAAGATACCACATGCCACGGAGCAACTAAGCCCGTGCGCTGCAACTACTGAGCCTACACTCTAGAGCTCACGAGCCACAACTACTGAGCCCGTGTGCCGCAACTACTGAAGCCCTCGCACCTAGAGCCCGTGCTCCGCAACAAGAGAGGCCACCGCAATAAGAAGCCTGTGCACCGCAATGAAGAGTAGCCCCTGCTCGCCGCAACTAGAGAAAGCCCGCACGCCACAACGAAGACCCAATACAGGCAAAAATAAATAAATAAATAAAGTAATTTTTAAAAAGACCATGTCTTCACTCCCTATTCTAAGCAATCCTGACATGCTTCTGTGGAGACCCCGGGATTCTGCCCAGCCCTACCCTTCCCCTTACTTACAGTTCCGCAGACTCTGACGTCGTGCAGCCGGCCCCACTCGTCCTCATAACTGTCCACCATCATGACACTGTCGTCCTCGCGGCCCAGCTCAGCATTCAGGTGCAACCGCACCTCCTCACCCAGGGAGTGCATGCCCACTGCTGGGAACAGCCCATCGGGGGACATGGGCATGATGGTGGAGCCCACCTGCAGCGGAGGGAGGGGGAGGAAGGGAGGGAGCTGCCGCCTGGCTCACCTTTCTACAGCTCATCTAATTCTCACAAGGGGACTTCTGAGATGATGCAACCAGTCATCATCACACACGCTGACAGGTAGCAAAACAGAGGTACAGAGAAGCATAAAAAGCTGCTGAGTACTCCTAGCTGAGCAAGGTACCCACGGAGCTAAAAGGCAAACACAAGTCTCTTGTCAACCCCCCCCCGCCCCCCGCAAACACTTTAGGTACGCGTGAGTGTGGACTGGAGCAGGAAAGTGCTGAGCGTAGGTGCTTAAGGAAGGAAGACCACTAGGCTGGCCGGCGGAGGCCTGAGAAGGCAATTTCTCCCACCCTGAGAAGGGTGGGAGACGGGGCTGGGGAGAAGAAGAAAGAGAGCTGGGGTCTCTCCTATTTGCTCTTATCCCATCCCTTCACCATCACTAGTCTCTCTCTGAAGAGGGAGGAAAGGAGAAGTGAAATAAGGAACACGAAACACAGAAAGGACATATCCCCAAAAGCATTCAAGTCAAAATCCCAAGAGGACCTCCAGCTTATGCAGCCAGGTCATAATCTCCCCATCTTTTTTTCTGCTCAAAACCTTCCCCCATATCACCAGTTCTGTCCCCCACAGTTTCTGCCCCTCCTCCGCTGCACAAACCTGCCCCTCTGCGTCCATCACCTGGGGAATGTCCCAGCTTCCCCTAGGTGTGGGGAGCATCTTCTCCTACATGCAGGAGACCCCAGGAGAATCTGAGGCTGAACTGAAGAAGATGGGAAATAAGCCCGTGGGGCCCTGAGCAAGCCCCAACTAGCAGACTCTTTCTTTTACTCACACAAATCCCTGGACAGCTTCAAGCCGTTTAAATCCCACTCAGGATGTCCCACTTACCCGCTTCCCATTTTTGGTGAAGAAGATCTGGGCAGTCTGCACATCAAAGGACACTGGCTCAATGCCACAGCCAATCCGGTCCCCGGAGTTGCACTTTGACCCAAACTGGCGGCCCTTGGCCCGGCCATTGTACAGCCTGTGGACAGAGCAGCACAGACACAGGACCCGAACCCGGCTTCCCAACCTCTCCCCAGTGCTCCTGCTTCCATCACTCCGCAACGGCATCGACCTATGTTCTCGGGGGAGCTCCACCTTCCCCTTTAAGTCTGCAAACCTCCAAGGGTAGCCAACAGGCCACCTTCCTGTCCCTATCAGAAAGGTCTATGAAAATACCCCAAGACCAGTGAAGGAATAGCCAAAGCCACCCTGAGGTAGTCCATTATATCCAAGATTCCCAAATCCGTAGGAAAGGGGTCGGGTTCCACAAAAGGCAACTCACTTGCCATCATCAGCATGGTAGGCTACAGAGTCAGGCAACCAGCCAGGCTGGTGATCCAAGCTGTAGTACTGAGGGACCAGTCCCACAGCAATGGTACCCCGGACCCCGCTGTCCACAATAGACACCTGGAGGGAGGAGAGCAGGGCACAGTTAGCAGGGAGGGGAGTTAGACATCAAAGGGGGCTGAGGCTCAAAGAGCAAAAGACAGGGGAATCAGAGAAAAAGTCAGGGCACTCAGAGGGAGAACTGGGGAAAGTGGGCGCCCACTTTACCACAATTACTTAGAAAACAATTTCCAAGCTATGGAAAAAGATGGGAGATGGAGTAGATGCTGGGCCTGGGTTAGGGGGTGGGAAAGGACATGGGTCAAAGTCTACCTAGGTGAAGTGCAGGAGAGCAGAAGGGACAGGGTGAAAGGACTTTAGGGTGTCTCTCAGATTAGGCACCATGCTATCCTGGGCCCTTTTCCCAGCCAACAGGATAATCCTGATGGAAAATGTAAAGGACCAGTCAAGAACCCAGTAAAAGAGCGCCTTGGAGCTTAACCATCTCACCCCCTGCTCTGCCCAACCCCTGCCTTGATCACCTCAAAATAATTGCTGTCCTTTGTCAGGGGTCGAGAAGCCACGTAGCAGCCAACTTCACCAGAGTTTCCATGGTAACTGAAGGAGGAATGAAGGGGAAGTTCCATTAGCAGCCTAGTCCAGGGGTTGGGGGGAGGGCCTCAGCATCCCCAACCCCCACCCTGTGAGGGCCAGCACAGAAGAGAATCCATCAGGCCATACTTCAGGACATCTGCACAAACACCATAACAAGATACTTGAGGTCACCCACCCCACCCGCCACCTCCAGCCAGGGCCCAGCCCACACCAGTCCAATGCAAGCCTGGCTTCTTCACTGCCGGTGGGGAAGAGAAGGCGGAGCCTCCCTCAGTTGCCTATTAGGGGTCTCACAACCCTGTCTAACCTCAGTCCCTCATGCTGCAGCTTCGGCCCTTTTCCTCTGGCTCTGTCCTCGGTGGAGCTGGAGAACGGCTGGTCTCTATCCTCGGGACCAAAGCCCTTTGCAGATTGGAAGACAGTTACTCAGTCCCCACTCCTCAGCTTTCTTGTCTCCAGGCTAGATAGCACTACTTCCTCCCCCGCTTCCAGTGACAACTTTGTGAGAGAATTAGACTCGGATGGAGTCAAGGGAAGGGTTCAAGGCAGAAAATAGAGCGAAAACAAACACAAACACACAAACCAAAGGGTTGGAAGGCAGTAAGCAGGATGCACTACAGGACTGTCCTTCACAAAACAGGAAATCCACTGCCTTTGAAATGGCCATTCTTCACCGATCCCAACTACAGAGATGCAGGCAGGAGAGCCCGGCATCGCACAGGCTCACTGGAGTCCTTTCAACAAGGCAGCTGGGCAATTCCTGAGACCCCAGCAGCCTCCATCTCTGACATGACTGCTTCCAATGCAGACCAGGACAGAGGGACCCACAGACACAGGCAGAGGGGGGTGCGGGGTGAAGAAGCATATACTGCTCCATTCGGAAAGGCCTCCAGGGTTTACAGCATACCCCTCGCTGTGCAATGCAGACAGTCCTCTGCCTTTGCAAAAGCCCCTTTTCGTCTCTAAGATCTGGCACAGAAAGGAAAATGTGGAAGCACTCCCCGAAACTCACCTCAAAGTGTCTCCATCTACAAGAATGTGCTTGAACCTCTCCTGATATCGGAAAGCCCGGACCTCTCGAATCTCCCGGATCCGCCGGCGCCAATTCAGAAACCGGTAGTGCAGGTTGAGGTCATCCATCTTGTTCATGAGAACAAACCTGCCAGGGGGAGAAGGAGATTGAGGAGGAAGAAGCAAGGCGCTGAGCAAAGTATCTCAGCCTGTTCCACCCAGAATGCGGAGAGGACACTGGACTTGAAGCCAGTTGCCCAGATTGACCTCAACAGTCCCCACCCTCATCCTTTCATTCAGCAAACATTTAGTGGGCTCCCACTATGTGCTCCTACTGTCCTAGGTGCTAGGGATACAGCTGTGAACAAGATGGATGGGATGTCTGTTCTCATAGCACTTCCGTTCTATTGGGGGAGGCATGACAGGCAATAAACAGACACGACAACGTTAGACAGTGGAGGAAAAAGCAGAGTGCTCTGATAAAGAATAATGGGGTGAACTCTATGAGATGAAAAGGTGACAGGCACGTAACAAGCCCAAGAAAGAGCATCCCAGGCAGAAGGGACAGCCAGGACACAGGTCCCGAGGGGCAAGGCAGCTGGCATGGTAGGAAAATAGAAAGGCCAGGTGGCTAGTGTGTAGGGAATGGGAGGGAGGGAGAATGTACCAGAAGAGGATGGAAGGAAGGTAGGGGCCAGATCAACGCCCTACAGACCATGTTAAGGAGTGTGAATTTTATTTCAAGTGTGATGGGAAAGCTCTGGAGGGTTTTATGCAAGAAAATTATATGATTTTAAGGTTTATCAGATCGTAAAGCTCATTCAGGCGGCTGGTTGGAGACTAAACTGATCCCATAAGAGGCAAGAACAGAAGTGGCAAACAATTAATTAGGAGGCTGCTGCAGCTGTTCCAATGAGAGATGGCATCCCCAAAGATGGTAGCAGTGAAGATGGAGTGGAGTAGGATGACCCAGGTATTTAAACCACTAACAGTGCTAACATATGAATGAATGAATGAATGGACGAATTTTTCCCAAAGCGACAAAAAGGGGAGGTACTTTCTCTTCCAATCCCCCAAACCCTTGGACAAGGGTTCCATCCAGGCCTGACTGTGCCTTGCACACAGCAGGGGCTTAGGAAGCCTCGGCTAGGCTGAATTCAATCCCAATGCGCATATTACACGCTTCTGCAGTAGCTACAAGCCACCGCGTGACCAAAAGGGTAGGCAGCTGTGGGGCAGCCCTAGAATTGGCCTCCTTGGCACTCGGCCAGGGGGCTCGACCCCAGGTCGATGTTGGCGCCCAACCTAGGGGCATCTGCTTGCCTAGAACCCCACAGCCTTGGCGCCGCCGACGCGCGGCCGCACCGGGCCCCGCCTCCACCCCGGGCACAGCCCGATCACTCAGATGAGACCCGGGGGAAAGGGGCCCTGGCCCGTCAGTGTGACTACGCCCAGCCTCCCCAGGCCCTGCACTGGGCCAAGGAGGGTCCCCAGGGAGGAAGACCAGTGACCAGAGCGCAAGACCCCGCCCCTGACTCCGAAGCCTCCTCCCAGGACCCCAGCCTCCCGCCTCAGGCTCCGTGGAGACCGACCCGAGGCCTCGGGGACCCCGCCCCCGATCCCCGCCTACCGGGGCCGCCGCGTCCTCCTCATCCATAGGCCTCTGAGCTCCGCTCACTAGCTCTTCGGCCGCCGCCACCACACACATCCGGGTCCCCGCCCTTCCAACGGTCCCCGAGACCCGCCCCTTTCCACCCACCCCGGCCAATCTGCAGCGGCTGAGGACAACAGGCACCTGCAGAAGCCAATCGAAGGACGCAGGCCGGGTCGGGCGCGGCCCGGTGAACCCGGTACCTAGTGCCGGGTAAGGGGCTACTAAATACGGGTGTCGAGAGGGTGGGGGGTGGCGACGTGGCAGCGCGGACGCCACACTGGGCGCCCTGGGCGCTGACTGGCCGGTCAAGGGGCGGCTCCCTCCGGGCGGGGTGGGCGGGGAAGGTCGCTGCGCACCCACAAATACTGCGACTGTTGCCTCAGCGCTCGTTCAGTGTTAGTTGTGAGGCTAAGAGCTTTGAAGGAATGTCCTTTTAATCCGTTCAACAACCTTATGAAATGAGTCTTATTAAATCCTTTTTGTAGATGCAGAGCCTGAGGCTGGCCTCCACAGTTCGTGCGCCTGTTAACATATACTTTGTATTCTCCCGAGCTCCATTTCATGTTACCTTTCCTTCATTCTAGGCAGGGCATTCCCTTCCTGGAGGAGAGAACTTCGGATGCAAAAAGCAGTGGCATGAAACGGCACGCTGTTCAGGAACAGAGGGGTTGGTGTAACTTAAGGAAAGTTAGGCTGGGGCCATAATGTGAAGGGAAGAAAGATACTGACATTTATTGAGCACCTACTAAAGGGTGATTATTGCCGTTCTGGGGAGGACTTCCCCGGTTCCTCCCATCACCGAATTTCTCTATTCCAGATAGGAAGGTTTTCCCTCCTCTGTATTCTTTTTTTTATATATATAAATTTATTTATTTAGTTTTGGCCGCATTGGGTCTTTGTTGCTGTGCGTGGGCTTTCTCTAGTTGTGGCGAGCGGGGGCTACTCTTTTGTTGCGGTGCGCTGGCTTCTCACTGCGGTGGCTTTTCTTTGTTGCGGAGCACGGGCTCTAGGCATGCAGGCTTCGGTAGTTGTGGCACGTGGGCTCAGTAGTTGTGGCTTGCAGGCTCTAGAGCGCAGGCTCAGTAGTTGTGGCTCACGGGCTTAGTTGCTCCGCGGCATGTGGGATCTTCCTGGACCAGGGCTCGAACCCGTGTCCCCTAGCATTGACAGGCGGATTCTTAACCACTGCGCCACCAGGGAAGTCCTCCTCTGTATTCTTATACCATGTCGTTTGCACCTCATTTGTAGCACTTATTACAGTCTTACTTTTATTATTAAAGTAACTTCTGTTTGTAGATCTGTCTCTGCTGGACTGTGAGCTCCTTCAGACCCCTGAGAGCTATCCTATTCTTATCATAAATAGGTGCTGTACAAATGTTGAATGAAATGGAAGCCATCCTCTCCTATACTATAAACAGTGACCACTTGGCATAATGGAGATAAGGTGTCAGAAATAGGTGTAGACCAGACATTAGGAAATCTGGATTAGAACCCCAGATCTGTGACTGACATTTACTTGTCATGTTTCCTTAGGCTCCTTAATCTGGGACAGTTATTCAGTCTTTCCTGAAGAGTAGATGCCAATTATCTTGTTTAATATCCCTCAGTTTCATTTTAGCTGATATTTACTCATTATTAGATTGAGGTTATGCATTACCAGCTTTATCCAGATCTGTGATTAATTTTGAGTTAATTTTTTTCTTTTTTTTTTTGCATATGGACGTCCAGTTGTTCCAGCAGCATTTGTTAAAAAGACTATCCTTTCTCTACTGAATTCCTTTGCACCTTTGTCAAACATCTATTGAACAAGTAAAAAAGAAAAAAAAAAGTGTTTAAAGAAAAGGAAAAAAATTAATTTACTGTATTTTTGTGGGTCTATTTCTAGGCTCTCTACTCTGTTCCACTGATCTGTTTTTCTATCTTTATGTTTTGATTACTATAGCTTTATAATGAGCCTTGAAATCAGGTAGTATAAGTCCTTCAATTTTGTACTTTTTAAAAGTTGGTTTGAGTTATTCCAGATCCTTTGCTTTTCTATATGAGACAATCAGCTTGCCAATTTCTACAAAAAAAGCCTTCTGGGATTTTAATTGGGATTACGTTGAATCTGTTGATCAATTTTGGGAGAACTGATGTTTTAACAATATGGAGTCTTCCAATCCATGAGGATTGCACTGAAGTCTCTTACTCTAATCCAGTACCACAGGGTTCATTCTAGCCTTCCTCCCTACTTCTCTCTGACAGTGAGAAACCCAATATCCATTACTTATTTGCTCAACCCCAGTACATATTAAGCAGTTGCAAAAATTTTAACCCATGAGAAACAAATTTATCAACTAGAGTACAGTGTTTATGTAGAGTGTAGAGTATGCCATTACATTTATCTTTAGCCTTACAGTTTCCAGTCATAACACTGTTTTCCAAATTACTTAAGTCAGCACCTTTTTTTTTTCTCACCCCCTCAGTGTGTTTTTGTCATACATATATAATACATTTAGATTAACCTGTTACAGTCTGCATTCTATCCTGGAATACCCTCCCATCCCGATTGGTTTTTTAGGTGTTTATTAAGTGTGTGTTGGATGGACAGATATTAATTCTAAGCTCCTTGGGAGCACAATTCCTCCCTATTTATGTCCATATAATGTAGTTACATCCACATAAATAAATGCTCTATCAATCTACTGAATATATTTTTATTCATGTAATTACCAAAAAAAGCAAAACTCAGACTCCCAGTTATTATTTCTTCTCCACTAATGATTCCCAACTCCCAACCATCTGGCTGACTCCAGCCCAGTCTAGAAAACTGCTCTGCTCCCTTCCCAGTTCTCCTTTCTCTGATATCATTGGGACACTGGGAATCTAGACAGAACAAATCATGCACACACATTCACACGCATGTCTCTTTCCCCTCATCTCTGTTACACAAAGATGTGCTTTCCTATCTGAGATGCCCTCCTCCCTCTTCTCCTAAACTCTTTTTTTTTTTTTGGCCTTGCCATGAGGCATGTGGGATCCTAGTTCCCCGACCAGGGATTGAACCCGGGGCCCTCAGCGACGATAGCACCAGGTCCTAACCACAGGACTGCCAGGGAAGTCCCCTAAACTCTACTTTAAAGCCCTATTCTCGGGACTTCCCTGGTGGCCCAGTGGTTAAGAATCTACCTGCCAATGCGGGGACACGGGTTCCATCCCTGGTCTGGGAAGATCCCACGTGCCCTGGTCCTGGAAGGTCCCACATGCTGCAGAGCAACTAAGCCCGTGTGCCACAACTACTGAGCCCATGCGCCACAACTAGTGAAGCCCGCATGCCTAGAGCCCATGCTCCGCAACAAGAGAAGCCACCACAGTGAGAAGCCCTTGCACCACAACGAAGAGTAGCCCCCGCGTGCCGCAACTAGAGAAAGCCCGCACTAAGCAACAAAGACCCAACGCAGCCAAAAATATAAATAAATAAATAAAAATAAATTAAAAAAAATAAAGCCCTATTCTCCGGGAAACCCTCTTTGGTTTATCCTGGGGCCAGGTTTCCCTTTTTTATTGAACTCTGACCACACTCCGGCCTCTCAGTCTCTTTGGCCTTTACTTGGAGAACAAGGGGGAGAAATAGGAAAAGAGAGAGGAGGGGTTAAAGGAGTTGGAGAGCCACAAGACCCCCTGGGGTGGGTGGCCTGGGCTAGCTCAGAAGTAGAGGAGCCTCCAGAAGAGTTACAGTGCGCCCGCTTCACCTCTCAAGGCCCTCCCCCAGGACTGCCTTTGCTCCCACCCAAAACAACAACTTTTACCTCTATCAATTCCGAACTCCTTATATGAACTGAGAGCTGGGGGGTCCAGAGGTGAAGAAGATGTGGGGCTCCTGTTCTCAAAACACTCAGAATCTGAGACTTCCCTGGTGGCGCAGTGGTTAAGAATCCGCCTGCCAGTGCAAGGGACATGGGTTCGATCCCTGGTCTGGGAAGATTCCACATGCCGTGGAACAGCTAAGCCCATGCGTCACAACTACTGAGCCTGAGCTCTAGAGCCCATGCGCCTAGGGCCGGTGCTCCGCAACAAGAGAAGCCACCACAATGAGAAGCCCTTACATCGCAACAAAGAGTAGCCCCCGCTCGCCGCAACTAGAGAGAAAGCCCGTGCACAGCAACGAAGACCCAACGCAGCCATAAATAAATTAATTAATTAATTTAAAAAAACCCAACACTCATAATCTAACTGGAAAAATAAGACACAAGAAAAGATAAGCAAAAATTTAAGATAGCAACACAACTATGTGGATGAATTAAAAGAAAGGCAGACAGCTGGCTGAGCAGGTGGGGATGAGGTGGCAGAATTTGGTTTGTGGTGAGAGGAATGGTGGGGAGAATTTCATCCTTATGAGCTAAAAATTTGGAGTTCAGGGGAAGAAATTACCTCTGGGCACCACACCTTCCCTTCCCCTAATCTCAGTTCAGACTCAGAGATGAGAAACTGACAAGAGGTTTTGGGGAAGGTCATCCCACCAGATGGCTGAACCAGTGTGCTTCCCGGGCCAACCGTCCACAGGGTCATGATTGGCATATGAAAGCATGGGTCCTTGCGGGGAGGGGGGCATGGAGTACCGCCAAAGGTCTTTGAGGAGGAGAGAGTCACAGGAGCAAGACCAACTGGGAGGCTGTGTGTGGGACAGATGGCAGAAACCAGAGGCTGGAGACCAGCGGAGGTTATCGCAACAGTTCCCATGAGACCCACACCAGACTTAGGCCATGTCATGATGTGGTCATTAAGCCTCCTCTCTGGTGCTTTCTGTCTGTGGACTGTGCCACTACTTGTCTTTCCTCAGACTCAAAGCTCAAAAGGATCCAGGCAGGCCCCCTCCTTTACCCCTGGTTCTCAAAAGGAAGTCAGCACCTGGGGTTGCCGTGGATTTGGAGGGATGGGCTGGGTGTGAGAGATGACGAGCATAAGGGAGCAGCACGACAGAGTGTAACCTGCAAGAGGAGAAGGAAGTCCTGTCAAAGTTTGTTTATAAAAAGCCTAAAGGGCTTCCCTGGTGGCACAGTGGTTGAGAGTCCGTCTGCTGATGCAGGGGACGCGGGTTCGTGAAGATCTGAACCGGGAAGATCCCACATGCCGCGGAGCGGCTGGGCCCATGAGCCATGGCCGCTGAGCCTGCGCTCCGCAGCGGGAGAGACCACAGCAGTGAGAGGCCCGCGTACTGCAAAAAAACAACAACAAAAATAAATAAATAAAAAATAAATAAAAATAAAAAGCCTAAGTAACAGCCCCAGCTGTTTAGTCTTTTCACAGCCCTGACAGAAGCTTTCCTCAAACTCTTCTCTCCACAGAGGCCAGACAGTCCCAGAGTGTGTGCACCTTGGCCCACACTCCATCCTGAGCACGCACCATGCGCTTCCTACCTCTGCTCTGAGTGCTGAGGTGAAGGGCATCCCAAAGGGAGGAAAAGCAGAGTTCGAGAGTCTCAGTCTGCGAGAAAGAGCCTGGTTAGACCCCAGCACTGACAGCACAGCTCGCCGCTCTGGACATCCATACTGGAGGCATGGGGTCGAGGCAAGAGCAGTGCTGGGGTGGCGGGTGGGACTGGGCTGTGCCGTGGCTGTACTTAGACTGCATGGAGGGACCAAGCTGGGCAGGGGGTAGCAGTAAACAGGGGAAATCTGTAAGGGTGGCGGTGGTGATGTGGGAGGGGGAAGGGGGAATTCGGGAAGGCAGCAGTAGATGTGAGAGACTAGCAGAGTATTGGGCTTCTCTGCAATATAACCTACCAAAGAATACAAACTTCTTTAAAAAGCCACACTGGGATCCTGCAGGGAGTATGGCCATCTCTTCCCCATCTCAACTTTCCACAGACCTTTCCATCTTATTCAGAAGCAGCAAGATGGAGCTGAGGAGAAAAGCCCTAGCTAGAACCATGTGCAGGGCAAAATAAATCGTGATAAGGACGGAGGGACAGGATGGAGCTCGCTACCCTGGGATCAGAGCTTGGAGGAGGAGGTCCCAGAGCCTCCAGAGAGAGGAGAGTTGCTCCTCCCACTGCCCCAGCAGCCACCCCCCCACCCCCCCACCCCCGCCTGCCCAATCTGCGTCACAGTCTCAGGGCTACTGGAAGACGCTGCTCCCCAAATGCTGGTTCTAGGGTCCCAGGGTAGCCCTAGGGGGTGGGCTGGGAGTAAAGTTCTTTTTATTTTGTATTTACCTAAAAGTTCAGGAAGGCCTTGCTTATATTCTTGCTTGGAGGACCAGAATTTAAACTTAGTCACTGCCCAGAGCCGTTGTTTTAGGAAAGAATGAGATGGCCGGTGTTGCGTAACCCAGAGCTGGGTGGGTGTGGGTTGCAGAAGGAAACGGTCCTTCTTCCTCCCTCTAGGAAGGAAGGCTCAGCTAGGAGTCTCAGATGGGCGGGGCACTGCCTGGAGAAGGGCGGCCAGGGGTGGGGAGGTGGGGTAGACAGACCAGCGTGTGAAAGCTCGGGGAGCAGGCAGACTGAAACACTCAGACCAGTCACCATTCAATCCCCCTGGGTAGAGCACAGCCTGAATAATCCAGAAAACCCAAAGGGTGGTACTGGGTGGGTGTGGAGTGGAGGACAGATTCTGGGAAAGGAGAGGAATGGAGGGGTGGGCTGACCTGGATGAAGGACAGCGTGGGTTGGGGATCTGCTCTCTGGCCACTGTCCCTAAGAGCACCCAGAGTATGGGTTCCTCTAATCCTCCCCCCCGCCTCGCCCCCCCCCGCCCCCGCCCCGCCACTATAATTTCAGCTGGCCAGTCCCCCGTCCCTACCTCCCAGGTGTTCAGCTAGTTCTGCGGGCACGCTCCGCCCCCTGCAATCCCTCCAGACTCCCATGGCCCCAACACAATGCTAGGATTTCTGACAGTTCATTCAAGGTGTGCTTCCGCCTCCCCCCACCTCACCCCTTGCTTCCCCCAACCCCTTCTATCATCTTACCCAAGTCTGGCCCCCACTACCCGCCTTCCCCTGTCATATCTCGGGGAGACCTTCTCTTGCTCCTGCCTCAGCTTTGCTCTTCCTCTCCTCGCCCCTGGTTTACTCTCTTCCATCAGCGGTCAGTTCTCCCAAGACCCCACTCCCCGTCGTCTCCGCCTTTTCTCTCTTTTCGCCCGCATTCCTCTCATGACCCCCACACCATCCCTTCTGCGTCCACTTAAGTCCGCCATCTTCTCACTCCCCATCGGAGTCCCTCCGTCTCCTTCATCCGCCACACATGTACCCGAACTGGATTTCAGGTTTCCCCTTCACCCCTACTGCCGCTTCTATCCCTCCTGCTTCCACCCCTTCCCACCCTCCAGGGCCTCCAGCCAGCTGTCCAGCTCCCAAAATCCGGGCGAGATTCCCGGGAACAAAGCAAGAAAAATCAGAGTAATTTGGGAAGTAAACAGAAACCGGGAAGGGAGGAGGTAGAGAAGAGTGGGGAGGACCCAGGTGGAGGGGGGGGGGCCTCTCCAGTCCCACCCAGTTTAGGGAATGCCCCTGCCTTCTCCACCGCACCCCCCCCTTCACCTGGCTCTTAAAGGGCCCGGCCCCTGCCGGCGGCTACTTAAGGCAGAGGGGCGGCGACGGGCAGCAGCTGCGCTACGACTGCTCTGGGAGGAGTGGACGGGGCAAAAATCTTGACCATGACCCCCCACAGGCTGTTGCCGCCACTGCTGCTAACTCTGCTGCTCGCTGCCCGCCCAGGAGGCGCCTTGGCAAGGTGCCCAGGCTGCGGGCAGGGGGTGCAGGCGGGTTGTCCAGGGGGCTGCGTGGAGGAGGAGGATGGGGGGCCGCCGGCGGAGGGCTGTGCGGAAGCTGGGGGCTGTCTCAGGAGGGAGGGGCAGCAGTGCGGGGTCTACACTCCAAACTGCGCCCCAGGACTGCAGTGCCAGCCGCCGGAGAAAGACGAGGCGCCTTTGCGGGCGCTGCTGCTGGGCCGGGGCCGCTGCGGCCGGGCGCGCGCGCCCTCGGGTGAGTCCGCGCCCCGCCCCTGCCCCGCCCACGTGAGGCCCGCAACTCTGCCGGCAGGGTCCGGGAGGGATGCGCACGGGCAGCCCTGCTATGAGGGTCCTGAGATTGACGCTTCCTCCTCCCCAACCCTGGTGGGGGGTACATTTTAGGGGCTGAAGGGGCCAGTGCGGGGAGCTCCTAGGAGTCTGGGGTACGGCTGGGGGCCCTAGGGATGAAGCAGGGAGATGTCTGAGCCCGCAACCCTTTTTTGCCCCGTCAAAAAAAGGGTTTCCCTTGAGGGGAAAGGGAGGAATGGAAGGGTTTAGGGACGTGCTGTATGCCACAGAGGCCCAGCTCCTTCAGCCCTAGACCCCCAAGCTGGAGAAAGGATCCAGGCATTGTTACCAGCTTCCACTTGGAGAAAGAGGGAAGAGAACTCCAGACTCCCAAATCCTGCACACACTGAGAAATATCTCCTCTTAATATCAGGGTGTCCAAAGCACCCGAACATGGGGCGGAGAATAGAAGATGGCTCAAATCCAGAGCAGTTTCACACTAGACTAGGGTCCGATGGTTGGCGCTGGCCCTCCCCACTCCCCACCCGGAGCGGGGGGATAGAGGTGGGAAAAGAAGGAGTCTGCCAAATCAGGGTTATGATTTAAAGCTTCTCAGAACCCTCCAGCCACCCCACCCCACCCCACCCTAATCCAGAGAGGAGAATAGAAGGCTGAGTCATTGGGTGGGTGGGACAGAAGTGAGTCAGAACCTGAAAGATGGGGGGCAGCAGGGAGATGGGAAGAGGAGGAAATACAAACGGCCCCCACCCCAGGGGCATCTGAGCTCCCAGTTTTTTCCACAGGGAAGGATGGGAAATCAACTTGGAGTTTCTTTCAGTCCTAAATGCCTGAGTCCAGGCTGCTAGGGGTCTTCCTGGAAAGAGGTGGTCTGGTTGGGTCAGAGGAGGCGGCTGGCAGCATGGTCGCGGTAGGATGCTGAATAGGGGGAATGAGGGGCAAGGTCTGAGGAGTGTGGAGGAAGAGGGATCAGCCTCAGGATTGCAGAGGACATGGTTCTTGGCTTTTGAGTAGCAGGCAGATGGGAGCAACTTCAGGGCTCATAATGTCTCATTTTACAGCTGGGGCAAATTCCAAACAGTGCCCGCTCCCCTCCCTGTCTTTTCTTTGCCCTGACACCCTGACTTTCCCTTCCCATCCTGAGCCTTCCCCAAACCCCCCAGTACAACGTGTGAAACTTTCTCCAGAGCCAGGAGCTGCCTGCAGGTTGGAAGCCGCTCATTCCTGCACCTTTGCAGCCTGCCCGCCTTCCACCTCCTGGTTAAGGGCTGAATCACACATGCTCCTGGGACCACTGGGGTTGAGCTGGGCTGAGTCTCAGGGGACCAGAAGGGAGAGGCCCCCACTGCAGTGCCCCCGAAGTAACCATGTCTCAGCCCTGGGAGGGGTGGGCTGAGTCACAGCAGGGTCACAGCGGGGACACACATTCCACTTGGGTCCCTGCTGACCCCCTCTCACCGCCATTGCTCTTCTGCCCCATCTCCCTGGCTTGGTGCACCCCCTGCTGGCCTCTGGTGGAACAGCCCGGTCTTTTCACCCAAAGCCCCAGGCTCCTCGATCAATGAATGTATTGATTTTTGCTTTCCAAAGTGCTTCTCCTTTATAAGCCTTAAAGCCTTAGTCTGCAGGGGACTTCCCTGGTGGTCCAGTGGGTAAGACTCCATGCTCCCAACGCGGGGGGCCTGGCTTCGATCCCTGGTCTGGGAACTAGATCCCGCATTCATGCCACAACTGAGAGTTCGCACGCTGCAACTGAGAGTCCGCATGCCACAACTAAGAAGCCCACATGATGCAACTAAAGATCCCGCATGAAGAAACTAAGACCTGGTGCAGCCAAAATAAATAAATAAATAAATTTAAAAAATACTAGTCTGGGGATATTATCATGAAAGGTAATATAACCATCTGTCAGAGAAAGAAACTGAGGCCAGGAGAAGGTAACAGTGGAGCCAAACTGTAAACCCCCTCACTACTCTGAAAGCCCCGCTCGTTTCCGCTCGGCTCTGGCCTTTGACATCTGGTTGATTTCCGGCCTCTTCTTCCCCATTCCCCATTGTGGCTGTAGGGGAGAATCCTAAGGAGAGTAAGCCCCAAGGAGGGACAACTCGCCAGCAGGACATGAACCGCAGAGACCAACAGAGGAATCCGGGGACCTCTACCACTCCCGCCCGGCCCAATCCTGGGGGCGTCCAAGACACTGAGATGGTGCGTTTGGGGCTGCAGGGAACGGGAGGGGTGGAGAGTCCTGGAGATTCCCATCTGAGACTGCTCCCTTGGGCTTGGCCGAGTCTTCCATCCCAATCCTGGGAGCCTGGCTGGTGGGGCCAGCAGGCTCTGCAGCAGAGCTATCCCTTCCTCCAGGGCCCCTGCCGCAGACATCTGGACTCAGTGCTGCAGCAACTCCAGACGGAGATCTACCGCGGGGCTCACACCCTCTACGTGCCTAATTGTGACCATCGGGGCTTCTACCGGAAGCGGCAGGTGAGGCCATTCCTCTCCTCCCTTCATCTATCAGTACAAGCAATAGGTCCTACTAGCAATTGGGTAGGGGGGCTTACAAAATTGCATAAATAAGACACTTGCCCTGCCCTTAGGGCTCTCCCAACTTTAGGGCCCACACAAACATAGAGAATAACCAACCACAGCTATGGGAGAGGAGTTAGACTATCTAAACAATGCCTAACTCAGAGGTTAGACTATCTAAGCAATGCCTAACTCAGAGGTTCACAAGCGTGAGGAGCAATCAGAATCACCCAGGTGTGAACACAGGTGGCTGAGCCCCGCCCACAGAGCCTGAAAATTTGCATTTCCAATGCGACCTCTAGTGATGCTGATGCTGTTGGTTTGGAAACCACACTTTGAGAACCACTGTTCTGGCCTAGAAGAACAGGCACAGTTTGGTGGGTGGAGAAGAGAAGCCATGCAAGGGAACCCAGCGGGCTTCGCTGTCCCGAGAACACTCAGATGTTTCCACAGACTCAGACTCAGGAGTTGACAGCCTGTCCCCCAACCCACGGGGCCCCTCCCATCTCTCCTGGGCCACACCTCTGACTCTTGTGCCTCTCTCCCCAGTGCCGCTCCTCCCAGGGGCAGCGCCGAGGTCCCTGCTGGTGTGTGGATCGCATGGGCCAGCCCCTGCCCGGGTCCCCAGACGGCGATGGAAGCTCCCCATGCCCCACCGGGAGCAGTGGCTAAGGCTGGGTGGGAGGCTGCATGGCCACTGGCAGGAGTGTGGGGCTATCATCTTGGGTTATTTGTTGAGTGCTGAGTAACTCAGGGGCCCAGAGCCCCACACTCCACCTGCAGGCCCTGCCCCATTGTCAACCTCACACATGGAAAGATTGTTGGTGTTGGCTGGGGGTGTTAATAAAGCTGTGTTGGGGGTCTCTGGCCTACGTCTCTGTGTTCACCTCTCACATTGTGGAGTCCCTGGCCCTTCTCTCTACCCCTGTCCAGCCTCTTAGAGCAGCTCTCTTCTCCTGTGGACTACCATCTGTCCTTCCTGCCACACTGGGAATGACAGAGACAGCCACTGGTAGACGTTTCATGGCCTCAAACCTCACCCAACTGCCCACCAGGGAGTGGAAGGCAGCAGGTGGGGGCAGGGAGACACTGAGGCCGTGGCCTTGGTCTGAGGTTGTGACCTTGTTTCTAACACTGATCTTTGGACACAAAGGGAGAGGAAAGATTAATAGTTAATCCCCACCAGGAACCCAACAAAGAGGAACTCTCAAGGCACTTACCCTTCTGTTACTTCTTCAGGAAATTATTATTTATTGCACTCTTGCCATGGGCTACGCCCTGGGCCATTTTATGGACTGCCTCGTTTTATGCTTACCTCATTTTATGCTTACGATAACCTTATGAGGTAGGGACTTTTACCCCTGTTTTTCAGAGGAGGAAACTGTAGCTTAAACTATTAGGGTCATCTGCCTGAAATTCCACAGCCAGTAAATGACTGAGGGAGGATTTAAATCTGGTTCTTCCATATGGGACAATGCCTGGCATTCCTCAGGTGCTGATTAAGTGATTGTTTTGTCTCCTTTCTGCCTACCTGCTAACCCAAGCAGGTGTAGGGAAGAGGTGGTGTTCAGGGCCCCCAGCCCCTAGCCTTCCCTGGAGGGGCCACGGTACCGCAGTCATCACAGGTACCAACCTCACAGAATACTAATCACATGCACAGAAATCTTTGTTGACAAGGTTCTTTCACGTACCTTATCGTGGTCTATGGGAGCTGAGTGCCTCATACCTGAAGATGTTTCTGACCCCTTCCCAACCTTCAGCCTACTGAGAAAGAGATTGGGAAGCAGCCATACCAGGTGATAAGCCTCAGAGGGGCAAAGTCCCCCTCCCCATGACATGTATGGGTGCAGAGCTCCCATTCCTGTGGGAGGGAGCTGGGCATCTGGGTGGTGGTTGGGCTATTTGTTCAGGGGTTTTGTCCATCCCTGTGACAGCCGGTAGAGCAGAGCCTCTAGCTGAGATGGTACTGCCTTCCGGAAGGGGATCATGGATCGGATAACCTATAACCCCTCCTCCTGAAAGGACTTTAGTCTTTGGAGCTGTCAGAGGAGCTGAGTGAGATAAGAGCTCTGCCAGGCAAGCCTGAAGGAAGGAAGGGAACACTTACCAGCTGCCGCTGCCCAGTCAAGACACACATCATGGAGCCAAGGGCGGCCCAACTGCGGAGGAGAGAAGGGCTAGGAGGAGAGAAGGAAGACCGGCCCTCCAGAGAAGGGGAGCCCCACTTTGGGAATGCAGAATGCCCAGGTGGGGTTGCAGGTGGGGTGCACTGTCGAGAGGGGGTTCCTGCTGTCTACCTTCAATCCTTCCTGCTGTCCAGGGAGGCCAGTGAAGGCAGATCCCAGCCTCTGCTCCCTAACTAGACAGCTGGGGAAGGGAGGAGAAAAGAGCTATTCAGTACCTTGCCTTATCTTTCTGACTCTTTTACCCCCGATGGTGATTAGAGTAGCTTCCCGTTCCCTGGGTACCCTGTTTCCAGGAATGTCGTCAGGCTCCCCGCTTGCCAGTGACCTCCTCACCCCCTGCAAAAATAACTTCCCCTTCTGATTGCTCCCCCCGCCACCATGATACTAGATATTGACTAGTTGGGGGTGGGGAGGCTGCTGAGCACACAGAAAGCACTTCCTGGTCAGAGGATGCCTCTGGGTCTGCACCAGGCAGCAGAACCCTCACTCCTCCCCTTTGACCCCTTATCCTAGGAAACAATGAGACACATAGCGGCCCAGATTTGCTACAATGGACCCGACATATGCAGGTGAGGGAGGTCAGAGGTCAAAACGGACAGGTCCTGGAGTAGAGGGAGGGAGGGGGGAGGACTGGCTTAATGATAAAGACAGTTTGTTCTCGGGTTCAAACCCCTCAGGTCAGAGCTACGAGTTAAGATGGAGGGGTTTGAAACACAGGTCATCGGGACAGGTGCCAAAGGTCAGCCAGTGAACAGTCTTCTGTTAGTGGGGCTAGAGGTCAGGAGAGGGAAGGCTGGGGTCAGGAAGAAGAGAGTAGGATCAGAGATGACAAGGTGGTTGAGGTTCAGACCCAGAGTCTGAAAGTATCTTTCCTGGATCCTCACTGCTGCCCTGGGAAACCAGAAGGAGTTAAACTGGGGGTGGAGACGTCTGGGCAGGAGCCATGCTTGTTCATCTTTCCATCCCTAGCACTTAGCAATGTGCCTGGCATGGAGGGAGGCTCAGTCAATGCTTGGTGAGTGGGAGGATGGCTGACTGGATGGAGGGACCGCGGGCCCTGCCCTGCTTTGTCCTGTAGGCTGTGAAGACGCAGTTGCTGGAGCAAGCACAAGGTCAGCTGACAGAGCTGCTGGATCAGGCCATGTGCGAGGCTATTCAAACCTACCCGCCACAAGACAGACCAGTGCCCTCCATCCCTCCAGGTTCCTTGTGCAAGTAAGAGTCTGAGCAGCCAGGGGGCTGGGGAGGGGCTGCACAGCCCCCTCCATCGTAAGGATTATGAGCCACAGATGCTATCCCATGTGCCCTTTGCCAGCACTGATGTAACTCCAACTTCAGTCTTCCCTCTTCTCCCCTTATCGCCTCTGCCTTCCTGACCTCCACTGCTGGGCTTTGGTCTGCCCTGGCCCTCCCTGACCTTCCACCCGGTCCTGCCCGCTGGCCCTAACCCTGACCTTCCCCTACTACTGCCCTCGGCTCCCAAATATTGACGTCCCGCAAGGCCCTACCCTCTGCCTACTGCCTTCTTCCTTTGGGTCCTGGCCCAGAACAACTGTCTCAATTCAGGACCCGGGAGCCATCCCTGGGGAAACGGAAAGTTTTCATCAACCGCAAGTCCCTGCTTGAGTAAGTCGGGGGTGAGGACGGGATGAGAAGAAAAGAAAGAGCTTTGTCTGGGGAACCAGGGCGCCTCATTTGTCATCCTCAGGCTCTAGGTGGTTTGGGGGAGGACTTGGAGATGTTTTCTAAGGTTCTGTTTCTCTATTTGCCTTGGGTGTGATTGTGGAAGAAAGGCCACCAGGATGAGAATTGTCTGGGCTGGAAAGAGCTTTGGACAGAAGTCCTAGCCATATGGCAGCCCATAGCTGCAAGTTCCCAATCGCTAGGTCCCATCCCCACTTGTGTACAGTGCCTGAGCTAGTCTGCATGACCTTGAGGACTCTCCCACTGACATTCGGGCCCCTGTCCTTCCAGCGAGCTGATGGAGGTGAAGCATTTCCGCACCATCTACCACATGTTTGTCGCCGGCCTGTGTGTCTTCATCATCAGCACCCTGGCCATCGACTTCATTGATGAGGGCAGGTAGGCACCCCTCCCACTCGGGATAGGCCCACAGATAAGATCAGACCAGCTGGGTTCCCAGTGTTCCACTTGCCACCGGCCTGAGAGAGCACAGGCCCGTTGGATTATTAGACACACATCAGCATTGCTTTCCAACCACCTTCCCACCCAAAAAGTCCTCTTAGCACAGCCTTGGATAGCCTTTGGTCTGTTTTTCCAGAGCTAGCCCTCTGGGAACACTACTCCC
The DNA here is from genome assembly GCF_964270905.1 of Leucopleurus acutus. Classification (NCBI taxonomy): domain Eukaryota; kingdom Metazoa; phylum Chordata; class Mammalia; order Artiodactyla; family Delphinidae; genus Leucopleurus; species Leucopleurus acutus. The sequence goes on from NC_139152.1 coordinate 43,395,299, forward strand.
CCACTCAAATTCTTCTCAATTGGACCCTTGTCCTGAGGCAGACATGCACGTATGTGCACACACAAGCATGGTTCCCACCCCACCGCTCTCACACAGTCCTTTCCAAGGAAGTGGTGTTCGGCTCAAGTAACCTCCAGTGAGCCCCTCCTAAGCCCCCCCTGGGGGGCAGAGAGATGAGGGGCCGACCCCAGCCCTCTCTGTGAGGCATTCCCAATCTTGTGGGGAAGACAAGATCTTGTGCACACAAGTGCCTTGGTGGGTTGCTTCCCCCAAAAAGCACCTCCCCACTCTGGGGATGAGCCTCAGGGAGCTGTAGACCCCTGGGGGTCTGGACTTGCATGACCCCACCTCACCCTACATATGGCTTAGGAAGCAGTAAAGGGAAGAGGACCAAGCATCTGCAGGTTCAGCAAAAGCACTTCCTTTTGGCAAACTTGTTGTTCATCCTTATAATTAAGGATCAAATCTCAGGAAAGGTTTCAAATATATGTAAGATGGCTCCTTCTCCATCACCCCCCTCCATCCCAGACCGCTCCCCAGGGGTAACATTTTTAATGGTTTTGAGAGCTTCCCTCCAGAGCATTTCGATGCATCCACTTCCAGATGTATATAAGAACCAAGGGAATGTATTTTATGGAGGTTTACATTAATAAGATACTTACTGTACCTATTGTTTCCTTTTCACTCCCTAATGACCCATATTAGCGATCTTTCCATGTTGGTCCATTGATTTTAATGACTGCAGAGTCTGGAAGTGCCAGCTTTTGTTCATTTAGTTCTTTACTAATGTACGTTTGGGTTGCTTCTAATTTTCTAATTTTTCACCATTACAAACCATACACTCTTTTTTGGCTGCACAGCGAGGCTTGCAGATCTTAGTTCCCCGACCCTAGGGATTGAACCCGGGCCACGGCAGTGAAAGCACCGAGTCCTAACCAATGGACCACCAGGGAATTCCCCAAACAGTATACTCTTTTTTTTAATTAATTAATTTATTTAGCTAATAATAAATTAGCTAAATTTATTTAGCTAATAATAAAATATTAATAAATTTATAATAAATTATAATAATTATTATAATTAATTAATTTAAAAAATTTTAATTAATTAGGCTGCATTTGATCTTAGTTGTGGCACACGGGCTCTCTAGTTGCCCTGCAGCACGTGGGATCTTAGTTCCCTGACCAGGGATCAAACCCACATCCCCTGCATTGGTAGGTGGATTCGTAACCACTGGACCACCAGGGAAGTCCCAAACCGTATATTCTTTTTTTTTTTTTTTTTTTTTTTTTTGCGGTACGCGGGCCTCTCACTGTTGTGGCCTCTCCCGTTGCGGAGCACAGGCTCCGGACGCGCAGGCTCGGCGGCCATGGCTCACGGGCCCAGCCGCTCCGCGGCATGTGGGATCTTCCTAGACTGGGGCACGAACCCGTGTCCCCTGCATCGGCAGGTGGACTCTCAACCACTGCGCCACAAGGGAAGCCCCTTTTTTTTAACAAAAAATAAATTTATTTATTTTATTTACTTATTTTTGGCTGCATTGGGTCTTCGTTGCTGTGCACGGGCTTTCTCTCGTTGAGGCAAGGGGAGACTACTCTTTGTTGCGATACGTGTGCTTCTCATTGCGGTGGCTTCTCTTGTTGTGGCTTGCAGGCTCTAGAGCGCAGGCTCAGTCGTTGTGGCGCACGGGCGCACGCGGCATGTGGGATCCTCCCAGACCAGGGATCGAACCCATGTCCTCTGCACTAGCAGGCAGATTCTTAAGCACTGTGCCACCAGGGAAGTCCCCAAGCCGTATACTCTTAACCTAAGCAAACAAAACACTCAACAACCTGCTTTCCATTAATTCAAGTCTACAGCTCCAGACACTCCAAAAGTACAAAACTAACAAAAATCAAAGTTAAACTCTAGGCACCTCATACCCTAACACCGGTGGCATGGGATGTACTGAATCCTTCTGCAATGCCACAGAGGGCTCTATAGGTTATTTGGAAGCAAAGCCATCCCATGATTGAGTCTCCTCGGGCAATGCCCTGTTGCTAGAAGTCCTGGGCGACAGAGGTGCCATCTTGAACAATTTCAGAGATGGGGAGCTCACAACCTTGGCAAGATGCCTCAGTTTATCTTCCAAGAGCTCTGACTGCAGAGGAAGCGGACAGGATGGGCCTCACACCTGTCTACTTTGTCACTCCCAGGCTGATGCTGGAGTTTGACCTACTGATCTTCAGCTTCGGACAGCTGCCCTTGGCGCTGGTAACGTGGGTCCCCATGTTCCTGTCCACTCTGCTGCTGCCCTACCAGGCTCTGCGGCTGTGGGCGAGGCCCCAGTCCAGAGCGGCCTGGACGCTGGGGTTGGGCCTGGGCTGCATGCTGCTGGCCGGCCACACAGCAGTGCTCAGCATCCTTCCAATCCATGTAGCAGTGGAGTATCAGCTCCCGCCAGCCTCCAGCTGTGTCCTAGTCTTTGAGCAGGTAGGTGATGGGCGGGACCAGTGGTGGGCGGGGCCCCTGGGAAGGAGGGCATTGGATACTGTATTGGTGGGGGTGGAGCTAGTTACCAGGGGCGGAGTCCTTTGCGAGGGATCTGAGCCAACCAGGAAATGTAAACGAACGAACGGACACTGCTATGCAAATATAATCGATTGGGTTGGCCAGCTGGAGTCTCTGCCCTTTCCGGTACCCCTTTACCCTCGATTCATCCCAGCAGCCGTCTGTGTTAGGCTATAAGACAGTCCAACAAAAAGATAAAGTATGGGCTTTGACCGTACAAAGTTTACAATCTGCCTGCCCCTCTCCCGTAAAAGAGACACAGAGAGGTTAAGTGATCTGCTCAAAGTCCCACAGCACCTTAACCTCTTTCCCATTCCATCTCAGGTCAGGCTCCTGATGAAAAGCTACTCCTTCCTGAGAGAGACTGTGCCTGGGACACTTCGGGCCAGAGGAGGTGAGGCCTTCAGCAGGCGCTGCTGTGAACTCAGTCCTCTTGGCTGGTTGCATGAAGCCAGCAGTTGCAGGATCCTCATAAAAGCTCCAACCTCCTAAGGCCGTCTGGCCCGCGGTTCACAGCTCCGGCCCCCAGGTGGGCTCTGTGGGCCTTAGTCATTCTCTTAGGTCCCACCTCTGATACCCCTCCCCTGCTGCCCACGACTCCCGGCTCATTCTTATTAAGACCCAGGGTGTGAGCGCCTTCCATTAGGTAGTCAGAACAGAAGGAGAGAGAAGTGGGTGGTGCAACTTGTGGGTGCCACATGAAGCTCTGGCCACAGCAGGTCCTGTGCCAGAAAATGGGGGTGCCTGGAATGGAAGCAAAAGGAGGGCGTTAAAGAGCAGGTTCAGCTCCTGCCCAGTTTCACCTCCCCCACTCCACCTCCAGATCCAATATCCAGCTCCTCACCCCCCCCACCTCTGTCCCATCCAGCTCTGTTCACCAGTCCCACTGCCCTTCCCCAGCATCCCACCCAGCTGTGTCTTCTCTCCCTTCCCTCTTCACTGACGGACCCCTCTTACTCCTCCCCAGGTGAGGGGATCCGGGCCCCCAGTTTCTCCAGCTACCTCTATTTCCTCTTCTGCCCCACACTCATCTACAGGGAGACTTACCCCAGGTAAGACCCTGCACCCCTTCCCCCAAATGCCCAGGCCCGTCAGGGATCTAGCCCGTCTACTCTCCTCTCCCTGAGGTCTTTCGCCTCATCCCAGACACTGGCCACTTTCTCAGGCAGCACCCCATAATAAAAATGGGAAGCAAGGAGCAGGTCTTTCACTCCTTCTCCATGCCCCAGCTCATGGTGACACAAGGGTGACTAACTGTCCTGGTTCGCCCAGGACTGCCCCAGTTTTAGCACTGAAATTCTTACATCCTGGGAAACCTCTCAGTCTGGGGCAAACTCCAGATGGTTGGTCACCTTAGTAGACACTCAAGCTAAAAATGCACTTGTCGTCTCTGTTATAGAAGGTCCAAAGTGTTCTAGACCCCCACCTCTCCAGGTAATCCTCCCAGGCCTGAGCAATTGAGGGGGCTGCGGAGAGAGGGCCCCAGGTGCTGGGCCCCGGCCCAGGCAGGAACAAGATAAAAGGATGAGAAACATATTATCCCCATTGCTGCTGCAGGACACCCAACGTCAGGTGGAATTATGTGGCCAAGAACTTTGCCCAGGTCAGAAGACGGGGTCAAAGGGTGGACTACCTATGACTCATGGTGGCTGAGGGGACATTTCTGGGAGTGAAGTAAGGGAGGCCTGGGGAAGAGGTCAGAGGGTGGCGCTAAGGAAAGAGGATGCAGTTGCTGGGCCACAGTCTGATTTCAGAAGGAGGGGCAGCGACCAGTGATTCCTTTCAAAGTTATGCGTCCTCCACCCCCTCCCCAGGCCCTGGGCTGCGTGCTCTATGCCTGTTTCATCCTGGGCCGCCTCTGTGTTCCTGTCTTTGCCAACATGAGCAGGGAGCCCTTCAGCACCCGTGCCCTGGTGCTCTCCATCATGCACGCCACCTTGCCAGGTATGCCCACCAGAGGCAGGGCTGCAGAAGGCTGCACCCTGGGGAAGACTTAGCAGGGAGCCCCTCCCTCCGCTCGCTCACTCTTAGTTTCAACACCTCTTCCCTCTGACTCTCCCTTATCTGCCCCCTCCTGTGGTTGCTCATCGTCAGGGTCTCACTTCAGATTGCCACCTACTCCCTACCTTTCAACCACTCTATGAACTCCCAACTGGCAGAGGTTTGGACATTCATCTCTGTATCCCCAACATCTGGCATGGGCTTCATGAGCAAATGGAATGAATGAATGAGTGCATGAATTAGTGAATGATTAACAAATGATTGGTGGGAGTTGGGGCCCTGGTTGCTGGGCGAGGGCTTCCTGGGGGAACCCCTGGAGCTTCGTGGGGGATCGGGGGTCCAGGCTGACTTGCAGCCCCTTGTCTCTACTTACCAGGCATTTTCATGCTGCTGCTCATCTTCTTTGCATTCCTTCACTGCTGGCTCAACGCCTTCGCAGAGATGCTACGATTTGGAGACAGAATGTTCTATCGGGTGGGGCCTGGACCTGGGCTACTTGGGAGCTGGATGCAGGGAGGGCTAGGGAAGGATGTGGGGAGGATGGTGGCTATGTTGGCTGTCACCTAGTTACCGAACCAGGTTCATTTGACCAATTCGCAGTAAGCCAAACACTGAGACGCCAAGATTTACAGCGGACAGAGGGTTTATTCACAAGGCAGACAAGTGAGGAGAAGGGAGAACAACCTCAGATTCGCCTCCCCAAAGGCCAGGGGCTTGAGATATTTATGGGATAAAGAAGCAAGATGATCTTAGGTGTGGGGAAAAGTGATTGGAGGTAGGGAAAAGGTGAGGTAATCGGTGTTCTGCACAGGTGTATCTGAGTTACACGCTTCTTCATGGGATGCATGTTAAAAAATGGAGGCAGGGCTTCCCTGGTGGCGCAGTGGTTGGGGGTCCGCCTGCCGATGTAGGGGACACGGGTTCGTGCCCCGGTCCGGGAAGATCTCACATGCCGTGGAGCGGCTGGGTCTGTGAGCCATGGCCGCTGAGCCTGCGCGTCCGGAGCCTGTGCTCTGCAACGGGAGAGGCCACAACAGTGAGAGGCCCATGTACCGCAAAAAAAAAAAAAAAAAAGAGAAGAAAAAAAAATGGAGGCAATTAGCATGATCTGAGGGTGGAGTTTTTGGCCCTCTGATGTCAAAAGGTCTTTCATCCGACACCTGTGCAAGCCCAGTTTTAGGGTCAGTGGTCCCAACCAGTCTTAGCCCGCTTGAACTAGACAAGAGCTAACTCCAAGTTTCTGGAAAACTTATGCCCCCTGTTACTATAGTGACCCATACATCAGAGGTGTTATCTATACGGGGCAGTTAAGGAGTCAAAAAAAAAAAAAAATTTAAGGCTTAGTCAGTGAAGGCAGGTTACAAGCAGAAGGGTTTTTTAACAAGCTGTTCCCTTACCTGCTGTTCTGTAAGACGAGCTCAAGAATTTCCATTAGTCACCAGTTTCTCTTAACCCTGTGGGGCACAATTTCAACATCAGCTGTGCTGCCAATCTTCCACAGTGAGAAATGTGCTCCTCTGGGTACGGTTGTATTGTCACCCCTCTACCCCCTGACCAGCCAGGGCTAACTGCTCTTATGGGGATGCTAATTTGGAATCTTCTTCTCCTGAAAGGGAGAGTAGGAGGGAGGGCAAGGACCCCAGGTGCTGAAGAGGGAGTTGAGAGGTTGCTTGCTGTCTCTGTCCTGCTGGGAGCCAGCCCTTGTGGAGAACACTGGGACAGGGGGCAGGAAGCAGGGGAGAGAAGCTGGGGCCTGGGCAGAGACAGGGCCCTGAAGCTCACCTCCTCTCCCCCCCTGAACACCCCCCAGGACTGGTGGAACTCGACGTCCTTCTCCAACTACTACCGCACTTGGAACGTGGTGGTCCATGACTGGCTGTACAGCTATGTATATCAGGATGGGCTGTGGGTATGGGCTCTGCACACCCCGTCAGCTCCCAAAGTTAATGGAACCTCTCTGGGATATCCTCTCCTTCCCTTTCGCTGCACCATTCATCTTTTCCAGACCTAAGGGCCCCTTTGACTTTCACCTGCCCCCATTCTACCCAACCCAATGGGCAGAAATTCCTTCTTATGATCTAACTTCCTTCCTTCCTTGTCCTCAACTACACCTCCTCCACAGGGCATTTCTCCCCTCCTTAGCCTTCTAAGGAACATGCATATAGCAATTTTCAGTTACCAAGAATTTTCACATACTACATAATCTGCCCTGTAACCCTGAGAAGTGTTATTATATCCCCTTTTGAAAGTTGCATCTAAGGCCCGATGGACTAATAAAATGCTCTTAAATAGGACATGTCAGCCCTTCTGATCGCAAATCCCATATTCTTTCCACTGTACTACACAACCTCTGGCTTCCTTAAGGAGGGGGCTCTTTGTGGAGGGGGCTTAGGGAGACTCACTCCACCCTCCTACCCCCGGCTCCTGCCAGCTCCTTGGTGGCCGGGCCCGAGGGGCAGCCATGCTGGGCGTGTTCCTGGTCTCTGCGGTGGTCCACGAGTACATCTTCTGCTTCGTCCTGGGATTCTTCTACCCTGTCATGCTGTTGCTCTTCCTTTTCATTGGAGGTGAGCTTGGCCTCTTTATGCCCCTGGAGAGGGAGACAGCCAGAGGGAAGGGACCTGGAGTCCCACTCCTGGAGATTCCAGACTGATGGGAGAGGCCACGTACCCAAGACAGAAGGGGGAAATGTGTGTGCCTTCTGGGGGAAGGCATCAGAGTTGTGTGTGAGAGTTGGTGGAGGGGGGGCAGGACGGACGGACTTGGGAGCAGGGAGGGAGGCAGCAAAGGGATATCCTGGGGGATGTGGGAAAAGACCTCTGGCTGGAGAGGAGCATCTGAGCAGGGCACACATACAGGGAGAAAACTGGTGGGAGGTTGGGAGGTTTAGTAAGAGATCCAGGATACTGAAGTGTAGACTGAGGAATCCTCGTTTTACATGAGCCACTTGAGACCTCCGTGAGCTTTTGGAGCTGGGTTCAAGATCTTCCTCAATGGTGCCTTCCTGTTCCAACTCTTCCCCGTGCCCTGAGATAGGAAGGCAGCCAGGAAGATTAGATACAGGTATCTGGAGCTGAGGTGACAACATTTCCTCCTGCATCAGGGCCACTGAACTTCATGATGCATGACCGGCACACGGGCCCAGCGTGGAACGTGCTCATGTGGACCATGCTGTTTCTGGGCCAGGGCATCCAGGTCAGCCTGTACTGCCAGGAGTGGTATGCACGGCGCCACTGCCCCCTGCCCCAGGTAAGGGACCATGACCCTCGCTCAGCTCCCCACCCAGGAGGACCTGCCTCCACTTCCCAAGAGCCAGCCCCCTCTTGTTGCCCAGTTCCACAGCCACGGTCAGGGGCCAGGGCCCGGTTTGGGGGTGAAGGACGGGCTCCCATGTTTTAGATGCACAGGGTGGGCACTGGGAGGGACCTTATTCACAACTCACCTTTCTCTGGCACAGACAACCTTCTGGGGGCTGCTGACACCTCGATCTTGGTCCTGCCATACATAGAAGTCAGGGCACACTCACTGCCCAGATGACACCGCCAAGTTCTCTGCCTGCAAAGCCTGGGACCCGGGCTCCTCTCTGAATTCCCAGACCTAGCTCTGAGTCAAGGGGGCCTGCCATGCCTGACCCCACCAGAGAACTCCAAGGACTGAGATCTGTGGACCTGTGGACAGGTGAGCACAGACTCAGAATGGTGGTAGCTCTTGAGCCCCCAGCCCCGTGGGTTGGGCAAAAGGCCCCCTCTCACTCCATGGCTGTTCAGACTGGGGGAGACACGAAGGGCCTTACAGATTTGGTGAAGGTGGGGTGACTTAAAGCAACTCGGGCCGTCAAGGTCTGAGAGGTGTTTGTTTCTTTCTTTGTGCTCTTTACAATACAATAATAAACTCTTTGTATCGCTTTTTATTCATTCGTTTATTCATTCATTCATCATTTGTTGAAGACCCACTTAAAAAAACCTCTTAATTGAAGTATTGTTGATTTACAGTGTTGTGTTAATTTCTGCTGTACAGCAAAGTGATTTCATTATACATATATATGCATTCTTATTTATATTCTTTTCCATTATGGTTTATCCCAGGACAGTGAATATAGTTCCCTGTGCTATACAGTAGCACCTTGTTGTTTATCCATTCTATATGTAATAGTTTGCATCTACTAACCCCAAACTCCCAGTCCATCCCTCCCCCACCCCCACTCCCCCTTGGCAACCACAAGTCTCTTCTCTATGTGAAGACCCACTTTTGACAGGCAAGACTGAAGACAGGCCAAGTCTGCAGAGGCAAGACTTTGTGATGGGAGGGGCTGAGGCTCTTAGGTGACATTCTCCCTTACCTATTCTATGCCACCCCATCTCCCCAAAACTCAGCCTCATCCCCTCTTCCACCTCTACTCCTTCAGATCACATTTCCCCAACCCTTGAATCCTCTGCTCCTGGCGACCTCCAGCACATCCTGAAAGGGCACATGGCTGGGCCTCCTTTCCTTCAGAGGACCCAGGAGAGGAACCTCCTGTACAGACCTTAGCCAAATCTTTTAACTTCGTGAGCCTCAGCTTCCACAGCTATAAAATGGACATTTAGGCAGTTCCCTGGTGGTCTAGCCGTTAGGGTTCAGCGCTTTCACTGCTGTGCTCCAGGTTCAGTCCCTAGTAGGGGAACTGAGATGCCGCAAGCCACGCGCGTTGCGGCCAAAAACAAAAAAAGGACACTTAGGTGCTTTGTGACCACCTAGAGGGGTGGGATAGGGAGGGTGGGAGGGAGACGCAAGAGGGAGGAGATATGGGAACATATGTATATGTATAACTGATTCACTTTGTTATACAGCAGAAACTAACACACCATTGTAAAGCAATTATACTCCAATAAAGATGTTAAAAAAAAAAAAAGGACATTTAAGTTAGAAGTGTCTTGACTATATGGGGACATAGTGTTCCCTCATGCCCCTTTCCAGTCTACTCCTCAGCCAAAGGCAGCTACTTTCTGATTTCTACCCTCACATATTAGTTCTGCTTCTTTTACAACTTCACATGAATAGAGCTCTACAGTAGGTACTCCTGTAGGGAGGTAGTCTTGCTTTGCTGAATATAGTCCTTAAGATTATTCCATGTTCTGAATGTATCAATTGTTTGTACTTTCTTCCTGCTCAGCAGTATTCTATTTATGAATATATCACAATTGGTTTATCCATTTACCTCTTGATGGACATTTGAATTGGGGTTGCTATGAATAAGGCTGCTCTGAAGATTCATATAGAAATCATTTTGTGGGTAAATTTTTTCATTTCTTTTGGGTAAATGCCAAGAAGCAGAATAGCTGGATCATAGAGGTGATACACGCTTGACTTTATAAAAAGGTGCAAAACTTTTTCCCAATGTGGTTATAGCGTTTTACATTGCCACCAGCAGTGTATGAGAACTCTAGCTGGGCACCGGACTACTCACCAATGTTTGATTTTGCTAGTCCATTTTTATTTTGGCCATCCTAGTGGAGTGTAATTATATAATTTACATTTCTTTGATAATCAATGGCATTGAACATTCTTCCATGTGTTTATTGACCGCTCGTGTATCTTCCTTTATGAACAATCTATTTAAGTCTTTTGCCCATTTAATTCTTTAATTTTTAAAATCTTATTTGATTTATTTATTTTTGGCTACATTGGGTCTTCATTGCTGTGCGCGGGCTTTCTCTCATTGTGGCGAGTGGGGGTACTCTTCGTTGCAGTGCACGGGCTTCTCATTGCAGTTGCTTCTCTTGTTGCGGAGCACGGGCTCTAGGCAGGCGGGCTTCAGTAGTTGTGGCTCTCAGGCTCTAGAGCACAGGCTCAGTAATTGTGGCACAGGGGCTTAGCTGCTCCAAGGCATGTGGGATCTTCCCGGACCAGGGCTCGAACCCGTGTCCCTGCATTGGCAGGCAGATTCTTAACCACTGCACCACCAGGGAAGCCCAATTGCCATAGACATTTATTTTTATTTTATTTTTATTTTTTGGCTGTGTTAGGTCTTGTTGCTGCGTGTGGGCTTTCTCTAGTTGCGGCGAGTGGAGGCTTCTCTTTGCTGTGGTGCACAGGCTTCTCACTGCGGTGGCTTCTCTTGTTGTGGAGCACAGGCTCTAGGCACGCGGGCTTCAGTCATCGTGGCACGTGGGCTCAGTAGCTGTGGCTCGCGGGCTCTAGAGCTCAGGCTAAGTAGTTGTGGCGCACGGGCTTAGTTGCTCCGCAGCATATGGGATCTTCCCGGACCAGGGCTCGAACCCGTGTCCCTGCATTGGCAGGCGGATTCTTAACCACTGCACCACCAGGGAAGCCCAATTGCCATAGACATTTATTTTTATTTTATTTTTATTTTTTGGCTGTGTTAGGTCTTGTTGCTGCGTGTGGGCTTTCTCTAGTTGCGGCGAGTGGAGGCTTCTCTTTGCTGTGGTGCACAGGCTTCTCACTGCGGTGGCTTCTCTTGTTGTGGAGCACAGGCTCTAGGCACGCGGGCTTCAGTCATCGTGGCACGTGGGCTCAGTAGCTGTGGCTCGCGGGCTCTAGAGCTCAGGCTAAGTAGTTGTGGCGCACGGGCTTAGCTGCTCTGCAGCATGTGGGATCTTCCCGGACCAGGGCTCGAACCCGTGTCCCCTGCATTGGCAGGTGGATTCTCAACCACTGCGCCACCAGGGAAGCCCCACCATAAACATTTAACAGTATAATATTTTGCCAGGTTTGTTGCTTACTGCTTTCTCTTTCTCCTTTTCATCTTCCTCTATCTTGATTTCTCTGTTCTCTAACCAAAATTTTCTTCAGTAGTTTCCTCAGGTGAGATATGGGATTGATATACTCTCTGAATCCTTTATATCTCCATATATCTTTCTTTTGTGCTAACAAGTGAATGCTTCCTCAGCTGGGTATGAGATTCCGGGATAGCCATCCTTTTCTCTCAGTATTCCTACTGTTAACTTCCAGTGTTGCCGATGAAAAGTCCTGTGTCAATCTGATTCTTTTCGCTTTGTAAATAACTTGCTTTTTCTGTCTACACACTTGAAAATATCTTTCTTTAATCTTGGAATTCAGGAGTTCCATGCTTAGATGTATGTCTTCTCTTTTTGTATCTTCCTATGCCCTTTCAGTCTGCAAGCTCAGAACTTTCTTCAGGTCGGCAAAATATTCTACTTTTAAAGTATTGTCTCTCCTCCATTTATGCCTTTTCTTTCTTTTGGAACTAAAATATTTGAATGTTAGGATTACTGGTCTCTTCTCCAAATCTCGTATTTTCCTCATTATTTCCATCTCTTCGTATTATTTGCTCTGTGCTTTGAAATATTTCTCCACTTCTTCTTCCAAGCCACTAATTTGAGTCCCGCCAGTGACCAGACTTCTTTCTTTCAGTAAATAGGCTGATTTTTTTTGTTGTCAAAAATAATGTTTTTTTGGTTCCAGAAAGTATTTTTGGGCTACACTACTAGAATCTCTTTAGCTGCTCCTGATATGTTCTTAAGTTGTCACGTACCTCTTCAGTGGTTCCTATGCTGTCCCCAAGGCAGGAACACCAGCTATAATGACCTCATCCCTGTAGGGCCAAGGCCCTCTGAGTCATGTTCTTCCAGTATCCCTACAGTCCTGACCTCTGCTCAGGGGCTCTCCAGAGCTGGTCTCCAGGCTCCTGTGTGGTGAAAATGAGGAAGCTCCTCACCTGTCTCCACACCAGGCCTTCCCCATACTAATGCCAAGTCCAAGCCTTCACTTGTATACCCTGATGCCACCTGTCCCAGCAGCAATATGGCTAAAAAGAAGCACATGTTTGGAGATGGAAGTAAAAAAATCCCCTTAGAACAGTGGTTCTCAAATTTGAGGATGCATTAGAATCATCTCCAGGGCTTGTGAATATGGATGGTTGAACCCCACCCCAGGAGCTTCTGATTCATGAGGTCTGGGGTACTGCCTGAGAATTTGCTTTACTAACCAGTTCCCAGAGAATGCTGTTACTGCTGATCCAAGAACGACGCTTTGGGGCTTCCCTGGTGGCGCAGTGGTTGAGAGTCCGCCTGCCGATGCAGGGGACGCGGGTTCGTGCCCCTGTACGGGAAAATCCCACATGCCGCGGAGCGGCTGGGCCCGTGAACCATGGCCGCTGGGCCTGCGCGTCCGGAGCCTGTGCTCCGCAACGAGAGAGGCCGCAACAGTGAGAGGCCCGCGTACCGCAAAAAAAAAAAAAAAAAAAAAAGAACCACGCTTTGAGAACCACTGCGCTAGAATACATCAAACCAAGCCCTCCTCCTTCATCTTCTTCAAAATTTTACCTTTTTTCTCCGGTAAGGAAATTAATCCAATAGCAGGGAGATACCTTCTCCTTATTTTATATTGGGTTCTTCAATTTGTCCATGATATGGAGGCTTGTACACATCCAGACCCCCTCCTCCACCAAAGCTCTCACGGGCCCTTCAAGACCCTGACTCCCAGTCTGAGAAGGGTGCCCAGGTAAGGATGCCTTGAAGCTGGGCTGAAGTGGAATAGAAGTGTCAGGGGAAAGGAGTCCTGAGCCTATGCAAAGGAGGACCCCTTTCCCCTGGCGGCACCCTTGCTTTACCCTTGTACCCAGAGGGCAGCATCGGAGCTGCCCGGCACTCCCTCCACGACCCCCTGGGGTCAGTGGGGACTCGGGGTGGAAGCGCCTGGAGTGGGGATGAACGTGGGAGGCAATGAGGGCTCTCTGGCCACCCTCCTGCCCAGTGGGGCTCTGCTCCCGGGCTAGGAACCCCGTCTTCCTGTCTGGGGTCTCCTCACCCTGCCCCACCTGTGTCCCCAAACTCTGTGCCCACTCCCTTGCTTCAATCACACTCTCTTTACCCCTTTGATTCTGTCCTGTGTTTTCTCCAAATTTCCCTGCCTGTCCAGGACCCCCCATATAACACCCACTCCACTCTTCTGTGGTCCCCTAATTTGTGCTGGCCCAGTGGTCTATGAGCTCCATCACACCTTCACATCAGAGGCCAGTCTCTCTCACCATCTCAAACACTTAGTCCTTTTGATGAGTTCTGGGCACCACCCTGTCCTTTTCCCTATCAAATTTCTCCCATTGGCATCCAGATACGCTCCTCTACTACAATCATCTCTTCACCCCACATTCTCATCAAGCTGTCTCACTTCTCAGCTTTCTGTCATAGCCAAACTTCTGGGAAGAGTTGTCTGAGCTCACTCTTGCTGGCCTCTCACACCCATGGGTCTCCATATTTTAGTACGGGTTGCTTACTCCAGTTCCCGTCCCTTACTGCCATTTCCTCTGCACCATACGTATCCGCTCTAATACATGACAAACCTATACGTATTCTTGAAAAATACGGTGTTGTATTGCACCTTTTAAATTTATATAAAGTAATTCCAAAAATGCCATAATTCTTATCCCATTTCATCCATCGTTTTAAAAGATGTACAAGGGTGTTACAGGTAAAGTTAGTTAATTTCTGCTGATAGTTCATTCCATCATATGTATGCACCACATTTTATATATGTCTTTTTTTTAATATAGTCATCTTTTATTTATTTATTTATTTTTATATTTATTTTTGGCTGTGTTGGGTCCTCGTTTCTGTGCGAGGGCTTTCTCTAGTTGCGGCAAGCGGGAGCCACTCTTCATCGCGGTGTGCGGGCCTCTTCACTATCGCGGCCTCTCTCGTTGCGGAGCACAAGCTCCAGACGTGCAGGCTCAGTAGTTGTGGCTCACGAGCCCAGCTGCTCCGCGGCATGTGGGATCTTCCCAGACCAGGGCTCGAACCCGTGTCCCCTGCATTAGCAGGCAGACTCTCAACCACTGCGCCACCAGGGAAGCCCCTATGTATGTCTTTTGGACATTTAGTAGTGGATATTTAGCATGGGCTTGAGGAAACAGGGGTTCTCTGTGGGATTTCCTAGGAACTTGTTCTTAAGACCTATTTAATTTCACTAAGAACAGCCAGGTGTTCTCAGAATAGCTAGACTTAGAGCCATTTACATGCTCACCATCAGTACATGAAGTTTCCTACATTTTAAGAACAGAAGGTATCTAACTTAACTTTGCATATAAATAGTCAGTTGTTCCACCACCATTTGTTGAAAAAACTGTACTTTCTCCACTGAATTGCCTTTGCAACTTGGTTGAAAACCAATTCATCATATATGTATGGATCTATTTATGGACTCTCATTTCTTTTCCATTGATCTATAATTATGCTAATACCACACTGTCTGTTTGGTTTTTTTTAAAGGAAGTGGGAAGGAGAAAGGATTATTTATTTATTTATTTATTTTTGGCTGCATTGGGTCTTCGTTGTCGTGTGCGGGCTTTCTCTGGTTGCGGTGCGCGGGCTTCTCATTGCGGTGGCTTCTCTTGTTGCGGAGCACAGGCTCTAGACGCGGGGGCTTCAGTAGTTGTGGCACACGCGCTCAGTAGTTGTGGTGCATGGGCTTAGTTGCTCCGAGGCATGTGGGATCTTCCCGGACCAGGGATCGAACCCGTGTCCCTGCATTGGCAGGCAGATTCTTAACCACTGTGCCATAAGGGAAGTCCCACTCTGTCTTGATTACTGCTTGTTATTAAGTCTTGAAATCAGGTAGTATAAGTCCTATTTTTTCTTTTTCAAAGTTGTGTTTGGCTATTCTAGATCACTTGCGTTTCCACATGAATTTTAGAATCAACGGTTAATTTCTACAAAAATCATACTGGGATTTTGATTGTGATTACATTGACTTTCTAGCTCAGTTTGGGGAGAACTGACATCTCAGCAATACTGTGTCTTTCAATCCATAAACACGGTATACCTCTCCATTTAAGTCTCGTTTAATTTCTCTTAGCAATGTTTCTAGTTTTCAGTGTATAGAATTTGCACATCATTCATCAGAGTTGGCCCTAAACATTTCATTTTTTGATGATATTGTAAATGATATTGTCTTTTAATTTCAACTTCCAATAGTTTGTTGCTAGTATATAGAAATACAATTGTTTTCTGCATTTTATATCGTGTCTTATAACCTTGCTAAACTAGTTCTAGTAACATTTTTGTAGCTTCATCAGAATGTTCTAAACAGATGATTGTATCACCTGCAAATAAAGACAATTTTACTTTTTCCTTTGCAATCATTACGTCTTTTATTTATTTTTCTTGCCTTATTGCCTGGGTAGAACCTCTAGTACAACTTTAAATAGAATGAGTGAGTGTGGACATCTTTGCCTTGTTCCTGATTTAGAGGGAAAGATGTGTATAGATACATATATATATATATATATGAGCTATTTTATCAGCTTTATTCAAATATAATTCACATACCATTCAATGTATCCACATTAAAAGGGTACAAGTTAATAGTTTTAGTACATTCACAGATCTGTGCTACCATCTCCAGAATTCATTAATTTTAGTACATTTTCACCACTGTCTCAAAAAATCCTGTACCCATTCCCCCAATCCCTCCAGCTTTGGGCAGCTGTTTCTAAAGTGTTACAACCCCACCAGAAGTGTATGAGGTTCCAATTTCTCCATACCCTCACCAACACTTGCTATTTCTCTTTTTAATTATAGCCATTTTATTGGGTATGAAGTGGTATCTTGTTGTGGTTTTTATTTGCATTTCCCTGATAATAATGATGTTGAGCATTTTGTCAGTTGCTTATTGGCCATTTATATATCTTCTCTGGAGAAATGTCTATTCAGATCCCTTGCCCCTTTTTTAACTGGGTTATTTGTCTTTTATTGCTGAGTTGTAAGAGTTCTTCATCTACTCTAGATATAAGTCCCTTATCAGAGCTGTGACAAAGCGAGAGAGAGGCATGGACATGTATACACTACCAAACGTAAGGTAGATAGCTAGTGGGAAGCAGCCACATAGCACAGGGAGATCAGCTCAGTGCTTTGTGACCGCCTGGAGGGGTGGGATAGGGAGGGTGGGAGGGAGGGAGATGCAAGAGGGAAGAGATATGGGAACATATGTATATATATAACTGATTCATTTTGTTGTAAAGCAGAAACTAGCACACCATTGTAAAGCAATTATACTCCAATAAAGATATTTAAAAAAAAGAGTCCCTTATCAGATATACGATTTGCAAATATCTTCTTCCATTCTTTGGTTTTCTTTTCACCTTGATGCACAAACTTTGAAGCACAAAAGTTTTAAATTTTGATGAGATTCAATTTATCTATTCTTTTCTTTGGTTGTTTGTGCTTTGGTGTCATTTGTAAGAAGTATTTGCCTGACCCAACCTCACAAAGATTTACTCCTCTATTTTGTTCCAAGAGTTTTATAGCTTTAGCTCTTACATTTAGTTCCATGATCTATTATGAGTTAATTTTTGTGTATAATGTGACAAAGGGTTTCGACTTTGCATGAGGCTATCCAGTTGTCCTAGCATCGTTTGTTGAAAAGACTATTCTTTCCTCTAATGAATTGTCTTGGCATCCTTGTTGAAAAGCAATTAAGTGGAAATGTGAGCGTTTACTTCTGGATTCTCAGTCTATTCCGTTGACCTGCATGTGTATCCTGTAAACCACATTGTCTTGATTACTATAGCTTTGTAGTAGTCAAAGCTTCCATTGTAATCAAAGTTCCATTCAGGACACGGTACTGTCTCATTGATGTGTGACAGTATGTGGCAGAAGGGAATAGCACCACAACACCTCCAGTTGACAGTAAAAACATTTAAACCTCTGAGCCAACTTTAAAATGTATGTGATTATAAGTAAAAACTAAAAATACCATGCTACAAACTAAGGAAATGTGCAAGCTCATTATACTGGCACCAGATAATTTGCTAAAAATGAACTTCAGGAATTTTTCAAAACTAGGCCATCAGACTACTGGATTCCTCTAACATGTGGAAACTGGATCTCAAGAACCAAAAAAGTATCAGTCTAGAAAAGAAAGAACAGAATTTTTGCATTTGGGGTATAAAATTAAGAGATGCTGGCTTGTACAAACAAAAGATATTCCTCATTAGAATAAAATACATCTTCTGCTTAAGAGACAGACACTTTTGTGGCCTTGTCAAGAACCTGAGCTTTGCCCAGCCTCAGCTGCCTTATTTGTAAAATACGGCTTTAAAAAAATCTACCTAAAGGCCAAGGTTGTACAGATGAGTACCTGTTCTGGCCTTTTAATTGCAAGACCAAAAATTCTATGAAACTTGGAATGCTAATGCTAAACCAGGGTCTGCAAGAGCATTGCCATCTTCATACAATACCCAATCTGCAAGCATCCCAACTCTGTACCTCACCCCCCACCTACCATCCTAGTTTATCAACCCATTCTCTCTGCTGCCCCTGTGCTAGCTCTCAGGGGAGCCGCATTTCCCCCTTTAGAACTCTGGCTTTTTGTTTCCCTTAGCACAGTTATGATGGGTTAGGAGATCCAAAAGGATGTTAGTTTAAATTTTTTAATTACATGAATAGGGACTTCCCTGGTGGCACAGTGGTTAAGAATCCACCTGCCAATGCAAGGGACACGGGTTCGAGCCCTGGTCCAGGAAGATCCCACATGCCGTGGAGCAACTACGCCCGTGCACCACAACTACTGAGCCTGCACTCTAGAGCCCGCGAGCCACAACTACTGAGCCGACGTGCCACAACTACTGAAGCCCGCAGTCTTAGAGCCTGTGCTCCACAACGAGAGAAGCCACCACAATGAGAAGCCTGTGCACTGCAACGAAGAGTAGCCCCCCTCGCTGCAACTAGAGAAAAGCCCGCGCGCAGCACCAAAGACCCGACCCAGCCAAAAATAAATAAATAAATAAATAAATAAAGTACATGAATATATCCAGTACCTATGAACATACCTGGTGCCTAGATTGTGGTTTCTAAATGCCATTCTCCACTAAAAGGAATCAGGGCTCCTTGCTGATTGCAAGAGTGGGCAAAGAAGGGACAAGATTTTTGCTGTGCCAGGAAAAAAGGCAGTGTTTTAAAAAAAAGTCATGTTTAAAGGACATGGGAGCCAGATTAAAGCAGCTCTCTATGGTCAAAACTGGGACAATCTGAGCATTAAAAATAAGTAAGGTTAGAAATGGATTATAAGTTACTTAATAAAACAAGGGTCTGGGACTTCCCCGGTGGTCCAGTGGTTAAGACTCCGCGCTCCCAGTGCAGGGGGCCTGGGTTGGATCCCTGGTTGGGGAACTAAGATCCCACATACCGCAACTAAGCCCGTGCGCCGCAACTAGAGAAGCCCGCGCACTCCAATGAAGACCCACCGCAGCCAGAAAAGAAGGGTCCATATTGAAAAATATATATGAATAAATGAATGAGGGGAAAGGAGGGCTCTTCTTTATAGTCAAATGCCAAATTATAAAAGTGGAGGGAATGTTGGAGTTAGAAAACCACCATTTGGCAATCGTTATGATAAAAGTTGGTTTGGCGAGCATCGTGAATGGATACTAAGTCTAGATGGGGAAAATAGGAAGAGGAACAGAGTATCTGCAAAATCTCAAAATGTCTCCTTACAGATTATTACCTGCAAAGGGCACAATAATAACCATGCCTTGGAGAAACCAGACACCACCTCGACCACTTCTGACTTTGATCAAAGTTACATCACCAGTAAGGAACAGATGGCCATTGTGGCCGTTGTGATGTGCTTCTCTGAAAAGGATACACGTGACAAGTCATATTGCAGCTTAGAATGCTAACCTGAATCCAGTCGTGAGGAAGCCTCAGGAAAAAACAAACTGATGACCATTCTATAATATAACTGGCTTGTATTCTTTTAAAATGTCAATGTTAATGATAAAGAAAGGCTGAGGAACTATTTTAGAGTAAAGAAGACAAGAAGACATGACAACTAAATGCAATACATGATCCTGGACTGGGATCTTGTACTGGAAGGGGAAAATGCCATAAAGAGCATTGTTGGGACAATGAACAACTTTGGAATATAGACTTTATCTATCTACCTATCAATTTATTTATTTATTTAGGCTGTGTCGGGTCTTAGTTGCGGCATGAGGGCTCTTTGTTGTGGCACGGGCTTCTCTCTAGTTGTGGCATGTGGATTTTCTCTCTCTAGTTGTGGCGTGCAGGCTCCAGAGGGTGTGGGCTCTGTAGTTTGCGGCATGCAGGCCCTCTCGTTGAGGCGTGGGAGCTCAGTAGCTGTGGCGCACGGGCTGCCCCACGGCATGTGGGATCTTAGTTCCCCGACCAGGGATCGAACCCGCGTTCCCTGCATTGGAAGGCAGATTCATTACCACTGGACCACCAGGGAAGTCTCTGGAATATGGACTTTAGATGAAAGTATGGTGTCACTGTTAAATTTCCTGAATTTGATCATCATATCATGGTTAAAATAATATTCTTGTCCTTGGGAAATATGCACTAGAGTATTAAGAAATAAAGAGGCATATTGTTTATATCCGACTCTCAAATAGTTCTGAAAAAAATAAGTTATAGTACATACATAATGATAAAGAAAATTTGTCAAAATGTGAAAATTGATAAATTCAGGTAAAGAGTATATAGAAGTTCTTGCAACTTTTCTGTAAGTTTCAAATTATTTCAAAATAAAAAGATTTTTAAAAGGTATATAAAGAGGAGAAATAGCCAGCTTAGGACCTAGGGCGCATAAGAACAGTTCCAGGTGTCCAAATTCTGACTTTACTGTTGTTTGCACCCTTTCAACCACTCTCCTAAAAAGACTCTTACCCCAACCTTGCCATACCCAAGGTGCCCCACCCGGCTTTTAGCTTCCCAGCCCTTGGCCTACCACCCTGTGAAGTCACCATTTTCCTTCCCCTGTCATGGGGAGGCTAGCCTCTTGAATACTTTGACCCCTTTAAACAAAAGAAAAAACCCACTCAAACATTGTAATTCACCCAGGTGTTCCCAACGAACTTGCTTCCTGTTTGATGGTAATACGATTTCTCCAGGCCAAGGGCAAGATGGGTGACCGAACCTGTGAATGCCTTCATTCTTCCCACAAGCAACAGATCCACAGCATACGGTTAATAAAATGGCCCTGATACCCACACACTATGAATTATGTACGCCTGTCAACAGAAGCCGACTAGACCCATGGTTAAGAGCCAGAGGAAGATGGTCTGAATTTGGCTTTGACTCACCACTTAAAAGTTGTGTGACTGGGCTTCCCTAGTGGCGCAGTGGTTGAGAGTCCACCTGCCGATATGGGGGACATGGGTTTGTGCCCCGGTCCGGGAAGATCCCACATGCCGCAGAGCGGCTGGGCCCGTGAGCCATGGCCGCCGAGCCTGCGCGTCCGGAGCCTGTGCTCCGCAACGGGAGAGGCCACAACAGTGAGAGGCCCGCGCACCGAGAAAAAAAAAAAAAAAAAAAAAGCTGTGTGACTGAGAGCAAGTCAACTAGTACCTGGAGCTCATTAACCATTCACTTAACATTACCCACCTTGTAAGTACAAGACTCCACTTTGGGAAGCAATGATACAAAATCTCTGCTCCCAGAGCTTACATTCTAGCTGAGTGAAACCAGGGCAAGCAGGTGCAGGGGAAGTAAGTAAGTAAATAAATAAATAAATAAACAAATTATAGTGTATGCCAGATGTTTATACATGCCATGGAGAAAAACAAGGCAGATGTAACAACAGAGGGTGAAAATGTAATTTTAGATCAACAATTCAAGGAAGGCTTCAATAAGTCAGTGACATCTGAACAAAAATCTAAAGGCAATGAGGGAGCGAATCACGTAGATGGGTGAACACTCAGGCCAAAGGGGCAGCAGGTGCAAAGGGCCTGGAGCAGGGACAGGCCTCAGTTGAGGGATGATTGCTTTAGTCTTAGGTGGGCTCTTGGAAGGCAAGACAAGGAATTACGCACAGCAGGAGCTCAGTATATGTTGATGGGAGAGAAAAAGGAAGAGAGAGACTACCATACTATATCCAGAGATTTTGAGATTGAATTTTGGGAATGGAGGAAAAGAAGAATCCGTTTCATAAAGCTGGAGAAAAATAGGTGATTCACTGATTTTACGTCCTGTCTTTCTAGCCTTCTCTCTTTTTTTTTTAAAAATTTATTTAGTTTTGGCTGCGTTGGGTTTTCATTGCTGCGCGCAGGCTTTGTCTAGTTGCGGCAAGTGGGGGCTACTCTTCGTTGTGGTGCACGGGCTTCTCATTGTGGTGGTTTCTCTTGTTGTGGAGCATGGGATCTAGGTGTGTGGGATTCAGTAGTTGTGGTGCGTGGGCTCAGTAGTTGTGACGCATGGGCTTAGCTGCTCCATGGCATGTGGGATCTTCCCCAACCAGGGATCAAACCCGTGTTTCCTGCATTGGCAGGCGGATTCTTAACCACTGTGCCACCAGGGAAGTCCTCTAGCTTTCTCTTAAACATACTTCAGAGATGGAGATGATTCAAGGAATTTGAAGATTTCATTTTTGTTTTGTTTTCTGGCTTTGCTTTGAGCTGAAAAATAAGGACTTTTTTAGTTTGCTTTTAGTATGTTTAAGACATTTTTCAGATAAATAGAACTCTTTAAGATTAGGGCTTGGAGCTCAAATTATTAGTACTCTTTTTTTTTTTTTTTTTTTTTTGGTACGTGGGCCTCTCACTGTTGTGGCCTCTCCCATTGCAGAGCACAGGCTCTGGACGCGCAGGCTCAGCGGCCATGGCTCACGGGCCCAGCCTCTCCATGGCATGTGGGATCTTCCCGGACCGGGGCACGAACCCGTGTCCCCTGCATCAGCAGGCGGACTCTCAACCACTGAGCCACCAGGGAAGCCCAAATTATTAGTACTCTTAAAACAAATTTATTATTTGGAAGAAATTAGATACCATTTATTGCAAGAATAACAAGTTTACAGGGAAATTATTAGTAATTTATGAATAGAAAATCTTTTTTCCCCCAAATGGTCAAGAGAATTGGGTTTGAGATTTGGATGTTCTTTTGCTATGGTTTGTATGGTCTGTATTTGCTTCTTCAAATAACTTTGGATGACTCTTACATGACCACGTTATTGTTTTCATAAATGGTATTTTTAGGAATTGGAAATAACAGAAAGTTCTGGTAGACTTGCCACTTGTCCTAAATAACTTGTGTAGCTAAATGCCTCTTTCCCAAAAAGTGACTGAAAAGCAACATCAGACCAGGATTTTAAGTGTTAAATGGATGTTTTTATGTAAGACAGTAGCAATAACAGAAGACATAACAGTTGTTGGTTCCGTTGCTGGGCTTTTTTTTTTTCAACTTGGTTTCTGTTGTTTAAATTACAGAAGGAACATTCTTACTTTTTTGGTGTGTGTGAAGATTTTTCAAGAGTGATAAGTGGACAAGGTTCTCGTCTCAAGATACAAGTGCCCATTTTGTTTTCAGTGTCATTAAAGTATAATTAACTTTTTAAAATTAATTAATTAATTAATTTGGCTGCATCAGGTCTCAGTTGCGGCAGGCGGGCTCCGTAGTTGCGGCTCACCAGCTCTGTAGTTGTGGCAATGTGGGCTCCTTAGTTGTGGCATGTGAACACTTAGTTGCAGCACGTATGTGGGATCTAGTTCCCAGGCCTGGGACCAAACCCGGGCCCCCTGCTTTGGGAGCACGGAGTCTTATCCACTGCACCACCAGGGAAGTCCCAAAGTACAATTAATTTTAGAATAACTCCACTTTTGATCTTTTCTCTCCCACTCAAGATTTTTGGGAAAATTTTTTCCTATTTTTAGCCTCTCTTATACCTTTAATTTTTTACAAATTTGCATTCTCCACTATTTTGTTGAAAGATAACAAACTTCACAATATACCAAAATAATACAGCTGAAAATTTAACTTTATTATTTTCCTATTTAAAAGTAATAGAGGGGGGCTTCCCTGGTGGCGCAGTGGTTAAGAGTCCGCCTACCAATGCAGAGGACATGGGTTCGAGCCGTGGTCCGGGAAGATCCCACATGCCGTGGAGCAACTAAGCCCGTGTACCACAATTACTGAGCCTGCGATCTAGAGCCCACAAGCCACAACTACTGAGCCCGTATGCCACAACTACTGAAGCCCGCACGCCTAGAGCCCATGCTCCGCAACAAGAGAAGCCACCGCAATGAGAAGCCCACGCACCGTAACAAAGAGGGGCCCCCGCTCCCTGCAACTAGAGAAAGCCCGCGCACAGCAACAAAGACCCAACGCAGCCAAAAATAAATAAATTTATAAAATAAAAAGCAATAGATACGCCTTATATCATAAAAGGGGCGCACAAAAGGTATAAAGAAGTTAATTTTCAAATTACCTGTAATCCCATCCCAGAGAAAACTATTAACATTTTGGCATATTTCATCTCATCAGTCTTTTCCTATGTATTTTTGAATGCACCTCAGATATTACCATATATAAAGTCTTATATCCAGCTTTTTCACATAACATTATATTAAAATTATTTTTCTCTTATCTATAAAAATCCTCTTTGTAAACATAATTTTAATGGCAGAGTAATATTCCATCATATGGATATACTATCATTTATTTAAACATTCTCTTAATATCAAATACTTAAAGGAGAGTTAGTGGGTCAAAGCACATAAAAATTAAGACAGCTTTGTTTCCTGGAGAGGTTGTTCTTGAGAACACGGGGAGGGGATACAGGGAGATGGTAAGGGTTGGGGGAGGGGTCCAGGCCAGCAGAGAAGGAGCGGCTCAGAGGTCCTGGCCCAGCCGTTCCAGTTCATTCAGCAGAAAGTCCATATCCGCCCGCGTCAGCGCAGGGTTGGCCACGACCATGCGGAAGAAGTTGCCCCGGGTACCATGGGGCTGGTAGCCAATCATCATGGAGCCCTTCCTCACCATGCGCTCCTTGAGGATTGGGGCCACCTGTGGGAGGAGTGGAGCAACCTTCCAGCTGCAGCCTGGGGTCAGGTGAGGGGCTGGGCTCCCCAACTTGCACCTCCCTCCACCCAGACACCTTCCAGAGACAGCAACTCACGGCTCGGATCCTGACGTGGCCCCAGTTTACCCTTGCCACCACATCCAGCCCACTGGACCTTCTCTACCTCCTGCATTCTTTCACGTCTCACCATTCTCCACATTACCACATGGGCCATTTTCTGCTAAATCCTGACTTTTCACTGAATTTCAACACTGCTTTTTCAGTCTAACTTCAAGCCTTCATCATCCTCGACACCTTCTTCTCCCCTCTCTGAATTCCTATAACATTTTTGATGTTTCGTATCATCTGCAGCACCTAGTACCGATCTATCCTTAGCGACCAGGACATACCTCCTGGCCTCACAGGGTTGCTCTGTCCCCAGCATTAGTGAGCAAAACTCCAAGATCTTTCTGCCTCACGCCTCTGTCCTGAGCCTGAGCTCCCAGCAGAATGCCCCACACCATGGATCTATGTACTTCACACTGGTGACTTTTCTTGTAATGCCCCTCTCCGTCTTCTTCTTACTTTCCAGAAGCATACCTTATCCCCCATTCCCAGCCTCACAGAAATGAGGACAAGTGGGTGTCGTCTTCCAGTTCACGGTCCCCACCTCAGGAGCAAGAGACTAGCCAAGGGAACTGCCATGCCACTTACAGCCAGCAGGCGGCGGAAACACACCACCTGCATCGGTTCCCTAATGGGTTAACCAGAGCAGGGAGGAGACTGCCTACCGTAGCCAGCCTTTCACCGTAATCCGGACTCCCCTTCTTCTCCCGCAGACTAGGGGGCACGAACCAGAAACACACGTTGACAAATTCAGGCTGGGAGGAATGAGGAAGAGGAAGGTGTGAGCTGAGGTAGGGGGACCGTTCCCCTCTCACTGCCCCTCTTCCCCAACCAGGGCTCTGCTGGGGAAGAGGGGCAGTGAGAGGGGAACGGCGGGGGGACGGGGGATGAAAAAGAGCACAAGGTCGGTCGTACCTCCATGACCAACTCAAAAGTTTCCCGCTTCTTCAATTCCTCCACCAGGTACCTGTGAACACAGAGTGAGACATCATGGGTGGAGGAGGAAAGGCAGAGATACAGAAACAAAAGCAACCCAGAGAGTGAGTCAAGAGACACTAAGAGCAGGAAAGGGGTGCAGGGCTGGAGCCCAGAGAGGGGAAACGGGACTGCCCCCACTCCTACCGGGCAAGGGCAAAGGCCTGGTCCACACGCCGCTCCAGCCCCTGCCCGCCCTGTGCCTTCCACATGAGCCACAGCTTCAGACAGTCCACGCGGCGGCCACACTGCACCACCTTGTCTCCAGTGTCCAGAGCCACATCGTAGAACTTGTCCTGCTGGAACAGGTAGCTGGCCTGGGACCCGTGGCAGCGCTTGAGCAGGTTCTGTGGAGGGTGAGGAGACAGTGAGACCCACCCTCCCCGCCGAGGTTTCCTCCAGAGCTGCACTGGGCCATTCCTTAACTCAGTCCACATGCTTCTTTCCCTGGAACCAGGCGGCACTGATGGGATGGCTGCCAGCTGACTGAAACCCTCTCTCTGGGTTTTCTTCCAACACTCAGAGTTCTTCCCAAATGACCCAGGATCCCTCCGATTATGACTTAAGCCGGGAACTTTTTCCTTTGCACGAAGACAGGGGAGTGAGGGAGCCCACTACAGGGGATTAGGGTGGTCACAGATATTCAGCTTCAGATGGCATGGCAAGGAGAACGTGGTAAGGCCAGGAGCTCCTCTCAGGTGGGATAGAAAAGAAGACAGAGGTCCAGGGTGGGAGGGGGCGCCAGGGCGGGGGAGGGG
Source organism: Leucopleurus acutus (assembly GCF_964270905.1). Classification (NCBI taxonomy): domain Eukaryota; kingdom Metazoa; phylum Chordata; class Mammalia; order Artiodactyla; family Delphinidae; genus Leucopleurus; species Leucopleurus acutus. Next base: position 43,421,458 of record NC_139152.1, read on the forward strand.
CAGACCCACCGAGTTGTCCCGGAGAAGAAGAGCTGAGCACTGCAGGCCTGCGGAGAGGAGCTTGTGGGGATTCCAGGCCACGGAGTCAGCCCTGGGGTGGGCACAGCAAAGCAGGGTCAGCTGGCTCCCCCTCAAGCTGCCCAACCAGAGCCCCAACCTTTCCAGATCTCCAGTAAGAGGGGCCGGTCTCACCCCGGCCCAGCAGAAGAATTTCCACGTCTGACGTCTGACCTCCCAGCCCCAATCAACCATCTCTCCAATCTCCCTCCTACCAGCCTCCTTCCCCTACCCCCATCTGAGCTCCCTGGTCCAAGACTACTCTCTGGATCAAGGATTTGAAGGGTGAGATTCAGGGCGTAGGGGGCTGTATGCACCTCTGGATCCCATTCAGGAGATGTCTATGTGTCTGTGACAGCAGGACACTCCCTCCCCAGGCGGCCTGTGGAGCAAAAGGAACAATGTGGGCTTTGGCCTTGGCCTCAGTTCAGCCCACCCCATCCTCAGGCCTGAGTACCACTCACATCCACGTGCAGCCACAGTCCATGACGCTGGCACACGTCTGCAACTGCCTCCAGAGGGTCAAAGGCCCCCAGCACGGTAGTGCCAGAGGTGACACTGACCAGGAATGGCACAGCACCCTGTGGCAAAAATGCAGAGGGAGAAAGAGGCTGTGAAGTCATCTCAAGAGCTACCCAGAGCCTGGTGCTGAGATCCAGCTCTGTAAATTCTTCACATGCCTGACCTGGGCCCTTGCAACCTTACAACGTGTTACTGTCCCCTTTAATTTGCAAGTGAGGACACTGAGATTCAGAGGAGTTAAGAAACCTGCCCCCAAGCTGAAACCCAGAGATGGAGTTCAAACCTAGGTCTGTCTGATGGTCTATTTCCAAAGTTCATACTCTTTCAACAAAGTTGAATGTCTTACTGGAAGATCAAAATGCTATTTTAAATATCCTAATAGTACAAAAGTTTATGAGGAACTTGAATTAGTATTCAAAAAACTACAACAAAGAAAAGCGCAGGCCCAGATGGCTTCACTGATGAGTTCTACAAAACATTAAAAAAAGAACTGATACCAGCTAGGGCTTCCCTGGTGGCGCAGTGGTTAAGAGTCCGCCTGCCAATGCAGGGGACATGGGTTCGAGCCCTGGTCTGGGAAGATCCCACATGCCGCGGAGCAACTAAGCCCGTGTGCCACAACTACTGAGCTTGCGCTCTAGAGCCCACAAGCCACAACTACTGAAACCCGCGCGCCTAGAGCCCGTGCTCCGCAAGAAGAGAAGCCACCGCAATGAGAAGCCTGCACTGCAGCGAAGAGCAGACCCCGCTCGCCGCAACTAGAGAAAGCCCGCGTGCAGCAACGAAGACCCAACGCAGCCAAAAATAAACAAATTTAAAATTAATGACTTAAAAAAAAAAAGAATTGATACCAGCTCTTCATCAGCTTCCAAAAAAAAAAAAAAGAAGAGGAGGGAACACTTCTGAATTCATCCTATGAAGTGATTATACCCTGATACCAAAACCAGACAAAATATCACAAGAAAACTACAGAATATATCTCTTCTAAATATAGACATAAAAATCTACAAAACACTAGCAAAATAAAATCAGCAACATATAAAAATAATGATATACCATGACAAAGGGGGATTTGTCCCAAGAGTGCAAGCTTGGTTTAACATCCCAAAATCAATTAATGTAATACATCCTATCAATAGAATAAACGAAAAAAACCCACATCTCAATGTGGTTTATTGATCATCTCAGTAGACACAGAAAAACAGTTAACAAAATCCAACACTCCTTCATGATATAAACACTCAAAAAACTAGGATTTGAAGGGAACTTCCTTAACCTGATAAAGGGCAACTACAAAAACACCCACAGCTAACATCATACTCAATGGCGAAAGACTGAAAGCCTTCCCCCTAAGGTCGGGAACAAGACATGGATGTTCACGCTCCTCATTTCTATTCAACATTGTGCTGAGGTTCTAGCAGGGCAATTAGGTAAAAAAAAATAAGAGCCACCCAGATTGGAAAGGAAAAGAGCAAAATTATCTGTATTTACAGATAACATTATATTATACCGAGTAAATCCTAAGGAATCCACTAAAAAAAACTATTAGAATTAATAAATGAGTTCAGCAAGTTCGCAGGGTACAAGATCAATATTCAAAAATCAGTTGTATTTCTACACATTAGCAGTGAACAATCCAAAAATGGAATTAAGAAAACAATTTCATTTATAAGAACATCAAAAAACAATAAAATACTTAGGAATAAATTCAACAAAAGAAGTGCAAAACATATACTCCGAAAACTACAAAGCACTGTTGAAAGAAATCAAAGAAGACCTAAATAGATGGAGGCATTCCATGTTCATGGATCTACAGATTGAACACATCCCTATCAAAATCCCAGTTGGCTTCTCTGCAGAAATTGACAAGCTGATCCTAAAATTCAAATGGAAATTTAAGGGACCCAGAAAGCCAAAACCATCCTGAAAAAGAACAAAGTTGGAGGACTCACACATCTGATTTCAAAATTTACTACAAAGCTATATTAAGACAATGTGGTCTATAGGATAGACATGCAGATCAATGGAATAGACCGAGAGTCCAGAAATAAATCCTCACACTTACACTCAATGGATTTTAACAAGGATGCCAAAACAATTCACTGGGGAAAGAACAGTCTTCTCAAAAACCGATGCTGCGACCATTTGCATGTGGAGATATATACATATTTTTTTAAATTTATACTTAAATACATAGTTGAGGTATTTTCATGTTAACATATATATTCCCATCTTATTCTTTTAAATGGCTGCATACTACTCCAACAATAACAACAATCGCAGCTAATATTTATATACTGCTTCACTGTTCTAAGTGCTTTACACATAATTTAAGCCTTACAACAACCCTATAAGTTCTATATTATGCTCATTTTACAAAGGAAGAAACTGACACAGATACATCATAATTTATCTATTGATGGATATTTAAATTTTTTTTTAATTTTACACTTCACTCCAGTGCACACAATGCTAAGCACTTGTGATGATGATTTATAAACTAATCCTAGCAGCAGGAGACAGAGTCAGTGGATAGATACATTTAAAATGGTATAGGACTTTTCTGGTGGTCCAGTGGCTAAGACTCCGTGCTCCCAATGCAGGGGGCTCGGGTTCGATCTCTGGTCAGGGAACTAGATCCCACATGCCACAACTAAGAGTTCACATGGGACTTCCCTGGTGGCGCAGTGGTTAAGAATCTGCCCGCCAATGCGGGGGACATGGGTTCGAGCCCTGGTCTGGGAAGATTCCACATGCCGTGGAGCAACTAAGCCCATGCGCCACAACTACTGAGCCTGCGCTCTAGAGCCCATGAGGGGGAACCCCATGCCACAACTAGTGAAGACCGCGCGCCTAGAGCCTGTGCTCCACAACAAGAGAAGCCACCACAATGAGCAGCCCGCACACCTCAAAGAAAAGTAGCCCCCTCTCGAAGCAACTAGAGAAAAGCCCGCACGCAGCAACGAAGACCCAATGCAGCCAAAAATAAATAAATAAATTTATTTAAAAAAAAAAAAGAGTTCACATGCCGCAACTAAAAGATCCTGCATGCCACAACTAAGACCCACAGCAGCCAAATAAATAAATATTTGTAAATAAATAAATAAGTAAATAAAAATGGTATAGATAGTGCTGAAACACCCTCCAAGACGGCTGCAGCAGCTCCCATGTCCCCTAGTGCGGAGGGGCGTGCAGGGGCCTCCACATCTCCCATTGCTCCAAGTCTGCATTGCTCACCAGTGGCCCGCACATCTTCCTGAACTTCCTGCACAGACCCTGCCAGCTCACAGAAACCTTCTGGGCTACACCTCAGGTCCCCAACTCCCTGCGGTGCCCCTTGGGACTCCACTCAGTGACTCAGTCCTACCCCTGCCCTGCGATCCGATACTGCCCATGGGTCTCAGCAGGACTACAGTGTCCTTGCTCCCCAGGCATCACTTCAGCCCACCAGGGAAACGGGCACAGAGATCAAGGGGAGGGATGAGGGGAGCCTTGAATAGGCACAGGCCAAAGAAGCCTCCAAGAAAGGAACAGAAGGGTCCTGTTCCACTGCCTCAACACCCCTCACTCACTCACCTCGGCCTCAGCCAGACCGATCTGCCTCTCCAGATCCTCAGGGATCATTTTCCCTCTGGAAAAGAAAACTTAGTGGGTAGGGGAGTAACAGGTTCTCTAGGCTGGGCAGCAGAACTGTCGAGAGCAGGGTAATGTGCAGTTAGCAGTGCAGAGGCCACAGTGTTGATTTTTCCCTAAGAGGGGTAAACAGATCTCAGGGGACAGGGCGGAGGCTCTAGCAGGCACTGGTAGACAGCAGAGGCAATTCGGTGGGAACAGAGCAGGGAGAGAAGTCCGCCGGGGTGTGCGCCAGAGGCCAGAGCCCCTGGCAATGAGAAGGCACACGGCGCCAGGCTGGGTCTGAGACATGCAGACAGAAGGACCTTCACCTCTCATCTGCCTTGACCATTCGGACGCTGTCGGTGCCAAGTCCCAGAAAAGCAGCTCCTTTCTTGACAGAGTAATGACACTGTGGAGGAAGGCAGAGGGCAGGGAGGGTGGGGAGGAGAGAGACTGGTCAAACAGATGAGACCCTGTAGGCCAGGGCTTCTGAAATACTCATGGGCCTACAAATCACCAGTGTGTCTGGTTAAAATGCAGATTCATCTTCAGTAGGTCTGGGCTGGGGCCCGAGATTCTGCATTTCTAACAAGCTCCCAGGTGATACTGATGCTGCTGGCCCATGGCCCATACTCTTAGCAGAAAGGGTGTGGACTGTGTACACTGCACTGGATGCCCCTCTGCTACCCCCACACAGAAGGCAAGGTGAACGGGGAGTGTTTACACAGCCCCCTTGGTTGGAAGGAAGCACATCCGCCTGGGGGCAGGCTGGTCTCGGAAGAGATGGGTCTGAGCAGGCAGAGGATCTGACAGGTCTCGGACTCAGCTGGCTGGAGATTAGAATCGGGGAGCCCAGGGTAGGCCTGTGCCTCTTCCCACCTCCTCTGATGTGAAAAGGGCCAGGGGCGGCAGTGCCCAGAGGCCCCTCTGTTTGCAATCCGGGTAGCGCTGATAGCGGGCCAGGTTCACAGCATACATGTTGGAGATGGAGCCACCTGTCACAGGGAAGGGGTGGTGGCAAGAGGGAGGGGCAGTGGGTCAAAACTGGAGCTTGGCTCTCTTGACCTCTCCACCCAGAAGAACTGATCAAAGAAGCACAAGTGATTGGCTACCAGGCCACGAGTTCTGAGGGCTCGACAAATGGCACGCTGGTAACCCAGACAGCGGGAGCTGCAGATCCCGACTCCCCCTCCTTATCCGGGGCTGATCCCAGGATCCACCACCCCACCCCACCCCACCCCCCCGCCAGGACAGCAGGCACTGATGCCATGTATTATTTGGCAAACATGAGGATACGGGGGACTGGGCAGCTTCTCTCTGGTTTGGCCGGAGCCCAGCTGGAGAAGAAACAAAGAAGAATCACCCCTCCCTGCCAGCTTACAGCAAGAGAACAGTGGGGAAGGAGGAACCCTTGAAAAGGCCAAAGAAAGGCCCCCCTCCTGTTTACATACCAGGGCAGAAGACGCCGTCCCCAGAGCTCCAGCCCACCAGGGCCCGGAGTTTCTTCAACACCTCTTCTTCCATGAGGACAAACACAGGGGCGATCTCATATGTGTACCTGCCAGGAGAGGGAATGATGAGAATGGGAAAGAGACAGGGAGAGACTCTGAGAGGAGTTGGAGAGAGGAGGTGGACAGAGTGAGTGAGAGAGGGTCCAAAGAGAGGACTGAGTTGGTGAAAAAGAACCAGGGAGGAAAAGATGAGAAAAAACTGGAGCCGGGAGGCATGAGAAAGCTTGAGAAAGGAAGCCCAAAGGGTACGAGGGGAAAGACTCTGCCAGCAGAGATTCCCAGAAAAGACAGGGGGGCAAGCACCATTCTCCTCTCCTACCCACCGAGTGTGTCTCCCACAAACCCAAATCCTTTCGGGGAGGTGCAGGGGGCCCGGGGATGGCTCACTGGCTGGTGTTGAGGCTCTCAGTGACAATGCGCCCGGCCAGGGCATGAGGGTCCAACCCTGAGAAGAGCTGGTTGAAGAAACGAGGGTGACCTGGAGAAGGGGGACGAGGGCTCAGAGTGGAGCTGGGTACAAATTCTGGACGCGCCTCCCCGCAGGACCCAGGACCTACAGGTCTTCACACTGTAGCGGATCACAGCCCGGCAGCGCTCCAGGATCTGCTCCTGTGACTCCCCCTCATTCCGCAGCTCCAAATCCAGAAGCTGCTTCAGCTCCTCTGGCTCCCTCCACTCACAGACCTAGGAGGAGAAGCGGGAGATTCTGGGGGCGCTGAGGCACCCCGCTGACTGGCTGCCCAAACCACATCTCAGCAGACAGAAGACACCACCAAGCTGCACTTACAGCAAATTAGGAATATTTTCCAAGCAACACATGAACAAGGGTAAATAAACACAGTCTGGCCCAGTATGTAATCCCTGAGGCACACAGTGAGAGTGATGAATTCTGGGGAGAAGCCTGCACAGAGGAGGAAAGTTCTCAGCCAGGTTTGATGGGCAGGAGGAGGGGGGAGAAAAGACCCACCTTCTCGGAGGCACTGGTCCCTTTCCGAATGACCTCATCCACCACAATCCCAAACACGTCCCGGAGCAAGGCTTCTGCAGCCACGGCGTCCCCATCAAGGGAGAGGAGTGGTTGAGAGTCAGCCATCAGGAGGAAATCTGTGAGCAGAGCAGGAGTTATTCCCTACTCAGTCTCAGGACCCCACCTGGACCTAACCAGCAAGAACTTCAACTCCGTAATGGGCCTAAGGCCTAGCCCCAGGCTTCACTGTACAGATAAGGCAAGTGAGAGCGCCCAGGGAGAGAGCCAGCAGAAACAGGTGGGAAAGAAGTGCTGAGCAGGTAGAAACCAGTGGCCACTGCTCACCAAAGGCACAGGTGAGAAGCTTACCTTTCTGCTCAGTTCTTCGTCCAGGTGAGCTGGAAGCAGGGGACACAACTGGCTTTTTAGAGTGTTAGGACTAGGGCAGCAGAGGGAGCAAGGTATAGGCAGCAGTCACATGGCCATGACATCATTCTCATGACCCATGCCCTGAAGATTTGGGATAGTGCCAGCAGGTTGAGATAAGTTTCCTGAATAACCATTAGCTGACATGAAGAAGCGGGGAGATGAGATGTAAGGCAAAAACACATGCCACCTTCACTTAGACTGGAGAGGAACAGAGTAATGGTTTAGGCAGGCCTGAGAGGCCGATCTCTTTGCATCCCAACCCCCAGAGTCTTCTCAGAACTGTCCTGATTTCTAAAGCCCTCTTCTCTGAAGAGCAGGAAGAAAAGGAGGCCACACTGAGGAGGCAGACCGTTAAGTATAATCCTGTGCCTTGCAGGTTGAGAGTGCTCAAGAAACAGGGAGTGGCTGTTTGGTTTTGTTTTTGTTTTGTTTTTTTGCAGTACGAGGGCCTCTCACTGTTGTGGCCTCTCCCGCTGCGGAGCACAGGCTCCGGACGCACAGGCTCAGCGGCCATGGCTCACGGGCCCAGCCGCTCCGCGGCATGTGGGATCTTCCCGGACCGGGGCACGAACCGTATCCCCTGCATCAGCAGGCGGACTCTCAACCACTGCGCCACCAGGGAAGCCCGGGAGTGGCTGTTTGAAGTGAGCACCAACTGTGTTCACACCAGGGTGCTGGGCTTGGTGGGTGGGGAGGGGGGATATTGATGCACGTTTAACAGTTACAGCCCAGGGAGCTGGCGAGATGCTGATCCCAAGCGCTATTCAGGAGAAGAGATGGATGAAGGCTGAAGCCTGAGGAGCATCTGCAGTGGGACTGGGGCTTCAACTTGAAAGCAGGCAGGAGAAACAGGACTGGAGAAAGGGAGGAAGAGAGGCATTCAGGGACAGGGGGGAATGCCATGAGCTTACATCAGGAATGAGTATGGCTGATTCTCAGGTCAGTGAAGGTGCCTGGCCGGCTGGAGAGAAGGTCTGCAAGGACGACACGGGAGCAAAGGCAGGGTGGGCAGAGCTGCACGAGAGATTATGGACAGCCTTGAGTGCCAGCCAGACCAAGAATCTAGATTTTATCCTGCAGAAAATGGAAAGCCACTGAAAGATTCTGTGGCAAGGATTAATGTGATGAAAACAATGCTCTCAGAAGACCAGTGTATAGCAGATGGATGCAGAAGAATGAACAGGCCATTGCTGTAAACCAGGAAAGAGGTGAGCCACACGTGAATAAGGGTGGTGTCGCTGGGGAAGGACAGGTAGAGGAATTATACTCAATTCAACACTTACGGAATCTACACTGGAGGGGAAGGAAGGGTCAAGGACGACCCTGGGGTTTCAAGCCTGGGTGACTGGAAAAATAATGGTGCCCATAAAAGAAATAGGGATGCAGAAAGCGGAGGCTGGATGGAAAGTAGATTGTTATTTCTTGGAAATACTCATCTAAGTGGAGGTGTCCAGGGCTACAAATACGCAGATGGGAGGAAGTCAGGTCCAGAGCTCTGCTGAGATGCAGGAATGAGAAGCAGACTCGAGAGGTGGGGCACAGCTGAAGCCTTGTGATGGGCTCCATTCCCCAGGGGAGAGAATGCTCACGGAGATGGCCAGGGAGAGAGGGGCAAACACCAAGGCCTGGGGAACCCGCCAAATGAGGGGGTAAGAGGATCCAGGAAACATGGAACGGAAGGAATCTTCCTCTGGTATAATCCACTGTCAGCAGCCACTGGACCCCAAGCTAGTTGAAAACACAGGTCCAAGGGACCCCAGTGGTCCTATCCTTAAACTTCTCCTCAGTAGATTGGGTTTTGGGAAACTAGGGGAACTGACTCAGCCTTGAGAATAAGACTCAATCCTTCATCAGTGCTCACTCTGGCTCCCCTGACAGGTGGCAGCAGTGGGGCGTTTTAGGTGGAAAGGCTAGAAGGAGAGACGCTAATAAAAATAGGCACCATGGAAGTACCTACCACATGCCTCATTCTGTACTTAACATGCATTATTCTCATCTTCACAACGACTGAAGTTAAGTTTATGACCCACATTTAAAGATGAGGAAACAGATTTCAGAGACACTACGTATGTAACGTGTCCAGGTCCTCCAGCCAGCATGTGGCTGAGCTGGGTCTGGACAAGGGTGTGTGGGGCTCTGAAGACCCCGCCCCTAATCACCAGGCTCCACCGCCTCGTGCGGGGCTCCCTCAGCCACTGAGCTTGCTTTGGCACAAAGGCTTCTGGGCCAGGAGTGAGTACACCTCAGGGCCTCAGTTTCCGTAAAATATGGGATTTAAAGAGAGAACCTCCAAGGTATCTGTGGGTGTTCATCAGCTCAGGCTGTTGGATACGGCAAGCAGGCCAGGGGAGTGGAAAACAGGCTGCAAGGAGGGAACGACTGGTGAAGAAAGAGAGACCCCAGGCTGGAGGAAGGCTTTTCCCAAAGCTCTGAAAAGAGCTTCCATGTCTGCAGGGAAGACATGGCTCTGTGCACCCGGCCCCTTCTGTATCCATCCCACCAAAGTCACCACCCAGAAACGAAAGGTGGGGACTTCCCTGGTGGCGCAGTGGTTATGAATCTGCCTGCCAATGCAGGGAACACGGGTTCGAGCCCTGGTCTGGGGCTCCACATGCCATGGAGCAACTAAGCCCGCGAGCCACAACTACTGAGCCTGCGTGCCACAACTACTGAAGCCCGCGTGCCTAGAGCCCGTGCTCTGCAACAAGAGAAGCCACTGCAATGAGAAGCCCGCGCACCACAACGAAGAGTAGCCCCACTCACCGCAACTAGACAAAGCCTGCGCATAGCAACGAAGACCCAGTGCAGCCAAAAATAAATAAATTTAATAAATTTAAAAAAAGAAAAAAGGGCTTCCCTGGTGGCGCAGTGGTTGAGAGTCCGCCTGCCGATGCAGGGGACACGGGTTCGTGCCCCGGTCCGGGAAGGTCCCACATGCCACGGCGCGGCTGGGCCCGTGAGCCATGGCCGCTGAGCCTGCAAGTCCGGAGCCTGTGCTCCACAACGGGAGAGGCCACAACAGTGAGAGGCCCGCGTACCGCAAAGAAAAAAAAAAAGAAAGAAAGGTGGAGGCAAGGGCTCTGAACACTTCCAGTTTCCTCCGGGGTAAACAAGGAGGTGAGGCATCCCTACCCTCACGCCCCACACAGAATCCTGTCCTGGGGACCTGAGAGAGTTTTCCTTTTACAAAGCAAGAAGGACATTAACCCCCAAGATAGAATGATAAAGCAAAGAAACATGAATAAACTTAGGAATAGCACTTTTGTCCCTGGCTGAGAAGATGCTGGAAGGACCAAGTAGGGTTTGTTTAAAAATTGACAAGTTTTGTATAGACAGCAAGGGGGGAAAGTGGCGGGGGTGGATGGTGGGATGAACTGGGAGATTGGGATTGACATATATACACTAATATGTATAAAATAGATAACTAATAAGAACCTGCTATATAAAAAAATACATAAAATAAAATTCAAAAATTTAAAAAAAATTGACAAGTTTTTCTTTCTTCATGGGATCTTTAGTTCATAAACTCCTCCAGCCATCAACTCCCTTGTATCTTTCTTTCCTTCACTTACACAACCTAGATTGTACGGTCTGTTGTTTCAACCACTCTTTGTCCAAAATCCTCAACTCCCTGGCCCTAATGTCCTTCCACCAAATCCACCTGGCAAAACCCCAATCCCAACTGGCCAGTCCTTCTCTTACCAAATCCACCAGGACTGCTGAATTCTGCTAGTGAAAACCACCTAACCATTCAAATTGGTTTTGCTATAAATTCATGGTCTCTGTGCTCATTCCAATAAAACACACCAGATTAAATGCATATGTTTACCAATACTCCTTCCTGAAACCCCACTAAATTATATCAGTGGAATTTTAAATTCAGAAGAATAAAGCAGGGCTTCCCTGGTGCCTCAGTGGTTGAGAGTCTGCCTGCCGATGCAGGGGACACGGGTTCGTGCCCTGGTCCGGGAAGATCCCACATGCCGCGGAGCGGCTGGGCCCGAGAGCCACGGCCACTGAGCCTGCGCGTCCGGAGCCTGTGCTCCGCAACGGGAGAGGCCACAACAGTGAGAGGCCCGCGTACCGCAAAAAAAAAAAAAAAGAAGAAGAAAGCAGATGGGAGACAAGAGGTGAGAGATGTGAATAACTGCAGAAGATAGAAAGCAGATGAGAAGTGGTAACTGGTTCAGCAAATGCAAAAAGTTAAAGCCACTCTGTCTGCAGAGGGTTATGCCAACAGGATATAAGCTGCTTCTTAGGGCAGAAGCCCAGAAAGGCTCAGGAATTTACAACAGTAGCTACCTGGGAAGCCAGGAGGAAGAAGCACAGCTAAAAACGTGGAAATTAGATGAAAATTTATACAAGGAACATTTAGGCCCTCACTCTTCTCCCCCTGCCCATTCAGCGAGGCAACTCCCCTCTCCTCCACCTAATTCCAAAGAAGCAGGAAGTCTGTTTTCTAGAGAAACTGAAATGGAGCAGCTGGGACTTAGGGATGCCAAGCACAGCAGAAGTTGAGGAGGAGGCACTGTACTGAATACAAGAGGATTAGCGGGAGGTATCCAGTCAAGTCCTTTCTCCTGATCAGTGTTCAGAACCAGTGGCCTGGGGTAAACCTTCCAGGGTCAGGAGACTGGAGGATTCCTCTCTGAAGAAACTGATCTCAATAGCCCTAGAGAAAAGACCTGACACTTATTTCAGTCCTCGCCCTAGTCAGTGGTGCCCACAAGTCAATAAATACATCCTTTCTATGCACTTGGGCCTTCCAGTATGCCTTAGTGCCTCACTCTTCAATGTGAGCAGACAGACAGCCAGGGACTACCCGACACCTGAGGAAAGCCCCTAATGTGAACCACAGAGGTGAAAACAGACACACTGAAAAAAGGTATTTGGTAAAAGAGGAGAAATGCAAGGAGCAGAAGAAAGCTTCAAAAATTCAGGAAGATACTGCACTCATAACAAAAAAAAAGGGGGGGGGTTTGCTCTCAAAAAGGAACACTCAGAGAACAATGAGAAGCTCTAGGGTTTTAAAAATATGACAACTGAAATGGCAGTCAAGAAAATCACACAGAAAGATAAAAATATAAAGAGATGGACAACAAAACATAAAAGAACTATAGAAGATCGATCCAAAAGGCCCAAGAGTCAACTAATAGAAGTTTCAGAAAGAGAAGGGGAAAAAGGTGGAAAGAAATTAAAAAAAAAAAAAAAAGCTTTATAGAACAGGATAGATCAAATGGATCCACTGAATGACCAACAGGAAGACAGATGATAATATTGTTTCAGAACAATGGAGGATCCAAAGACTTCCAGAGACAAAACCCAAACCAGGTCACAGACAAAGGACAGAGAATCAGACCACATCATATTTGGCCCAACACAGGAGAGAGGTGAAGGGAATTCCCAGGACTGTGATGAAGGTAGTAACCATCTTCAGAGGCAAAAAGCAGCAATGACTCTCTCAACTGGACACACAACACTGCCTGGCAACATTACTATTCTTCTATTGTCGGCTCTATCTCCAACTGTCTGGAACAATTATTTCAAAAATTTCCCACACCTCTCAAATTATTGACCTATCAACCTTCTCCCTGTTTCCCTCTCATTTCAAATTTCTTATAGAAAATAAAAACCATCCAAACTCACTCAACTTTTTGTCACCTGCACTCTGGATCCCTCTCTGCCTTACTTCAGTATTTATTCATTATCTGGTATATATGTGCCAAGCACTTTGGTGACCACTAGAGGTCACAATGGAGAGCAAAAGACCACAGCCCTGCCCTCATGAGGTTCACAGTCTAAAGCACGGGTCACAAACTGGAAGACGGAGGGCCAACTGCTACCCATAGACATGGTTTTGTTTGGCTTGCATAGTACATTTTAAAACTTTAAAAAACAATTTTCAATGCCGAAACTTCCAGCTTCTTGTGAAAAAAATCAGAAGATCTAGCAACACTGGGCCTGAATTTTAAGGAGCAACAATCCTGTAGTTGGAGTCCCCCTTTATTATTATTATAGTTGTGCATTCATTGGGTTTTCTTTTCAATTTTTAGATTTTTGATTAAGCAACATATTCAAGTAGTTCAAAACCAAAATATATGAAAATATTAAAAGTGAAAAGTCTAATTTCCACCCCATTCCATATGCCCCATTCCAGGTAACTATTTTTATTAGTGTCTCAGATAATCTTTCAGAGTTTTTAATGCAAATACTAACAAATGTAAATATATATTATTTTCTCCTTTTTCACATAAAAGCATATAATCCCTGTTGTGCACCTTGCTTTTTTTCAGTTAACAGTATATGAGTGATCATATAGAACATATAGAACTTCCTCATTCTTATTTTTTAATATAACAGCTTTATTGAGATAATTTACATACTCTCAAGCATATCCTTTTAAATTGTACAACTCAGTCCCACCTGGGGTACCAAAAAAATTTTTAAATAAAAAATAAATAAATTGTACAATTCAGTGGTTGTTCATGTAGTAACAAAATTGTGCCACCATCATCACTAATTCCAGAACATTCTCATCCTCACAAAAAGGAACTCCCCATTCTCCCCTCCCCCCACCACTGACAACCACTCATCTTTTTTCTGCCTCTAAAGATCTGCCTATTCTGGACACTTTCACATAAATGGAAACAAACAGTATGTTATCTTCTGTGACTGGCTTCTTTTACTTAGCATAATGTTTTCAAGGTTCATCCATGTTGTAGCATGTATCAGAACTGCATTCCCTTTTATGATCAGATAATATTCCATTGTATGGATATACCACATTTCAAGTATCCATCAATTGATGGACATTTAGGTTGCTTCCACAATTAAGCTATTGTGAATAATGCTGCTATGAACATTAATATACAATTTTTTGTGTGGACATGTTTTCAATTCTCTTGGGTACATACCTGGTAGTGGAATTGCTAGCTCATAAAGTAACTTTACGTTTGATTTTTTGTTGTTGTTGCGCCAGGCCTTAGTTGCAGCTCACAGACTCCTTAGTTGCAGCAGGAGGCCTCCTTAGTTGTGGCATGCGAACTCTTAGTTGCGGCATGTATGTGGGATCCAGTTCCCTGACCAGGGATCGAACCCAGGCCCCCTGCATTGGGAGCGAGGAGTCTTAACCACTGCACCACCAGGGAAGTCCCACATTTAACTCTTTGAGGAACTGCCGAACTGCTTTCCAAAGTGACTACACTATTTTACATTCCCATGAGGGTTCCCATTTCTCCACATCCTTGACAGACTTCTCATTGTCTGTCTTTCTGATTACAGCCATCTGCATTTGTAACTTTGATAAGGATTGCCAACATCCATAGAGGTGACACCAATGTATGAAAGCGTCTGTGTTCTCAGCCTCAGTAACAGAGCATGCTGTCAAACTTCTGAATCTTTTTAATTCGAGGAGTAAAAAATATCTTAGTATAGCTTTATTTTGGTTGAACTCCAGTATTAGTCAGTTTTGCTGTGGTAACTAATGACTTCAAAACCCCACCGTCTTGGGACTTCCCTGGTGGTCCAGTGGTTAAGACTCCGTGCTTACACTGCAGGGGGCGAGGGTTCGATCTCTGGTTGGGGAACTAAGATCCTGCAAGCCGTGCACGGTTGGGGGGCAGGGGGGACCACTGCCTTACAACAGAGATTTATTGCTCTTTCAAGGTTTATATTGGTGGTAGGGTTGGCTATAGCTCTGATTCATATGCCTTTATTCCAAGACCCAGGCTGAAGGAATAGCCCCTACTTGGGACACAATGTTCTCACAGAAGAGAAAACCATGCACCAGCTCCTAAAACTTGTGCTCAGACCTAGCATACGGCATATCTGGTCAGATCCAGTTGACCAAAGCAAGCCCTGGGGCAGTGGGGTGAGGATGTATATTCCTCCCACAAGGGGGCACTGTAAAGTGCATGACAATGGATGATGATTGGATGACAATCCTCAGAAGAGGACTGCCCACAGGCCCTTAGAATTTTGCATTCTGTTTCACCTCAGTCCACACTAGTCCACCTCACTCATCTGCTTTACCTGCCTGGCCCTGTAGACATCTGAGTTGGACCCATTGGTCTAAGGGATTCCTCTCCTTCTCCTTCAGGGATACCCTCTTGATGACCCCCGCCCCCCCATTTCTCCAACTCTTCTTCCCACTACCTCTTTCTCACAGCATTTTATTTTTTATTTTATTATTTTTTTTGCGGTACGCGGGCCTCTCACTGTTGTGGCCTCTCCCGTTGCGGAGCACAGGCTCCGGACGGGCAGGCTCAGCGGCCATGGCTCACGGGCCCAGCCGCTCCACAGCATGTGGGATCCCCCTGGACCGGTGCACGAACCCGCGTCCCCTGCATCGGCAGGTGGACTCTCAACCACTGCGCCACCAGGGAAGCCCTCTCACAGCATTTTAAATTGTCTAAACCTCTCACAACACATTCCCACTCCAGCCACCTCCTCTTCTCAGCCAACCTTCTTAAAAGAGCTGTCTCCACTCCATCTTCATTTCCTCTCCTCTCACACTTTCCTGAGCCCACCACCATGTAGCTTACACCTTCAATGCCACCAAGAACATCCCTGCCTCCAAATCCAATGGACACATATCATCTTTATCCTACTTGACCCCTCTGGAGCCAACAGACATAGTTTGCCATCCCATCTTGAAACATTTTCTTTCACTGGCTTCCATATGACTACCCCTGACCATTTCTTAGCTCCCTTTGCCTTTTCACCTTCCTCTGGCCCTCCCTCAGGGTTCTATCCCATGGCCTCTTTCATCTGTGTTCTGCACCTCTCCCTGGACAATCTACTCTGTTTCCAGGGCTACATGCTGGTGACTCCTCCATCCCAGACATCTCTCCCCAGCCAAGATCCATGATGCCACCTGCCTAATTTGGAAGTCTCACAGGACTTCACACTCAACAGGTCCAAAAGTGGACTCATTATGAGCCTTTTTCTTGAGGCCCTTTTTCTTGAGTTCCCTGGTTAAGTGAATGGTACCATCTTCTGAAACCTAGATTCTAACTGAGCTCCTGCCTCCTCATCCTTGGCTGATTTTTTTCCTTTTTATTTAGTCTTCAAATGTTATATCTTTATTTCTCATTCAAAACATCAGCAGGAAAAAAAAAAAAAAAACCATCAGCAGAGGGGCTTCCCTGGTGGCACAGTGGTTGAGAGTCCGCCTGCTGATGCAGGGGACACGGGTGCGTGCCCCGGTCCGCGGAGCGGCTGGGCCCGTGAGCCATGGCCGCTGAGCCTGCACGTCCGGAGCCTGTGCTCCGCAACGGGAGAGGCCACAACAGTGAGAGGCCCGCGTACAGCGAAAAAAAAAAAAAAAATCAGCAGAACACTAAAACCTGGATAAAGCTTTCTCTTCTGTGTTATGCTGTAAAATTCTTTTCCTTAAAAGCACTTTAAAGGGAAGTGGTAACTTTACAGTGGAGAAATCTGGTGGACACCACCTTACCCAAGTGATCAAGGCTAACATCACCAGTAATGGCATGGATGGACATCGTGGGCCTTCTGACGTGAGGTATGGAAAAATGGCAAAAACGCACAACCTGAATTTAAACATGAGGAAACAGATGTTTCTAAATTGAGGATCATCCTACAAAACAATGTAGCCTGTAATCTTCAAAACTGTCAATATCATGAAAATCAAAGAAAGACTGAGGAACTGTTCCAGATTGAAGGAAACTAGAGACATTACAACCAAAAGGAATATGTGATCTTAAATAGGCTCCTGGATAAGGAAGAAAAAAACCTGCTGTGAAGAAAGTTACTGGAAGAACTGGTGGAATCTGACAATGAAAGGCCTCATAAGTATTAGAATTCTTCTATCAGTGCTCCATTTCCTGAACTTGATCATTGCATCGTAGTTATGTAAAAGAATGTTCTTATTCTTAGGAAACGTGCTAAATCATTTAGCAGCAAAGAAGCACTGTATATGCACTTTCAGTTCAGAAAACAATACTGTGTGTATGTACCTACAAGCATTTTAAATTTATTTATTTTATTTATCTTATTTTTGGCTGCATTGGGTCTTTGCTGTTGTGCGCGGGCTTTCTCTACTTGCGGCGAGCGGGGGCTACTCTTCATTGCAGTGTGTGGGCTTCTCATTGCTGTGGCTTCTCTTGTTGCGGAGCATGGGCTCTAGGCACGCATGCTCAGTAGTTGTGGCATGCGGACTCTAGAGCACAGGCTCAGTAGTTGTGGCGCATGGACTTATTGCTCCGCGGCACATGAGATCTTCCCAGACCAGGGCTCGAACCCGTGTCCCCTGCATTGGCAGGTGGATTCTTAACCCTTACAAGCATTAAAAGAAAGAAACAAAAAACAGCTTTATTGAGATACGATTCACAAACCACAAAACTCACCCTTTTAAAGTGTACAATTCAGTGGTTTTTAGTATATTCACGAAGTTGTGCATCGATCACACTGTCCAGAACATTTTCATCATCCCAAAAAGAAACCCCATAACTGTTAGCAGTCACTCCCCATGCACTTTTTTTAAAAACTGGAAAAGATGGGAAAAGTCTTCAAAATACTAACTGCGGTTATTTCTCAGTATCGGGATTATAGATGATTTTCATTTTCTTATTTACACACTTCTATATTTTTATAATTTTATATGATAATTCCATTGACTTATGTAATTAAAATAAATATTATTTTTAAGCAACGTAAAAGATTAAGGAGGAATGAAGGGGCAACAAGAATTCCAAACTATACAAATTGCCAGGCTCATAAAAAGAAACGAAATTGAGCTACCTGTAATGAGGTGGATAGACCTAGAGTCTGTCATACAGAGCGAAGTAAGTCAGAAAGAGGAAGACAAATACCGTATGCTAACACATATATATGGAATTTAAAAAAAAATGTCATGAAAAACCTAGGGGAAAGACAGGAATAAAGACACAGACCTACTAGAGAAGGGACTTGAGGATATGGGGAGGGGGAAGGGTAAGCTGTGACAAAGAGAGAGAGGCATGGACATATATACACTACCAAACGTAAAATAGATAGCTAGTGGGAAGCAGCCACATAGCACAGGGAGATCAGCTCGGTGCTTTGTGACCGCCTGGAGGGGTGGGATAGGGAGGGTGGGAGAGAGGGAGACGCAAGAGGGAAGAGATATGGGAACATATGTATATGTATAACTGATTCACTTTGTTATAAAGCAGAAACTAACACACCATTGTAAAGCAATTATACTCCAATAAAGATGTAAAAAAAAAAAACAAACAAACAAATTGCCAGGCTCAAGGAATGACCCCATTACACCACGTGGTTTCCCAACTCTCCTCAATCAACTCTCATCTAAAAGGTCTACCAGGTGACAAAGGTAGCCACATACTGCTCATTTCTACTATGCAGCCTAACTGGCTCTCAGAGAGAGGAACGAGTTCAGGAAGTTCAACAAACACTGACTATCTAATGCCTGGCACTGCCCCAGGTGTTGTGTCTGCCTTGTTTGCTCCAGCTAACAGGCCAGGAGGGAAGCCAGCACATAAAATAAAGGCTTGCTCCTCACTAAAGAAAGGGAGAGCTGGTTAACTCTGCTCAATTGGCCCAGGGCAACCTTCAAAGAGAAAACATTCCGGCTGTCCTTAAGGCAATAGAGATCTGGTACAGGAAAAGACTAATTGGTAATCATTACAATACTACCTGAAAAAGAGATGGGGTGGGCCTGAGGGGACAGTGTACCAGAGAAAGTGGGGAAGGTCGCCCAGGAGGAGGCCTGCCTGAGGGCAAAGGGATTAGGGCAGTTGCTTCTTAAAGCACTTTCAGCCAGGCTTATTGTGAGAAAGTGAAAACACTGACCTAGCTGTCTACCTATTAACAAACCCCACCGACTCAACACCCCGTTAACAGTGGCTCCAATTCTTATGTGTACAGTGTTTTCCCCTCTTCTAGACTGTAAACTCCTGGGAAGAGAGGTCTAAGTCTTATCTTTCCTTAAGTAAAGCACCAAATATGAAATAGGCATTCAGAAAAATGTTAGTTTTCATCTTTCCCACTCTCCTCTCCCTTCCCCCAAAGTCTTCCACAAACTTGAATAAACTATTTCCAGGTACTGAAAATGATGCTGCACTACACTTACATTGATATGCATAAACCAAAAATCAGTATTAAAGATAACTTAGAAGATTTGCAAAGGGTTTTTTTTTCTTCGTAAAGCCTTCTCACCTATGATCTCATTTGAGCCTCACGGTAGTGCTAGAAATTTGCCTGAAAAAGTATTTATTCACCCTCATTTTCGAGTCAAGGGCTCTTGAGACAAAAAAAAAGTGAGATTAATTTGTCCAAAATTACAAAGGTGACATGGGAGGAAGCCTAGATCACTGATTTTCTGGCATCTAGGCTAGTACCTCTCCCATTACATTATTGGTCCCTTTTAAGTCTGGCATTTCTCACTACTCACCACACACACAAATAAACTGCAGGGACTTCCCTGGTGGTGCAGTGGTTAAGAATCCGCCTGCCAATGCAGGGAACACGGGTTCGAGCCCTGGTCCGGGAATATCCCACATGCCGCGGTGCAACTAAGCCCGTGCGCCACAACTACTGAGCCTGGGCTCTACAGCCCACGAGCCACAACTACTGAGCCCGCGTGCTGCAACTACTGAAGCCCGCACTGCTAGAGCCCGTGCTCCACAACAAGAGAAGCCATCGCAATGAGAAGCCTGCGTACCACAACAAAGAACAGCCCCCACTGACCACAACTAGAGAAAGCCCACGCACAGCAACGAAGACCCAACGCAGCCAAAAATTAATTAATTTAAAAATAAATAAAGAAAATAAAAATTAAAGAAAATAAACTGCAGTTGAGATAAAGACATAAAACTGAAAACATACAACCATAAAAATACCAGAAGGAAGTACAGGGAAATATTTCTATAATCTTGAGGTAGCATATCACAAAAACCCAAAAGCCACAGGCAGATCTGACTACATAAAACTTTTAAAATTCTGTGTAAAGAAAGACACCATTAAAGTGGTTAGGGACTTCCCTGGTGCTCCAGTGGCTAAGACTCTGCGCTCCCAATGCAGCGGGTTGGGGTTCAATCCCTGGTCAGGGAACTAGATCTCGCATGCCACAACTAAAGATCCCGCACGTGGCAACGAAGATCCCACGTGCCACAACTATGACCCAATGCAGCTACATAAATAAATATTTTTTAAATAACTAAAGTGGTTAAAGATGATTTATGGCTTTATTTCCCCTCCCCCACCATTATTTTACCTACTCATTGCTTTCCAAAAACGGTTTTTGCTTTCCTCGCAATTTTTCCTTTCCATGCAGATTTAAAAGTCACCTTAAGTTCCATGCAAAGTCCTGTTTTAATAAGAATTTAACCTAAAGTAAAAACTGTGTCTCTGCAATATTAAGTCTTCCTATTCACGGACATGGTAAAACTCTCCATCTAATCAAGCCTTTTGGGAATTCTCTGGCAGTCCAGTGGTTAGGACTCAGTGCTTTCACTGCCTTGGCTCAGGTTCGATCCCCGGTCGGGGAACTAAGATCCCGCAAGCCGCGTGGTGCAGCCAAAAATAATAATCAGCCCTTTTTTTCTTCCACTAAAATAATCTGATTTTCTTAATGCATAATTTGCAATTTCCTGTTAAATTTACGTCTATAATGTAACATTTTTATTGTGAATGAGAACCTTCTATGACATTTTTATGGTTGATTATTGTTCTCATATCTTATTTATATAATTTTTGTTTGTTAATCGTATCTCTGGCGATGCTGCTGAACTCACTGGTTTTAGTATCTTGTCAACTGATTCTCTTTGTGGATGGATATATCATGTGAAAATAATGAGTATAAAAATATGAAAATAATAATGACTTTTGAGTGGCCAGTAGCTTTAATAGAATATTAGTTTTGATTGTAAACATTCTTGTCTTGCTCCTATTTTCATAGGAATGTTTCAAATATTTTCCCATAAAGCATAACTTTCACTCTAAGAAAAGTTCAAAGATAAATGAAAAACTAAGAGAAAATATTTTAAAAGCATATGACAAATGAAAAGTTAATATAACATAGAGATTACTACCAATCAATACGAAATAGACAAATGATCTTTTTTTCCTGAACAGGCAAAAGATGTGAACAGGCAGTTTACGAAAACAATTAAAATGGTCAAAAAGCAACAAGAGGGGCTTCCCTGGTGGCGCAGTGGTTGAGAGTCCGCCTGCCGATGCAGGGGACACGGGTTCATGCCCCGGTCCGGGAAGATCCCACATGCCGGCGGAGCGGCTGGGCCCGTGAGCCATGGCCGCTGAGCCTGCGCGTCCGGAGCCTGTGCTCCGCAACGGCAGAGGCCACAACAGTGAGGGGCCCGCGTATCGCAAAAAAAAAAAAAAAAGCAACAAGAGATGCTCAACTTCACTATTAACGACATGCAACTTAAAACAATGAAATTACTATTTTTCACCTATCAAGTTGGCAACTGTACAAAAATTCATAGCATCCAGTATTGCCAAGGTTGTAGGAAATGGGGACATTCACACATGGCTCTGAGTGTGTAAATTGTTACAAACTTCTGAAATTCAATTTCACAGAATCTATTAAAATTTAAAATACACATATCCTACCTACGAATCTATCTAGAAAAACAAAAAGAAACTATACTTATACAAAAAAGCTATAAGTAACCTAAATGTTCATCAGGATGGGTCTAGACAAATTAAAATAGTTGGAATACTATGCAACAATTTTTAAAATGTGAAATGACTTAGAAAATGTCTAAAATACACTTGTGTGGTCCATTGTAGGTGCTCAAAAATATGTTTTGGATGAAATAACAAATTTATGAACATAGAAAAAAGCTTGGATGTATATACACCAAACTTGTAAAAGTGACTACCTTCAGGAGCATGGAATAGTAAATGGCAAAATATTTTTTGCCTTTTAATTCTTTTTTTTGGGGGGGGGTGTGCGCGGGCCTCTCACTGCTGTGGCCTCTCCCGTTGCGGAGCACAGGCTCCGGACGCGCAGGCTCAGCGGCCATGGCTCACGGGCCCAGCCGCTCCGCCGGCATGTGGGATCTTCCCGGACCGGGGCACGAATCCGCGTCCCCTGCATCGGCAGGCGGACTCTCAACCACTGCACCACCAGGGAAGCCCATGCCTTTTAATTCTTTTGTGCCATGTGGACTTATTAAAATAAGCATGAGCTAATTTTTTTAAATTAAAGATTTATTTCTGATGATCTCGCTCCATTTTATCTGTTCTATGATGATCCTAAGAGCACAAGGATTTGCTGTCAATTACTCAAAAAATGGAGCGCTCAGGGAAATTAAATCTGTGTACAAAAGGTAGCTGGCAATTCTTCTTTCATAAATATTTTTTTTTCTTTTGGCATCTCTGTTAATTCTCCTAAACTCACAATCTGACACACCTAAATAGAATCGACATTTCCTTCCATCAAGTGCACTAAATGCATAGCCCATCTTTAGCAGAACCCCTCCCTAAAGTTGGGAATAGAATTTAAAGAAAGGCTCAAGTTTTCCTAATGTAGCCGGTCCCACGGGCACCCTGCATCGCTAAGTCTCCAAAGAGATTACATTCTCCTACTGAGGGGAGTCCTATGGCTTTTTCCAGGCGAGGAGGCCAATGTTAGATTGTGGACGGTCTGGAATAAAGGCGGAAGCGATATAGGGAAATCAGAGGCTTCGGGGTGCCCAGACCATGCCAAGGCATCCGTTCTCAGATTGGAGTCGAGTGTACTCGGCAGGAGCGTGCAAAAAAAGTTAACTCCCCTCCCAGCTGACGCGGCGGCCCTCAGAATCTGCAGATCTGGGCCTGATGGAAAGGTCGGGTAAAGATGACCTCGACCGAATTACATGAAAAAGCCTGGTACGAAGTATTCTGGCTTTATTTGGGGCTCCAGGCTCAGAAGCGACAGGGAGAACATCTGGGAGGAAGGGAGAGTGATGACGGTTCTTCAAGGAGTCCTAACCAGCTCACCTGGCAAAACCGCTCAACTAACACTCAGCGTACCAACATTTCAGGGCCCTCGTTCCTTCCCTGAATCAAGATGGCCGCCGGGGCGCGCCCCTACAACGGCGCAAGCGCCGTACCTCCGATCCTCCCTCTTCCCGTCCTTCCGCGCGCCGGCACCGCCCACTCGCCAGCTGCACTCCCTCGGTGAGCCCTCAACCTCACCCCCTTTCTGTCTGCCCCCGCCCGTCCAGGGTCGCGAGCCCGGAAGTGGATAATGCTGCTCAGGGGGGAGAGGACGAGCGGGGAAGGAGAAGTGCTTCCGGGGAAACGGGTCCCGGGTTGGTGTTTGTAAACTTGCCTCGGTTCCGGCGGGGGCAGCGGTGGCCACGGGGTTGGCACGGCGTGCTGCGGCCTGGAGGAGGGGCCGCGCGGCCGGGGAGACAGCAGGAGGCCGCGCCTGGCAGGTAGGAGCACGCCCCAGGGAGCGCAGCGTCGTCTGGGCAGACGGCAGCGCTTCAGCAGTTCGCAGGCCGTGGGGCGCCCCGCGGGAAGGGGGAGGGGAGGGGAGAAGGGGCGCGTGGCGAAGGGAGGGCGCTCCCGGGGAGGGGTAGGGGCCGCGCGCACATCACCGTCCGGCCGCGTCACCGGCTGGGCTGAGGGGGCTTACTCTGAAGGGACGCGGGCGCGAGCACGCACCTTGCGCGCTCCTCGGCTCTCTCCGGGTGCGTGCGGCGGGCGCAGCGGCTGGCTGGCTGGCTGGCTGGCTGGCTGGCTGGCTGGCGCGAGGGAGGGAAGATGGGAGGGAATGCACAGAGCTGGGCTTCGCCTCCCTGCCTTCCACCTCCGCAGCGAGTTTACGTACCTTCGGGCTGACTCGGAGAATGCGCACGTGTGGGCCGGCCCGGGCACGTACTGCCGGTTCGATTTCTGCCTGCTGCCCAAGCGCCCAGCGATAGCCCCTGAGCTTTTCTCTACCACACTTCTGGTCGCCTTAATAGAGTGCGAGCTTCGCGGGCCGGCCCACTGTACACAAAAGCCCCAGACGACCTCCGCCCCCTTCTTCCAGTTCTAAGATGGCAAAGCCAAGCAGTTGGCCTGCTGCAGTTCCTCCACCAGAGGCCCCAGTTACTTTTGCTCCTGTTGGCTGCCCGGAGACCAGTTTCAACTCATGACCTAGAAAGAAAACTCTGCTTGACTGATGTCTTCTTTTGGAGTTGCACAGAGAGCGCCTGGCAAAAAAAGAGTTCACCTCACTGCAGGTTGTATGGCCTGAGGATGTTGCACCTAACAGCCCCATCTCCCTTTCTGGTTTCAGGTTTCTGAAACAGATCGTGAACTTCATCTAGAGAATTCAGCTGGAAAACCAAGACTGGAAGACTCTTTTTCTTCAGATAGTAAGCAGGAACCAGGCAGAGACCAGGGATTCTTGGAACATCTATCTTCCTTTTGGAGGACACTAAGTTCTGTTTGAAGACAAAGGCAGTTCAGTATGGCAGCAGGACTGAAGGGACACGAAGGAGCTGTTACAGTGATTTGGTGACAGTTCTTCAAACAACAGTGTCTTAAGAAAAGGTGGATCGAGAAACTCGTGAACTTTTGGGTTGCATTAAGGGAAATCAGCATGGCTCAGGTAAAAAGCTCTCGAGTCCTCCTCCTTCAAGATCACTGGGAGGCGTGTTTGCAGTTTCACTCTTGAATGCTGCCTTAGTCAACATATTGACCAACCCAGTGAGCGAAGCTCTGTATTAAGCACCAGGGGGAGATCTAGAGGAAGGAAAGGAGACAGGCCACAGCCCCTGCCTTCAGGGAGCTTCCAGTCAAATGAAGGAGGTAGGCTATACTGCATCACAGGCCCTGATGGGACATTTGCAAAGCAACATGCACTCAGTTTACACTTGGTACATTAACTGCTGAGGGGCACGAGGGAGTGAACAGTCTGGTGAATGCTTCATTTGTTTTTTTCAACGGGAATTTAGTGAGCTCCTGTTACATGCAAGGCATTGTGCTGGGAATACAAAGATGAATAAAATTGCCCCTGTCCCCAACAAGCTTCCAGGCTAGTTGGGTTGGGGCGGGGGGAGATGAAGAGACACTCTATTGTTTATCTTTATATTCACAACACCTTGCCTAGTGGCTGGCTAGTAGTAGAGACATAGTGAATCTGTTGATTGAAGGAATGTGCAATAATAGAGGTATGTACACTGAAGGAGAGGAATGATCCTTCTGCTTGGATGAAAAAAGTTGAAGCTGGAAGGATACATAAGATTTTGCTAGATAAACAAGCAGAACAGGGCATTCAGACAAGGAGAACTGCATGGGCAGAGGCTTAGAGACATGGAAGGATGTGGTGATGTTAGGAGTACGGCAGGTAGTTTGCTAGTTACGGAGGAAAGGATTTAAGTGGGGCATGGTTAGAGGAATATGGTAGATAGTGATAGATGGGAACGTTAGGGAAAGGGAGTTGTTTCCTGGGGAAACAAGCAGAGTGACTGAAGGGCCTTTTATGCCCTGCTGAGGAATTAGTCTTTATTCTGTAAGGAATGGGAACTCTCTGAAGAATGCTAAGCAGCAGAGTGACGTCACATCAGTGTATTTGGAAGGTAATTGTCATTGCGGGGATACAGGATGGATTGGAGAGACAGGATGATTTGATAGGTTATTGTAGTTATCTGGGTAGAAAAGCTATATGTAGGCAACCCCAGAGCTGCTCCCAGCTTCCTTCCAGGGACCCTCCCCTACCAGTCTCACCAGGATGGCAGCCTGATTACAGTATAGTTGGCTTTCTTCCAGCTGCATGCATAGCTTCCTCCTTTCCATGCAGAGTAGGAGCCCTTCAGTTTCTTCTTCCTTTGTTTGCAGCCCACTTCACAGCATCGTGTTCACTCTTGCTTAAGTCATTTTTAAACTGTATGTATAGCAGGGAATGTGAAAAAATATGGATATGCACACATATAAATGGTGGGCCGGGGTGGAGGAGAGAAATTGTATATTCAACTCCAAAATCCTTCCAAGTGTTTTAATTTTTATATCTGTTGTAATTGGCAACATCTAGGGAATTTAAAAGCTAAAGGGAGAAATTAATCTAACTTTACTGATAAACATGTTTGTAGGACCCGATAGAATGTACGTTTGGCACCAGTGAGGTCTGCCAATCGTAAGTGGGCTCTGTGAAGCTGAGTGTCATCAAGGGAGGAAGAAGGAAGTTCCCCTAGAAATCTCCCGTGTCAGTGGGTCAACAGGAGAGACCCTCATGCCCACACACAAGGCTTAGAAATACTTCAGAGTAGTACACAGACACATGCTTTACCCAGCACAGTGCTAATGACAGAAGTGTCAATGACAGAAGTGTCAATGACATTGATTATTCACTTGGTCTGTATCTAAATGCTGACAGATGACAAAGTGAGTAGTTCCTGGTGAGGTGAGTTAGGGAGGACTCTTGAAGGAAGCAGGGTTTTGTGGTGAGGAGGGACGCTCCCTAGAGAGAAGCAGCATGTTAGTAGCTGGGTGTGAAAGGTAGTTCTTTAGAAGTTGGCAGTCTGTTTTTGCCCTGCCCTGCCAGGTGACCTGACACCTCATCTCCTTTCAACTTAGGCAAGTCTCCTGGCTTGTGAAGGCCTAGCAGGTGTGAGTTTGGTTCCCACTGCAGCCAGCAAGAAGATGATGCTGAGCCAGATTGCCAGCAAGCAGGCCGAGAATGGAGAGCGGGCAGGTAGCCCTGATATGCTGAGGTGCTCGAGTCAGGTACAGCACTTGAGTCCATTGCGGCACCTGGGGGTCGGGTGGCCCGAGCTCTCTGCCAGAAGATGCCCAGCTTTGATTCCTTAGTGCTTCTATTTAGGGAAGTGGGAAAGGGGATCCAGCTGGGGAATGAATGAATGTGGGTATTTTAGAGGATACAGAAAAGGGTACAGAAAAGGAAGGTCTTTTCTGTACAACAGCTCCTTAAAACCAGGGTACTTGGCGAGGAAATGAATGCGTACTTTCTCTAAACCTTCGGGGCAGGTGATTTACTCTCATTTGTAAGTTGTCTCAAAGCAGCTTTTGGCCTCCTGTCTTGTGTTCTGAGATGGACTATAAATTTAGATTTGATTTGTATTCAAAGAGCCACCGAAAAGACAGCGATAAGTCCCGGAGCCGCAAAGACGATGACAGCTTGGCTGAGGCCTCTCATTCAAAAAAGACTGTTAAAAAGGCAGGTAATGGGGAGTTCCCAGCGGTCCGGCGGTTAGGACTGGGCGCTCTCACTGCCGAGGGCGGTCCCTGGTCAGAGACTAAGATCCCGCAAGCCATGCAGCACGGCCAAAAAAAACAGAAAAGAAAAAGGCAGGTAATGGGGTAACTCCCAAACTGGTCCAGCTTGGGAATAGGGCAGTCCTCCTGTTTCTTCCCTCTCTGGCTCAACCCGGAGCTCTCCCTAGATGTTTTGCTCCCTCATAGCCAGTGAGTGTGTCACCCCGATTCCATCCAGGGACCACTTTGGTAATTGATCTCTGCCCTCTCTGAAACATCTTTGGTAAGGGAAGGAGGGTCAGGGGAGCATGAAATTCTGTGGCAAAGGGGCAGGCCGACTCCCCCTCAGGTCAATTCAGAGTGTTGGGTTTGACGAGGCAGATAGCTTGCACACCCTACCTCCTTCCTTAGAAGGTCTTTTAACTCTAAGGAATATGGGAGATGACAGCATCAGAGAGGTTACTTTGTCCAGCAGTTGGAAATAGACCCAGAGCAGAATGGGGGCAAGAAGAGGGCAGAGGGATAGCCTCATGACATACCTGACTCTTGCCCCCAGGTGGTGGTAGTGGAACAAAATGGTTCTTTTCAAGTAAAGATTCCCAAAAATTTTGTTTGTGAACACTGCTTTGGAGCCTTTAGGAGCAGTTACCACCTCAAGAGGCACATCCTTATTCATACTGGTAAGTCTCTTGCTCACATTCAAAGGGGGAGAATAGTCCATAGTTTGTATTATATTTGCGTGTAGCTCTTGTGGGGTTTATTTTAAGGAGTAAGTATTAGAAATACTAATAGAGAAAGAAAGTAAGTGAATGAGGCAGAGACATTGTGTGTATCTAGTGTCACTGAGACAGCAGCT
This sequence comes from Leucopleurus acutus, assembly GCF_964270905.1. Lineage (NCBI taxonomy): Eukaryota > Metazoa > Chordata > Mammalia > Artiodactyla > Delphinidae > Leucopleurus > Leucopleurus acutus. The sequence continues at coordinate 43,449,593 of NC_139152.1, forward strand.
TTGGGGACCCTTCCCCATTAGGTGTCTGCATATCACTAAAAGTTAAAGATTTCTGGGAAAATACCTGGAATGAGGTCCCTACCATGTATACCTCCTGATGTTCGCTTCTCTCTCTCCACCTGGGCCAGGTGAGAAGCCATTTGAGTGTGACATATGTGATATGCGCTTCATCCAGAAGTACCACCTGGAGCGTCACAAGCGTGTACACAGTGGGGAAAAGCCTTACCAGTGTGAACGGTGTCATCAGGTAAGCTCACGTGTCATCCATTCACGCCCACACACAGACTTTCTTCCCGAAGAACCAGGGCTTGCCGCCATTCCCTGCCTGACAAGGGGCCACCTAGCATTCCTGGCCATGTTAGAGTTAGTACCTCAGGGTGATGTATATCTCTCTGGCCTTATGCAGCTGATCATGGGTAGGGGCCATTAGAATAATTGTAATAATAATAATAGCATTTCTTGGATACTTACTCTGTGCTAGGCACTGTGAGAGCATATCTGACATTACTTTGTTTAACCTTCACATTAACTCCGTGAGGAAGCTGTGTTGTCCTGATTTCACCCATGGGGAAATTGAGATTTAGAGAGGTTGAGTTTCCCAAGGACACAGCAGATCCGGGACAAGAGACAAACTGAATCGAACTTCAGAGCAGGTGCACTTTGGAGGAAGAGATAAAATCTCTGCCCTGGGAGGTCAATATCTGATCTGTAGAGAATGTAAGAGCCAGGACCAAAATAAGACAAGAACAAGAGATGAGAAACGATAACAACTAACACTTCCTGGATGCTTTGCTGGGTCTCAGGCTTTGCTCCGTGCTCTTAGGTTGAATCTGCAGAACACTAGAATGAAAGCTCCAGGAGGCAGAGACCTTGTCCCTCTGGTTCGCCACTCTGTCCTCAGCCCCAAGAACTGTACCTGCCTTGAGATAGATACTCAATAAATATGTGATAAACGAAGCAGCCACTCTGTGAGTAGGTACCTTTAGCCCATTTTACAGATGAGTGTACAGATTCAGGGCTGTTAGATAACTTGCCCACGGTCACACGGCTACTAAGCACTAGGCCAGAATTGAGACTTCAGAGCTTGCATTCTTAACCACTGTGCACTCATGCCGTCTGTGTACGTGCCAAGGGGGTGTAGAATGGGATGTGTGCCTCTCCCGTGTGGGGAAGGCAGCTCTAGCCAATAGTAACTGAGTTTCTCCTCTCAGGCACTTAACCCTCCCTTTCTTCTCAGTGTTTTTCTCGGACAGATCGATTACTCAGACACAAACGGATGTGCCAAGGGTGCCAGTCCAAGACTTCCGACGGGCAGTTTTCTCTATAGGCGCAAGGGGCCCCGGGTGGTGGGAGTGATCAGAAGATTCTACCGAAGAGCGCACCCCTCTGGTCTGATGGTCCCACCACCACCCCGTCTGTACCTGTCCCCCTCCTGGAGGAGTGGACCCAGGAGACCAGAAGAGTGCATCGGGGACAGCAGGCCCCAGAGCTTCAGCTCTGTAAATAATCTGAGACTATGAGTATCTCGGGGAAGTTCCTTCAGCATTCCTGGGTAGGGAAGCTAGTCCCTGGACCCTTGTCTGAGGTCTTAGGTGGGGACTAAAGGTACAGGACCAAGACTGAAGTGTGGCTCCCACAACCTTGGACTCCAGCTGGCAGCTGAAGTGGAAAAGATCGGGGAGAGGGATTTGTTTGTTCTGTTCTTGTTTTTGTTTATCCAAAAACGATTTCAGCAGGTGCACTGTGGAAACAGGTAATATGGAGGTATAGAGTCCTGGTCAAAGTAGGGACTGTGGCTGGTCCAGCCCTCCCCCAAAATTGAGTTTTTAGTCGCAGTTGATCCTCAATGTTCCACAGCCCTGTACCTCATCTCCTGTTTGAAGGAGAATAGGATCAGGGATGGCAGCTGAGCTTACTTTGGTCTCCTTATACACTGTAGGGACAAAAGGAAGAACAGTGACAGGAGCAGACAAGGGCTGGATCCAAGAAGAGTGGACAGGTACCTCTCATTTCCTTCGGGGAAGAGCAAGAGTTGTGGCCATGGCTGTTGTAATGGCCCATGCCACACTGGTACCTAATGGGGTCAGCTCAAGTGCCTTCTGGAGGAAACTTGGGTGAGAGTGGCCCCTTTCCTTTCTCTCTTTGGGCAGTTGGTCTTGGAGATAGTTTTTGGCTACCTCGCTGATATTGACTCCTAAGCCAGGCAGATGTTGAGCAGGAAGTCATGGATGTCAAAGTGGGATCTCTCTCCTTGTGCCCTCTTAGGAGCAACCCAAGACTAGCCCCAAGTTGGGTAACAGCTGTTGAAGAAACGAAAGGAATTTGGTGTCCCCTGACATGACTGTTGGGCAGTGTGAGCTCTTCTCCCTGCCCAAGTCCTATCACTGTATTCAGGTAGAGGAGATAGGGGTCTGGCCTTCAGTCCCAAAGAACAAGGTCTTGGCTTCCTTCTTGATGGCCGTCCCTACCCAACCAAGAACTGCAGGGCGTGGGGATGCTGCGGAGAAAAAACTGAGGAGGAAACCTAACGTAGGTTTTACTCTTAACTGTACCCTTTGCTCCTCTCTGCTCTGACCCCACCAACCTGTCCACCCCCCAAAAAGCGATCGGGGGTGTGGGGTGTGGGTGTGTGGGTGTGTGTGTGGTATGTGAGTGTTTTTGTATGCTTGGAGATGGCATATTATTGAGCCAAACCCTTCTCTAGCCCTCAGCTCAGGGGAGGATGAGTGTAAAGCAGCCTCTCCTGACCACCTCCCCACCCCAACAAACCTGAAGGGTGCTTGAGGTCCCAAGAGAAGCTGAAGAACTCAACGTAGGGGACTGGAGGGCTTTGTTTTGGAGGGGTGTTTTAAGATTGATTCCACAGACTGGTGGTTAGGGTGTTTCTAACCCAAATCAGGGCTTGTGAATATGAATTTTCTAAAGTGAAATAAAAACCCTCTTCCTGCTAAGGAAAGGATCCTTATGGGAGGTTCTGGGGTTTGGTTGACTCCCAGGTTGTGGCCTGCCCTGACCTGTGGGGAGGAGGGGTGAGTAATTATGGAAGAATCATGGAGACTTGACTTGGTGAACCTGACCAAGCTGTCAGTGGGGATCTGAGATGGCAATCTCCAGGAAGTGATTTCATTTCCCAGAAAAATGTAGGCAGTAGCAGCAGCAGACTCCTGGCTGTTACCTATTCTGGAGGAAATGGCGGGGTGGGGGTCTCCATACCTCTGAGGTGTGAGGATTTCAGGGAAAAAGAAAGGAGGCGTGATACCCTTTAGATCTTCCCTGACAGCATCTGAGATCCTGTGGGGGAGACGCTGGGGAATGTGTTTGCTACCTGTGCTCTTCTAGTTCTGTGCTGGCACTCCCATTTAATGTGGTCCAGAAACTAGACCGCGAGTCCTTGGACCTGCCCTTGGTCCCTGCAAGTAGGGCATCTTTCTGCATGTGAGCCAGCCCCCTCCCTGTTAGAGGGCTCTGCTGGGGGCTGGGATTTGTCTAGGATACATTTAGAAAATTCTGTCCTTCCAAACGCGCTTTTGAAAGTGGGAGGCTTTGCTTCCTGTCACCTGCGGCTAATCTGTTTATGGTTGGGGTGAGTTGGGGTATGTGTGGAGAGAATCACACGAGTGATCTGTGCCCCTGAGTGTGCGAATGTGTGTTTAGGTCCAGATGTGCCCTGGCCCTTTGCAGACCTTGGCTCCCTGCCTGGGTGGGCGGGAGAGAGGGAACTTCTAAGCGAATGTGCAAAGAGCCATACCAGAACCACCCCTGCCGAGGACTGGGTGAGGGGAAACACAGGAGCAGGTGGTCAGCTCAGTTGTCCAGGTGCTGTTGTTCTGGGGCCATGGATGTGTGAGGAGAGAGGAGCTGAGAGTCCAAAGGAGCGATTTAGCGCCCAGGGAGCCCAGGAGTCCCACTTACACCCCAGGGAAATCACAGACCAAGACCGCTGCAAAGGCTCCTGGGCCCAATGTTCCACCCCACTGCTGGGTGGGGTCTAGCACTGGAAAGCCGCCTCAGGTGTGTCTGGAGTGAAGGGAGAGGGAGGCAGGGCCGGCTCTCAGAGACCAGGACATGGGATTCAGGGACCTGGGAAAGAGTAGCGCCAGTTCCTAGGTGGGCTCCTGTACCAGGTCCCACCAGCCCTGCCCTTCCCAGCACCCCAAGTCTTTTCCGTCCACCCCCCCCCAATAGCCTCTTGTCATCACTTAGCTACTGATTGTGCCCCCATGGCTTGACATTGGAGGGTTAAATGCGGTGTGGAGTCCGCCACAACTTTTAACCCTCTCCCCAGATGTTCTTTGCCTCTATGTGGCCCTGGGACTTTTATCTTAATCCCTCCTACCCTACCTTTCCTCTCCATCCCCTTTTTTTTTTTTTAATATACTTATTTTGCTGTTGGGGGAGGGGAATATCAAATGAACAAGATCACTTTTAAATGGTAGTTTTTATAAAATGTTATAAACTTGTATCTTTTTACCGTTAAAGTGCGGTGTGTGCTCCTTCGTGGCATATTTAGGATATTTAAACACAAAGAAAATGGGCTTTTGTACACACTATCTCCTCTTTGGGAAGAATATCCTTGGGAGAAGCTTTTTCACTGGGGCCGAAGTAGTTTTCTTTTTTTCCACCAAGTATAACCAACCACCCCACGACTTCCAGCACCCTGTAAGCTCCCCTTTGCAGAGAGCAACAAGTAGAATAAATACAGGATATCAGTTCAGAATAAGGAAAAAAAAAAAAAACATGCACAGCAGGACAGAATGAGGCCAGACACCAGCAAAGGCAGCGGTTCTCCAAGCATGGTCTCTAGGCCTCCTACGTCAGCATTACTTGAGGATTCAGTAGCCCACCCCAGCCCACTGCTGCTTCTCCCCAGGCAACCCATACCGTGCAGTCTGCTCTGCACTTTAAGTTTGAGAACCTCTCCTTGCCCTCAGTGGCAGGAGGAGGAATGCACAAGAGCCTTCCTGAGGCCCAGGCTCTACAGCCTGCTCTGGCCTTGGGGTAAAGCAAACTGACACCTGTGCTCTGAGGTAAGACTCTTTATTGTATACATGGGGGGTAGCCCCCACTTCTGAGGTAGGGAAGCAAGGTTGCCACAGAAGGTAGTCCCCTCTCGGGTGTCACTCTAAGAATGAAGTATGGGTGACCACTCAGCAGTGGATTAGCCCCCTACCAAGCTGCTGACTGCGAGACCCCATGCCCCAATTCCCTCCATGCCAGAGAAGAGCCCTGCAGTGAGTGTCCCTCCCCACTTCAGAGAGGGGCGCCTTCTGCCTCTTGAAAGCGGGGGTTGACAGTAGTCGTGATGGCGCTCTTGTAGAGAGGATTGTTGTCCTGGGGAAAGAAGTTGGAAGTGATGAGGAAAAGTCCCAGGACTCCGATTTTATCTAGTCCTAAGAGGCCAGCCTAGAACTTGGGCAGGAGGACCCCAGGAGCTGCTGGGAATTAGCAGAGGAACCAGAGTAAGCCCACAGAGGGGGGCTAGGCCGGCAGCGGGGCGGCTAAGTAGAACGAGTCAGGGTGGAGGGTGCGACGGTGAGGCAGAAAGCAAAGCCCACCTAACCAGGGGAAGCAAGGAAAACCCCACCCAGTGGGGTAGCGGGCAGCCTCACCTGCTTCCAGTGGAGCTGCTGCTGCTCCTTTTCAAAACGGCTGTATTCTCGGCGGTCGTAGATTTCCACTGAGAGCCGATAAGCCAGGACCAGTCCCAGTCCCACGACCACGATGCCCCCCACACAGCCCAGCACGATGATTTGGGTGTGGTCTGACCCCTCTATGGGAAAGAAACAAGAGACGGCCTAGGAATTGATCACCAGTTACCCACAGCGTGTCCAGCCTCATCCAGCCTCCCCAGACCTGCCTGTCATTGAAAACAAAGGGAACCTCCACAGGGTCCAAGGTTATCCCAGTGCTCAGGGCCTTAGCTTTGTCCGTTTGGTCCAGCACCTGCACTTCTGCCTGGATTCATTAGCTCTGCTTCAACCCCCAGCCTGACTTCCCATTGTCTTTACCTCCAGAGTTCTGAGGCCCTACCCATTAAACTTCCAGGGCCCCATCTGGCATGTCCACAGCATCCCTGCCCACTTACTTTCCGGGGGTCTCACTCTCAGCATGACCCTGCCTCCGGCTTCATCCTCTGCCAGGAAGAAGAAGAGCTGGTTGTCGTGGGTCCTCTCTTTGCACCAGCCATCATCCAGGATAGGGGCCAAAGCCAGAGTCACGTTGGCATGGGCACATGCCAGGCTGCAATTCACGGCCAGAGGACCAGTCCCAAAGGCGCCACACTCCGCGCAGTCCCTGTCCAGCGGGTGCCAGTAAGTTACCAGCTGGACAGATGTCACCCAAACCACATGCAGAAAGAGCAGGTGGGTGGGAGGGGCTCAACGAGCCCTGTGCCCCTGTTCCCAAGGCGCAAGGCCTGAGGGCTCACCTGTGTCTCTCGCATGGCGTCTTGCAGCCTGAGCACTGATCACATAGGGCACCGTAATAGCCGTCCAAGCACTGGCAGCGGTTGCAGTTGCAGTATCCATGCCCGTTGCACAGCCCTCCCTTGGGACTGACACAGTTGTCTGTGTCCCCGCTGCATTCGCATGCTCTGCCCGTGCGATTGGCGTGACAGTGACACACTCCACATTGGCAGCGGCCAAAGCCTGAGGCAGAGCCACGCGCAGGGTGACAGTCATACTCCCCACAGGCATTGGACATCACGTGCCGCCACAGGCTGCCTAGAGCTGACCTGTTCCTGTGCATCCAGTTCCCTCTCAAGTGTGCCGGATACCCTCCAACCCCTACACCAGAACCTTTGATTCCTCCCCTTAGTGCAGAGAAGTTCCCAGAGCCTGAACACCCTTGGGGAAGCCACTCTGACCCCGTCCTTCTCCCCAAAGTCTCCAGGTACCTCCACAGAGGATTCCCTCATGTCGCTCACAGCTGGCATCATCACATTCGCACAGACGTCCAGAGCTCTGTCCACTGCAGGTGCAGCGTCCACACTGGCACCGTCCCCTCCCACTGCACAGGGGCCCCGTGCCATTGGGGGCTCGGCACCCAGATTCCAGATCCAAGGAGGACAGCTCAGCCTCAGAGCACTCACAGAGTCGACCCAGGTGGCCAGGGACACAGCTGGGAGGGGAAGGCAGGGGAGGGAAAGGGGAGTCATAGATTTTGACCACGCCGTGACCTGCCTTTCCCAGAATCCTCTAAACCCAAGATCTCAAGATAGTTGGAGAGCCGCCAGCGGCTGACAGGAGGCCAGAATATAATGGAGCACCAAGGAGTATAGAGGGGGTTGGGGGGGTGGTTCTGGTGGAGGGCAGGGTTTGGCATTTCTGAGAAGCTTCAGGAGGTGAAAATCAGGGTGGAGTCTTGGGATGTCTAAGAAAAAGATGTCTAGAGACGCCAGTGGAAGGAGGGAAGGCAAGGGAGGAGGAATACAGGGGAGCCATATAGGTGAAGGGAAGCAGGAGGCCCTCACCTGCACACCCCGCATTGTAGGTGCCCCTTGCCGTCACTGCAGTGAGGAGCCTGGAGCTGGGTGTCACTGCAGTTACAGTCACACAGTGTATGCAACTCCACAGTCAGCTCCTCTGAGAAGCCGCGGGCTCGGAACCTCAGCAGATGGGGCTCTGGGAGGCAGTGGGTAGCTTGGAGAGTAACCAAAAAATTCACCTGAGGACGGGGCAGGTGGAAATCAAACTAAGATCACGTGTGCTCTTGTATGTGCACGGGCACACACCAAACACACTGGTCATCCAGAGCCCTACTTCCTAGTAAATGAAGGGATAGGGTCGCGCTAACACCCATCTCCTAGAAACACTCCTGAGCAGGCTGCTCGTTAAAGCTCCTCAGAAAGGATGGGTGGAAGGCTACCCCATGCTTTTTGCTTTGCTTCCTGGGCCTGTCCTCCGTCTCTCCCTGCCTGCTCAATTTCCCACTCCCACCCCCACGCCCTTCCTTCTCACTGTCTGGTTGATTCGGACGTGGTTGCATTGGCCCCTGTCACCAGCCTCATCCTGTCTCTTCTCAGGACCCCCACACTGAGAATCGTAAGAGATGTGGACCCCAGGAGGGAGTAGAGAGCGTTCATGTTCAAGGGTCACAGTGGATGATAGGCTCTGTGGAAAGGGAGAGAGAGAGAGTAACCATGTGAAGGCAGGATTCCAACCCCACCTCATGCCCTCTCCAGCTGTTCCAAATCCTGCCAGAAGCCTGCCCTCAGCCCACCTGGGCACTCCTTCCATTCTGCCCAGTCAGGAGGAGTTTCTGCAGGAAGGACCCGTGATAACCTTGAGTGAGAACACAGAATCCAGAGGCTTCTGAAGCAGCATTTCAGTGCAGCTGCAGCGAAGGCCTGCTGAGGGTCGGGCTGGCCAGCACTGTAAACATGCAGTGGCTGTGTTTTTCAAACCCCAGATCAGGACACATAACCGGTGTGCATACAAGGTCTAAAGGGCAGATTCTTTCAATTGAGTTTGTCCTGGGAAATTTGATATTGTCTCAAATTTTCTTGCCATGGGTTTGGAACATGGTCCGTCTTATCAAGAAGGCTACAGTCTAGTTGCAGAGATAAGACCTAAACCCAAGAAACCAATTTTTATGGTTCCTTCTACCTGTAAAATTCTATGGTTCCTGTGAAGAGTATCTCCAAATTATTTATAAGCTTAGTGAAGGCAGTCTCCAGATGTCACATTCTTTATGTACAGACTGACTGGGGGACAAGTGCCAGCCGTTCCATCTGTTATCTCTGTGACCTTGGGCAAGTCACTTAGCCTCCCTGTGTCTGTATCCCCATTGATAAAATTGGAACACTAGTTTCCAAGCAGGGGTTTTAGTGGGATAAATAAGACAGCAAACAGTGTGTGTACTCGGGACAGTGCTCGGCATGAAATAAAAGCTCAATCAATGTGAATTCCCTTCCTTGCCCAGAGCAGGGCTCCATGCTCTGCACAAATCAGTCACTTAAGATTTATGAATGCAAGACTGACTGAGTGAATGAGCTGTTAATGACAGCCACATGCAGACTGTAGGTAGGAGCTGTGGAGTGTTACACAAAAAGTGACCGTCCCCTTTTAGTTCTGCCACCCCACTTGAGGGTCCCTTTCCATCTTTCCCCAGTGCCCACCCTCCCCCTCCCCCTCGCCCCACGCTGGCCCCTCACATTATAAGCATCCATGATGAGCTGTACCACATTGCTGGAGTCCTCACTCAGCTCCCCCACTGCGGACTTGGGAATCAGCTTACTCAGCTCCTGCAGCGTGAGGAGTTGAGGGAAATGGTGGGTCACAGCTCTAGGGAAATAAGCTTCTGGGGGTCTGGAAGGAGAATGGGCCTGTGAGGGAAGTGAGAAAGGCTGGGAGTGGGAGGGTTTGGCATTCAGACAGCTCTCACCTGGTAGACAGGCAGTGTGGCACCGGTGACAGCAAAGATGGGCTGGATGTTTGCTGCAGAGAGGGCCTGGGCTACCTGACCCACGGAGGGGTAGTCCTGGAGCAGGGAGTCAGGACAAGGTGAGCACCCCAAGTCCCCCTCACAACACGCAAGGTACCCTCAACCCAGGAAATCCAGGGTTCCACCAGCTAGAAGAGCCCTGGAGTCTTGGCAAGAAGGAGGGAAGGACCAGGGAGTGGAGTGACTTGGGTTTGTCTGAGCAGTGGGGGGACATGGAGAGGAGGAACTTCTGGGGAAGATGGCAGGGTGGTCATCACCCGTAAGGACAGTGAGGCTGGAGGGTGGGTTCCTGGGAGGAGAGGAGGTGTGGCTCTGCTGGAGCGGGGCAGGTGAGGGTGGCAACTCACAAACTCTGGACTGCGACTGTAGAGGCCATTGCTGTCCAAGTGGCAGTGCCCGTCGCTGGGCATGAAAATGCCACCTAACTTGCCATCCCCAGCTGTGTGGAATGTGTCATCTGAAGTGAACACCAGTAGCCGGGACACATTTCTCCAGCCAATCTGCTCCTGGAGTGGGGTTCGGGGGTAGGCTGTGCACTTGGGCATGGATGGCCCTTGAGCCACCCCCGCCTGCTCTAGGAGCAAGGATTTGGCCAGCCTTGTTCTGGTCAGTTTGTCCAGCCCCCTGTCTCCAGCTCCCTGCTTTTCCCCAGCCCCTCAAACAGGGTTGCTGCTAGTGGAGGCCGTCTTGTGAATTAGAAAAACACGCCTCGGGACTTCCCTGGCGCTCCAGTGGTTAAGACTTTGCCTTCCAGTGCAGGGGGGTGCAGGTTCCATCCCTGGTTGGGGAGCTAAGATCCCACATGCCTCGTGGCCAAAAAAACCAAAACATAAAACAGAAGCAATATTGTAACAAATTCAAAAAAGACTTTAAAAACGGTCCACATCAAAAAAAAAAAAAAAGGAAAACATGCCTCTTCCTCAAGACATTTTACTCCAATCCACCAGCAAATTGTCAAAATAGATATGCAAACTACAGAGACTATAATACAAAGACCACCCCCTAGAATTGTGAACTGCATAACCATAGGTGGCCATCTTGGCCCCAAGCAGCCCTTCAGACTCAGGGCCCTTCCCCGCCCCCTCACCTGGCAGAGGGCAGCCTGCAGAATGGCATCAAAGCCACCTTCAGGCGAGTCCAGGTTGCCGGACACGCTCTGGCGTCCCACCTCCCGTTCGAAGGCCTTAGCATCCCGGGTGAGGGGTAGCACATGGTGAAAGCTGAAGGGCGGCTGGCAGCGCTCCAGTCGGGTGGGGCAGGGGTGGCGAAGCTTGGAGGGCACTGTGCTCACGAAGGGCAGCACCATTTTGTCCACGAAGGAACCAAAGCCTGGGAGGAGGAGTCATGAAGACAGTGGCAGAAGTCACTGGACAGCAACAGGATGCCGGGGCGGGGGGGCACTGCTGAGGACTCAGGAGGGGAGCCCTTGGGAAGTGGGGGTCGGGGGGGACAGTCATAGCGGAGGTGATGGGAGAGGGTGCTCCTAGAGGGCCGGGACCCAGGACCCAGCAGGGGCAAAGGGGTGAGAGCACATGTTCAGGGAAGTGGAGGATAGAGATGAGGGCACAGCAGTGGGCAGGCAGGGGGTTGGTTAAAGCTGGGGAAGAATGGACGGGTGTGCGGTGTAGCAGCAGCATAAGATGAAGGAGGGGATCTTGAACAGGAGAGGGATGAGTGCAGAATGCAGAATGTACAGCAGGGATAATGGCATTTAGACCTTGTCCAGGAGACACGGGCCTGAGAAGTGGCACCAGGGCAGTGTCCAGGTGGGTGCGTCTAGGGCACTGTCTGACCCTGGGAGCAGTCTGAACACAATCTCTCCAAACTGAAGGCCTGTTACCCTTCCAGTAAAATGAGGGGTCCTATTGGACGGTCTCTCAAACCCCCTCTAGCTCTGACCTAGAAGATAGATGTCTTTGGGGAGAGATGTCAGGAACCCATGGCCTGGCCAGGTCCATTAAAAACCGGGAGAGGGCACAGTGAATATTCTGCCCCTTCATTTCTATGCCCCACATAACCGGCTGGCAAAAAAAACTCAGGGCAGCTACTCACCTGAGTCTCCCTGCTCTTCCCTTGAGAGCATACTTTCACTTAAGTAAACCCTTGCCTTACTTTCTTGAAAAAAACAAAAACAAACGGGAGAGAGCAGGTGGGGCCCTTGTGTGCCCTAGGCATTGGCAGAAGCTAGGGTGGCGGTTGGTTAGAGGCAGAGGGCCGGCAGGTGCGGGGCAGGGCTCCGCTGGGCTCACCAATGCGCACGGAGTGGGTGACTTCCTGCAACCTCACCAGCAGCGCGTGCCCAAGCTGGCGCACGCGCTCCAGGTCGTCCTTCATGGAGTAGCTCAGGTCCATAAGGTAGTACAGGTCCACAGGGTATCCCTCGGCTCGCAGGAAGCGGACCCGGAGCTGCTGGGGCTCTCCTGGGGATGGAGGTAGTGGGGAGGTCGGTGGGGCGCGGTGGAATCCCAGCCCAGCCCCGGGCCCGGCGGCCCACCACCCCCTAACTCACCTGGCCGCAGCGTGACCCGGACCCGCTGTGGTGCCAGCTGGGTGGCCCCCTCGCCGCGGGTGCCCTGGCTGAGCGGCTCGTCCTGCAGCACCTCCTGCCGGCCGCGGGGCTCCTCCAGCTCCTCCGGGGGGCAGCCCCGGGCCAGCAGCTCCTCTCGAAGGGCACAGCGCCGCACCTCCGCCTCCCCGGACGCCGTGAAGTTCTGCGCCGCAAGGGGAAGCGCGTCGGGACCCTAGTCCCCTGGACCCCTCAGCCCTGCTCCCAGAACCACCCTGGCATCCCGGCCACTTCCAAGCCCTCCCCTGTCAGGCAACTCCCTGGGCCCCCCCGATTCCCTCCCCTCCCTTCCTTCCACAGCCACCCTTTTTTTTGTTTGTTTGTTTTTTGCGGTACGCGGGCCTCTCACTGTTGTGGCCTCTCCCGTTGCGGAGCAACAGGCTCCGGACGCACAGGCTCAGCGTCCATGGCCCACGGGCCTAGCCGCTCCGCGGCATGTGGGATCTTCCCGGACCGGGGCACGAACCCATGTCCCCTGCATCGGCAGGCGGACTCTCAACCACTGTGCCACCAGGAAGCCCCCACAGCTACCCTTGAACGCCGTCCTTTCTTCCTTGTCAGACCCCACTTCCTACAGCACCGCTCCTTCTCCTACCCTTATCTGGATGCCCCCTTTCCCCAGACACCCTACCTCTCCACTCCCCCAGTGCCACAGACTTCCTGTTGAGATCTCAGGGACCTCACTGCCATTAAAAAAGGAGGAGCCTGACCTCCTAGTCCAACCTCCCCTGAATGCTCAGGCCAAAATGGGAAGGGGGTCAGACTAAGACCCACAGTCCCTGGGAAGGGGAAGGATAGGGACAGGAGAGAACCCCCCGCTCCCCCTCAATGTGTCTGGTACCCCTGGCACTGGCTGGGAAGCCACAGGGGAAGGAAATGGTTAGAGTGGCTTCTCAGCTGATCCAGGTGCCAGCCTCTGGTCGGGGGATTGGAGGAGACAGACATATACCCAGCTGTCCCAAGAGTCCCTGCCTGGCACCTCTGGCCTCTGCCTCCCACTGACTCTGAGTCTTCCCCTTCCCGGCCTCCCAGATTCACTATGTGCCTTTCCCCTGGACCCACTCAGTTTTGTAGCTCGGCCTCCTAGTGACTGTGCCCTCATTTCTTATCTCATCTAACTCTCCATCTTCCTGTGAGAGAGACAGTTCTTCCCCACCCTCCAGTTCAGGCGCCCCTCATGCTCTGCTACACCATGAGCCCTGTCTCTTTAAGGCATAAACAAAAGAACAGCCTGGGGCTTCCTTGGTGGCACAGTGGTTGAGAGTCTGCCTGGCCTGCCGATGCAGGGGACACGGGTTCGTGCACCGGTCCGGGAAGATCCCACATGCCGCGGAGCGACTGGGCCCATGAGCCATGGCCGCTGAGCCTGCGCGTACGGAGCCTGTGCGAGAGGCCACAACAGTGAGAGGCCCACGTACCGAAAAAAAAAAAAGAACAGCCTGGGACTTCCCTGGTGGTCAAGACTCCCTGCTTCCAATGGAGGGGGGTGGCACTGGTTTGATCCCTGGTCAGGGAGCTAAGATCCCACATGCATTGCATGGCCAAAAATAAATAAATTAATTAAAATTTCCCAAAAAATTAAAAAAAAAAAAAGAACAGTCTTGTTTGACCAGCCAGGGAGACACCCTCTCCCCAGCATCCTTCTTGTCACTTAGGTAGCTCAAGCCTTTCCGCCAAAGCCCACAGGCTTCCAGCTCCTTCCTTTCTACCCTCCCAGTCACAGGCTGCTATATACCTAGGAACATGCCCCACCCCCAACACAGATCCAGAGACCCAGTCACATACTTTCTGCAGTGGACTGACCCCCAACATGATGATATTTGGAGATGGGGCCTTTGAGAAGAAATTAGGGTTAGATGAGGTCATGAGGGTAGAACCCTCATGATGGGATTAGATCCCTATAAGAAGAGACACCAGAGAGCTTGTCCGCAGCCCCTCTGCAAGCCAGAAAGAGAGTTATCACCAGGAACTGAATCAGCTGCCACCTTGATCTTGGATTTCACTTCCTCCAGAACTGTGAGAAATAAATTTCTGTTGCTTAAGCCCCCTAGTCCGTGGTATTTTGCTATGACAGCCCAAGCTGACAAATACACGTTCTCACATGTACACCCACAAAAGATCCCTCTCCCTATACACAAGCGTGAGTTCCAGCAGGAACATTTGCTTCCTCCAAATTTATGGTCACAAGTCTTCTCCACATATACACAAATACATAGATACAGACATAAACATACATGCGCAGGAACCTTGAGTGCATGTGTATGCACACACACACACACACGATCACAGACAGGAGTCCTATGTGCACAAACTCAGTCACACATAGAACTACAGAGTGCACCCAGAAAGTCACACACGTACCCACACAATCACACTCATGTATCCAGGCTGTACACACACATACACTTGGTTCAAAGGCCACAGGCCCATCTTTACCAGTTGCTTGCACCATGCACAGCTCGGGTGTGAGAGGATGCACTTTTGACAGGAGGGAGCTGGCTGGCAGGACCCTGGTAGGGACAGCCCAGGATCCCCCCATTCGGTGGTCTCCTGTGGGGATGAGATCTTGATGTCCAGTTCACTTTCACCTCTGCTCAGGGCCAGCAGGAAAACAAGGACCATTGACAAAGCCACCATGGTCTGTAATAGGATATAAAGGGGGACATGTGGGTCCTCAGCGAGGGCCCCCAAGCTCTCAGCCCTCTAAACTTAGCCTGTGGTTGTCCCTCTCAAAACTCTACCCCAACTCTTTATCTGTCCCCATAGTTTCACTTCCCTCTGTGGATTCAGCAGTTTCTTCAAAATGGCAGGAAGGGGCAGATCCCAGGCTAGGGTAGGAGCCTTGGAAAAGACCCAACCCTCCTGCGTGCAGACTTCATGAGGCCAGAGTGGGCAAAATAGCCTAACTAAGAGTCTGGAGAGTGGACCTGGAGGCACTAAGGTCTGCACGCAGGTCTATTCACCAAGATTCCAAGCCATAGTGGAAAGAGAACCAAACAGGAAACAGACCAGGTCTGGTCCTGCCTCAGTCACTCACTGGCTGGTGTCAAGTCAGATTTTCTCTCTGAGCCTTAGTTTCCACATCCGTAAAGTAAGGGAGTTGAAAAACTAATCTGACAGCCCTTCTAGCTTTCATAACCTTGGATTCTAAAGGAAGAGGGTCAGGGGCTCTAAATAAGGGGGAAAAGTCAGGGATTAGGAATGAGAGGAAATGAAGCTGGAGCAGATGAGGGAGTATGTGCAAGAGGCAGGGAAAGTCAGCTGTAGTTAACTGACATGGTAGCAAGAGGAATAAAGATTAGACCATAGGAAGAACTGTCTAAAGGTCTGGGATAATGGAGGAAGGAAGGCCAGGTTTGATAAAAATTTCTCTTTCCTGTACATTGCACAAAGGGGATCTACGTTAAAAATTTGAATAGGCAATTTATTACCATGCTTCAAAAATCAAAAAGTTAAATCCCAATGGCCGTTTTTATAGAAATGGAAAATCGTAAAATTCTAAAATTCACATGGAATTGCATGAATAGCCAAAACAATCTTGAAAAAGAACAAAGTTGGAGGACTCACACTTCTCACTTTGAAAACTTACTACAAAGCTGCAATAATCAGGACAGTGTGGTGTTGGCATAAGGATAGGCAAACAGATCAATGGAATAGAATTGAGAGTTCAGAAATAAATCCATCCCTTATGGTCAGTTGATTTTCAACAAAGATGCCAAACCATTCAATACAGAAAGAATAGCCTTCAACAAATGGTACTGGGATGACTGGATATCCACATGTAAGAGAATGAAGTTGGACTCCTACCTCACAACATATACAAAAATTAACTGAAAATGGACCAAAGACCTAAGTATAAGTTCTTAAAACTATGAAACTCTTAGAAGAAAATATAGGGATAAATCATGATTTTGGACTTGACAGTGGATTCTTAGCTATGACATCAAAAGCACAAGCAATGAAGGAAAAAATAGATAAATTGGACTTCATCAAAATTTAAAACTTTTATGCATTAAAGGACGCTATCAAGAGAGTGATAAGACAGGCCACAGGATGGGAGAAAATATTTTCAAATCACATATCTGTTAAGTGTCCAGAATATATTAAAGAACTCTAACAACAACAAAGAGAAAAACAACCCAGTTTTAAAATGTGCAAAGGACTTCGATGTTTCTTTAAAGAAGACAGACAAGTGACTCACAACAGATAAAAAGATGCTCAAAACGATTAGTCATCAGGGGAATGCAAATCAAAACCACGAGATACCACTTCACACCCACTAGAATGGCTGTAATAAAAAAAAAATAGAAAATAAGTGTTGAGGACGTGGAGAAAATGGAGCCTTCATACATTTTGGTGGGAATGTAAAACGGTACAACAACTGTGGAAGACAGTTTGGTGATTCTTCAAGAAGTTAAAACACAGAATCACCCTAGCACTTGACAATTCCACCCCTAAGGATATCCCTAAAAGAATTGAAGACGGGTGTTTAAACAAACACAAACTTGTGCAATACTGTTCATCGCAGTACCATTCACAGTAGCTAAAAGGTAGAAACAACCCAAATGCCCATCACAGATCAATGGATGAATAAAATGTGGTATATCCATACAATGAAATATTATTTGGCCATAAAAAGGAATGAAGGACTGATACATGCTACAACGTTGATGAACCTTGAAAACATTATGTTAAATGAACAAAGGCAGTCATGAACAACCACATATTGTACAACTCCACTGATATGAAATAGCCCGCCTAGACAACTCCATAGAGACAGAAAGTAGCCTAGTGGTTGCCAGGGGTTGGGGAGGAGGGGCGGATGGGGAGTGACTGCTTAATGGGCAGTTTCCTTTTGGAGTGAAGAAAAAGTTCTGGAACTAGATAGCGGTTACAGTTGCACAACACTGTGAATGTACTTAATGCCCCTGAATTGTACACTTAAAATGGTTAAAATTATAAATTTGATGTGTATTTTCCCACAATTTAAAAAACCAAAAAGTTAAGATGATAGAAATCTCCCACTCCTATCCCCCATCCACCCCAGTTTCCACACTTAACTTCAAATAAATAACCATCATTTATTATTATCTTTTGTTGCCTATAACCTTTCTAGAGACTTTTAGTGTATATACAGACTAACATGAACACATATATACTCTTCAAATGATAGAATCAAACAATAGAATTCAACAAATGCTAGAATACTTTACATCCAGTTTTGCATCTTACTTGGTTGGACTAGTTTTCTTGGAGTTCCTGCAACCCAAGAAAATAAAGAACTCCCTTGTTCATTTTTACAGCTATATAGATTTCCATCGCATGGATATGTCATGTTGTAGTTAGTCTCTTGTAATGGGAATTTATGTTGTTTCTAATTGTTCACTATTATAAACAACGCTGCAGTGAAAATTCATGGATTTATCATTTCACGTGTGCATGTTGTAGGATAAACCCCTGGAAGAGGATTTGTAGGGTTAATAAATAGGTATCATTTGTAATGCTGGTGAGTAGTGCCAACGTAACTGACATGAGCTCCTGAAGGGCTGTGCCCGTTCACGTCCCCATCAACAGTGCATTTGAAAGACCAGCTAACTCCTTGTCGGGAAGCATCTGCATCCTTCTCAGCCTGGGCCCAGACTTGGTACCAGATGATCTGCACGGGCTGTGGCGAAGGGGTGTGGTGCCAAGTTGCTGACCTCCCCCGTCTTGCTCCCCACCACCTGTGACCTCAGGCGTAGTAGATATATATTTAACAGAGCCTCCACCCTCCTGTGAGAAGCTAGCCCAGGGCTCAGCCTCAGCGTAACCTCAGCCTTGTTGGCTCTGCACGCCTGTGGTCGGCGAGGCTGGGGATGCTGCAGTACGGAGCCCAGTTTTGACTCATCTCTCACAGGTGGGGCTCCGGGCCACACTGTCCCCCAGGATAAGAAAGTCCCAGAGAGTTCAAAGGAGTCACTCATCTCCCCTAAAGGGGGCCCTTGGACCCCCCTCCCCAACCCCCTTCTCCCCTCCTCAGCATACGTGACCTGCCACCTGCTTCTCTTAATCTGTCTCTCCCTTTCTCTGTCTCCCCTTCCTAGTCAGAGATCTGATTCCATCTTGCAGCTACTTTTCTCTTCTCCACTTCTTCACAGTTCTTTGTTTTACTTCCTTTCCCACTCTGATCCTAACCATAGAATGGCAGAATCTTCTATTTCAACCCCCTCTTTTTACAGATGGAAACCTGAATCCCAGAGTGGTGAGTGACTTGCCCAAGGTCCCCCAGCGAACTACAGCAGAGCAGGGACTGACACAGGCCAGGCATCCCGCTTTGTTTGCTGCTTTCCTCCCCTCCAACCCGGGCACCATCTTCATGGAAAGTTGTGCCTTCTCCCCACCAGCCCCAATGGGCTCTATCTGATCCCCTTTCTCTTTCCTTCTGGCCTTCCTGTATCTTCGCTTCTCTCCCTCTGGGGTTATCCATTCTCCTGGACTTAATTCTGACTCCAATACATACCCCACTGCCCCCTGAGCAGCTGAGAAAGAGAGCATCTCCCCAACCCATCCAGATCTCCCAAGTCAGGAGGAACCCTCTGCTGCCCACTCAGAGTCACAAGGAGGGGACAGAACTGAGCCGCTGAGCCACAGTCTTCCAGGAGTGTGGGATCTGTGGCCAAGGTACCAACCGGGAGGAGGCCCGAGCCGAGCACGAGGCATCAGGCAGCAGGGATGGCAGCTGGGGAGTAATATTGGGAGAACCTTACCTCGTCATAATCCGTAACACATAGCCGGCAAGCAAATGACAGCACTCATGCATCCCCTACCTCCTTTTTCTCTCTCCAGTCCCACTCTTGGGAAACCAACACAAGAAGGATGGGTGGGGGGAGGGAGGGCTTGTGAGACTGGAGGAGGAAACAGGAACAGGAGATCTTGGGAATGCAGAGAGGTCTTCAGAGCCTTTCTCAAGACTCAGCTGAACCCTGGGTGTCTTCAGGTCAGAGCCCTCTTCCCAGGAGGTTAGGACCAGGTGGGGCCTGGGCGGGTAGGAGAGGAGGCAGGAGAGCTGCTGCCCTGGTACTCACAGGTGCGTGCGGAGCAGCCCTTCCTCCCTCCGGTGGTAGCAGCAGCCTTTGTGTACTGATCTGGGAGGCTGCAGAGGAGGAAGTGACACGCCCCAGGGTGGGGGAGACTTGGGGCTGGTGGGGGTGACTGACCTAGGAGAAGGTGGAGCAGATAAGGGTGAAATTGGGCCAAGGGAGTTGATAATACAGGGATCTGGACGAAGGAAGCAAGGAAGCTCATCTGTTGAGCACCCATTAGGTACTGGATGTATCATAATGTTACAATTCATTCTCACAGCAGCAACCTCACGACATAGGTGTTAACCTCCCTCCAGCCCCCTAATTTTACAGATATAGAGGCGTAGAAGTACAAAGTATTTTGCCCGAGGTCACATAGTTAGCAACTGCCTGCCTCCCAGATTGATGTTCTATTTTCTCATATAGGAACATGACAGGAAGGAAGAAATATGGAGGCAATAAGTACTGTCGGTGACTATTGTTCATTCTGAAAACCTGGTGCCCACTGTCTTACAGTGTGTGCTTAACTACACGGGCTCTGGAGCCAAACTGCCCAAGTTCAAATCCTAGCTCTGTCACTTACTGGTAGTGGGACCCCAGGTAAATTACTTACCCTTCCTGTGGCTGTTTTCTCATCTGTCAAGTGGAACTCATAGCATTATTGTGAGAATTAAGTGAGATTATTCGTATCAGTTGCTTAGAGGAGAACATGGCACTTACTAAGGGCTCGATAAGAGAGAGAATCGGTGGATGAGAAGTAATGGGGGTGGGAGGCTTTGACAAATTCAAGGACCAGGCAGCTGGGAAGTCGGAGAGACAGGCACAGGGCCAGGCTCGGAGAATGAAGTTGGGGGGCCAAGGAGCCAAATGGTGCCGGGGCCCGGGACGTGGGTGGAGGAGGCGAACTGCGCAAAGCTGAGCACGGGCATGGCAGCTGGAGCCAGGCAAGGACGAGGCTGCAGGGAAAAGAGGCTGAGGCCCACACTTGACCACAGAGAGTTTTGAGAAGGAACTGGATGTGACGTCTGTTCACAGGTCTGTCTCCTCCACCGGCAAGGGACTGACTGAGGCCGCAGGGTCCGTCTCCTAGCAGGTGTTCAGTGAACATCAGATGGGTCATAGGAGGAGCAACTAGGGAGAAGGGCGTCCTCCTCTGGGTGGGCTCCAGCCACTGGCTCAGACCTCTTGCCCTTCCCCCACAACCAGGGTTGCCATGGCAATGACCCCTCCTTCCCCACAGGCCTTGTGGTTTCCTCTAGAGTTTCTTTCACTTTCTTCTTCTGCTTTCCCCCCTCTCCTCTCCTCCACCACTCCCACATCCTCAACCTCTCTCTCCCACATGCACCGGTCGGGTCATCGGTGAAGACAGCCAGGCGCAGGTAGGCAAGGCACTGTCCCAGGGAAGAAGGTGGGTGGGGGTGGGTGTTAATGGGGAGTCACAGGGGGCAGGGGAAGAGTCCAGGGGCGCAGTGGCAGAGGCCAAAGTCAATGGGGCTGAGGTTGGGGTGTTGCAGAGGTTAAGGCATGCAGGGGCAGGGAGAGGTATTAGGACAGAAGGTAACACTGGGGTCGTGGAGGGCAAGCAGGGTCACAGGGAGAAGGGTGGGGGCAGAAGGAGTGACTCAGAAGGTGATAGTGGGGTCACAGTGTAGGCGGCTTATGGGGTGAGGGGCTGGCATAAAGCAGAAAAACTGTAACTTAGATGTACACCGTGGTTCTTTTCTTCTGGGGCCAGGGACCCTCATGACAACCAATTGAAACTGCATCAACCTCCTCCCCAGAGAAGGGCAGATGTGCATGTATACAGAACTGGGGGTGGGGATAGCCTAAAGACCTCTGAGGCCCAGGACCTTACTAGAGGTTCACAGAGCCCAATCAAAGCTCCAACACCTGGTGATCACGGAGGCCCAGACACTCAGGACAGGGCCCTGTGGACTCCCTTTCCGCCACCTTCCCACCACACCCAACCAGATACATTTCATCCTATTTCTTTAGTTCCCCTAAGAAAGCTGCAAAATCCACCCTCCCCACCCAGTCCCTCTGCAGATCAGCTCGTTGCCTCCCCCCTAGAGGGAGCCACATCCCATGAGTTTCCATCACTTTATTTGCAAAAATAGAAAACTCAGCAATATGCGACACAGCGGGGTGGAGGGGAGATGTAAACAGGGGAGGGGACAGCACCCTGACCCCCCCAGAGAAAAAGGGGAGCCAGTGGAAATCTTATTTGGCAGCTAAATACAAACTGGGGATTGGAGGAAGAAGGGAGGGGTCACAGGGGCCCTGGGCTCCCCCTCCCAAGACCCCTGGAGGAAGGGGTCAATTCCAGGGTGTAAACAAAAGCTAATAAATAAATAGAGGCTTCCTCGGGGTCAGGGTGGGATCAGCTAAGCAGTGCCCACCCCCCCTCTCCCTGGGCCAAGCTGCTCTGGGGGTCACGGGGGGAAGGCACCAGGGGGAGAGGGATCCCCTGGCCCCTCTGTAGTGTAGGAGGGTTCCTGCCCCATGGCTGAGATGGGGGGCAGGGGGAGCCCAAGGCACATGACAGGACTGGGGGAGGGGCTTGTAACTGAGGGCATAAGGTAAACTCTGGGCCCAAGCAAAGAGGTGCAGAATGGACCTGCCTCTGTCCCTTTCACCCTCTGGCCCCCCACAGAAATGCAGGGCCCGACCTGGCACGAGGACGGGGGCACAGCGGGCAGCGTGCACCCAGCAGGTGCCTTATGCAGCGTTAGGCACCAAGGACTGGGGCAAGAGGGTGGGCTCAGCCCTCCCCCAACGCCCCCCTCCCTTTGGTCTCTAGTGTTCCTATTTGCTCCCAGAGGCCTAAGCACCCGGCAGAGGAAGGGGCTGTGGAATGGCAGGGTCTTCCTCCTGCCCTGGGGAGCCTGGGACCCTGGTGTCTGAGGGGCAGTGCTGAGATTTTAGAGTCCAAACTCAGGCTCACCCCTCTGCCCTCTCTCCTGGAGGGAACAGGGCAGGCTCCCAAGACTGGAGAGGGAGCCGGTTAGAGCAGGAAGGGGATGAACATGGAGGCACCCCTGGAAACTTTGGCAAAAACAAGGAGCTCAGTGGAAGGGGTGGGGAGAGGGCAGAGCAGGTCCTCCCTCAGTCACTGGCGGTGTCTGGGAGATGGTCAGTCTGCTGCCTGGAGCCCCCAACCCCTGAGACAGGGGAAGTCAGGGGCCCTGGTCAGGGTGGGGGCTGCGGCCCCCTCTGCCCTGGCCCCCAGGAACCTCATCCTCGCTGGAGGCCTTGGGGTGGGGGCCAGGCTGCGAGGAGTCGTCCTCAAACATTTCGGGGTTCTCCAGCATTTCTCGGATCAGGGGAGGCATCGGGCCCGGAATCTCCATCTTCAGGGTAATGGCCCTTTCTGCTCCTGCAATGGAGGGACAAGGAGGTTCGGGGGGGCTGAGGTACAGCCCCTAAGGCTGACACCTTAACCTTGCTGGACTGCCCTCTAGCTCCCCTCTGGGGGCTCCCAGCACCGGCCTGCCACCTCTGTCACCCTCTCCCTATTCTAGGGTTCCCGGGGACTGCTCCTCTGCCTGGAGCCTCTGCCTGTCTTCTCTGCCAAGCCTGTTGCCCATCTGTCCCATCCTTTTAGGCTGTCTCCTCAAAAATCACGTGGTGCCCAATTCCAGCCCCACTCCCTGGACCCTGGACCCCCGCCCCCATTGTCCATAGCTTGCCAGTTGTTCCTAGGGCTGTTCTTTTTTTTTTTTTTTTTTTTAGGGCTGTTCTTAATAACATTTATAATTAGAACTAATATTTATCAAACACTATCTTCCAGGCATCCTCCTAAACCAGTGTTGTCCAATAGAACTTTCTGTGATGAAGGAAATACCTCCTCTGTCCAGCGCAGGAGTACCTGGCTGCACAGTGTTACTGAGCACTGGAAATGTGGCTACTGCAACGGAGGAACTGAAGTTGTAACTCAGTGCAGTTCTAAGCCCATTGTGTGTTAACTCGTTTCATCCTCACAGAACTTAGGAGGTAGCTGTAAGTCTAGCCCAGTTTACAAGCAGAAAAACAATAAAAGAAAAGCACTTGCCCAAGTGTCCCCACTAGCAAGTGGCTGAGCTAGGATGCTCGTGTAGGCTGCCTGGTTCTCACCCACTCTGTTCTTGTCTCTGCCTGACCCAGGAGACCAGCAGCTCCGGGAAGAGAGAGGGGAGGCTCGCTCCCGACTAACCCTTGGTGCTGATGCCCCGGAGGTCAGTGATCTTCATGAGCATCCTCGGGAACATGTAGGGCTGGCTGGGCCGTCGCCGCCGGGCATAGAGCCTCAGGGCTTCCAGCAGCGGCTCCTGAAGCTTGTCCACTTTCTCAGGCTCCTCCAGGTCCATGCGGTCTGGGGGGACAAGCACAGGGGAGTGAGAGAGGAAGAGATGGGGAAGACAGTGACAAGCGGCCCTGCCCTATGGCCCTCCAGGCCCCAAACTTTGACCATGAGCCCCACCCAGGACATCTCCCCTGTTCCAATCCCTTCCCCGCCTCTGGCAAGAGGTTTTCTCTGGTAAATCACTCCTGCCCAGACCTCTATGTCAGCACTGGTATCGGGGGTCTCCTCAGCTCCCCCTGGCTCTTCCCCTCTTCTTGTCCTTTGTTGCAGGCTGCCGGGGAGTCTGTACTGGAGCTGAGGATGGGACCAAGGTCTCCCGCCAGGTGGGAGATCAATCGGGTGTAGGGTGTGGTGGGAAAGCAGTCCGAGCAAACGCCAGGGGGCGCCCCCGCACCTCCGCAGATGAGGCAGATGGCACTGAGCAGCCCTGTCTCTGTATCATCCATCTCCAGTGGCAGGAGCTGCCCAGCAAAGGCAAAGACGAGGTCTGTGAGGGGCCCGAAGCCAGCATTGTGCATCTGGGTCCGGTTCAGGGTCAGCCCGTCAGAGAAGGTCATGGTGTCCTGCTCGGGGGTGTACCTTGTGCAGATCCGCAGCATCTGGAGGTAGGCAGGGGGCAGGGTTAGTGCTGTCTCTGGGAAGGAGCGCTGTGGGGGTGGGGAAAAGAGGGAATGAGGTGCAGGTGGAAAGTGAGGAGGTTAGGTCCTGAAGGAGGGCCACCTGAAGCTGGCAGGGGGAGCGAGGCAGAGAGATGGAGGGTCTGAAGTTGGGGGAGGGAAGAGAAGTCAGAAGGAGGCAGGGCACCCAGAAGTCTAGGGTCAGATCTCAGGGGCAGAGATTAAAACAAAAAGAGCTTGGGTTTCGAGGAGATCTGGGGAGTCCCAGATTGGAGTGGGGAAGAGAGATAATGAAATCTCTGTGTGGGCCAGCTCCTTGGTCTCATACGAGGGTCAGGCTGTGGCAGAAGACAGGCCACGGGTCTTAACTTACTAGGATGTCCAGGCAGGCAGCCTTGAGCAGAGTGATCTGGTCAGCAATGCTGAGCCCCGTAAAGCCGGGCAGCCGTTTGGCAAACTCCACAATCTTGATGATGCACTTGGTGGCTAGCTCGCTGAACTTATCCCACAGCCCCAGATCCAGCTGCACCCGGTGGTCTGCACTGGAGTTCTGCAGGAAGGTCCGGTTAGAACACAAACGAAGGCCTATCCTGGGCGCTGTCTTCTTTCTGCCAATACCCCAGGCTCTCCCTTCTGCATTCGGATGCCCTCCTTGTTTGTCAGCACCGGACCATGGCCTCCAACACAACCCCTACCCGTTCTCCAAAGTCAATGGTCCCCTGCCCTCACTGGGGCCCTGCCCACTCCTCACCGTGGTGTATTTGCCCAGCTGGCAGAGCGAGGGGAAGGTCTCCTGATGGGCTTTGCTGACCTTGGTGATGAGCTCTTCTAACTGGGGGCTCAGCTCATAGCTGTCAAGTGACCCTTCTTCCTTCACCTCTTTCTTCTTCTTGTTCCGATCATTCCGCACAGCTGGGGGGTGGAGGTGCAGGGAGAGGATCAAGACCCTCAGAACCTCCCTCTGGGTATCCCCTCTTACCCTAACTTAATGTGCTCCGGAGCATCCCTTCCCTGGGACCCTGGGCGGGGCCTCAGTTTCCCTGTCTCCTACCCGAGCTCCCATTCCCAGGCTGGCTCTCCCCAGCCCCACCCAGGGCCTGCAGGCCCTGCTCCCTCCCCAGGCCCTTCGGCTCCATCCTGCCCTTCCTGTCACCCTGCAGGAGCTGGGGAGGGGGGGCAGGATATGCAGGCAGCAGGATATCCACTTATAGCCTTGGCAGCACAATGGTGCAGGGGAGGGGGGGCACCCCAGATCCACCTCAGGCTCAGTCCTGGGAGCAGGGGAGGGGACTGGCAAGCCCCCCTAACTTCCCCATGAAACAGGGAATGTGCACCGGTAACCCCCATTCACTCATTCAGAGGAAGGGTTAAGCTCTGAGAAGGGAGAATGGGAAGGGGTGGGGTCTCCTGGGTGAATGGAGCTAATCAAATAGGACTGGCCAGGGAGGAGGCACAGCACTCCAGGGCGGCTGGAGGCTGGACTTGCAGAGGTCAGGAAAGTGGGGGTGGCCAGTGGGAAGAGGGTGGCAACCACAGGCTAGGACAGGAGCACTCCTGCCCAGGCAGGCCTGAGGGCCTACCTTCCTTGGACATGCCGACTTCAAAGCACTTCTGTAGCCGGCAGTACTGGCAACGATTCCGGGTCACCTTGTTGATGATACAGTTTTTGTCGCGGTGACATGTGTACACCATGTTCTTCTGGATGCTGCGGCGGAAGAAGCCCTGGAGTTGGGGGTAAGGGAGGAGGGTCAGTGAAGCAGGATGTTGGGAGTACCAGCCTCTCACAGGCCTTGCAGGCCTGAGCCAATCTATTAACCACCTCTGTGCAAAGCAGCCAGTACCTCCCACCTCAGAGGGATACCCACCCACACCCAGTGAGTCTCTGATCTCACGCAGGTAACTGGATGCCCAGTGCGCCCGCCTCCAGCACGTACACACCTTGCAGCCTTCACAAGAGCTGACCCCGTAGTGGTAGCCAGAGGACTTGTCATTGCACACGAAGCACGGCTTGTAGACCCGGGGAGGTGGAGGGGGTGAGGGCGAGCTGGGCACCATCTCCTCTGAGCTAGTGCTCTGCGTCTCCACCGCTGTGGGGAAGCAGTGATGGGAGGGTCAGGGAAGAAGGACCCCTCAGATCTCTAGGCATCCTCATCAGATACACACTGCCCCCCCATTCCCACTTCTTCCTCTGGCTCAGCGGTGACAACACCATCGCCACCACAGTGATTTAAAGTCCCAACAACCCATATACAGCCCCATAGTAAACACGTCCAGAAACCCCCAAACAACCACTACGACCTCCCGGTCTGGCCATCTCCCCCTGCAATAATGCCCTACGGGACACTGCTCAATTCTCCAAATTCTAGGTCGAGGCCATCCCAGAAGTTAAATTCTCTGGGCCTCAGTTTCCCCAGCTACAAAGTAGGTGTGTTACGGGCCCGTGGCTCTTAACTCTCTAGTCACTCCCTCTCACATCGGGTCCCTGCTGGGTAGTCTCCCTCCTACCCTTCTCCTCCTCACGAGGCCATAGATCTGGGTGTGAGGAGGCCAATTCCAGACCACCTGTGGCTAGCACCTGGCTAAATGGCCAGGAGGTTCAGGAGGCAGAACAGAACCTCGTTTTCTCTCAAGCAGTACAGGGTAGACAATCCTTGA
Source organism: Leucopleurus acutus (assembly GCF_964270905.1). Taxonomy (NCBI): domain Eukaryota; kingdom Metazoa; phylum Chordata; class Mammalia; order Artiodactyla; family Delphinidae; genus Leucopleurus; species Leucopleurus acutus. Next base: position 43,476,278 of record NC_139152.1, read on the forward strand.
GCTTCTCTCCCTCATATCACCCCCCAAACAATCGCCAGTGTCCTTTTCCCCAGAAACCACGGAGACAGTGGAGGAAATGGGACACAGGTATTGGGAAGGTAGGTTAGGGCACATGCAACAGCCTTATTTTACACCCAAAGAAACTGAGGCCAAGAGAGAGAAGCGACCAGCCCAGTGCCACACTGCCGGTTATGGTGGAGCCAAGGCTCTCAGGTCTTCTAACTAGATCTACGTGACCTGGCCAGGAGTTAGAGAAGTTGGGAAAGGGAGACAGGTATTTGCTCAGATTCTCAGGTCTAGAAGCTGCTGGGGGTGTAGCAAAGCAGAGAAGTCAGGCGACAGTGGGTAAACAGGGCTGATGGGGGAGGGGAGCCATCTCTGGACCCTCTCTGAGCCGTGTCTTCACTCCTAAACTTCCCCTGCAAATACCCAAACACAGCTCGAAAGAGATCTCCGCCCATGCCACGCACAGTGCGGGGGGGAGGACGCCCTCTGTTTGGGAGGCTGCTGAGTAAACCTCTTCTGGGTGTGTGGCCGATCTTCAAGACTTGAAAAAATCTATAAATTATTCAACCTGTAGGACCAGTTGCCCAAACCTGGAGGGCCTAAGTTAATGCAGGAAAACCCTAAGACCCTCCCTAAGGAGCGTCCCTTGCTTGCACCCACCTCGTGAACACCTTCTTCCTTCTAACCTGCTGTAGCCCACCTGGTCAGAAGTCCACCCAGGCCACCCGAAGGACAGAAGGAAGGCCCGGACGCAGGGGTTCCAGGCTAGCTCCACCCTCCCCACAGGAGGAAAGCCCTCCCCACCCCCCGGCACACACAGACACTCAATTAGCATAAGAATCCAGCTGGAGTGAGATTCCCCAATGAAAAAGGAGAGAGGAGGGGAGGAAAGGAGGGTGCCTGGAGTCTATTTAGGACTTGGTGGGAAATCCGGGGTCGGGCCCGGGGGAGGCGGTTGGTGCTGAGAGATGGGGGGTGGGCTGGAATGCCTTTCAGGATGGTCCCGGTGTCCTCTGAGGGCACATGTGCTGCCCACAGGCCAGTGCGTGGGGTGGTGCTCACTCGGCGCTGACGCCCTCCCTGCCCGCAGAGCGCTGCCTCATTTCCTCTCTTGCAAAAGGGCCTGGGTGTGGTCAGACTGGCATGGGCCACTGCCAGCCAATTATTATGAGACTGGGGGTGGCAGGGAGACAGGCCCACGGGCAGCTTTTGTCATATGCGTGGTACTGTCACCCCTTCTCGGAACCCCTCTGGCACACTCCCGTCCCTGAACCCTAAAGCGCAGCCCAGTAGCTCTGGTCAGTCTGGGAGCAAAGGGCACAGGAAGGCTAATCGTTGTCACTCCACTGAGATTCCCTTCTCAGCCCTGGGCAGAGACCCCAGCACCGGGGGGATGCTGCTCCTGGCTAAGCAGGGGCCCCTGCAGGGGAGGAGGGGGGTGGCTCTGGGGTTTTCTCCTTTTAAAGCCCAAATTGCTGAAATTGAGGAAATTCCTGGCCAGGCTGTGCGGAGCTTCAAACAAACTCTTTATAACCGGCTGTAAACACTCCCAGCTGCGAGGCCCAGGGCCGAGAAGCCTGGACTCACAATCTGACACACACCTCCTTGGAGACACTCTCACACGTCAACAACACACTGGGCACAAAAGCAGGCACTTTACCAGTGGGCTCCTATACCCCAGCGGGACCCTGGCACAAAAGAACACCCAGGCAGGCGGGCACAGAGGCACACTCACTCCAGCCACACCGTGGAGCTGGATGCACAAGTCATAGGGAGGACACACAACACCCAGCGCTCGCTTCACCGCTGCAAGCGAGAAGCTCTGCCCCCAAACACCCACGGCCTGCCAACGCAGCACCAGGACACCGACGCTGCCAGATACAAACACACCAAAGGACCTCTTTCCTTCCCTGGATTAGACACACAGGTCTAAACCACTTTCTCTCTGAAAGTGTGTGGAGCAGGCCCGAGGCCCACCAAGACCCTAGAGGCCAAAATTGTTGGTCCAAACTGAAATGCAAAAACATACTGCCAGCCAAGTCCCACAGGCTTCCCTGGGCCTGAAAAAGATGGGGTTCCTGCCCAGCCCCCGCAAAAACCCTTCCTGGGAGATTCTCTCCATCTCAGCACCCCTCCCAACATACCCCACGTCCCCATTCTATTGGGCCATGAGGGAAGGTTAAGAATTCACAAGGATTTGGTGCAAGGCGATAGTTCACACTTTCCCCGCCCTTTAAATGCTACGCTTTTCATTCTTGCCCCGCCCCACCTCACGGTACTGTTTGCCACCTCCCTCTTCCAGTCTCCCAGTTGTTAAATCTGAGCAGCTCTGCCCTGCAACCAAAAGACCAAAAAAAAAAAAAAAAAAAAAGCTGATCTCGTAAACAGCGCTGCCGAGTGCCAAGGAGCGAGGCGCGTTGGCGGGGGCTCAGTGACCCCGCGCGCGCACTCCCAGGGCGCCCGCCGCCCGCCCCTTCCCAGCGTGCCCCCCAGCCCCGCGTCCCCGGGCTCCGAGCGCCGTCCCAGGCCCGGGGAAATTCGGGGGTGTTCCAGGCTCCCCTCCCCACCCCCCCCCAGCCCCGCCAGGCACTTCAGCCCGGGCTTCAAAGCCGCCTCTCATCTGGACTTCATTTTTACTGCCTCTCAATCCCCGGCTTTTTATTACCGCTCTGGAAAGGGGTTCCAGGGCCCCAGGCCTGGCATCTCCCATTTCACAGAAAAGGGAAGGTGGATATTTGGGGACCCAGGAGTCCCGCTCCCCCCGTCGCTGCCACCTCCAGGCCACTCCTCACCGTAAGCCCAACTTTTATTGAAACTTTTCGTTTCCTACTGAAGTTGTGGGCTCGAGCCATAGGAAAAAGTGCACACAACCCTATACACATTTCCTAAAATTTCTTTTCTCAATGGGGGAGGGGGACGCCAGAACCCAGCCTGGCCCCGCTTGCGTGCACAACCCCTTACACCCCGCACGCAGCACACACAGAGGGTGCACGCTCGAACACAGCACTTTCCAAAACCGCCCCCGCAGCCACGCAGGGCACACGCCCTCCCGGCCTCAAGTCACAAACATCCCCACACGGGGCCATGCGGACCTGCCAACGCTGGCGGAGGGCGACGCTGCTTGGAGAGACCCTTACGCCCACACCCGCACCGCCTAAGCGAGGCGTTGCACACTCCAGGGATGCACACGCTCTGCAAATAATATTTTTACACTCGCGACTTCCCACATGGACTTTACGAACTCCACTCACGGTCCTGGGTGCCATAACCCTCCCGGGCCACGGACCTGCCGGCACAAACTACCAACGCACCTCGGCCTCTCCCTATCCCCGGGAACTCTGGAGGGTCACCAACCACAGGTCCTAGCTATACACCCACCATAAAAAACACACACACACTCCAAACACTACTGCACACACCCAAAGGAGTCGCTGAGGCCCCCACGTTTAAAGGGCCAGTACCTCTTTCCTACACACCCGGCCCTCACATGGAAAGAAAGGGTCAGGATCTCCACTTGCAACCCAAGTCCACCTTTTACACACGGAACGAGAGAGCCGCTGCCTGTCCCGCACCCCGCACCCCACCCCCAATGTAGGGCTCGGGTACCTACATTGCAGACTGGCGGGTTGCGGCCAGGCAAAAGACTCGAGTCCGGCGAAACAGGAGCTGCCGGTGGCTCTGCGCAGCAAGCCGGCCCCGGGTCCGGCTGCCCCGTACAGCCGTCGCGGACCCGGGGCAAACGTTTCCATGCAGTCGTACATCGCGACCCGGCTTGGAGGGAAGCTGGGTGCTAGAAACACCGAGGACCCGCAGCCGATTCCCCCTCCTCCCCCGGCGGCGCCCCGCTCCTGGAGGGGGGGAGGGGGAGGGCTAGCATAGGGCGCCGGGCTGCATAGGGGGTAAGGGGTGGGCGGGGAAGAAGGGGATCCCCAGCAGGGGAAAGGGACTGGGCGGGGCGCAGAGCCGGGGCTGCCGCTCCAGCCGCTGTCCGCCTCACTCTGGGCGCCTCGGCGGCTAGCACAGGGGAGACGTTTTGTAAAAGCGAAGCCCGGCGGGGTGGGGGGTGGGGCTTGGAGCGCTAAGGGGGCCGGGCACCAAGATGAGCAGAGCTGGGAGTGGAAGACACGCACTCGCACCGTGGCGCGCTTGCTTGCTTAGACACACATCCGAGCATGCATTTATCTTGGCAGGCACCACGCGTCTGCAAATAGGCAATAGTGCACGTGCATGTCTGCACGCGCATAAAATTAGAGGTGTACACACGTTTTTGCAAACACACCTGGCTCGGGAGAACGCTTGCAAGGATTCTCTCTCCACTGCTCGGAGGCTTTGCAAGCTTTTGCACTTAGGCGCGTGCCAAGGTCGGGGATGGGGGAAAGAGTGGAGAAACCGAGCACACGCATTTCCTTTCGAGTTTCCCCTCCCCCCAGCGCTCCTTTTTTTACACAAGTCAGTACAGGCAGGGGTGTCAAGGAGGACTGGGGAGAGGAAACATGTAAGTTCCCTGCGCGCGGCACTTCTCCAGAGCCCAGGGACCTGCACTACCTCCACCCGCTCATTCCCAGGCCTGGCTCCTCCCTCTCCCTCCGCGCGCGCGCTGCAGGGCCGAACATTACATTCCTGCGGCTCGGCGCGCGCGGCCTGCTCCTTCCTTCCCGTCCTCCCACCCCCGGTCGGAGGGCCGGAGCGCGCTCCCGCCGTGAACTCTCCGGGAACCCCCCTCGGGGCGGGTGGCCGGGCGCGCTCACCTCCTCCTGACCCGGCCCCGCCCCACCCCGCCCAGGCCGTAGCCCGCGCCGCCGCGGAGCACCCCCCCCCCGCCCCTCCTGCGCAGCCGGAGTCTACCCTTCTTAGGCCGAGGAGTGCTCCCTCCGCTGCGGCCGGGGCCGCCTCCCTCCGAGTCCCCCAAGCCCCATCCTGCGGCTGACACTCCCGGAGCTCATCCAATGCCCCTTCCTCGAACCTGACTTCAGCACAAGACTCCCACCCCAAACTGCTCCCGCCGTGCCAGCTGCGCCTCGGACGACACTGCCTTCCTGAGTGCCAGCTCCCCTCCCCCAGAGTCGCTACCGTGCCAGTCGCCCCCAAGTGCCAAGTGCCTCTTCGGCAATAACTGCGCGTCTGGTCGGTAACTGTTCTCAGAGTCATTAAATACCCCCACCAGTGGCAAACTGCCCCTTCTCCCCTTCAGCGCCACACTTAGTGCCCTTCGGATCTCCGAGGGCCGCCCCACTCCTCCCTCGCGGGCCCCTTCCGGGCACTGAGTGCCCTCGACCGGCGGAGAAGGGGGTGGGGGGGGCGGGAGTTGGGCCACGTCAAGAGTTTGCCCTCGCCGAGCCGGGCCGAGTCGGGGACCCTGGCCCCGGGACAGCGCCAGCGGCGGCGACTCCCGGAAACCGCCCCCTTCCCCGCGCCCCGCCCGCCGCCCGGCCGCCCGGCCGCCCGGCGGGCCGGCCCAGCCGGCTCTGTCAGCGCCGCTCACAAGGGGAGTGCCGGGGGAGCGGGAGAGGCGCCCGGCCCGGCCCCTTCCCCCTCCCGGCGGCGGTGGCTGGGCCAGGGCGGGGCGCGCTTTTCTAAGAATCTGTTGTACCGGGTGGGGGGCGCACTGGGGTGCCGCAGGAGTGGGGCGCCAGTTTGGAAGAATAAAGAGCAGGAAGGGGTGCCAGAGTAGGCGAGGGAAGGGAAGGCAGGCGCGGAGGAGGGGCCGGGGTGGCTGCCGGGGACTGAAAGGGGCAGGGCTGGGAAGGAGGGCCTGGTTGTCGGATGGGGGGCCGCGGGGTGGCAGGGCCGACTCGGGGGACTCGTAGCAGGGATGAAGAGGGAATGCATTGCTCTTTCCAGTCCAGCCTGAGCTCCCTGTTCTTGCCCCCAACCCCCAAATACCCCATTTCTGACTCCAGCCATCCCCCACAAAAAGAAAAAAGGGGTGACAGACTTCTGAATCAGAACATGGCCAGTGGCAAAAAAAAGTCAATTAAGTGCAAAGTGGGGAGTACCCCCAAAACAAGGGGAGAAGACAGCCCTGATTAGTCAACTGTAGGCTGTCAGTCCCCCCCACCCTTCCCCCTCCGAAATCTGAAAGGTCCCAATTAAGTCAGGCCTGCCTGGTTGGTAATTAGAACCAGAAGTGGCCAGGCCACAGGGAGGGGGGTTGGGAGTGGGGCACAGGAGGAGTGGGGGGAGGGCTCCAGGAAGTCATGAGTTCTCAATAGCCCCCTTTTCTCTCCACCAGATGCACCCCACTCCTCATCACCCCATCTGTGTGTGCTTCCCAGGCATTGCAGGGAGAGGGGGCCTTAGAAGGGACCAGGCATTGGGGTGTCAGGCCCACCCTAACCTCCAACCCCGACCCCCCATTCTAGACAGTCTTAGCCTTGAGGAGAAGGTAAGAGGATGGGGGAATCTAGTGCCCCCTCTTTTCCCCAAAGTCCCCCCAGCCCTTATTGCAGCAATTAGACCCATTAGCCTTCTAGCATTTCATGGGAACCAGATGTTCTCCACCAGCCTGGTGGGAGTATGAGGGGGGGCTGCTGCCTGACTCACCCCCTTCCCTGTGATCCCCACCACCAAGGCGCACCCCTCCCAGCTAGAGCCCCACAAAGTCATGGCCCCAGAGGCAAGGAGAAATGTACCCCTCCCCCACTAATGAAGCCCTTCGCACTGAATCTGGTGTGGTCACCCCTCAGAGCCTCTACCACCCTGGCAAGGATGAATTTGGCCAACAAGAGGCTGTGCGGGGAGGAACAGCTAACCCCTTCATCCCTCCTTTCCTCCCCTCCTGCCACCTTCTGGAAGGGGCTTGAGGATAACTGGCTCTGAATTCCTCAAGCTAAATTCTCCTTTTCTTCCAGAACCTTCCCTCAAAAAACTGAAGTTGGGGCATTTCAAAGCAAAGGAGGCCCCACCCCAAGGGTAAGTCCTAACTTAGGAGTCCCACCTGAAGGGCAATAGGAGGGGTCTCTGGAGGAGGGGGCAGCAGTGGAGCGAAGGAATAGGGAGGTGTGAATGAGGGACGGGCCCCAAAGCAGGAGTGCTGGGCAGGATGGGGGCTGGGACCGGGGAGGGGGCCAGGAGACGGGGGTGCAGCCTGGGCCCCAGCGGCGGCGGCTTGCCCAGCTCCCCCCGCCAGAGAGGTTTCCTGTTGCAATCAAAGCCCCGTTTGTGTCGGCCTGAAGCTGGAGCCCGAGCCTGAGCAGGAGAGACCAGGGAGGGGAGGGGAAGGAGGCAGTCGGCTGGGTTTTTTTCCTGGAGGAGGCCTCGCTGCCGCCTGCTCACCACCGGTACCGCCTGCTTAACAAGGCCCTTTGCCTCTCCCGGAGTCTGGGTTCTCTCTGTGTCTGCGCCTTTCAGCCTGTGTTATTTCCCTCTCATCTCGTTTAGGTCTCTGAGTCTCTCTTTTTCAGTTTCTTTTAAGTAGAACTCTTTTTCTTCCTGTGCCAGCCTGCTCTCAGTTTCTCCATGTGACTTAGTGTATGGTGCAGCCTGGGCTCCTTTGCCCAGAGACACTGTCCCCAAGTTCAGAGGACAGGCAGAGCTAGGTCCTCAGGACACCAGCTATCTCCTCAAGAGGGGGAGGAGGGCAAGGCTTCCCTTCCCTCCCATCACACTCTGTTCCCTGCAGTCTCGATAAAACAAACATACAACTCACCAGTGTTCATAAACATGGAGATACACGAGGACACAGATAGCAGGGTTTTATGCATGTGTGCGAGCAAGCACACCCAAACCTGTGTGCGTGTGTGTACACACACACAGAGACACACACACACCCCTCCACTTTCCCACGCACACAGGCCTCTGCTGCCCCGGCGGCCGCAGGTGCTCCCCTTCCCGCTACCCTCCTCCACCATGAGGTTCTGAGACGCCTGCCTTAACCACTCAGGCCCCTAGAGCACCCCAACAGATGGAGCAAGGCTGCCCTTCTCAACATGGATGTCTCCAAGGTGCTAGGGACCGACCCAGCAGTAGGATTCAGGAGCCAGCCCCAGGGAGAAGTTCCAGACTCCTTCAGGGACCCTCCCCACTCCCTCCCACAGATCAGGGGAGAGAGGCTGAAGAGAGAGACCCAGACTCCAGGTGAGTGTGGCTTTGGCATCAGACTTAGGCCTCCAATCCCCCTCCATTAGATGTCCCAGCCAAAAAGGGACAGCAGGGCAGAGAAGTGAGAGAATACGCTTTCCCCCTTCAGCCACTGTCCCACTGCGGGAGGTCTCCCAGACTCCAGGATCCCCTCCTCTCCCCACTGGTCCCTCTCATTCACCACTAGGTGCTGCGTGCCCCACTCCCATGCAAGCTGTCTGGACCCAGGCCTTTCCCTCCTCCCCACTCCACTGCCCCCTCTCTGCCCAGGCCTGTCCCCCTGCTGCCAGCCGCACCCTCCCCAGCTACCTGCCCTGGTTCTGGCTCCTCCCTGGGATTTCTTCTTTCAGCCCCTCCTCCTGCAGGGCGACCTTTGGGGATGCAGCCTAGTCTGACCGCTTCCCCTACCTTGACCTCACTTTGAACCCTGACCTTGGTCTCAGTGTGTCCAGGGCACAGGGGCACATGGAGAACTTCACTGGGGACTGGCTGCTGGCTCTCGGCATTCTCCCCGCCACCACTCTCTCTACTCTGCCTCCTCACTCACGCTCCCTTAGCTGCCTCAGGAACTCTGGAAAATCAAGTCCCAAGATATTGAGTTGTACTGCCCTCTGCAAGAAGTACATTCATGTGGGGAGGGTGGTTCCCTCCCACCCCGCAGACCCTGGGACAGATTCTTGGGGTGCAAATGAGGTAGGGGAAGCCCAGCTGAGGTTTCCAGAAAGGGGGGCTTTGTGCTCTCTCGTTCACCTGCGTGCCACCCAAATAACCCCTGTTGGACTACAGACAGGCCACCGGCCGGCCTCACCAAACCCCAGACACACCGTCAGCAGCCCTATGAAATACTGCCTCACTCTTCACACTGACTCTTTGTTGCAACCCTGGAATTCTGTATGTGAGCAGGGCCATGCTGTGCACACACAACTGCATATGGCCTCTCACACACGCACACACCTTCTCTAGATGAGCAAGCTCTTTCCAGCAGAGCTGCCAGCCAGGCCTAGTCACCCCTTCACACACACACACACACACACACACACACACACCCTCTGAGTGCTCCTAAAGGCAGGCCCCTTCTCTCCACCTCTCTCTCTCTCTCTCTCAGCTTATGGAGCTATAAAGGATGTCTTTATCTTTTGGTCTTTTCTTTTCCCTCTCTCTTTCTCTCTCTCTGGAACTGCCCCTCTCTCTATCACCTCCCCTTCTATCCAGGTGGAGGCTTCTCTGTACCAGCTCCCACACTGAGGCCAGCATCCCAGCCTTCCAGCTCATGGGCACCCACGCCTGTAATGGCCTAGCGAGGAGGAACAGCGACCAAGTGGAAGGAGAGGGGATCCAGAGGGATGAAGGGAGGCGTAAGGCTTGCTGCTGTCAGCACTCAAAGGCTTCACTCAAAGAGGGCAGGCCTGAGGGACAAGTAGGGATCTGCACAGCATGTGGGTACCGTGCCAGACCTAGAGAGAGGGGAGGAGTCCACAACCCACATGGCTGGAGGAGAGGATGCTTCTGGAACACCCCCTGCACCTCCCCGGATTACTTATGGTACAAGAGCTACCTTCTTTGCGGCTGTTTTCCACCCTCCCCAGAACCAAGAGGGAAGTTTCCTGACCCTACACATCTTTGGGCACCTGGCACTAGGCTCCATTCCTCTTTTTGCAGGCTCCCCCTAATTCAGAACAATTTTACCTCTTTTTTTTTTTTTTTTTTTTTTTTTTTTTTGTGGTACGCGGGCCTCTCACTGCTGTGGCCTCTCCCGTTGCGGAGCACGGGCTCCGGACGCGCAGGCTCAGCGGCCATGGCTCACGGGCCCAGCCGCTCCGCGGCATGTGGGATCTTCCCGGACCGGGGCACGAACCCGCGTCCCCTGCATCGGCAGGCGGACTCTCAACCACTGTGCCACCAGGGAAGCCCCAGAACAATTTTACCTCTTGATCACAGAGTTGGGTATTGGCCTCCCAGACTCCTCCACTTCACAGCCTGGCTCCCCACACCCCACACTGCAGGCAGGCAGCAGCCTCAAACTTCACCAGACCCACCCTTGGCTGCCCATACAAAGGGGTTCTCCCTGCTAGTTGAGTCATTCGGGAGGCAACTGCAGAGCCCCAGATTTTAGGCGTGCCGCTTTCCCATTCTAGTTGCCCAGGAGAACTCTCATTTGCAAGCACGTCCGTTGGCTCCACATCCAAACCCCCTCGAGGCTACCCCTGTCACCTCCTCCATTAGATCAAACCCCCAGCCCTGCCTGTCTTCCTAACTGGGACACCAATTTTCTCTATCATCCACCCACGAAATGCCCTCCTGTTTCCACTTGCCCTCATCCCCCAAGATCCCTGAGACTCACACAGAGAGGCCATCTCCTTGGGGAGGTCAGGCTGGCCCAAGCCCCGGAAGCTAGGACTCAGCATCTCGAAAGGTGGAGACCCCCTGAGTGCCCCTGGGAAGGCGAAGGGGAAGCCAGCCCCTGGGTAGCCAGAGCCAGGCCCCAGGGCACCAGGCGTAAAGAGTCGCTCCTTATTGGTGGCCATGGCGGCTGCAGTGTGGGAGGCTGAATCCCCTGGGGTCTGCAGTGGGCGGGGGACTTCTTCAGCCACAGCCCCCGCCCATGCCCACTGCCCTGGCCTGGGAGGCTCCGTGCCCGCCCTGCTTGGCCTGCTCACTGGGTCTCCAAGACTCCTAAGGAGAAAGAAAGGAAAAGGAGGGATGAGAGAACGATCACTCTGAGGTTCCAGGCCCCATGGCCCTCTCCCAGCTGGAGTCTTTTCCCTCCTTGCTGCCCTCTGCCACACAGTAGGGGAGGCAGGGCAGGTGCTGATGCAGGCTCAGAGAAACTCTCCTGGAAGGGTAACTTGAGTTTCCAAGGTGAATCATGGTCTTCAAACTCCTGGCAGAGAGGACTCCTAGGCTAAGAAGTGACCATTACACACCACCATGGGCTGGACACTAGATTTAACCCTCACGTCAACCCTGTGAAGTAGGAATTAAGATTCCCATTTCACAGATGAGGAAACTGAGGTTTAGGGACTAGTTTAAGGTCACATGGCTGTAAAGAGTAGAGCCCAGACTCAAACTCTCTACCATCCTGGAGAAAGCAAACATATCTGTTTTAACATTTTTGTTAAAAAATGTTACACCTCTCTGGAACACAGACTCTGGAGCCAGACTACCTGAATTGATCCCCACCACTTGCCAGCTGCAGGACCTTGGATGTATTAGTGTTACTTAATCTCTCTGGGCCTCAGTTCCCTCCTTTGTCAATTGGGAATCATAATAAGCCTCACTTCATAAGGTTATTAGGAGGCTTAAATAATTTACCATATGTAAAGTGTCTAGAATAATATAGGGCACATACTAAATGCTATATAAATGTCTCCGGTTCTTTCTCTTTGTACCTTCTCTTCCTCCATACCTCTCTTTTAATTTGCATTTCCTTTCTTTCCACCTTCCTCAATACTCCCTCTCCCGGTTTCCCCTCCCAATTCTGTCTCTGTCTCCAATTATCCCTCCCTCCCTAACCTCTCCTCAAATCCACAGAGGTTAATGGAAGCCCCGCTGTGTCCCAGGTATGATGCTAAGAAGCTCCTCTCCCTGTCCTTAGTTTACTTTGCTTCTCCATCTCTTCTCTCTCTTTCCTGAGCCCTCTGCTTATAGGAAGCCCTCCCTACATCCTCCCCTCCCTCAAATGTAACCTGACCTCAGAGGTTTTTAACCTGAGCCCAAGGGAGGGGGAGGGGAAGGAGGGAAAGAGGAAGTGGGAATCCTAGGACCAGGCAGGTGGTTCCCCTCCTGATGCTCTGACATGGGAAAGGTAGGCTTTCCCAGGAGCCTCAGAACTACCCACCTGTCTAGGGAGCTAGGGGCTGGGGAAGGAGAGTCACCCCAGCCTGCAGGCCTCCTCTACCAGCCGGAACCATAATGGGCTAGATGAAGAAGGACAGAGAAGGGCCGAGAGAGAGTGAATCACAGAGTCCTTGGGGTGGGCAGGCCCAGAAGTAGGTGATGGGTATTTTGCATCTCTTTCCATCAGTCTTTGCTTCTAAGATCAATATCGCTCCGTCTTTGTACCTCTGCTTTTTTTCTTCCTTCCTTTTCTATCTCTCATCTGCCTTGGCCTTCAAGCTCCTGAGGGTAAACTGGATGGAGGTTACAGGAGCTCAGACCCCAAGCCGCCACCCTTCACTCAGTCCCTCACTAGCCACCACCCAGCTCCCCAGCACCCTGACTCTTCAGCCCAGTGTCTCCCCAAGCCCTAAAAGTCTGAGCTATGAGCCCCCAGGAGCCACCTCCTTTACCTTCCCCTATTCCCTGAAGTCCTTGTCCCAGGTTAAGCCCAGGTAGAGCCAGGCGTCCGGGCCCCTGAGGCCCCTGGGCCATAGCTCAACAGGCTGGGCCACATTCCAGGTGGATTAACCCCTCCAATGCTAAGGATGAGAAGCTACTAGAGGTCCCCCCCACCCCATCTTCCCCAGGCTGGCTTAGACTGAGAACCCGGCTCTGGGCTCCAGCACTCCCTATCTTTGCTTCTCACCTGCGGGTGGGAAACAGAGACCTGGGGGTGGGGCAGGAGGACTGCGAGGGTCCCAGAGAGGGATGCTCGGGCTCCTGGTCCTTACGGAGGAATGAAGCTGTGAGGGAGCCAAGCTCTCCCTGGCCTTCCTCTTATTTTGCCTCAGAGAAGGAACTTGAGAGTTGAGTGAACAGAGGGAGGGGACAGAGATGCATCCCACTTCTGAGCCTTGGTTTTCTGCCTTGGCTAGGAAGGGAAGGGGAGGGTCCTAAGTCCTGGGTAGAGGAAGGGACCAAGGAATTGAAGACAGTGGCACACAGCGTAAAAGGAAATCCTAAACTAGGGACCCAGAGGTCTTGGTACTTTGGGGGACCTGAGGAAGGGAGAATGTACTTCTTTCCTCCCAAGATGCCACCTCAGACTGAGGGGGGCTGACCAGGGGAAAGGGGCCCTTGAGAAGTTGCTTCTCTTCGAGCTGAGGTGGAGTTGAGGGGAGGGCATGGATGAAGGGGGCTGCTGGATGGAGGCGGTGGGGGTGGGGGGGCGTCTCTCTGCTGTCCTGCCCGCTCCAGAGCCTGGAACAAAGCTGCCCTTGTCGGCTGCACTCCACCCGCTGCCCCCCTCCCCTCTGTATAAACACGACCACCTTTTTCCATGACCCCATCCCCAGCCTGGGCAGAGAACCCAGGCATCCTCTGCTCTAGCCTGGGCCCCCAGCCTGCTCCCCGGGAGGCAACAGTGGGCTGGGTTTCCCTGGCCTCGTGCCACCCTTGGGGGAGTCCAGACCCTTGAGTCTCCACCTCCCATTACCAGGTGCCTTCCCTCTACCTCACTGGCCCCAGGGAGGGGCAGTACCCAGGAGGCAGGCAGGCAAGGCCGGTGGAATGTGTGTGGGCATCAGAGGGCATGGGTAGGGTGGAGCAGAGGGGGGAACTGGAGGTGCCAGTTGGGTGGCTTTCTGAGCCAGGGGGTGGGGGTGTGCCGGGACGGGGGTGTGTGCCCTGTGCTGCCTATTAGGCTCTAAGCCACGGCGTGTGTGTACATGTGTGTGTGAGTGTGTGTTTCCCTATTTGGGATACCCAAGCTCCAGGCACCCTTCACACACTGCCTCCTGCCCCCTTCCCTGTCCTCTATCTTCTCGCCTCCAGGATATGGGACACTGCCTGTGGTCCTCAACCCCCAGTCAGCATCTGAGGAGTGATGGTAAGGGGTAAGGGCAGGAGCCTCAGACCCGAGGACTCGGACGGTAGCTGCCCTGGATGTGGGCCCTGAAGGGGCACAGTCATCTCAGGTTCTTGCCCTACGGGCCCCTCCTCGGGCTCCCTTGCCCACCACCCCACCTCACCCCCTGCCCAACCCTGCATACTCTTACTCTCTGGCCACCTGCAGAGATTCCCTCCTACAAACTGGGTCAGGTTGAGGGAACTGGGCTGTAAGTGCTAGAGACAGTGAGGCAGCGTCAGTGAGGCTCCAGGACTGGAACTCCCAGGTCCCTGCCCCAGTCTCCCTGTTCTTCCTTTGTACCATTCGGGCTCCCCTCAAGAATACTCCAGAGGAGCCCCCGACCTTGGCTGGAGGGAGCCTGGACTCACACCCAAGGTTGCGGATATGAGAGGGAATCCTGCACTGCGGTTCAAAGCAACTTCACAGACCCCTATCCTATCCATTTGTCTCTCCAAACTGCTGGACCCAGACGGCCAGAATCACTTGCCTCTGGACCTTTTCCTCGCCCTTCTGTTGTCCAAGCTGTGGCATTCCACTAGGGAAGGATCAGCGCGGACCAGAAATCCTCCCCTCGGATTCCCCAGGGAAAGCCTCAGGGGAGGCGGATGGTGGACCTTCCCCGCAGGAGGGGACCCTATCTGCCCTCACACTCAAGGCACAAACATAGGATAGAAGGCCCCTGGCTGAAGACTCTTCCCTCAAAGCTCTGCCCGACTACTCACCGCAGTGAAGGGTGGATAAAGCCCAGCCCAGCCCAGCCTGTCTAAAATCTTCCCCATTCCCTTCCCACATCAGGGCTGACCCCCAAGTCGGGGCAGGAAGTCCCCCTCCACCCCTGCGGATAGCCGGACCAGCGCGGGGAGGAACTGAGCCGGCGTGGCTCCCGGCGCCCCCGCCCCCGGCCCACCTCACCGGAGGACCCGGGCGTCCGCGGCGGCCGAGCCTGCTTCCCCGCCTGACTCACCTGGAGGGGGAGGGAGGGGGAAGGGAGGCCGCCGAGCCCCGAGGTCCCGGCGTCGGGCGGTCGCGGGGATAGAGCGTCGCAGTGGCAGGGGCTCTCGGTGATGGGGGGCTCTGGGGGGGCACAGACTCTAGGCTGGGACGGTCCCGGGGCCTCTCGGAGCCCGCCCGCCCACGTGACCGCCCCAAAATATCCGACACATTTTCTCCCAAACCGCACACTGACTCTGCAGGCGGGGACACGGAAAATATTTTCTTTCTTTTTCTCCCTCCCCACCCCCCCACATCCCTCCCAGCCTGGCTCCCTCCTCCCCCTCCCGCCCTCGCTCCTCCCTCCCCTGCCGCCTGCCCCTGCCCGGCTCCCTCCTCGGTGCCCTGGGGCTGGGGGGCGGGGGGGCGGCGGGGTGGGTGGGAGGGGGGCTGGGCGGGGCGGGCCAGGACGCCTGGGTCTCTGTCCCGCCCATTTGCTGGGCTTCCTTGGCTCCGTCCCCGGGAGGCCGGGCAAGGCTGGCAGAAGAGGTCAGTGTCCTGGGCCCATGATGCTACCCTTTCTCTCTGGCACTTTTCCCCTTCCTGCCATTTGGGGGGACTGGTTGAGTCCTCTGGCCGGGCTGTGGTTCACGGAGGCCAGTTTCCGTACCTCTGCTGGGTAGGCAGTGGGGGGCTGTATCCACGTCCCCCCAAGGGGTGGAGTGACCGCGCAGGGATATGCCAGAGCGGATGCCACTGTCTTTACCCTTTGCTTAGCCTTCCCCTGCAGGTCAAAGTAGGCTCCACTTCCGCTTGCCTACCCCAGCCTGTCCTTTGGTCCCAAGAGCAAACTGGTTGAACTAGTGGAGGTTGTGCGGATGCTAAGTCCCGGGCTTCAAGACCTCTTCCCTGTCACCCTGCCTTAAGTAAGCTTGGGCTAGGGCTTCTGGGTCCCTGGCTGCCTACATTTAGGCTGGGGTGGAGGGCAAGGGGAACTGTAGCTGGGAGTGGAAGGAGCCTGGGGCTGGGTGTGAGGGGGAAAGCCCAAGTCGGGGGTGTGTGTCTGCCTTACCTAGAGCCTGCCTGCCTGCCTGTTGGGTGCACCACAGATGTTGTTGACTCCAGCCGCGCGCGCGTGTGCGTGTGCGTGTGCGTGTGCGTGTGTGTGTGTGTGCAGGCACGCGCAACCAGTGTCAGTGTCAGGGTCTGATGGGGACATTTCTCTGACTTCAATGTGACCACCACAGACTCTCAGTCCTAGAGTAGGAACCCCGGGACGTCAGCGTCCATTCTACTGAGGACAGAGCAAGAGAAGAGTCCAAGCTCTATACATGGAGCTCCAACATTCCTACAGGAGCTAGGGTGGGAGACAGAAAGTGGAGAAGGGCAGCAGTAGCAGTGGGGGCTGGACTCGGCTGGAGAGATGCGCCCAAGGGACCTTCCCCAGCAACAGTTCTGGGGTGGCCAGCACTGGGGACACTGAGTCTTGGTCACGTCACGTTTCCCATACCGGAATTACTTTGCTCTGTCCTCACTGCCACCCTAGGGACCAGGTATCCTCCCTCCGGGGAAAGGGAAAGGCCACTTCTGGTAGCCAGAGTCAGGCGAAGGGGAGAGGAAAGAGGGGCCTGCTGTGGCTCTCTCAGGAGAACAGGAACCGTTGATGGGGTGCAGACAAGGTCCTCCCTTTCACACTAGGGGTGGGAAGAGCCGGGAACAGGTACTCCAGGGTCCTGTCCCCAGGTGGCCTGGCTGCTGTTGACTTTGCTTGGTTACCCTGGGAGCAGCTCTCAGCAGCGTGAGAGGGGCGGGTGTCGGAGAGTTGGACCGAGGCGTCCAGGCTGGGGTGGGATGGCACTCAGCCTTTGTGGCAGGGATCCCCGTCAGGAGCCTGCGAAGTTAACCCCTCCTGCCCTGGTGGTGGTGGTAGCTGGCGGAAGGAGGGCGGGCCCAGCTGCGGTTCGTGAGTGTGGCCCTAATTCCCCTTCCCTCTCCCAGCACATCTGCACTTGGTTTACAGTGAATGAGTCTCCTGTCCTCATGAACCGGGTGAGAGCACCACTCCCTCCCTGGCCCCTGGCCGGGCATCCTGACACAGAACCAGACACCACCCACCCCTGGAACGCTCTCCCTGCTGGGTAGCCCTTTCTCAACTCTTCCCCTTCTCCTTCTTAGAGGGGCTCAGGGTCTGGTCCCCCAGAGCTAGAGCTCTGAGACTATGCAGCCGGGGTAGCAAACGGGGCCAGGGAAGCTAACGGGGGACACAGCTCTTGGGTAGCCTGGAAAGAGAGAGCGGGTCTGGAATTCCATCTGTCTCTGCCTTCCTCTTTGTCTTGGTTTGTCTGTCTGTCTGCCTCTGTCTTTGTCTCTGGTGGGTGTTTGTCCATCTGTCTTGGTAACTGTGGCTCCGCCCTTCTGGCAGCCTGTACGGTCCCCAGCCAACGACAGCAGCCAGGGGGCGATGCCCAGGAAGACCCGCCCTGTGCCGGCCCCTCCCCTCGGGATTGCCTCGCCTCCGCCCCCGCCTCTCCCCAGGACCCAATGACTGGGGTCTGTGGGCTGCAGCGGTTTGGAAGTCAAACCAAACAGGCAGACTGGGGAGCAGAGAAGAGGGGCATTGTGAGAGGTTCAGATTCTTCTCTCCATCTTGCATTGCCGCCTGTGCCCTGTCCAGGGATTCTCGGAGGAAGCTGGAGAAGGGGGTCTCCCACTCTGGAAACTGGTAGCGAGAGCTCCCCTCATTTCTCTTTCTCTTGGGTCATCCCCAGTTCTAGGCTTTGCTCTGTTGTGGTTGCTTCACTTGGTCACCCTGGCAACTTGGAGAAAATGATATCTTGGGGGCCCTAGGACCAGGCTTCCTTTGCTCCCTTCATCACGAAGACCAAAAGGAGAGATTGTGAGGAGAGGAAAAGGATCCACACATCTGTCCCAGCTGCCCTGATTTACCGTATTGCCCGTCCCTAATTTTCACCCTTGCCGGCTCCCCATCAGCATCAGGATGCTGAACAGGCAACTTCCCCATGCCCAGGCTGGTCCGGGGAGGATGTCCTAGGCCACGCTCAGAGGTGGCTGGCAGATGTCTTTGGGAGGTGGGGGGAGCTATGTTACAACCCCCAAGGACATTATTACGGCACAGAAGTACCATCGGGGCTTGGAGACCAGAGGCACCCAGGGAGAGCGTGAGGAAAACACGTACAACGTGTGTCTTCTTTCCCTTCCTCCCCTCCTCTCCCACCTCCTGCCCCTAGGCCTGCTCCGTGCCGAGGCTGGTGCCAGCCTTGCCCGGGTGCTTGCTCCGTGCCACCCCTTGTGTCAGGCCTATGTTGCTGCTTGCCAGTTTGTTGGTTCTCCTGGTGAATGAGTTTGTGTGTGGAAGATACTTAGCAGCCTCAGAGCCGCCCAGATCCCCACATAGAATAAGGCCTTGATTTTGAAACACAGCATTTTAGGACTGGCCTAAACAACTCTAGGAATTTCTTCCCTGAACATGCACCATTCATTAATTCAATGAATCTTCATTAAGCATCCACTATATGCCAAGCACTGTGCTAGGCCCTGGGTATGGTCTCTGCCCTTGCGGGCTTATATATAGTCTGGTAGAGGAGTCAGACATGAAACAAATCACCCACAAAATTGCAAGTGACAACCAGCGTGGAGAGGTATAAGGTGCTGTGAGAATGGATAGTGGAAGAGTCTTTTCCCCCAGCCAAGGAGATTAGAAAAGAGTTTTGCGGGGGGGTGGGGGGGCAGTAGAGAGAAGGGAGGACAGCAGAAGAGTATGTGCAAAGGCCCTGGAATCAGGGTCCTGGCTCCCAGCCACCCTGCTCCCCCAGAAAGAAGAAGGTCCCTCCTCACCTGGATTTTGATATGCTACAAGGGAGGGATGGTAAGCACCTCCTAATGGCCAAAGCAGGCCCCTGGGACACCTGGTGATCCTGCCCTGGAATGATTCCACCCACTCCTTCATCTCTTCCTCCAGAAAGGGAAACAGAGGCACAGATAGGGAGGAGGAATCCACAGGCATAGGCCCGAGATTACATAGAGAAAACAAGGCCG
Source organism: Leucopleurus acutus (assembly GCF_964270905.1). NCBI lineage: Eukaryota > Metazoa > Chordata > Mammalia > Artiodactyla > Delphinidae > Leucopleurus > Leucopleurus acutus. The sequence goes on from NC_139152.1 coordinate 43,495,077, forward strand.
CACATTGTTGGCAAATCCCTCAGGGTGAGGGATTCCTGAGTTTGCCTGGCTGGAGCCTCACCAGATAGAAAACCCTTCTACTCTGATCTGTTTGACCGTGCACCCTCCCCCTCTGGGATCCAGCCCTGACCTGTTCCACTCCCTGGAATGAGGAGCATGTCTGCTTCCACAGTTGCCCGGAGTTTGTGAGCTGACTGCCCCAGGTGGCGGCCAGGCCCGGTGTGGGTGGGTGCAGCAGTCCGTTTTGTACAGAACCTCCATCCCGGGTTATGGGGTTATCTCTCCTCTGTCCACTGGGGGGCTTCCAGCCCCTCCTGCCCAGACACCGAGGTTCCAAGCTTCTTCCTTTCTGAAGAAAAGGGATGGAGGGTCCTTTGGAGGAGGGAGCAGGCTTCTTGTGGCCATGCCTCCTCCGGAGCTGGCAAAGAGGTCATGGGACCAATGGGGTTAAGTTCCAGCCCTGCTCTGACCCATTTTCCTCCCTGTGCCTACATGCCCTGGGGCCAGAGTGTTGGGTGGGGCAGGCCTGGCACCCCTGCACCCACACCTGGGACTTCTCCTGGATGGAAACTCCCAGAACCCTGGTGTCCTACCTCCTCTGCCAGCTCCCACCAACAGCCTGGGTTCTGTTCACTTACAGTGGGATCTCCCTGTCTGCCAGCCCTCCTCCAGACTACATCTCCGCCTTAGCCCTGAGGGGCCCTGAGGATGTGGGCCCACTTTCTGGGACCATATTTGATGTCTGGCTGCCCTTTCTAGTGAACCCCTTCGAAGAAAAGATGTGGGGCTGGGGGGAGGGTGCTGGGAAGCTATCCTTCGTTGACCATCTCTATGTGCCAGGCGTTGTGCTAGGGCATGTACGTTACTCATTTAATCCACAAAGCAGTCCAGAGAAGTAGCAGTTATTATCAACCCCATCACAGGGGAGGGAGCTGAGAACCAGAGAGGTTAAGCAGCTTGCCCAACAGCATCACACAGCTAGCACATAGCAGAGCTAAGATGGGAACCTAGGTCTTGGTGGTCCTGAGGTCTCTTCACCACGACAGTCTTCCTCCTCTCCTGCAGCTGCCCACCTCTCCATGAGATGAGAGACTTGGAAAAAATCAGTTCAGTTCAATCCAATTCAGAAAACAGTTATTGAGCATCTGCTGTATGCCAGGCCCGGACAGGTGCCAGACCAGTGACAGGGAAGGTTGCTGACTCAAGGTCTGGTGGGAAAGATAGGTGTATGAACTAGGCAGTATCTAACTTCAGCATAATGATTTGAATGAGGCGGCATGGAGTGGAGAAAGAAACAGTACTTCTATTTCCTCTTTCTGAAAGAGTAAAGAAATATATTATGAACAGTGTACAGAATAAATTGGAATAAAGCGAATACCTACTCAGCTGGCATCCAGGTCAAGAAATAGAGTACTTCCTGCTCCAGAAGTTCCCATGTGACTCTCCCATCATCCCCTCCCTCCCTTAAGAAGTAACCACCATCCTGACTTTTGTGATAATTATTTCCTTCTTTTTCTTTATAGAATTAGCACCTATGTATGCATCCGTAATCAATATTACTTAATTTTGCCTGTTTTTGAGGTTTATGTAAACGGAATGACACTGTATTACCCTTTTGTGTCGTACTTATTTTGCTCAACTTCTTGTTTGTGAGAGAGATCCAAATTGTTGCACATAACTGTCTTTTTTATTGTTACAGAGCATTCAGTTGCTTGAATATACCACAATTAATTTTTTTATTCTACTGTTGGTGAAAGTTTGAGTTGCTTCCAGTCTGGGCTATCATAATGCCACTAAGAACATTCTTGTGTGTGTTTCCCAGTACATACATGCAAGAGTTCTTCTAGGCCGTAAAACTAAGAGTCAAAATGTATATACAGGAAATCTCAATTTTTACCAGATAATGCCAAACTGTTTTCCAAAATGGTTGTATCAGTTACACAGGAAGCAGAACGTTCTAACCAGGGGCAGGTGTAGGATCAAGAAGACCCATACACCTTTCTTACCTAAAACTCTCAGTGGTCTTCTCTTTTCCTTGGAATAAGATCCAAGTCACTGCCGTGGCTCCCAGGGCCTCTACCTGGCTCTCTGCCTGTGCCATGTGACTCTCCCCTTTGCTCTTTGTACTTGCTGTCCCCCCTCTCTGGAATGTTCTTCCACTAGCTATCTCCATGGCTCTCTCCCTCACTTTCTTCAGGTCCTTGCTAAAATGTCACTTCTCACTGGCACCTTCCCTGACCACTGAATCTTCTATTGCAACCTCCAGCCCTCCTTATACCCTTCTCAGCTTTAGTTTTCTTCGTAGTCCAGCCACCTGGGTTCCATTCAGCCTCAAGCAGCTCTCCCTTGGTCGGCCAGCACTTTTTTTTTTTTTTTTGCCACGTGGCATGCAGGTTGGAAACTCAGAGTCTTAACCACTGGACCACCAGGGAAGTTCCTGCCAGTGCTTTTATCTCCTCCCAAACCCTTAAGGGCCATCATAGCTGACTGTTTGGGGGCTGTCTAGCTGCCCCTCCTGAAGGGTCCACCTCTCTGAGTCATCACATCACCCTGTTTTTTTTTTGTTGTTGTTTTGTTTTTGCAGTACGCGGGCCTCTCACTGTTGTGGCCTCTCCCGTTGCGGAGCACAGGCTCTGGACGCGCAGGCTCAGTGGCCATGGCTCACGGGCCTAGCCGCTCCGCGGCACGTGGGATCTTCCCGGACCGGGGTGCGAACCTGTGTCCCCTGCATCAGCAGGCGGACTCTCAACCACTGCGCCACCAGGAAAGCCCCCACCCTGTTTTTTTCATAGCCGTTTCCATGCTCTGAAGTAAGCTAATGTATTTGTTTGTTTACCTTTGTTTGTTTACCTGTTTGGTTTTTGTCTCCACCCTGCCCCACCCCTCACTTTAAAGTAAGCTGTGTTGCTCTGTCCCATGGCCAGTGCCTGCTGCATGACAGGCCCTCAAATAATAATTGTCCAGGCTGGTTGTCAGGCTCCCAGAGACAGCCAGCCCCTCCCCCAACCCTCACACCTGGGATTTGCCCTGTCTGGAAACTCCCAGAACCTAGGCTTCCTCCCTCCCCTGCCAGCTCCCACCAACATCCCTGGCTCAGTCTCAGAGTCTCAGAGCATCTGCTGGTGCTGTTGCTGCTTCCCGACGTCTCCTCTAGGGACCATATGGGAGCCTGAAGCAGCCGTTCTGGCCTTCAGGGCTGGAGAGTGATGGGCAGGTGTCAGGTGCCTGGAGCTCAAGAAATACTTTTTTTTTTTTTAATTAATTAATTTATTTTTGGCTGCATTGGGTCTTCGTTGCAGTGCGCAGGCTTCTTATTGCGGTGGCTTCTCTTGTTGCAGAGCATGGGCTCTATGCGCGCGGGCTTCAGTATTTGTGGTATGCGGGCTCTAGAGTACAGGCTCAGTAGTTGTGGCTCGCGGGCTCTAGAGCGCAGGCTCAGTAGTTGTGGCGCGTGGGCTTGGTTGCTTCGCGGCATGTGGGATCTTCCTGGACCAGGGCTCGAACCCATGTCCCCTGCATTGGCAGGCGGATTCTTAACCACTGTGCCACCAGGGAAGTCCCCAAGAAATACTTTCTGATTGAATAAAGGGGAAGACTTCAGAGATGATGGGACCTCGCCAGGTGGAGAAAAGAGAAAGGGCACTGGGAGCAGAAGGAAGAGCGGAAACAAAGGACTGGAGGCATGAAAGTGCACATGCTATTTGGAGGACGTGCTCTGGTCTGGTGCCCTTGGTGGGTTCTCAGTGGAGGGGAGGGGAGCAGGCAGGCTGGGAAGCAGAGGGCTAGCTGGGGAAGTCTAAGCTGCTGCAGGCTCAGAGAAGCTCAGCAGTGGCTTAAGTTTAATCCTGCCCACACCCCTGCTCCCCACTGTCCCCCCTCTGATCCCACCCCTGCCCTCCCCTTCACCCAACCCCCCAGCCTGGCCGCTCCTGCAGCTGAATGGACTTCTCTCTGGGCCTACGTTTGGGGCCTCGGAACAAGAAGGCCAGCCACCAACATCCCCCTCCACCCTCCGGGCACGGCCCACCAGCTGCCTCCCCTTGTCTGTCCTGCCCCCCCTCTCCCTGTGCCTGCCCCTGCCCTGGCTGTCCCCCTCCCACCTGCTCCTGCACTACCTATCCCTATTACGCAGCTCCCTGCCCCTCCTGTCCCGGCCTCCCTGGCCCACCCTGTACCTGCCCCTGCCCTCCCTGCCCTGCCTGTCCGCCCTTGACTTGTCCCCTCAGTTCCTGCAGCCCCTGCTCTGCTCCGCATTTGACCTGCTGCCACCCCTCTCCCTGCCCCATGTACCCTTGCTCCAGGGGTCAAGCCGCCTGTTCCAGCTCCTGCTTGGGCTGCAGTGACAGCTGTGGCCGTGGCCGGGGGGCTGCCCGGGGACCTCCAGGCTCCGCCGGCCGCTGCAGCTGCTGCTTCAGGGGACACCGCACCTCTCGACACTGTCTATTAGTCTAGCTGGGCTGTTGCCCCTTGAGAGATTGCCAGTCTTCAGGGCACTTCTGCAGCTGCTTCCTCAGGGAGGAGGCAGAAGCTCTGGAGGACGGAGAAGGATCAGCTGGACCCCTCACCCAGGCAGGGAGAGGAGGCTGGCTGCTGAGATCCCCCGGCCTCCTCCTCAGTCCCGGGACGTCTGCTTTGAAGCTAGTTTCTGGGCGTGCTCTCCCTGGTTCCAGAACCTCCTCTTCCGCAACTTCTGGAATGGAACGTGTTCTTCTCAGAGCCTCTCCCACAGCCCCTGAAGGTGAGCAAGTTGGCCATTTTCCCCTCTGGTCACCCTCCCCTGGAGACCCTTCCTGGCTCATCTTCTCTGCAGTTTGCGTGGATGAGATGGCTTCTTCCTCTAGAGGCGACAGGGGATCCTTTGTCCAGGGACCACTTTTCTTGCCCTGTGGACCTCCACCCATATCCCTAAATGACCCAAGAATCTCTGAATCCCTTACCTCTCATCATGAGCCTGGTAAGGAAGGTCAATGGCTCTTGGACCAGAAGAAGAGGCTGAGCAGAGAATTCTTGGTTCCTCCCTCCCCTTGGATATCATGACATCCTTCATGGTCCTTTGCTTCTAGGAACCTGGCGCGCTCTACCTGGATGTCTTATCTCTCAAATCTCTGAGTGCTCGCCCAGCCACATGACCTCAATCTTCCAGCAATAATCCCATCTGTTACATCCATGCTCATCTGGCAGGGGGATGATGGAAGCTGGGAACCCTTGACTCAGGGTCCCAGTGATCCCATCCACACATAGCTAGTCATAAGTCCCCTGTCCCTGGGGCTGGGGCTGGGGCTGGGGGTTTGGAGAAGCCACCAAGAGGAAGCTGGAAGTGATAGACCTTGGCGTCTGCGTGGGACTGGATCTTAAGCTGAGAGCCCCTAAGCACCCCTCCACATTCCCCAAGTTCTCTGACACTGGTCTGTTTCAATCTTCTCTTTCTCAACCTCCTTCTCTGGAACCCTTTGTTCTTTCCTTTCTATCTCTGTTTATCCTTCTGCTTATCTTTCCTTCTAGCTTTCTACACCACTCTCTCCATTTCTGTTTCCTTGTTTCTATCACCTGGACTTTCTGCCTTCACCTAACTTGTATCTCTACATCTGTTTCCCCCACTCGTCCCTCCCTTTCCCCATCCAATTTAAAATCTTGTTTTCTTCCTTTTTTTTTTTTAAATAAATTTTTTTTTGGCTGCGTTGGATCTTCGTTGTGGGCTTTCTCTAGTTGTGGAGAGCGGGGGCTACTCATCGTTGCAGTGCGTGGGCTCTAGGCACAGGGGCTTCAGTAGTTGTGGCTCGGGCTCTAGAGCTCAGGCTCAATAGTTGAGCTCAGGCTTTAGAGCGCAGGCTCAGTAGTTTCAGCACATGGGCTTAGTTGCTACACTGCATGTGGGATCTTCCTGGACTAGGGATCAAACCCACGTCCCCTGCATTGGGACCACTGCGGTACCAGGGAAGTTCCTCTTCCTTGGTCTTTTGATTCACCTCCTGCCTCTCTCCTTTGTCCTATTCTGCTTCTGGGTGCAAGTCATTCTCGATCTCTTCCATTTCTATTTCTCTTTCTGTCTTTGTTCCTGTCTTTTGGGTCCAGCTGTTTTTCAATTCCTACCTCTCTTTCTGCCTCCCCAAAATCTGGTTTTCTCTCTCTCTCTCTCTCTCTCTCTCTCTCTCTCTCTCTCTCTGGGTCCTGCAGCTGCCTGCACACCAGGCCTATGTCATGCCCATCTCATTGCTGCTCAAGGGCCAGGACACCAAGTCCTCCATTGTCCAGCTGTCCCCCAAACACCCCATGCCCTGGAATGAGTGAGGGCTGGACAGAGCTACCAGAATAGACCCTTCTTCCCCTGCCCACTGTGCAGGCCATCCATCCCTACTCAGCTCTAAGCCCAAAACTTTTAAAAAATGAAGTTTTTCTCCCAACTTCATATTCTGAAAATTGGCAACCAGAAAGAAAAAGAATTATGCATTTATGCTTCCTGTCCTGTGTAACTTATATTTCAGGGTGGCCAAATAGCTCTAAGTGGTGGAGAAAACTTCTTACTTACAGAAGAACTCCAGCTAATGTAGAAGGAATATGGAATTAGAAAAATCACCATTTTGCAACCCCTTAATGAAATAATTGATCAAAGCAAGAATCGTCAATGGATGAAACCAAGGATGGTGGTTGATGGAGAACTTTACAATGGAGGAATAAGGCTGTCACTACCTGACCCCACTGATGAATCTTAGCATCGCTAAAAATGGCACAACCACATGCCGTGTACCTCCTGATGTGATGCAATCTGAAGCACTCAGCACCACCTGTGAAGGACTCTTGCCAAACAAAGAAACAAACAAAAAAACTGAACATGATTCTAATCAAACCTCTAGAGCTAACCTCCATTTAATGAGAAATATGGGGGGTGGAGGAACAAATTAAATGACAAAACAAGGAAGTGAGAAAACATATCCAGAACGTGGGACATTCTAAAGGAGATCTGACTGGATTTCTTCAACTAGTCAATGGCTGGTGGTGGTGGTGGGGAGACCTTGTTTGGTTCCTGATTGGGACCACCCAATTGTAAAGAGACATTTTTAGATTGCTGGAAACATTTAATTATGAACTGAGTACTTACAATGCCAAGGAATCTGTGCTGATTTTGTTAAATGTGAAAATGGCTTTGAGGTTATGTAGGAAAAGGTCTGTATTTCAGATGCACACTGAGTATGGAGTGAAGTGATGTATTTAAGTATTTTGGCAAACGAAAAAAGAAAGAAAGGAGGAGAAGAAACAAAGGGACAAAAATCAATATTGTTGAATTAAGTATATAGGGTTTCATAGAACTATGCTCTCTACCTTTATGTATGTTTGAACATTTTCATAACAGAGGTTTTAAATGATGCTCCTCTGGTAAGCATGGTTCCTAGTAATTCCCAGAGCATCCTCCCCACCTGCCCTGAAAGCCAGACTTCCCCTGTGACTCCCCACACAGAGACCCCAGCCCTCCTTGCCCTCTACTAGGAGTGTGTCCTAGAGATGGAATTGCACTCCCAGGCTGTCCTTTATCCCCTTCAGTCCCCTGCTGCTCAGCTGGCACATTTCCCAGCTGTGCTTCACAGCTTCGAGGGGCCAGGGGAACCTTAAAGAGTTAACATATTTTGAATAGGTCCTACAATAAAAGTAACCCAAAATAATGTAATCTTCCTTAAAGTCTCTCTTTGTCAGGTGCTTCTGAGCAAAATGCAACTCAATAATGGAGAGCACTGGCCTCCATCCTGGAAAACAGAAGACAAAGCACGTAAGGCCATCCTGTCCCACTCCCTGCCTTCATTCAGGATGACCTCCTCCCTCAAAGAAAAGACCACCAGGAACTGAGAGACTGGGTGTCAGGAGTTCAAGGGGTTTCAGTCCAGGATCAGAATAGAAGGCCATTTTGATCCCTCATGCCCTCACTCACTGAATGACCTTGGGAAATCATGATTTTTGAGTCTTCGTGTTTCTAGACAAATGCATGGGAACCAATACCTTTTCTACTCTCTAGAAGTTTGCCAGTTAGGGATAAAGGCAACTTGGAACTTGTAGGATATAAATCTCAGCTGTTTACTTTATCATAAGAAAGTATTTCTCAAGTTATAATTCCAGATCCTCCCACCCTCTACCCTCCAAACTTTAGTATAAAGAAAACCAACAGGGGCTTCCCTGGTGGCTCAGTGGTTGAGAAACTGCCTGCCAATGCAGGGGACACGGGTTCGAGCCCTGGTCTGGGAGGATCCCACGTGCCGCGGAACAACTAGGTCCGTGAGCCACAACTGCTGAGCCTGCGCGTCTGGAGCTTGTGCTGTGCAACAAGAGAGGCCGCGACAGTGAGAGGCCCGCGCACCGCGATGAAGGGTGGCCCCCGCTCGCTGCAACTACAGAAAGTCCACGCACAGAAACGAATACCCAACACAGCCAAAAATAAATACAAATTTTTTAAAAAGAAAACCAACATTTGCTAATCACCTGTGCAGGTGGGTGAACCCATTTAATCTTCTTAGAAATCATGAGTGTGGAACTGGAAAGATCTGGGTCCCAGTTCTGACTCTACCTCTTACCATGTGACTCTAGTCATGTTACTTAACCTTTCCAATTCTGAAGGATAATCATAGTAACTACCTAAAGGGTTGTTGTGACAGTTAAACAATTCATCTACAGCAGTTGGCCCAGGACTTCTTAAGACAGAACTTAGGTACATAATAACTGTTTGATAAGTGTTACCAGCTAATAAAGACCAGCACTTTTTAGAGTAGTTTACACGTATTATTCATTCATTTATTCATCAAATATTTATTGAATGTTTTTATGTACCATTAACCATTTTAAGTACTGGGAATACAAGTGAACAAAACAGATGAAAATCTGTAGGGAGAGGAAATAGTAAATAAGCAAAATATATAGTGTGCCAGATGGTGTTAAGTGCTATGGAGAAAATGCAGCAAAGGAGAATAGAGAGTTGGTAGGGAAGCAGGTGGATTACTGTGGCAGAGGTGGTGGTGATTTTTCAAACAGGTTGGCCAAGCAAGGCCTCTCTGATAAGGTGACACTTGAAGACAGAACTGCAGGGGCTGAGGGAGGGAACCATGTGGATATCTGGGAGAAGAACCAGAACTTTACAGGGCATCAGTGTGCAAAGGCCCTGGTGGTAGACAGTATAGATGGAGAAGGCGTAGGAAGGAGAATGGTAGGAGATAAGGTCAGAGATGTAGCAGTGGAACAGGGGACAGAGGGTTTTGTAGGCCATTAGAGTGATTTTGGATTTTATGCTTTGTGAGATGGGAAGCCATTGGAGGGTTTTGAGGCGATAATACTAGGCTGGAAAGAGTTTAAATAACCTTTCCAAGGTAACACAGCTGGTAAGTGGCAGAGGGTGGGCATCCGGCTCCAAGGCTGAAATTCTTAACCCTTAACTGCCACTGAACTTCAGCCTTTTTTCTTTGGGCGCTGCCCTCCTATGACTGTCGACCAAGAAACTGGGACACTGAGAAGTCATATGGCTTGCCCGAGGCCACAGGGCTGGGATTTGAGCCTTGGCCGTCTGCAAACCAAAGTCCAAGTCCTTTACACCACACTGCCTCCCTCAGGTGTCTGGGCCATACTGACTTCTGGCCTGGAGGTCACTACTCCGGGAGAGGAGGGAAGCGAGGAGCCTGTCTCGGCTTGGGGCGGCGATGTTCCTCAAGAAGCTCGAGCGCCAGCTCTGCGGTACTGCTGGCATTTTCCCAGACACTGCTGCGCTCCCTAACCCAGGGCACGGACGAAGAGACAGAAACTGTGTCTTTACTTCCAGGGGGCCCCGTAGGTATCCAGGAGTCGAAGGAGCGGGTGTCACGAGAGGGCAGCTGACAGGGGCAAACCCGGAGCAGCGACCACCACCGCCTCCTGTTGAGCCCCAGCAGGCGTCCGGAGCTCAGCGCCCCGGTTGGAGCAAGAGGGCGGAGTAGGGGCGGGGTTTGAGCGCCGCGCCCCCGTCACGTGACGGGACCCATCATGGCTGCGGCCAGAGGGCTCCCAGGCTCCCGGAAGCAGGCTGTGAGGGGCGGGCGCGCTGGGGGAACCCGAGCCGGAGGTAGAGCGGGCAGAGCGGGCAGGGCGGGCAGGGCGGCCGGGCGGCCTGGAGCCGGGCGTGTCCGGAGCGTCCCCGCAGACCGGGGCAGCAGGTGAAATGGTGTCTGGGCGAGGCGCGAGCGGATGTGGCGGCGCTGGGCAGGGACTAGGGGCGCATTGTGTGTGTGTGGGGGGTGCCCTGACCTGGAGGAGGGAGAATCTGAGATGCACGCGCGTGACCCAGAAGCAACTCGAGAGGCCCGCGCGGGCGGTAGGGATGCCCGGGACAGATGACGAGACATTGAGGGCAAAAACGGGCTCCCCAAAGAGGATGGGAGGTAACAGAAGGAAGTATTGTATGCATAAGCTACTGTGGGAGAGGGCAGCAGCCCCTTAACTGCAGGGCTGGGATTAGTGAAGGAACTCCCTCTCTGCTATACCAGGCAAGGATGGGGCGAATGCTCAATCTTCTCCCCTCTCCCACCCCTTCCCTGCCGCACAGTGTCCTTGGAGACCGCTCTGGTGGGCCACTCCTGCCACCCACCCAGCTGGTCCCTCTGGTCTGAGCTCCGGGGGAGTGGAGTTGAGGGGTGGGGAAGTGCAGGTGGCAGCGGGGGTTGGGTGGAGCTGCCTTCTGCTTAGACACGCAGCTCCTTGACGGCGCTATCCGGGCAATGGATGTGACTCTGAAGCCCCGTTCTCTCCCTAGGTCTTCCGGGGGCCGGCCATGCTGGTGACTGCCTACCTTGCCTTTGTGGTCCTCCTGGCCTCCTGCCTGGGGTTGGAGCTGTCAAGATGCCGGGCTAAGCCCTCTGGAAGAGCCTGCAGCAATCCCTCCTTCCTTCGGTTTCAACTGGACTTCTATCAGGTCTACTTCCTGGCCCTGGCGGCTGACTGGCTCCAGGCCCCCTACCTCTATAAACTCTATCAACATTACCACTTCCTGGAGGGACAAATCGCCATCCTCTATGTCTGCGGCCTTGCCTCCACAGTCCTCTTTGGACTGGTGGCCTCCTCCCTTGTGGATTGGCTGGGTCGCAAAAAGTCTTGTGTCCTCTTCTCCCTCACTTACTCTCTCTGCTGCTTAACCAAACTCTCTCAGGACTACTTTGTGCTGCTGGTGGGCCGAGCACTTGGTGGGCTGTCCACAGCCCTGCTCTTCTCGGCCTTTGAGGCCTGGTACATCCACGAGCATGTGGAACGGCATGACTTCCCCGCAGAGTGGATCCCGGCTACCTTTGCCCGAGCTGCCTTCTGGAATCACGTGCTGGCTGTAGTGGCAGGTGTGGCAGCTGAGGCCGTGGCCTGCTGGATGGGCCTGGGGCCTGTGGCACCCTTTGTGGCTGCCATCCCTCTCTTGGCTCTGGCTGGGGCCTTGGCCCTCCGTAACTGGGGAGAGAACTACGGTCGGCAGCGTGCCTTCCCCAGGACCTGTGCTGGGGGTCTGCGCTGTCTCCTGTCGGACCGTCGTGTGCTGCTGCTAGGCACCATTCAGGCCCTGTTTGAGAGTGTCATCTTCATCTTTGTCTTCCTCTGGACGCCTGTGCTGGACCCACATGGGGCCCCGCTGGGCATCATCTTCTCCAGCTTCATGGCAGCCAGCCTACTCGGCTCTTCTCTGTACCGCATCGCTACCTCCAAGAGGTACCACCTTCAGCCCATGCACCTAGTCTCCCTCGCTGTCCTCATCGTCGTCTTCTCCCTCTTCATGTTGACCTTCTCTACCAGCCCAGGCCAGGAAAGTCCAGTGGAGTCCTTTATAGCCTTCCTCCTTATCGAGTTAGCCTGTGGGCTGTACTTTCCCAGCATGGGCTTCCTGCGGAGAAAAGTGATCCCTGAGACAGAGCAAGCTGGTGTCCTCAACTGGTTCCGGGTGCCCCTGCACTTACTGGCCTGCTTGGGGCTTCTGGTCCTCCATGACAGCGATCGCAAAACGGGCACTCGGAACATGTTCAGCATCTGCTCCGCCGTTATGGTGATGGCTTTGCTGGCGGTGGTGGGGCTCTTCACCGTGGTCAGGCATGATGCTGAGCTGCGGGTGCCCTCACCCACCGGGGAGCCCTATGCCCCTGAGCTCTAATCCTGTTCCAGGACGAGGGAGCTGGGATGGACCCTTGAATCCCACCTCTCCAGGGCTGTACAGATCTCTCTGTGACTTTGCGACTGTCTGGCCCCTCATCCTGTCCTGGGGCCCCTCCTGCCAGTGCTTTGGGTTGGGAAGCACATGGGGGTGATGGCCCGGAAAGAAGATGCCAAAAGTTGCCTCTGTGTCACTCTCTTCCCCCTTTCTACTTAAAAATAAACACTTTTAATTGATCATCGATTTGATTTACTCATCCTCACCTGTACCCACCTCAGTAGTTCTGATGAGACGGCAGCTGGAGGTTGTGAGGTGAGAGGTGGGGTTACCAGCAGAAGGTTTGTAGTTCTAGCCTCTCTAAGACTGCCTCCAGGGCTTCCCTGGTGGCGCAGTGGTTGAGAGTCCGCCTGCTGATGCAGGGTACGCGGGTTCGTGCCCCGGTCTGGGAAGATCTCACATGCCACAGAGCGGCTAGGCCCATGAGCCATGGCCACTGAGCCTGCGCATCTGGAGCCTGCGCTCCGCAACGGGAGAGGCCACAACAGTGAGAGGCCCTCGTACCGCAAAGAAAAAAGAGCCTAAGACTGCCTCCAGCTTAAACTGAGAGCTGTGGAATTGCCTCTCAACAGAAATGGGTGGGAAATGCCTGAGGCCCCTTGATCCTCTATATCTTGTTACTCTGGGGTCAGGCACCCTCCCCGGTTGCCAAGCAAACACCTTGCTCCACATCCAGGGTGAGGCAGTCTCTGGAGCACATGGGGTGGATGCCCATGCCACTGAGCAAAGATTCCAGGGGCTTGAGCTGCGTCTGTGACCACCCCTTGGGGGAAATCCAGAGCCTTCCTTCAGGAGCAAGCTTGCAGCTCAGCACATGTGTGCTGTCTGCCTTCTGCCTCTGCGGCTGTAGAGGCACCATTTGTCCAGCATCACCGGGTCCACCAGCTCCTGTATCCTTGCATGAAACCCAAGTGAAGGGCTGCCAGGGAGAGAGAGCAGTGAATGGATGAGGGACTGGGATCTTGTCTGTACCTGACTCTTCCCCACCCAGAGTGAATGAGGGTGAGGGAGCCATCAGGGCAGGAAACAGTACCAGTGGGAACACCAGTTCTGTGAGCCCCTCCCTGCCTCACCTCCGATTGTATCTGCCTTTCCTCCTCCCACCCAAACCTGGGCTTCTCAGGGGAAGCAGAGCCAGCAGTTAAGAAGGGTGGGGATGGAGGGAGGGTAGGCCCAAGGGTGTGTCCTGGAATGTGCTTGAGGTGGGCATGAGGGACCTACCTGTCTGGAAAAGAGGTTGATGACCTTTCCGTGGGTCCTAGACTACTTCCCAGACAGGAAGACGCAAGACTTTCCAAGAGCTGCAGGTCCAAACCTGTGTGGCGAGATAGTATCACCTGGTGTAGGAGGAATGTGGGGTGGATGTGCTCCTGCAGGGTGAGGCCAAGGGGGAGGGAAGAGTGGTGGTCTCAGGTCCCTAGTCAGACAAGGGAAAAAACACATTCCCCCACCCAGCCTGCAGGGAATAGAAGTTGAGGTTAAGTATGAAAAAACATATCTTTTCCTTCCCCCATCTTGAGGCTAAAACAGAGTCTGCTGCAGTAACTCCACTTCCCCTTTCTGCCCTGTGGAGCTGGACCTCGATGTACTTTAGTTATTTGTAGACTTTCCGTCTCTCTCTACCACAGTATGATCTCCTTGAAGACAGGAGGAAATTGTGTCCTATTTGCCCTTGCCTCCCCCATATATATACACACAAGTGGGGGCTTGGCCCGTGGCTGTGCTCAGTAAATGTCTGGAGAGGAGACAGGCTAGCTCACACGTGGCTTTTCAAGAGCCGCCCATTTGGGAAATCTATTAGACTAGAATCCAGAGCCTAGTTAATGATTTGTTGTTTTGGATGACAGTAATTGTTTACTGATGGAAGCATGAGGGGGCCCCATATTCCTAAGTGATAGGGAAATGGGGGGGTAGAGGAGACAGACTAATGAGTTTCCCTTAGCTTTGTCCCTGCTGAGCTTTCTTCAAAGGAGCTGGTAGCAGATAGAGTGGGGAGGGTTCTTGTCAAGACTCATCGGGTGTGAAGAGCTCACAGGCATCTTAGAGATTGTCCAGTCAGCCTTAAACATATTTTTATTGAGCACCTACTATATGCCATGCACTGTATTACTAGGTGCTGGTGAAATTTTTTACCCAAGAGGAAAACCCACATAAAGGGCATGTAGCAAGTGGATGGCAAAGCCAAGGCCAAACCTTGCCTCCTGCTGTCTGCGCAGTACCCCTTCTATATGGCATGTACTGACTCTGTCCCCTGGGTCTTCACCTACCTGCCTTTCCCCCTCTAGCCCTCTTCCCTCCTCCTGAGCCCTGTCCCTGGAGAAGGGCAAGAGTGTGGGAGCACTTAGCCGTGGCCACCTGGCCCACCTTTGGATATTTACCCATATGGGGCAAATGAGGGATTGTTTCACCAGGCGCATGCTGCCTGCAAAACGCTGCTTGTGATGCCTTGCTGAGAGGCAGCAGAGGGAACTGGTGAAGAGCATGGAGTCAGAGCCTGACTGCCTGGGTTCAACTTTGTGCCTCAGTTTCCTCGTCTATAAAATGGGGATGATGGTGTAGTTTCTACTCCTAGGGCTCATGTGAGGATTAAATTAAGCACTTAGAGCAGCAGTTGGCCCCCAGTGTAAGTACTATATAAGTGTTTGCTTTCATATTTTATTGTTTAACTTTTTCAATCCAGCTGAGCCTAGCCAGATTTGGGTGTGAGAATGAGTGGATGGGACTGTAATGGGGTGTAGGACTTTCCAACCCATCCCAGTGGTTGGGTGATTCCCAGCAGTGTTTATCCTTGGTCCTGGCCCAGAGAGCAGGATCAAGCTATCTGAGAAGCCTTCTACTTTGGGGTATGTGAGCAGCTGAGGAGGGTGTCAGTGTGTTCCACTTGAACTCATTTCCTCTTCCTCAAGTGGGAAGGTCAGCTTGGTGTCAGACTTGATACACACCACCATCTTTCACTAAGAGAGGCTCCTGATTTTCTGACTTTCCATCCAGCTGGATATATAATTATTTTATTTGGAGCATTTAAGTGATCCTGAGGAGAACAGAAACAGCCCAAGGAACCAGGAGCCAATGGACAAGAAGGCAGGAGGACTGGGTCATGAGGACAGTACTGCGTTCTGAGGCTGGAGAATGACCTTTTCCTGGAAATTCAGTCCCTGCTCAGGGAGGGGAATGGCTACCCCCAGTGAATAGCCATGACCCTTTGGCTGGGTCTAGGTTCCACTCCCCAACACACTTTCCCTAACCCCAATCCTGTGGTTCTCCTTGTTGTTTTTATTATTTTTTGCCACCACTTCCCCACAGAACCACAGAATAGAATTATTAGACAAACAAAAGTTTGTCATGCTTGGGATCAGACCTAATGTTATAAAAATATGTCACATTTGCTTTAATAATTTTTTTTTTTTGCGATACGCGGGCCTCTCACTGTTGCGGCCTCTCCCGTTGTGGAGCACAGGCTCCAGACGCGCAGGCTCAGCGGCCATGGCTCATGGGCCCAGCCGCTCCGTGGCATGTGGGATCTTCCCGGACCAGGGCACGAACCCGTGTCCCCTGCATCGGCAGGGGGACTCTCAACCACTGTGCCACCAGGGAAGCCCAATAATTATTTTTAACAATAAAGTAATATGGGCTCATTGTAAGAGTCAAATGCAAATACAGAAATATATATTTAATATAAATATGTGAATGTAAATACATGTGTATATAATGTTAAAATACATATATTTATATTGATGTATAAATATATTACAAATATAAATACATATAGAAATACAAAATGTAAAAAATGATAGGCTCCCTTAAGCCTGCTCTTCATACCACTGTTAAATGTTTATAGTCTAGTGGATAGAATGCTTTTTAATAAAAATGAATCATAGCTTTCATGTTGCAACTTGTTTGTTTTTTACATAAAAGTATATCTTGTTTTTTACATAAAAGTATATCTTGGTTTTCTCTCTTTAAAACGATTGAAATCCATAGGAAGACTATAACAATCACTCATGTATCTCTGGCATCTTCATATGTCATTATATATAAAACACGCCTTTTAACGGCTGCGAAGCCTCAGTGGGCCTTTGGAAAGCATTTCATATCTGTTCTAGTTGAGGCTGGCAGAATCCCTGTCAGGGAGCGAGGCTAGATGTTACTACCCCATTTCACAGATTAATAATAAATTCAGCTGGGACTAGAACCTGGCTCCTCTGTCCAAACTCAAGTTGAAAGCTCTTTTCACTGTCCCGTACCGTCTCTTTGTAAACATCAGGGATTCAAGTGAGGGATTGAATTATGTGACTCAAATTCACATTGGTCAGCACTTTTTTTTTTCAGTTTTATCATAGTTCTTTTTTTTTTTTTTTTAATGTGGACCATTTAATTAATTAATTTTGGCTGCACCGGGTCTTAGTTGTGGCATATCTTTGCTGCCGCATGCGGGATCTTTAGTTGCCTCATGCAGACTCTTAGTCGCAGCATGCATGCGGGATCTAGTTCCCCCATCAGGGATCGAACCTGGGCACCCTGCATTGGGAATGAGGAGTCTTACCCACTGGTCCACCAGGGAAGTCCCTTGTCAGCACTTTTTGATCTCTATAGAACTTCCTTCTTGTTAGAAGTAGAAGACGCATAAAAAAAGGATGTTTTAGGGCTTCCCTGGTGGCGCAGTGGTTGAGAATCTGCCTAATGCAGGGGACACGGGTTCGAGCCCTGGTCTGGGAGGATCCCACATGCCGCGGAGCAACTAGGCCCGTGAGCCACAACTACTAAGCCTGCGCATCTGGAGCCTGTGCTCTGCAACAAGAGAGGCTGCGATAGTGAGAGGCCCGCGCACCGCGATGAAGAGTGGCCCTCGCTTGCCACAACTAGAGAAACCTCTCGCACAGAAACGAAGATCCAACACAGCAAAAATAAATAATTAAATTAATAAACTCCTACCCCCAACATCTTTAAAAAAAAAAAAAAAAGGATGTTTTCTGCCCTTGAGGAGAATCAAGTAGATATACATAGGGAAAAAGTCCTAGAACACTGTCAAAGCACTGACTGCTAAGGAGTAAGCAAGACGAAATGAGTACTGAGAGAACTGATGTATCATACACATTTAGCCCCTGCAGCAATACTACCATTACAACGCTGAGAGTCTTCGTCATTGCTTTTTTTTGTTGTTTGTTTTTAAATAGTCTTCCCTGCTAGATTCTCAGCTCCTAAAAGAGGTTGATGATGATGAAGAAAACCAATAATGGAGAAGGATGAGTTAATAGAGTTCATCAGGGAAAAGCTAACTGGAAGACCCAAAGTTGTGAACTGAATTCTTTGGAGGAAGGGAAGAGAAGCAGAGCCAAGTGAACGTGTATGTTTGGGGAAGTAGTTAGTACTTACCGAATATAAGCGATTAAAAACTGCGAAATATCCCAGTGAATGAGTTTCCCGTCGTAACTCACAGCTTCCACCCCACCCCTCTACCCTCCATCCCCCATCAAGAAGATCCTCTGTCTTCCTCAAACAATCCAACTGATGCAAGGAGCAAGGCTGGAAGGCAGAGAGAGCTGGAAGTCGCCACAGTACTCATGTCAGTGGCCCCGGAAAACTATATTTTTAAAGAATTCCATGAAAGGCTATACCCTTTTTTCCTAGTAACCCAAACTGCGAGTTTCCAAGTAAGTTCTTTTTGTTATCTAACCTATTTCCCTTGTCTGCAAATTTAAACTCTTTCCGAGCTCTGAAGATAAAGAGGAGGAGAAGGAGGCAGGGGACTGGCCTTCACAATAGCAACTAAGCTACACGTAGCTGAGGAAGTCGGCCCCGACTAGAAAATGTGGAAAAACCCGCATTCCCGAAAGGCTTTCGCCCTCATAGCGGCTAAACCCCGCCGGCCGGCGTCACGTGAGGACGCAGCGCGGCGAGTAAACTACAACTCCCAGCGCGCCTCGCGGCCCGCCGACGTTACGTGGCTCTCGCTGATTGGTCGCTGGGCATATTTGAAAGGAGGGGCTGGCGCGGAAAACGAAGGATACATTTTGGATCCTTGCGGAGTACTCAGTCTAGTGGGTAAGTCCTGCCTCTGGGAAGAAGAACTGTCTCTGGGACGGAAGGCCTGGAGGTACTCGTGAACGTATGTATGCGCCGAGGTGAATGGGGCCCCAGCGCTGACTTGAGGAAGAGGCCGGGCGTCTCTACGAGGTAGGGTTGGGAGACCTCGGGACGTCCTGGTGGTGCTGAAGAGCTCGGTGGAGGCCTCCGGTGTGGGGCGTTGGTTGGTGGGACGGGTAGTGAGGCTGGGGATAGGCTGGGAGGAAGGAATAGCAGAAACGTCGGTTTTTAACGGGAGCCCGGCGTCTTGGCATGTATGTTTTTCCGATAGGATTTCTGATGGGATTTTTTGCCCCCACCCCCACCCCCCGCCTTCCGCGGCCTTCAAGCCCTTCTCCCGCCCTTCATTTAGCTCCTTTACAAATCTTCTCCGCCTTCCCTAATCCGTTTTCTTTCCCCTAGTCCCGCGGCACCATGAGGAGCTTCAAAGGAGTCAACTTTGGGACTCTGCTAAGAAGTCCAAAGGAGGCTGAAGAGCTGCTGCCTGACTTGAAGGTGGGAGTGCTGTCTGGCTGTGGATACACCTGGCTTACCAAGCTGAGCTGTTTTGTTTTTTGACTTATTTGAAGAGACAGATTAGTAGGACATCCACTCTTGAGCAATCTCATTTCTAGTTCCTTTCCCTATCTTTTTTTTTCTCCTTTGGTAGCCTCATTCACATCTTCTTTTCCTCCTAGGAGTTCCTGTCCAAGGTTCCACCTGATTCTCCCAGCTGCCGATCTGATGCCGAGAGGAGGCAAGCTTGTGATGCCATCCTGAGGGCTTGCAACCAGCAGCTGACTGTCAAGCTGGCTTGCCCCAGGCACCTGGGGAGCCTGCTGGAGCTGGCAGAGGTGGCTTGCGATGGCTACTTGATGTCTACACCCCAGCGCCCACCCCTCTACCTGGAACGAATTCTCTTCATCTTTCTGCGGAACACTGCTGCACAGGGAATCCCAGAGGCCACACTCCGAGTCGCTCAGCCCCTCCATACCTGCTTGGTGCAGTGTTCTCGACAAGCTGCTCCCCAGGACTATGAGGCTGTGGCTCGGGGCAGCTTTTCTCTGCTTTGGAAGGGGGCAGAAGCCCTGGTGGAGCGGCAGGCTGCATTGTCAGCTCGGCTAAAGGCCTTGAGCTTTCTAGTACTCTTGGAGGATGAAAGTACCCCTTGTGAGGTTCCCCACTTTGCTTCTCCCACAGCCTGTCGAGTGGTAGCTGCCAATCAGCTATTTGAAGGCAGTGGGCATGGTCTGAATGAAGCAGATGCTGATTTCCTAGGTGACCTGCTCTCCAGGCATGTGATCAGAGCTTTGGTGGGAGAGGGAGGGGGCTCTCCTGGTCCTCTTTCCCCGCAGAGGGCCCTCTGTCTCTTGGAGCTCACCCTGGAACACTGCCGTCGCCTCTGCTGGAGCCACCACCACGCCAGAGCCACCAGGGCAGTGGAGAAGGCCTACGATTACCTGAGGAGCACCAGTCTGGCCCCCAGCCTCCAGCTTTGCCAGCTGGCAGTTGAACTTCAGCAGGTTGGCGAGGGAGGACCCCAGGCGGTGGCCAAGCTTCTGATCAAGGCATCAGCTGTCCTGAAAAACAGCATGGAGGCGCCGTCACCCGCACTGCGGGCATTGTGTGACAGCTGCCAGTTCTTCCTCTCAGTCCTGGAGCGAGGCACCAAGGGGCACTATGGACCTGATGCCATTCTGGGCCTCTTTGCTTTTCTTGGAAGCTACTGTTGCCTCATCCGGCAGCTGCAGGATGGCGTGAGTTAAGGACCTAGAGGTAGGGTGGGAATGTGGTTCTGTGGACTCCATCGGGCTAGGGTCTTGGGTAAGATCTGGAAGCCCTGGCTCCCGCCTTGGTAAGCTGCTCTCTGGACCATGCCTGCCAGCCAGCAAGCAGCCTCGTATACGCTGAGAGGGCAGTGGCCCATCCTGATGTCCTTCTTCCTACTCCCCAGCTGTCTCAGCTCTCAAGGGCTCTGGGCCAGTCTTCAGCTTGGAGCTCCCTGTCCCTCAAACCAAGCTCCCCCTTCCTTCCTCAGGTCTGTGGGGACTCCGCCAAGCAACTGCAGGCTTTGGTTCAGATGCACTTTCAGGGACTTCACCTCTACACTACGGTGGTTTATGACTTTGCCCAAGGCTGTCAGGTACCATCTGGAATCAAAAAACCCGGACAGGTCCTAGGGTCTGGAGTTGCTTGACTGCCCTCAGTAGAGCTTTGGGGTTGCTTTGGCTTTGGGCACGAGGTGGGGTGGACATCACCTTAGACCTATTATGTTTCCTCTCACCTTTTTTGTCCCTTCAGGAAGGTGATTTGGCTGACCTGGCCCAGCTAGTGGAAAGTTGCAAATCTACTGTTGTCTGGATGATGGAGGCCTTACAGGGCCTGTCAGGCCGAGAGCTGACTGACTACCTGGGGATGACTGGTTAGTGTCCTAGGGCCCAGATACAGGGTTCTTGGGAGGGTCATCGCTTGTTAGGCAGGCAAGTAGCAGTAGCTGGATAGTTCTGTGGGACCTCCCTATGGCTTAGGGAGGCAGTGAGAAGGATATTTATAAGGATCTCTGTATTTAACAGCAGGAGAGAAGTGATGAGGCTCATTTATCATAGCAGATGTGAATTTTTTTCTCATTGGCTTTGAAATCTGACTTGGTATTTGTTTCATGAAAATGTAGAACATTTATAACTTAATTTTTTTAAAACCAGGTAGAACATTCACATGATTCAAAATACAAATTGCACAAAAGGGCGTACAGCGAAAAGTCCCTCTACTGTGCTTAGTCCTAGTCACCCAAGTCCCACTCTGCGGAGGCAGCTAATATGGTCAGTTTCTTATGTATCGCTCTAGAGATACACTGTGTATATCTACTATGTATATGTATATGTTAACCAACAGGCATGAATATTTCTCCCCACTCTTTTTATTGAAATATACATACAGGAAAATACAAAGATCATAAGCAGACAGCTTGATGGATTTTTACAAAGTGAGCTTGGTTTGTAACCAACATCTAGGTCAAGTAACAGAGCATGACATAGACACCTGAAAAAACCCCTCTTTGTGCCCCCTTCTGGTCCCCACACCCCAACAGTAACCACTAACTATCCTAACAGCATCAATTAGTTTTACCTGTTTTGTATTTCATAATAAATTTCCCCCTCAGCTTTACAAAAAGCATAGCCCTTTAGTTTGAATTATATAAACCTAATGAGTTCAGTCACTAGAAGGTTTTGGAGCGTTTTTCATATTCATATTATCAGGTCGAACCTGGCCACAGGTCATCAGGAGTCACAAAAATTAATAGTATGAAAATTCTTCCCACAGAGTATTGATATTGAAGACCTTCTTTATTTTCTCCCAGCCATCTACATCGATAGCCAAGAAGCTGCCTAAACTAGAACTTAGGAAAATTGTATTCATTCAGTGAATATTTATTGAGTACTTACTATGTGCTAAGCACTGTTCTGAGTACTTAGATATGTCAGTAAATAAAACAAAGATCTCTGCTCTCATGAAGCCACATTCTGGTTGGGGGAGAAAGACCATAAACAGTAGAATAATTGAAGTACAACATGTTAGAAAGTGATCAGAAATATGGAGGGAAAGGAAAAGTAGAGCAGGATAAGAAAGGGAATTAGGAGGTCAGGGCAGGTGAGGGGGGGCAAATTACCATTTAAACAGGTGGTCAGGGACTTCCCTGGCGGTCCAGTCGTTGGAACTCCACCCTTCCAGTACAGGGGGTGCGGGTTCAAATCCCCGGTTGGGGAACTAAGATCCCACATGCCACGTGGCCAAAAAAAAAAAGGTGGTCTGGAGGGTGTGAGGGAATTGACCATGTGGAAAATTGGGAAAGGACGTCCCCTGGCAGAGGAAACAGCCAGTGTCAAGGCCCTACAGCAGGAGAGGGGCTGGCGTGTTCAAGGACTAGCAGGGAGGCTACTGTGGCTTCAGTGGAATGAGGGAAGGAGAGGGAAGTAAAGGATAGGCCAGAGCGTTTCCCCCAAAATGCTGACCTTTGGAGCAAGATGAAGACAGAGATTGGCATGTGAGGAGAGACAGGCCCTGTGTGGGGATGAGGACTTGGCTCTTGTAAAACAAGTGCAGAGAGGCTGGCTGGTGTGGGGTTACCTTCCTGGAATGGAGGGCATGGGCTGACTTGGAGCATGAAGGGGAGAGCTGTCCCGTTCTCATTCCCTAGCGAGGGGGGTTCCTGGCTGTTCTGGGGACTGCTGAGCTGACCACAGGCTTAGCATCTCTCTGCTGCCCCTCCAACAGCAGAGGGCAGTGGAACCATTCCTGCGGTCAGCTGTCCTCTCTCTCCCCTGCAGCCTCTTACACCAGTAACCTGGCCTACAACTTCTATAGTCACAAGCTTTATGCCGAGGCCTGTGCCATCTCCGAGCCCCTCTGTCAGCACCTGGGCTTGGCAAAGCCAGACACCTATCCTGAGGTGCCTCCTGAGAAGGTATGAGGGCAGGAGGGAGGTTATATTGAAGGGAGGAGGGGCTCGAGTAGCATGAAAGGGCCTGGCCAGGACCTGCCTTGGCGTAGAGAGTTAGGAGCTGCATGTTGGCAGCAGTGCCTGGGGCAGTGTTTCCGGACCTCACCTGTACTGTTATTTAATTTTTTTGATTCATTCACTTTTTTTTTTTTAATCTCACCACGCCTTCGTATTTACTTTTTTTTTTTTTTTGATTCACTTTTTATATTTAGCCTTGTCCTGGGCCAGTGGTTTTCAACCTGACTAGACATTAGAATCACCTGAGTGAACTAAAAAAAAAAAAATTCTAAAGCCTGTCCTAAGCTAATTGCTTCAGAATCTCTGGCACTGGAGCCCAGGCATCTGGATATTTTTCTTAAAGTTCCTCTACGTGGTCCTTTGGGCAACCAGAGTGAGAACCACTGTCATAAAGCAGGAATACCCATGAAATGATGGGTTGGCAAGACGGGTCAGAGAGGGCCTTGGGTTTCGTTTGATGAGCCTCTCGATTTAAGTGGAGGCCTGGTATCGGATTGGTATCTTGGGCTTCTCGGCATCGCTGTGGCGAATAAACAGAAGGAAAGGACAACACCAGGCACCCAGGCGGCTCTAGCAGCCCAGGCAGGAAAGGGTGGGCGTCTGAACTGAAACAGCTTCCCAAGGGATGGAAAGAAGTGGGTGAGTGCAAGAAGTCAAGGATTAACCTGGAAAGTGACTGGTGTGAGGGAGGGAGAAGGAAGAGGCCAAGATGGTCTCGCCTCTCCAACTCAGGAGAAGGTGGTGATTTGCTGAGAAGGGTCAGGAGGGGCTTCCCTGGTGGCACAGTGGTTGAGAGTCTGCCTGCTAATGCAGGGGACACGGGTTCGAGCCCCGGTCTGGGAAGATCCCATGTGCCGCGGAGCAACTGGGCCCGTGAGCCACAACTACTGAGCCTGCGCGTCTGGAGCCTGTGCTCCGCAACAAGAGAGGCCGCGATAGTGAGAGGCCCGCGCACCGCGATGAAGAGTGGCTCCCGCTTGCCACAACTAGAGAAAGCCCTCGCACAAGAAACGAAGACCCAACACAGCATAAATAAATAAATTAATAAACTCCTAACCCCCAACATCTTCTAACAAAAAAAAAAAAAAAAGGAGCAGGTTTGCAGGGGTGTGGGTGACGGATATATGGGTGGGATGGGTCGAAGCCTCAGGTTGAGAGCACCCAGATATTTAGTTCTTAGGTGTCTGTGGGGCGGGCTTGGGGGCAGGAGGACCCTGAGCACACACATCCTCCCCCATGGTACAGACTCCTTGCTTCCTCTCTCCAGTGTGGTCTGTTTTCTTCCTCTGGTCAGTTGCACAGATGCTTCCGGCTGCACGTAGAGAGTTTGAAGAAACTGGGTAAACAGGCCCAGGGCTGCAAGATGGTGACTTTGTGGCTGACAGCCCTGCAGCCCTGTGGCCCCAAACACATGACTGAGCCAGTCACCTTCTGGGTCCGGGTCAAGATGGATGCAGCCAGAGCCGGAGACAAGGAGCTACAGCTGAAGTGAGTTGGTGGGGAGGGGGACAACCATTTTTATCCCCTGGAGAGGGCTGCTTTGGCACTCATGGTCACATTCATCCTCATGTCTGAAAAAGGCACTGTTTCCTCCATTCATCATTATGGATTGAGTGCCGACTGTGTGCCAGCCACTGTGCTGGGTAGTTGGGGGGACAGCGGTGACAGGCAATTGCTCTTGCTTTCACCACTGGAAACTGAGGTCTCAGCAAGCTGAGGCGGGGACTCCTTGGCCTGGGGCAGAGGCGCCGTGCTTCATGGGCTCCCCGGTGCTGAGCCTGCCCTCTCTCAGGACGCTGCGAGACAGCCTGAGCAGCTGGGACCCAGAGACCCTGGCTGTCCTGCTCAGGGAGGAGCTGCGGACCTACAAGGCGGTGCGGGCCAACACGGGGCAGGAACGTTTCAATGTCATCTGCGACCTGCTGGAGCTGAGCCCCGAGGAAACTCCGGCCGGGGCCTGGGCCCGAGCCACCCACCTGGTGGAACTGGCTCAGGTGCTCTGCTATCATGACTTTGCCCAGCAGACCGACTGGTGAGGAGGAAGGCCTGGGAAGGCCACTCTTGCTTCTTGCCCTAGCTCCTCTTACCCTTCCTGGAGCCCGTTTCCCTCTCCACGTCCCTGAGCACTCCCTTGAGTTTGTGGTCATGGGAACTCAATTCAAAGGATGAGGCCAGCTGTGCTGTGGAAGGCCCTTCCCAGGACAGCGTGGCAGGCACTCACAGTAGCCTGGCTTAAGTGCGTCTTCTCCCTATAGCTCTGCCTTGGATGCCATCCGGGAAGCCCTGCAGCTTCTGGAGTCTGTGAGGCCCGAGGCCCAGGCCGAGGATCGGCTTCTGGATGATAAAGCACAGGCCCTGCTGTGGCTCTACATCTGTACCCTGGAGGCCAAAATGCAGGAGGTGAGCATGGCTGCTGTGGGGTTGAGCAGGACTGGATACAGGGTTTATTTTCCCTGGGCCCCAGTAAGCTCGTGACAACCGTGTTTTCACCCTGGTCGCCCCATCCAGGGTATTGAGCGGGATCGGAGGGCCCAGGCCCCTCGTAACCTGGAGGAGTTTGAAGTCAATGACCTGAACTATGAAGATAAACTCCAGGAAGATCGTTTCCTATACAGTAACATTGCCTTCAACCTGGCTGCAGATGCTGGTGAGGACCGTGAACGTAGTGTGGTGGGATGGGGCCTCCTCTGTGGCTTCCTATGGGTGCCCCAGGTGTGAGGGAGGCTGCCCTGTGGAGTGGAAGGTGGGCACAAGGGCAGAGGCCATTATGGGGAAGAGGACCACCTTTCCCCAGATGCCCACACCGAGAGAATGGCTGGTCCCTTTCTTCTGACTTACAGCTCAGTCCACATGCCTGGACCAAGCCCTGGCCCTGTGGAAGGAGGTGCTTACAAAGGGGCAGGCCCCCGCTGTGCGGTGTCTGCAGCAGACAGCAGCCTCCCTACAGATCCTAGCGGCCCTCTATCAGCTGGTGGCAAAGGTAACGGGGCAGGGCGTTGACACGGGCCAGAAACCCAGCTCCTTCACCTTCTTTGGCCTGTGTCCTTGCTGAGAAGTCATGTCATCCAGTGTGGGCTGTGTCACCAGTCTCCCTGAGTTAAATCCAGGCTCCAGCGTTTACTAGTACATGGCCTTAAACAAGTTGCTTAACCTTTCAAGCCCATTTCCTTATTTCTAAAATGAGGGTAATAATACTACTAACTCATAGCCTTGTTAGCATTCAGTGAGATAATGCGTGAAAGATGGTGTGTGTAAACGGAATACTCAAACGTTAGCCATAATTATTGGTAATTATCAGATAATTTGAGACCTGTATACTCCGAAAAAATACATAAATGCCTACAGGTACAATTTTACATTTTTACATGCAATGTCAGGTTTCAAGGACTCCCTGAAGCTCTTCCCTGGACCCCATATTAGGAACCTCTGAAAAAGGACGTTGCACATAGAGGATCTTTGTTACTGTGGGCATTAGGTCGTATTCCTAGCAGGAGGAGCCTGGGAAGCTGCCTGAGCCCTAGATTTGAGTCTCGGCTCTACCACATACGTGTTATGCGAACTTAGACAAGCAGCTTGACACATGTTAACCTATTAGTTTCCTCGTCTGTAAGGTTAGGGTTAGAGTTGCTATGAAAATAAAGTGAGCTGGCACAGTGCCTGGCACATAGCAAACGCTCAGGAAATCCTGGCTATTGAAGACAACTGGCGTGTGGGCTTTAAAACAAGTGAGGGGTAGGAGGGTTTGCAGACGCCCTCGCTGCTCTCCTCTCCGGCTCCCTGAGGATGGCCAGTGGTTGCTCGGTCTGGGTGGCCACATTCCAGCCAGGCCCTCAGGTCAGACCAAGGTCCCAAAGGGCTGGAGAGGAGGGGCTAGAAATGAAGGCTTGAGCGCGAGCTGGGTAAATGTGCTGCTCCTGGCCTCCCAGCCCCTGCAAGCTCTGGAGGTCTTCCTGCTCATACGGATCGTCTCCCAGAGACTGGAGGACCACGCAAAGGCAGCCGGCTCCTCCTGCCACGTCACCCAGCTCCTCCTGACACTCGGCTGTCCCAGCTACGCCCAGGTGAGTGCCCAGCCGCGCTAGCCTGGGGCTGCAGGGGGACCTGGCTTCGGTGACCCAGCTGTCCTCTGAGAAGGTAGGCTACTGAAGGAGTGGCTTCTCTGCCTTCCGTGCCACATTTGGCTGAAGGATGGTAAAGTGTGGAGTGGTTGGGACGCAGCTGGGGGAGAGGAGGCATCTTTCTCCGTCCCACTGCCAAACCAACTGTTCATTCAGTCTTACCTAGTCTGCACTGGCAATACGCTGCTAATCCGGGGTTTCCCAGCCATTTCTGTTGTCCCAGTTGATGCTTCTTGTTCACTTAGGGCTGCTAACAATGTATCCTAGCTGGTCTCCTGGCCTCCAGTTCCTCCCTTTTCCACTCCGGCTACTAGCGGCATCATGTTAGGCACAGATCTGATCTTATCTCTTTTCCTGCTTAAAGGATTACATTGGCTTCTCCGCTACCTGAGGGATACTGTCCAGATCCTTTACTCTGGATTGCACACCTTCTATATTCTGGTTCACTCTTTGTCTTGCCGCTCCACACCATGAACTTTATGCTAATCTGTACCACTTACTTTATATTCCTCATACGTACCCCGCTGTCTTTGGTTGTGGTAGACCCTTCACCCTAAATGCACCCTCGCCCCAACTTTATTTTCCTTCAGCAAACCCATACTTTCTTTTCAAGGTCTAGCTCAGTTGTCTCCTTCATAAAGCATTTTATATGTCCCCTTCTTCAAGGGTAAAATCAACCACTTTCCCTGGGTCCTGGGTGCCCACGCCCCCCCCCCGCCCCCCGCCGCCCCCGCATTGCAAGCTGTTGGACAGAAGGGCCCGCTTACAGCTTACCCAGCTTTGTCTCTCTGGCTTAGTGGTTAACGGAAAGGTACTAAATGAGCGTTTTAGTGAGTGAGAGAATAATTCCTACGTAGACTACAATATTTGAAATAATTTAATATTTAATTGGACAAGGTCAACATTTTGCTTGCAGATGCTTTAATCTGCTTTAATTTGGAGAGTCCGGCTGCCTCTCCTCACCAGCATGCTCGCGCACCCCCGATTGCTTCCTCAGTTGTACCTGGAAGAGGCAGAATCAAGTCTGAAGCTTCTGGATCGCACCACAGATACATGCCTGCTCCTTTCCCTGACCTGTGACCTGCTGCGAAGTCAACTCTACTGTGCTTGCCAGAAGGTGCTTCTCACTTTCTTGATCCCCGAAGGTCTTGGGTATGGGAAGGATTTTAGGATTCTCCAGATAATCTGTCTGGCTCCTGAGGCTTCCCTGGAGCTGGGGAGAATGTTCATGGCCCCGAGGAGCAGAAACATCTCGCCTTGCCCTCTCCCGTGGATCGTCCATGTGTGCTTCTCTAGGAGCCATTCCATCCTTTTCATCCTTTTCCAGCTCCCTCTGGGGCCAGGGGGAAAGTCTGTCCCGTGACTAGAAACTGGGATGACACTGGCGCCCTCGACTGGAGATCCAGTGGGATCCAAAAGGCTGGGCTTCCTCACACACTAGCTGTGTGACTTGGCTGAGTCTCCTGCCCTTTCAGGCTCTAGTTTGCTCTCCAGCTTTTATCATCTGAAAAGCAGGGGTCTGGGCTACGTGATCCGTAGGGGCACCTTGAGCTCTGAATTGCTGATCCTGCCTCACTCACTGCTCTCCTCCGCCCCTGCCCCCTCCCCCCAGGTGGCTGAGGGTGCCTCTCTGCTGCTGTCTGTGCTTCGGGACCCTGCCCTCCAGAGGCCATCCAAGGCCTGGTACCTGCTGCGCGTCCAGGCCTTGCAGCTTGTGGCAGTCTACCTGAGCCTCTCATCAGGCAGCCTCTCGGCCTCCCTGTGGGAGCAGCTCTGTGCCCAAGGTGAAAGAAGAGGGTGGATGGCCCTCCTTGTGTGGTTTGTCCGCTGTCAGCTCTTCTCTGCCCTCGTCCCCTCTGCTGTCCAGCTGCGTGGATGAGCCTAACTAGAAGCTGCCCAGAGCAGGCCTGGGATAGCGGATGAGTTTCAGTTTGCTTGCTGACTCTAATTGACTGCTCAGTGACTGCCCTGAACACGACACTGACAAGGGTTCTGAGACTCCATGTGGCCTCGGGGGAGAGAGTTCTGTGATTGATTAGCTCTGTCTGCCTTAAGTGTGGAGGGAGAGGGTGAGAGTATGCTTCGCATTTGCTCTCTTACTGTTTGAAGGTGGTGGAAGTTCTGGCCACATCATCTCCCTTCTTGTCACTCCCACCTTCCCCCCACGCTTGCGCAGGCTGGCAGACACCTGAGATAGCGCTCATTGACGCCCACAAGCTCCTCCGAAGCATCATCCTCCTGCTCATGGGCAGCGATGTGCTCTCGGCTCAGAAGACAGCTGTGGAGACGCCATTTCTGGACTACGGTAAGTCCGAGGGGAGAGCTAAGGTGGAAGGAACAGGCTAGATGGTGGGGCTGGCAGTTATGTCTGCAGAGGATCCAGGCTACGGGTCCTGGTTCCACATGATGGTGGTCTCGTCTCTCTCCTTTGCTACAGGTGAAAATCTGGTACAAAAATGGCAGGTTCTTACTGAGGTGCTAAGCTGCTCAGAGAAGCTGGTCTCCCGCCTGGTCCACCTGGGTAGTGTGAGCGAAGCCAAAGCCTTTTGCTTGGAGGCCCTGAAACTTACAACAAAGCTGCAGATACCGCGCCAGTGAGTACAGGGCCCAAGAGGATGCCGATTCCCAAACCTGAGTGCCTACGACCTTGACCGTGGGTTCCCAAACTGTTCCACAGATTAACATGTTATATTTGGACGGGTTGGTGGAAGAATGCATTCCATGGCGAACAAGTGGGAAATGCTGAGTTAATCAAGATTAGATGTTTTCATTTCCTATAGGACTTACCATGTCCTCCAGTATGCTAACACACATTATCAATCTCCAGAAGGGAGATCTAGTATACAATGTTTCCCTAAATCTCTTCGCCTGGAGGATCCTTTTGGTGAGGAGTTCGGTCTGGGAAATCCTGTCCTCAGGCACGAGGGTGAGTTGGTTTGAGAGATGAGTGTAGAGGGTTTTTGTCAGGGAGTGCCTGAAGTCAGCCTTAGGAATTAAAGGCCTTCTGGACACTGGAAAAGACTGTAATGGCTCTGCCTGGGAAAGGGGCAGAAAGACTCTCTAGGAGGGCTCCCTTGGTGGTGCAGTGGTTAAGAATCTGCCTGCCACTACAAGGGACATGGGTTCGAGCCCTGGTCCAGGAAGATCCTACATGCCGCGGGGCAACTAAGCCCGTGCGTCACAACCACTGAGCCTGTGCTCTAGAGCCCGCGAGCCACAGCTACTGAGCCCACATACCACAACTACTGAAGCCTGCGTGCCTAGAGCCCGTGCTCCGCAACAAGAGAAGCCATGACAATGAGAAGCCCGTGCACCGCAATGAAGAGTAGCCCCCTCTCACTGCAACTAGAGAAAGCCGGCGCATGGCAACAAAGACCCAACACAGCCAAAAATACAAACAAACAAATAAATAAATAAATTTATTTTTTAAAAAAAGACTCTCCAGGGCTTCCCTGGTGGCGCAGTGGTTGAGAGTCCGCCTGCTAATGCAGGGGACACGGGTTCGTGCCCCGGTCCGGGAAGATCCCACATGCCGCAGAGCGACTGGGCCCGTGAGCCATGACCGCTGAGCCTGCGCGTCCGGAGCCTGTGCTCCACAACGGGAGAGGCCACAACAGTGAGAGGCCCGCGTACCGCAAAAAAAAAAAAAAAAAAGAAAGAAAAAGACTCTCCAGGAAAACAAAGGATTCCACTAATGGGTCGTCATCTTCTCTCCCAACCAGGTGTGCCCTGTTCCTGGTGCTGAAGGGGGAGCTGGAGCTGGCGCGCAATGACATCGACCTCTGTCAGTCGGACCTGCAGCAGGTTCTGTTCTTGCTCGAGTCTTGCACAGGTGAGCAGCCCGGCCCCTATGCCCGTGGGCGGTGGTGAGAGTGATGCACGCACCGCAACACAGCTTTACATGTCAAGGTTAGGTTCTCTTCTAAATCAGACTGACTTCTGTCCCAGGGCAAAGCTCCCTTCACTTCAGTCAGACCATTGGTGTCCCTCCTTCAGATGGGCTGTCCAGGACTACCTTACCTGCTTCTAGTTTTCAGTGCTTATATATATATATATATATATACACACACACACACACACACACACACACACACATATATAGATACATACATATGTATATATATTTTTTTTGTTGTTATTGTTTTTCTGGGTTTTTTTTTGTTTGTTTTTTTTGCCTGTGCCATGCAGCTTGCGGGATCTTAGTTCCTGGAGCAGGGATTGAACCCGGGCCCCTGCAGTGAAAGCACTGAGTCCTAACCACTGGACTGCCAGGGAATTCCCAGCACTAATATATTTTAATTTAAATAAAATTGAATATTCAGTGCCTTAGGTACTCGCCACACTTCCTGTGTTCAGTAGCCGCACATGTGGCTACTGTATGGGGCAGCACAAATGTAGCATCCTCAGAAGGACTTAAGCTAATAATAAAATATTGTATCTATGGTGCTTTTTTTTTTCCTTATCAACCACTTTTACCTGTAGTATTTCACTGGACCCACACAAAATCCTGGAAAGTTGAGTTGGGAACATAGAGTTTTTTCATTTGTAAACTCAGAAAATTGAGAAATTCAATGTTTGAGGCCAGGATCATGGGGCTAGTCAGGGGCCAGAGACAGGATTAAGACTTGGGCCTCTGGGTGCCGGCCTTCTGGCCTGAGCCATGCAGCCTTCTGAGCTGCAGATACGGGGGCTCTGTGGGCTGTGCTGATGCATTGTTAGAAGGGCAGAAAATGTTAGGATTTTATTGAAAAAATAGCAAGGATGCTAATATTTAGTATGTTAGTACAGTAACGTATATGAACAGTTAGTAGGTCGTTGGCCGCTGAGGTAGCTCAGGACACACTGGTATCATTTCTCCCAGTTTTGTAATTCTTTTTCCACTCTTCCCTCAGAGTTTGTCGGACTAGCGCAACACCCAGACTCTGTGAAGAAGGTCCACTTGCAGAAGGGGAAGCAGCAGGCCTGGGTGCCCCATCCTCCAGAGCTTCCAGAGGAAGAGCTTGTTCTAAGAGGCCCTGACCTGGAGCTGGTGGCCACCGTGGCCAAGGAGCCTGGCCCTGTAGCACCTTCTACTAACTCCTCCCCAATCCTGAAAACAAAGCCCCAGCCCAGCCCTGGCTTCCTGACCCATTTGCCCACTTGTGACTGCTCACTCTGTGCCAGCCCTGTCCTCTCAGCAGTCTGTCTGCGCTGGGTGTTGATCACAGCGGGCGCGAGGCTGGCCATGGGCCATCAGGCCCAGGGCCTGGATCTGCTGCAGGTTGTGCTGAAGTGTTGCCCCGCAGCCAGTGAGCGCCTCACCCAAGCTCTACAAGCTTCCCTGAATCACAAAGCACCCCCCTCTCCTGTCCTGGGCCTCTTCGATGAGATCTCGGCTCAGGCATACGCACAGCTGGCACTGGAGGGGCTGAGCCAGCCGTCAAACAAGAGCCTGGGGAAGATCCTGGAGTTGGGGCTAAAGTTTGTGGTGGCTCGGATACCCCACCTGGAGCCCTGGCGAGCCCACCTGCTCTTGGTTCAGGCCCTTGCAAAGCTGGCTAGCCTCAGCTGCTGCACTCCTCCACTTTTTGCGAGCTCCTGGGGCTGGCAGCCACCATCAGTAAAGACCCCTGCAGGCTCAGAACACTCTAAGCCTTGGAGCCAAAAACATTGTGGACGAAGACGCCAGCAAGAGGTCTCTGCTACCCTGCCGCTCTCAAATACCTCTCTGAAAGGTCTGGAAGGTGGAGGACCACCCTGTACACCTAAGCCCCCAGGCCGGGTCAGGCAGGGTGGCCCTCGTGTCCCCTTCACTGTGTTTGAGGAAGTCCTCCTTACAAAGAGCAAGCCTGAGGTTCCCAAGGCCCCCAGGGTACAACAGAGGTCCCAGACACGCCTCAAGGTGAGATGGGACTGTGGCTAGGTGGTACTGGTGTTGAGTCGGGGTGATCCTGCAGAAGAGTTCTGCAGAGCAGGTGTCTCTGGAATAGCTTCCTAGGGCTGGCGGGGGTTGGGGTGGGGAACCTTAAGCTCTCCTGTTACTGCAGGACCCCTACATCTTCCACAGCAAGACCTAGTTCAAGTCCATCTTTGTTTCAGACAGAAGGGACTTTTCTTCACTCTATACAGTTCCTTTCCCTTTTCATCCTCCTTATCTTCTCTTCCTTCCTCCTCTCCCTCCTTCCACAACCCAGGGTTACTGCCCCTGGTTGAGTGTGGCCTAATACCTGGGAGGTTGATTCTTAAATCTTCCCCAAGGGCCTCTATGATGGCGCTTCCACAGCGCCACCTGCTGGCGGACAATGTCTTGTCATTTGGCCCTTCTCCCTTTCCCACCATCCTAGGTGAACTTCAGTGATGACAGTGACCTGGAAGACCCTGTCTCAGTTGGGGCACGGCTTGCAGAGGGACCCAAGGGACGGGGCACTGCTTCCCGGGGCTGCGGCCGGGGCCGGGGCCGGGGCCGGGCCAGGAAGGGCCCGAGCGTGAAGACAAACTCGGTGGCCGCCCAAGGCAGTGCCCCTGGGCACCCTGGCCTCAGTGGTAGAAGCCGGAGGGTCAAGAAGCTGGCATCAGGACATTGTGAGGAGCTGGGCCCCGAGATGATGAGGACCATCCTTGAGGAGGAACTGACTGACAAGCAGATGGAAATGAGCTTTGAGATCCTCAGGGGCCCTGATGGGGAAGACTCAGCCTCAGGTATGATGGCAAGGGTGGAAAATAGAGGTCCATGATTTTTTGGGGTTGCCCTGGGGCCAAAACATGAGAAATAACTGGTGCCAAAGATGGAACAGGAAGAAAGTTCTTTTGCTGGCTCTGGGACCAGACCCTAGAAGGGAGAGCAAAGGGGATGGCAGGAAGAGGGAACTCTACAGGAAAGTCGTGTTGTCTGCCCAGGTGGGAAGACCCCAGCTCCAGGGCTCGATTCATCCATAGGAGAATGTGAGGTGTTGAGACGGGATGCCAGCAAAGAAGAGCTGCCCGTCCGGGGCCCAGACAAGGAGAGAGACAAGGATCTTGGTCCTCCACTCCGACTCCCCTCGGCCCCCGTAGCCGTCAGTAAGTATGCTGACCACAAAGGTGTGATCACTTGATCCCAGTGCCTTTCCATTACTGTCCTTGGTTCTGGTTTTGGACCATCTGGATCTGGTAGCCTTTGAACCTGGGTTTGAATCCTAGCACTCTTTGTCTACCAGCTGAACTCTAGTCACTCCACCTCTCTGAGCTTCAATTTACTTAACCGTAAGGTGGAATTTGGGGAGGATGGAGAGAGTTGATGCATGTAAACTGCGTAGCTCCCCACTTGGCACACTGCCCTTCGTAAGTGGTAGCTGCTGTTTTCCACGTGGGAGAGGAGACAGACACTCATTCTTGGAAAGTTCCTATCAGTTAGGAAGTCGGGGATTCATCGGTGTCTTGACCTTCCTCTAGGTCTCTCTATCCTGGATTCCATCTGTGACTCACTAAGCATTGCTTTCCGTGGGGTCAGTCACTGCCCTCCTAGTGGGCTCTACGCTCACCTCTGCCGCCTCCTGGCCTTGTGCCTGGGCCACCGGGATCCCTACGCCACTGCCTGCCTTGTCACCGAGTCTGTCTCCATCACCTGTCGCCACCAGCTGCTCATCCACCTCCACAGGCAGCTCAGGTGAGTGCCCACCATCCCTAAGGCTTGTGCTGGGACAGACTGGGGGGAGTGGTCCAGACTTTGAAGGAGGCAGAACTCACCCCCTCTTGTGTTGCCTGCAGCAAGGCCCAGAAGCGCCGAGGATCGCTTGAAATAGCAGAGCAGCTGCAGGGGCTGAACCTCCAGGAGAGGCCTGGAGACATACCCCTGGCCCGCATCCAGCGCCTCTTTTCCTTCAGAGCGTCGGGATCTGGCCACTTCCCCCAGCCTGAGAAGGAGAGTTTCCAGGAGCGCCTGGCTCTGATCCCCAGTGGTATGGCGGCAGGCATCAGTGCCTCTGCTGTTCTTTTATTCATCTTCTTAGGGAAGAGTTGGGTGAAGGAGTTTAAGGCATTAGTTAGTTCACACACACGTTTATGATCCTTATGGAAGGATCATAAATTTTCCATTGATTAGACATTTTGTAACTCTCACCAAACAGACATACCTCAAATCTAGAAGTCTTTCTTTTTTTAATTAATTTATTTATTTATTTATTTTTGGCTGTGTTGGGTCTTCGTTTCTGTGCGAGGGCTTTCTCCAGTTGCGGCGAGCGGGGGCCACTCTTCATCGCAGTGCGCGGGCCTCTCACTGTCGCGGCCTCTCCCGTTGTGGAGCACAGGCTCCAGACGCGCAGGCTCAGTAGTTGTGGCTCACAGGCCTAGTTGCTCCACGGCATGTGGGATCTTCCCAGACCAAGGCTCGAACCCGTGTACCCTGCATTGGCAGGCAGATTCCTAACCACTGTGCCACGGGGAAGCCGCTCTTTTTTTTTTTTTTGAATCTCAATTTGAGTTACCAGCAAATTCAGTGTTTTTCTTTCTTTAGGGGTAAGTAGGTTCAAGTGTCCAGGGTCTTCCTATGCTAACACGAAACATGTTCACAGATGATTTGAGTGCCTCACTGTATGTGGGGAGTGGTGGGGGGGAGCGGTTGTTAGTTTCTGTAGGGACACAAGTAAATACAAAACATGGTCTCTGACTACAGGGAGCTGTTAGGGTAAGGGAGAGCACCTTTGAACTCCAGTGGCCAGGGAAGTCTTCTAGTAGTTGTCTTAAGTGATGGACAGGGATTGCATGCAGAAGACAGGGAAGGGAATTCTTTGTAACAGCTGAAATAACTCTGGGCACGTCCTGTGTGTCAGGGGTGACCGTGTGTGTGTTGGCCCTGGCCACCCTCCAGCCTGGAACCATGGGTGACACCCTCCTGCTGACCCGGCTGGAAAAAGACAATACCCCAGTCACTGTGCAGATCCCCACTGCCCAGAACAAGGTAGGTTTTCTGGGCCAGGGAGCAAAGTTGGGCTGGGGCAGGCTTCTGGTCAAGCTGTGGCTGGGGGATGGAGAGATGGTGGTCATGTGGACAAGCAGAACTCTTACAACCCCATCTCCCTCAGCTTTCTGTGAGTTCAGCCCTGAAAGAGTTTGATGCCATCCAGAAGGAACAGAAAGAGAACAGCAGCTGTACTGACAAGCGGGAATGGTGGACGGGGCGGCTGGAACTGGACCGTAGGATGGAGGTGTGTGTCCCCAGCGTGGGGTGGGATCTGGCCTGCCCTAGGAATATCTTCTCTCTCAGGGGTCCCAGGTTCTTGCAGAGCCACCTCAAGTCCTTTCTGGAAGCGTAGGCCTAAATAAAAAGTTATGTCACTTGGGAAGCACTTTAAACAAGAGTCTGAGACTGGAAGGGGTTATGGCAATGGAATGTTTAAAGATAAGTACAAAAAAAGAAGTTAAGCCCAAGTATCAGCCTCCCGACCACAGCTTTCATTTCACTTCCTGGCTTTAGCTTTTGCCCACCTGTTCGTATTTGTCAAAACGTAGTGATTTATTACAAATCATCTTTTTTTTTAAGATATATATATATATATATATATATATATTTTTTTTTTTTTTTTTGGCTGTGTTGGGTCTTCATTGCTGCACGTGGGCTTTCTCTAGTTGCTGCAAGCGGGGGCTACTCTTTGTTGTGCTGCATGGGCTTCTCGTTGCGGTGGCTTCTCTTGTTGCGGAGCACGGGCTCTAGGCGCGCGGGCTTCAGTAGTTGTGGCAGGCGGGCTCAGTAGTTTTGGCTCGCGGGCTCTGGAGCGCAGGCCCAGTAGTTTTGGCGCACGGGCTTAGCTCCTCCACGGCATGTGGGATCTTCCCGGACCAGGGCTCGAACCCGTGTCCCCTGCATTGTCAGGCAGATTCTTAACTGTTGCACCACCAGGGAAGTCCCCCGACAAATCGTCTTATCTATACTCCCCCAGAGTCTCAACAAATGAAAAAATGTTTCTCGCTTCTTGCCCTTCATGACTGGCAGTAGGATAAGTAAGGCACATCCACTTATTGGAAGACCCATTTCCTCGTCTCCAACATGTCGGTGCCTGTGGGGAAAGAAACTCAGCTTCCTCTCTGACTGACAGCTCTGTTCTGCATTCAGGTTCTCACCACTTCCCTAGAGAAGTATGTGCTGGGCTGCTGGCGGAGGCTGTTGCTGCCATCCAGTGAGGACCCCGGCCCTGCCCAGGAGGCCTCCCGTCTACAAGAATTGCTGCAGGAATGTGGCTGGAAGTATCCTGACCCCACTCTGCTGAAAGTGAGTTGAGCAATCAGGGAAGGGGAAGAAGGTAGCCTTAACTTTCCCACCTGCCACTGAGGGTGGAGATGGGAGCTATGGTACTCAATGACCACTGTTCCCCTGCAGATCATGCTCAGCGGTGCCAGTACCCTCACCCCACAGGACGTTCAGGCCCTGGCTTATGGGCTGTGCCCAGCCCTGCCAGAACGAGCCCAAGAGCTCCTGAGTGAGGCAGTAGAGCGTCTACAGGATCAGACGGTACCAAGCAGTAGGCATCTTGTCTTGGTGCTGGACAAGGTAAGGAGCCAGGGGCCGGAGGGGCAGCGCCTGGTGGGCAGTGGGTAGCTACTCGCCGCCATGCCCTTTCTGACTCCTGTGTACCCCTGGCTCAGGACAGTAACCTCTGAGTGCTCTTTGCCCAGGACCTACAGAAGCTCCCGTGGGAGAGCATGCCCAGCCTCCGGGCCCTGCCTGTCACTCGGCTGCCCTCCTTCCGATTCCTACTCAGCTACTCCATCATCAAAGAGGTGCGGGGTTCAGGGAGTGGGGACTGGGGGTGATTGGGGACTGGGCAAGAAAAGGTAGAGAAACCTGGGAAGAAAAGAAGGAGGTCTTAGGAATGGATCAGCTGTGGAAAGGGGCTTGGGGTTTGTGGGAGCTTGGGCCCTTGGGCCAGACCAGGGTCCTGATCACCACTGTCTCCCCATCAGTCCGGGGCCTCGTCGGTGCTGAGCCAAGGCGTGGATCCTCGCAGTACCTTCTACGTCCTGAATCCCCACAATAACCTGTCAAGCACAGAGGAGCAATTCCGAGCTCATTTTAGCAGGTCAGCGGGAGAAGAGTAAGAAGCGGGGTGGGGAGGGGTAGCACAACACAGGGGCAAATGTCCTTTTCTCCAGAATCACATGTTGCAGCCCACGTTCTCCCTACTGTTCCTTCTGCCCTCTTTGCCCCATAACCCTTCTTACTCCTACCTTTTCCCTGTAGTGAAGCTGGCTGGAAAGGGGTGGTCGGGGAGGTGCCGAGCCCGGAACAGGTGCAGGCGGCCCTGGCGGAGCGTGACTTGTACATGTGAGTGCTCAGGGCAGGGAGGTGGGGGGAGGGACAGTCCCACAGGGTGGGTATCACCACGGTTTGCTCTGGGGCTTTGGAGCCCCTGACTGGCTCAGGACACCTCTGGAGACACAGCAGAGGCCTGGCCCTGCTAGGTCAGGCTCATCTCGCCTCCTTCTGCCTCAGCTATGCAGGGCATGGGGCTGGTGCCCGCTTCCTGGATGGGCAGGCTGTCCTGCGGCTGAGCTGCCGGGCGGTGGCCCTGCTGTTCGGCTGCAGCAGTGCAGCCCTGGCTGTGCACGGAAACCTGGAGGGGGCTGGCATCGTGCTCAAGTATATCATGGCTGGCTGGTGAGTCTCGAGGGGCAAAGTCCATCCTAGGTCCCCATCCCAAGTGCTTTCCCAGGTCTGAACCCTAAATCCTTCCTCTTTTGTGCCCCACCTCCTTCCTCCCACCCTACTTCCCTGGCATACCTGGGCCCTTAACCCTTTGCCATCCTCTATCCTCCTCCTGGAACTATGGGTCAAGGGATTTCCTCATTGGCTTAATCCCTCTCAACTCACTCACCACCACCACCACCACCACCAGTCGTGTTTTCCTAGGTGTTCTGTTTTAGACCCTTACTTTGTATTTCTTCCTTCTCTTTTCCCAGCCCCCTGTTTCTAGGTAACCTCTGGGATGTGACTGACCGTGACATTGACCGCTACACAGAGGCTTTGCTGCAGGGCTGGCTTGGAGCAGGCCCAGGAGCCCCACTTCTGTACTATGTCAGCCAGGCCCGCCAGGCTCCCCGACTCAAGTATCTTATTGGGGCTGCACCTGTAGCCTATGGCTTGCCTGTCTCCCTGCAGTGACCCCCTTGGAGCTCTCCTGTTGCTGATAGAAGCCATGTGACTGTTCTACCTCCAAACTTAGATTTGGCCCTTACGATAAATATTTTAAATGATTTTCCCCAGTGTTTTATATGCAACATTTCCTTTTGATTTAATTTTTAATATAATAAAGATCCATCACTTAAACCCTGTTTTGTGTAGTTCCTCTGAGAACATTTGAAGATAAGACTATTGCCGGCTTCCTACTGTGTAGTACTATAAATAGATAAGAATAGCTTGCAGGAGTTCAAGTCTGAGAGTCTTGGGAAGAAAGGCAAAACCAACAGACAAAGCTGGGCCTGTCTTGGCCTCAGCAGACAAAGCTGAAGGAGAGAGGGGCATCAAAATGCTATAAGTGGGGACAAAGGCCCAAGGAAAGGTAGAGACAGATCCATTGAGAGTGTCTTGGCCAGGTACCCTCATGTCTATCCTGTCTTCCTGCCCTCAGGTATCCTGGGAGTGACACAAGTTTAATGCCTCAGTTGCTTTGCCCCCCTCCTAAGCGGATGTTATATAGGCTGCTGTCCTTTCCCCACGAACAGCTGTTACACTTGTTAGTGCCATGCACTTTAGCAGCAGATTCTGGGGGGTTCTGATGCTGATGTACGGTTTTTCTCTCCAACTAGATTAAGTTCAGAAGTACGTATCTTTTTTTTTTTTTTTTTTTTTTTTGCGGTACGCGGGCCTCTCACTGCTGTGGCCCCTCCCGTTGCGGAGCACAGGCTCCGGACGCGCAGGCTCAGCGGCCATGGCTCACGGGCCCAGCCGCTCCGCGGCACGTGGGATCTTCCTGGACCGGGGCACGAACCCGTGTCCCCTACATCGGCAGGCGGACCCTCAACCACTGCGCCACCAGGGAAGCCCCCAGAAGTACGTATCTTAGCACTCTTATGTATCCCTCACTTCTAGCACATGGTAATTTAGCACACTGCACTGATTAATAAACCCACTGCTGTACTTTTTAGTTGATAACGGGCCTCCTTTGTGTTCTCTCCACCGCCAGACTCCCGCTTCCTCTGCCCAAAGCATTCCTTTCACAGTGCTACTCCCCCCGACTCGGAGAACTTCACAGGCTTCCTCCTTGCCTGTTGTCACTAGATTTATACCACCTACGTGGAGTAGCATACATTGCTTTACAACGCTGTGGTTATGGCCTGAGTACTTTTAAGATTAGGTTCCTTGAGCGTAGGAATCCTGTTTGCTACAACTTGACTACGCTAGGCTTGGGACGTTGTGAGAAAATAAAGTGCCTCTACCCTTTCTCTTCCAATGGGAGTCACAGAGACTAACCAGCCTTTCCTTCCCTTCCGGGACGGAGGACCATAGAGACGTCTGGCGCAGCGAGGCCTCCCGACGCAGCCATCGAGATGCACAGAGGATGGCTAGAGCGTTGCTCGCCCGGCCGGCTTCAGCTTCGTAAGTCGTCCTTCCCAGCATGGCGCAGTCGGTTAATATCACCGAGCTGACTCTGCCGCAGCTAGAAATGCTCAAGAACCAGCTGGACCAGGTGGGGATGGGCCCCAGAGACACCGCTTTGCCGCGTCACATCCCTCCCCACCACGGGTACTCCCTCGCCCCACTCCATTCCTCCCTAGCTGGGGAGGCTTCCCTTCCCAGGCGAAACCGCCACGCGGTGCCAGGACCCGCCCCTTCTCCGGCTGTGCCCCCTTCTCCCGCCAGCCCTCACACTGACCCTTATTCCCATCCTCTGTAGGAAGTGGAGTTCTTGTCCACGTCCATTGCC
The DNA here is from genome assembly GCF_964270905.1 of Leucopleurus acutus. Classification (NCBI taxonomy): domain Eukaryota; kingdom Metazoa; phylum Chordata; class Mammalia; order Artiodactyla; family Delphinidae; genus Leucopleurus; species Leucopleurus acutus. The sequence goes on from NC_139152.1 coordinate 43,535,829, forward strand.
CAGCTCAAGGTGGTACAGACCAAGTATGTGGAAGCCAAGGACTGTCTGAACGTGCTGAACAAAAGCAACGAGGGTACGGGGTAGGCGTGTGAAGGCAACCTGGGGGATGTTGTGAGCCGGCTTCTCTCTTCCCGCCTCCTAATTCGGTTTTCCTTACCTGAGACGAGAGAGCAGTCCATTATGTATTGTATACTGCTACGGGAGCCCTTTGCATGTTGCTTACCTAGAATTGAAATGTCCAGGACATTCTTCTGCTCCTGTTGTCCCTATTTCCGTCCTTTTTGTACAGTCTCTCGGTGCTGTGCCGTGTTGAAACTCCCTTTAATGTCTAAACGTTGGAGCTGCCAACCTCCCCCACTTGTTTGTCTTAATTGCTTTCACAGGGAAAGAATTACTGGTCCCACTGACGAGCTCTGTATCCTTTCTGCAGGAACTGCTACCCTGCCCTCGCCTTTTCTCCTCACACCTAACCTGCCAAGAAGGACGGGAGGTTTTAATTACTCCAGAGTGCTCGGATGGTTCTGAGAATACTATTATACACGCTTCCTAGCTCTGCTCTCTAACCCGGGGCCAACATCCAGCTAATGCTTTGTGAGCACCCAGGTGTATGTAGAATTGAGGTGTGATTATTTCCCTTTGCTGTTTGAGGATATAACCTAATAGGGAAGTAAAACTGGTGGTTTACAGTTCTACTAATAACTTAGAAAACATAAGCAATTAGAAGAGAGGATACAGAAACAAGGGTGTTGGTTCTGTTTATTAATCCTCAATTTTAGTTCAACTGTGGCTCTTATTCCTAAACTGTTGTTACTAAGAAACCTGGATTGTGTCTACCTGTTGAATGTTTTACTTGAGTGAGCAAGTTATGACAATAGGCACCTGTAAACTGTACCAGAGAACTGACAGGCTGAAAGGGAAACACAGGAATAGCAGCATAGTAGGGATTGCTTAAATAATGAACATTAAATTCATCAGGAATTAGCTAATTCATGTTTGGGAGTGTTAAAGGGAAAGTGAGGCTGCCTTTTCACTCAACTACTCAACAGCAACAGGAAAAAAATCACTCTAGTCTTTCTGGAAGGGCTAATGGGAAGAACTGTAAGAACTGCTTGGAAGGTGGCAGATGGGATGAGGGCAAGATCAGCATATGTGATTTTCTCCATAAGGAACCAACTTCCCTGTCTCTCTGCATTTGGAGTTTGTAGGCCTCCAGATTATTTGGTCCTTGGGCCTTATAGCTTTTTATTTTTAAATTTTTGTGGCTGCACCCCGAGGCTTGCCGGATCTTAGTTCCCCAACCAGGAATCAAATCTGGGCCCCGGCAGTGAAAGTGCCAAGTCCTAACCACTGGACCGCCAGGGAATTCCTGCCTTCTAGCTTTTTAGAGAGAAGGGCCTTAGGAGGTCAAGCACACTAGCTGACAGGGAATCATGACTCATGCTGGGCTAGTTTTCCCTTAATCCTTGCTTCTCAGATGTATGTCCCTGGGAAGCTGCATGATGTGGAACATGTGCTCATCGATGTGGGAACTGGCTACTATGTAGAGAAGGTGAGTGGAAGGAAGCATATGGATGCCCCTCTGAAGGGGAGTTCTAGAGTGCAGAATGGGGTCTTCTCTTAACCCCTCATTCACCTCTGACCTTGCAGACGGCTGAGGACGCTAGGGACTTCTTCAAGAGGAAGATAGACTTTCTCACCAAGCAAATGGAGAAAATCCAGCCAGCTCTGCAGGAGAAGCATGCCATGAAACAGGGTAAGCTTGGCCTTGGGCACCTCTTTGAACCCTTTCTACGGCCATAATAAACAGGGATTGCACTGTGATCCATGGGGATGTCCCCTTTGCTGGATTAAAACCATGGTTTTCTCTTTGGTGTCTTGATGTGTTATTCTTTAGATTCTGTGCATTATATACCCACTATTTATAGATTCCTGGGTTCCGTGCTTGAGAAATTTACAGAAAGGGAATCATGTCTTTGTTTTTGTGTTTGAGTTCCTATTTAGTGTGGATGGGATGAGGGAGAAGATGCATGTAAATGAACACCCGGCGAAGAAATATAGCCCTAACTAGCTATGCTAGCAATTACAGCCCTGGCTGCACATTAAGAATCACCCAGAGAGTTTAAAAAGAGAACCTGGGCCCACTCCAAACCAACTGCAGTTGACCCTTGAACAGTGTGCAGGTTAGGGGTGCCAACCCTTGGTGAAGTAGAAGGAAATCGGCATATAACTTTACAGTCTGCCGTCCATATCCTCCGTTCCACATTGCACATTTAACCAGTCGTGGATCATGTAGTACTGTAGAATTTACCATTGAAAAAAAAAACCCCCGAATAAGTGGACCTGCACAGTTCAAACCCCTGTTGTTCAAGGATCAACCGTAAGTAAGTCAATGGGGGGGCGGGGGTGGCAGGGATTCCAGGGAACAATGTTTTTTTAGAAGCTCCTCAGGTGATTCTGTTACACAGTCAGGATTGAGAACCACTGTTCTAAAGGCAGACCTCTTTTCCACGTTATTTTCTGGTTATATCTGACTCATTTGAATACTGTATTTTGTTCGTTTTTATATCCCAGTGGTTTTCATATTTACTGACACATTTTAGACTCTAAATTTGTGTTGTGTGTGCCCTCCACAGTGGATCACTGTGTTAAAAGTTTTATTAACTGTAGTTGGTTGTCTCCCTGTCACTTTTCCTTAACTCTGGGTTCTCCCCTTTAGTTCCTGACCAGGGTCTGACTCTTCTTTTTTCCCACAGCTGTCATGGAGATGATGAGCCAGAAAATTCAGCAGCTCACAGCCCTGGGAGCACCTCAGGCTACCGCCAAGGCCTGAGAGCTTGTTTCAGAAATCGGACATAGGGCGCCTACTTCAGGGGCCTGGGACTTTGTGGGCGTGGTTTCCTGCAATGCGGGAAGAGGAGGGTCTTGTGTTTAATGCTAATAAATGCGCCAGCTGGGCAGAGTGTTGGTCTTTTCTTGTATTAGGCAAGGGACTGGTGATGAGATGGGAGGGCGGTGGTGAGAGGGTTTGCCCCTCCCGGAGCCTGATAAGCAGGGGTGATACAGTGCTCATCTTGGAGGCTCCACCCGGGGCCCTTCGAGGAGCGGGGGTCGAAATTCTGTGCCGGGCGGCGCGCCCTCTCTGTGCGGCCGGTTGTCGTGGAAACGGCCGGCAAGAGGAAGTGGGGGCTGCCCGGGCGCTTTCTCTTCCGGGTCGGCCTCCTGCCTCCCCACAGGGGAAGCTGCATGGGTCACCGCTTCCTGCGCGGTTCTCTACCTCTGCTGCTGCTGCTGCCGCCACCCCGCCGAAGCCCGCATCTCAAGCGCAGCCTGGAGTCCGTCCCACTCTCCAAACGACCCCGCAGCCACCTCATGGCCCCGCCCCGAATCGGGACGCACAACGGCACTTTCCACTGCGATGAGGCGCTGGCGTGCGCGTTGCTGCGCCTCCTGCCCGAGTACCGGGTACAGGCAGCGCAAACTGACCGGGGGGCTGCCGGCGAGTCTCCGGGGCAAATCGCGTCCCCCTAACGGGGTCCCGCCCGAGAAACCCTCCTCCCCTCCCCGGCTCCCTGGAAGCCCAACATTAATCCCCTACCCGTGCGACCCCGGCAGCCTCTTCACCTCCTGTGTCCCCTGCAGGATGCAGAGATTGTGCGGACCCGGGACCCCGAGAAACTGGCTTCTTGTGACATCGTGGTAGACGTGGGTGGCGAGTACGACCCTCAGAGACACCGATATGACCATCACCAGAGGTGGGTTCCCACTACCATTTCTTTAACTTTCTTTGACTCTTCTCAGTGCTCCAGTCTACTGCCGTGGTCCGCGTCAGCGAAGGGAACCGCCTCATCCTGGAAAGCAAACTCTTGAGCCCCATGGGACTACCGTCTTCCGTGCTTCCAGCTCTCCACCTGCTCTGCACCCATCTAGCTGGCCTTGGGCCTCCCTTGGCCCGGGTCAGTCCCTGGGCCCCTTCCAACTCACCTCCTTCTTTGGCTCAGTCAGGCTTTTCTCCCACCAGCCCCATCGTCACCCCAGTGAATACCCCAGCTGGGATTAATCCAGTCATGTGCCCTTGCTGCCCCACCTCAGACTGCTGGGCCCACACGATTGTGGTGGGTGGTGATAGTTGAGGTGTGTGTTGTCTTCCTTTGTCGTTGACACTCTTCCACTGGGAAATCAATCTTAATCCGAGGGTAGCCCATTATCCACAGTACCATTCCAGTCCTTTTCCCCTTTCCTCAAGCCCCTGCCTCATCAAACTACCTTAGTGAGTGATCCTGTCTCTTCCCTTTAAAGGAAGTCGAGCTTTTCCTGCATGGACAGCCTCAGTTTCTCACTCCTGAACAGCTCCCTTCTCCCAACTCAGGAGACATTGTTTCCTTCTGCTTGCCCCCTTTCCAGTGTATCATTTTATGCTCTGGGGCTTCACATGGCAGGGTTTCTAGTTCTTGCCTACAGCAAGGAACTCTGCTTAAGCATCATCCCATCTTGAAAACAAAGAAGGGAAAAAAACCCCAAACCCTACCTCATATACACCACGCTGTATAAAGTGGTTATTTTCGAGGTTTTATATTGTTTTAAGTCTGTTTCTCTCCCTCTCTCTCTCTCCTTCCCTCGCTATTTCTCTCCCTTTTTTTCCAAATACACGTATTACTTTCATAAATGATGTCGGGAGGGAATGCTCCCGGTATTTACAGCCTAATCTCTCACCCTCACTTCTCAGCCACTCTTCAGAAGAAGAGCTGACCCTGGCTGCACATTCCATTCATCCATCCTTTCATTTATTCATTCATTCAGCCAGTTCTCTCCCAGTCTCTCTACTGGAAATGCTTGTGGAAAGGGCACCAGTGACCTCAACACCAAGCTCAGGTTGCTGGTTGAGGGTCTCACCTTAACCTCTTTGTGGCACTTGACATTATTTAGTTTTTTTTTTTTTGGCTGCACTGGGTCTTCGTTGCTGCACGCGGGCTTTCTCTAGTTGCAGTGAGCAGGGGCTACTCTTCGTTGCGGTGCATGGGCTTCTCATTGCGGTGGCTTCTCTTGTTGAGGAGCACGGGCTCTAGGTGTGCAGGCTTCATTAGTTGTGGCTCGTGGGCTCCAGAGTGCAGGCTTAGTAGTTGTGGCGCATGGGCTTAGTTGCTCTGTGGCATGTGGGATCTTCCGGACCAGGGCTCGAACCCGTGTCTCCTGCATTGGCAGGCGGATTCTTAACCACTGCACCACCAGGGAAGCCCCATGGATGTTCATTTTATGTTTTATATTCCAGAAATGTTAAACATATTCTTTTATGTGTCAAACACTGCATAATTTTTTTTTAAGTATATAAAATAGGCATTTCTTTCAGAAATGACCTGAATGCTCTCTTCCTGAACCCTTTCCTCCCTCTTGCCTTTTCCTTGTTTATAACTCGCTAGAGCATTCCCTTGGTTGTTTGTGCGTGTGTGTCCACCTTAGGTGGATGAACTTGAAGGCAGGGACAGGTCTTAGTTTTTTCATCTCTAATGTCTACAACACAAAGCCTGACATGTGGTAAGCATTTAGTTAACCATTGTCGAATGAATGCATGAATGGAGACTCCAAACTCAAGTCCACGTTGACCCCTGAGGACAAGCCAAAGCCTCCCCAGCTGGGCTTTCTCCCAACTCCCATAGCGTTCCCCAGCCGCCCCACCCCACTGTGCCTGCACATGCACACGACACTGGGGGTGAACTGGGGCAGCTCTGCCTCAGCCCCACCTCCCTGTGCTCCTCAGGTCTTTCACGGAGACCATGAGCTCCCTGTCCCCTGGGAAGCCGTGGCAGACCAAGCTGAGCAGTGCGGGACTCATCTATCTGCACTTCGGGCACAAGCTGCTGGCCCAGTTGCTGGTTACTAGCGAAGAGGACAGCGTGGTGGGCACCCTCTATGACAAGGTGGGGACTCGAGGACAGAGATGCCCCCCACATGCGTCTCCACCAGGCGGGCCGGAGTGGCACTCAGGATTGGGCTCGGGTCGGGGTTCCTGACCTGTGCTGGCCCACTGCTCTCTCCCTCAGCCAGGCCCACCTTCTCACAGGGGAATGGTTAATCTCTTCCTGCCTCCATCCTGGAGTGCTTGTGAGAAGTGGATGAGGTAATGTATGGGGAAGGGCTTTCTTTGCATGACCTGACATACGTACATTGTTCAACAAATTGGTAATAGAGGAGGCTGCTTATGTTTGGAAGCGTATGGCTGAGGTTCTGGCTGCCCTGAAGGTGGAGGGCAGCATATCTCGGGCACCACTGTATTCACTGGAGGCACACTGAGTTGGGAAACTGGGAAGGGTTTGATTATGGAAACCTCTTCAGGTTCCACCAGCGCCCCCTGCAGGCAGCTCAGCAGGTGCCTATGGTTGGGGAAGGAACAGGGCTAGCGTCCCTGGTGTGCATGTTGGATCGATGATTCTGAGGACTCCTACTTGACCCCACTAATGTGAAGTTCACAGCAAGTCAAACTGCAGGTGCAGTCAACTCTGTTTTTTGCAGATAGGCTGTTGAGTTCAGTTCTCTGATCCAAAACTGAAGAAATATGAACGATAAATTGGAGCTTCTGGAACACTAAGGTTTTAGACTGCCTGGGTCAATTTTCCCTTCTACTGCTAAGGGTTTTCTAAGCAATTGAACTAAATTATGCCCAAGGTTTTCTTATTTTATTTATTTTTATTGAGGATAGTTGATGTACAATATTGTATGTTTCAGGTATAACTACATAGTGACTCACAATTTTTAAAGATTGTACTCCATTTATAGTTATTATAAAATATTGGCTGTATTCCCCGTGCCATACAGTATAGTATGTCCTTGTAGCTTTTATTTTTTTTTTTTTGCGGTACGTAGGCCCCTCACTATCGTGGCCTCTCTCGTTGCGGGGCACAGGCTCCAGACGCGCAGGCTCAGCGGCCATGGCTCACGGGCCCAGACGCTCCGCGGCATGTGGGATCTTCCCGGACCGGGGCATGAACCTGTGTCCCCTGCATTGGCAGGCGGACTCTCAACCACTGCGCCACCAAGGAAGCCCCATCCTACCATTTCTTTAGCCTCAGGAGATGCAGCAGCTGCTGATGCCACGTGGCACATCATGGGCTTCCCTGGGACCACATCCCAGCCCTGATGTCTAGTCCAGTACTCATCTTCTTTGGCTGCGTTGGGTCTTTGTTGCTGCGCGCAGGCTTTCTCTAGTTGCAGCGAGCAGGGGCTACTCTTCGTTGCGGTGCACGGGCTTCTCATTGCGGTGGCTTCTGTTGTTGTGGAGCACAGGCTCTAGGCACGCGGGCTTCAGTAGTTGTGGCACATGGGCTCAGTAGTTGTGGCTTGCAGGCTCTAGAGCGCAGGCGCAGTAGTTGTGGATCGTGGGCTTAGTTGCTGTACGGCATGTGGGATCCTCCCAGACCAGGGCTTGAACCTTGTCCCCTGCACTGGCAGGCGGATTCTTAACCACTGCACCACCAGGGGAGCCCTCCTCCTGTACCTCTTAACTGGATCAGTGAATAGCCTGCTCAGCTCACCTGGAGCTTTACACCCCCAGGCCATGAGGATCCACTCCCACAGAACCCCTCATGGAACTCTAGACTTTTCCTTGTTCAGAAGGCAGCAGCCCCCTCCCCACACAGGCTGGCCTTGGCTCAGGCTTTGAGCGGTAGTAGAGCACTGGATTAGAAATCAGGTGATCTGAATTCCAGCCCCAGCACTGTATGCGCTCTGACCTTTAGCCAGCTGCTGAACTCCCCAATTCCCCCCTTCCTCATCCAGTTAATGTTGGGAGATCCTTGCAGGGCTGTAGTAAAGATTAAAGACTGTGTATGCACAAACTCTGAGGCCTATGAAGCTTTATGCAAATGGTAGGCGCCCTCCAGAGCATTTCTCCTGTGCTGCCTTAGATGTACGAGAACTTCGTGGAGGAGGTGGATGCGGTGGACAACGGGATCTCTCAGTGGGAGGAGGGAGAGCCTCGGTACGCGGTGACCACTACGCTGAGCGCCCGGGTTGCTCGGCTTAATCCCACCTGGAACCAGCCCAACCAAGACACTGAGGTGAGGATGACGGTGGGGAAGAGACCGTGAGGCACGTGAGAACCTCAGGGGAAAATGAGAGGGGCTGTCCCGTCAGGCCCTAGCAGAGTTAGCAGTTTGGGCCAGCACTGTGGTTCTAATTCCCATGTGATTCCCAGGCCGGGTTCAAGCGTGCAATGGACCTGGTTCGAGAGGAGTTTCTGCAGAGACTAGACTTCTACCAGCACAGCTGGCTGCCAGCCCGGGCCCTGGTGGAAGAGGCCCTGGCCCAGCGGTTCCAGGTACTGGCCTGGGAGGAGGCACTGTGGCTCAGGTTAGTGATTCCTGGTGGGCTGCTGGCCAACAGGGGCTCCCACTCCTACCCTAAACCTTCTATCCCTGCTCCACTTCCTTTTCAGGTGGACCCAAGTGGGGAGATAATAGAACTGGTGAAGGGTGGATGCCCCTGGAAGGAGCACCTCTACCACCTGGAATCGGGGCTGTCCTCCCCGGGGACCATCGCCTTTGTTATCTACAAGGACCAGGCTGGACAGTGGCGGGTACAGTGTGTGCCTAAGGAGCTGCATTCATTCCAGAGCAGGTGAGGCCCTAGGGGACCGCCCTGCAGCCCTTCAGGCCTGTTTCAACCCTATCAGAGGAGGAGGCCACTAACCTAGGCTTCTGCTCCCCCTCTCCCAGTTCCTCAAGGCCTCCATTTGCTCCCACCAACTCCCTCTTTCTGCTTACTCATAGGCTGCCCCTGCCAGAGCCATGGCGGGGTCTTCGGGATGAGGCCCTGGACCAGGTCAGTGGCATTCCTGGCTGTGTCTTTGTCCACACCAGTGGCTTCATTGGTGGGCACCGTACCCGAGAGGGTGCCCTGAGCATGGCCCGTGCCACCTTGGCCCAGCGCCCAGCACCTATGCCTCCCACAAATTCCCTAGTCCAATAAAATCTCTTCTGTCTCATACTGACGAAGTATTTCTCCATTACTGCCCTGTATCATTCTGGGAACTTGCTGAAACTTAGGAAAAGTACAACATCTGTTATGTGCCAGAGGCTGTGCTAGGTATTTTCTCAGCTTTGCTTTCCAAATCGTTTGGAAACTCTCCAGTTTCTAAGGGTAAATAACTTGACCAAATTCACAAGAAATGACTAAAAAGTGAAAGAGCCAAGATCTTAACCCAAAGCCCATGGCTGCTGCTTCTTCAGTATACCCCAATGTTGGGTAAAGATAAAGAGTCTCATAATCGAATGGAAAACAAAAAAAGGACACTTTTTATTATTGAATGCGGGAGTGAGGGGAGTGGGGCCGACCAAGGGGTGGCCCTGGGAGAGGGTCCCAAGGGGCAGAGGTTGGGGACGTCTCAGTAAAGAGGGGCAGATCATGAATAGAGCCTCCGCCCCCAGCTGGGGGCTCTTGAGTTCGGCCAAGCACTGGGCTAAAACGTGGAAACTGGGCATTGACAAAGTACAGAGGGATGTGGGCGATCCGGCCCGTGGACCAGCACTGCAGAGAGAGCGGAAAGCAAAGTCTGACCAGTCTGAGCCCAAAGAAGGCCATACAGCAGAGCCACACAGCAGCTGCAGCCCTCGCTCCTCAGCCCACTCCTGCAACCACAGCAGCTGGCCTACTCACCACGCTGAGCAGAGCTCCTTTGTTGAAGGAAGGATGGAAAGTGATGAGCTGGGCCTGGGCTCCTGGCTCCCCCTGGACAGCGCCACTAGGGGCAGAAGGAAAGGTGAGCAGGCTGCTGGAGGCAGAAGGCAGGTGTAGAGGGTATGGGTTTGGTATGGGAGGCCGGGGGGGAACCACACCTGCCCAGCACCTACCAAGGAAGTAGCTCAAACACAGGGCTGTTTCGAGTGCGAAAAAGGAGGATGACTGGTTTACCATTCTGGACCCGTGGATTTCCTGTAAGAAGTGGATGCAGGGATAGGAAGGAACTCTGGAGGCAGAATCCCGGGGCAGGGGCAGGGGCAGGGGCAGAGAAGAACTGCAGCCAGGGCCTGGAAACAGTCAATTAATGGGAACATGGTGCGGCCCGAGCAAAGGCCTCCCTCCCCTCCTCTTACCTTTCATGAGCACAGCCAGCCGCTCCCCACTTGGGTCCCAGACCATGGAGTGAGCCTCTCCCCCAAGCCTATGGGTCAGAACAGCAGGTTGGGAGGGCTCAGCGTGGTCCCTCCCAGCTTTGTCTCCCTGCCCCTCCCTCGCCCACCCAGCTCACCTTTCCTCTCCATCTGGTGTCTGTACTGTCGTCTCAGACAGATCTGCCACAATCGTAGCTGACTTCGCGCCTCCAACGCACCCCTTTCGCTCACCTGCGGATCAGGGCAGAGGCTCTTAAGGACAAGAAAGGGGCCTCCCACTGGCCCCTGCCTCCTCTCCATCACAGGCATCAACACCTCTCAAGGCTCCCAAGCTTATTCCTTTTTTTTTTCCCCCAAGCTTCTTCCCTTTATCCTTCAGAGCAGCATATTCCAGATGGTTCCTGTCTCCCTCCGACTACCCCAGATGTTGTGCATCCAGAAGTGTTTCCCTGGACTCACCACAACGTTCTGGGAACGACAAAGAGTAAATCAGTGGTTCCCCCAACACAGTGAACAGCAGGCGGTTTCCATCAGGACTCCAGCAGCCAGTCTGGGGTCAGGGAGCAAAAGGCAGGGAAAGAGTGGTCTATGGGAATACAGGAGGGAAGCACACGAGGAAGAGAAGTAGAGGAGGTGGGGGGACACGCCTGGGGGAGCAGGGCCCACCTCCGCCCCCGCTCCTGAGATGCACAGTCCCTCCTACCTGACATCGCCCTGATAGGGTAGGCCACCGCTCACAAGTCCACATCTGGGCCTCCCAGACTCTGTGCCAAAGAGAGGCAGGTCACAGCTTAGGAACTCTAGGTGTCACAGCCTGGACTTCCCTTCCTGTCAGTCCCACATTCAGGTGAATGGGAACGCGGACAGAAGGTTGTGGCACTCGCAGTTCCAGGAGCCTAGTGCCTTTCTCTAGGTCGTTCCTGCCCCCCTCCCCGCCCTCCCCCTACTCACCGAAAGAGAGCTGAAGGAGTGGTAGCCAAGACTTTGCTGCCATCCGGGGACCAGAGCAGGTTGGTAACCCCACCTCCCCGAAACCAGGGAAGGGGAACACAGGTCTCTGTTGAGACATCCCATACCTAGGAGAAAGGGGAAGAGAGTGAGACAGGGGAGACTCAAGCATCCCTACCATCCCACGGGGGGCCGCCCTTCCTTAAGGTACAAAGAACCAGAGGGGAGGACGTGGGAAAGGGACAGTTAAAACAGGAGGAAATAGGGTTATGTCTATACTGACAGCAGGCAGAAATCTACATCTGAGGAGTCAGGCTGGTGCAGCGCCTTCCCCTGGATATGTTTAAGATTGAATGGACAGCTATTCCTCTCCTTCCCCCAGGGTATTTCCCACCACCAGGCAAAGAAAGCTCTCTCCTCAAGTCTGGGGTGGCTGAAATGACCAGAAGAGGCGTGGGGACCAACTCACCAGGATGGCAGCGTCCACAGGTGAAGCTGAGAGTAGCCGACCCCCACTGGGGGCCCAGGCCAAGCTGGTGACAGGCGTGTGCCCAGGGTGAGAGAGCACTTGGGCACAGCCGGAAGAGGGTCTGCCGAGGGGAAACGGGTGTGGAGTCAGAAGACAACAGGAAGAAAGCCCATGATTCTATCCCCTTGCCTCCTCCTGCTAAAACTTCCCAATCCCAATGGCCCCTCTGAGTTCAAATCCAGGTTGGGGAAAATGAATAAGGATCATGGAAGTTAAAGAAAAAGAAGGAAGGAAGGGCAGTCACTATCAGGAGGTCCAGAAAGGAAAACAGGTGAAAGGGACAAAAGAGCCTGAACGAGACAAAAACTTTTGACCAGTAAAGCTAGAAGGTACTGGGCTGGGGAGATGCATGTTCTGCTCTAGATGAGAGCCCTCTCCCCACAGGACCATCCTGCCTGGAGCATGGGATAATCCATGCCATCACTTCAAGGTTCCAATCTCTTCTCTTCCTACAGTTATCCACCACTCTCCAGAATTCAGCCTGTGCTCCTAACTCTGTCTTTCCGCCTTTCCTTGTCAGAATCAGCTTCCCTCCCCAGCGCTCCCACATCATTTTCTCCTCATCAAAGATGGCACACGTGGCAACCCCCCCCCCCCAACTAAACTGGGAACTAGTTGAGGGGCCCCGGCTGTGTCCGTCAGCTCTGTATCTCCAGAGCCACATTCTTGGCCTGACAGGTACAGGCTACTAGCCAAATTAATGCCACCTTGTCCTTTCTCCTCCCAACTATACCCCCCTTAAGCTCTAATGAGATCTTAGGTCACCAGTCTACAACTAACTCTCTTAACTTTACAATACATCAGTTTACAGAGATCCATCTCATTCTTTTCAGTGGCCCCACTGCATTCCACTGAATAGATGAACTATAATTTACTCAGTCAGGCCACCACAAATGGATATTTCAGTTGTTACAAACGGTACTGCAAAAAAATATTCCCTATATCTTTATGTACTCGTCATTATTTGTGTAGAATAGAGTATTAAAGTGGAATTGCAGGTAAAAAAAGGCTTGAACCTTTCAAAAGATAAATATGCCAACAAATATTTTCTAAAAAGTTCGTACCACAATATACTCTACCTGTAGTTTTCCTAGTCTTGCTAGTATTGGATATTATCAAACATTTCAACTTTAATAATACTAGCATACTGGGAACTCCCTGGTGGTCCAGTGGTCAGGACTCCACGCTCTCACTGCTGAGGGCCAGGGTTCAATCCCCAGTCAGGGAACTAAGACCCCACAAGCCTCATGGTGCAGCCAAAAAAATAATACTTATCATACTATAATTCTGAATGGGCCCAAAAGCATTCTATACATTCTTCTAGTCCTTTTATTTATGTATTTTTACATTTAGTTCTTTCGTCTGCTTGGAATTTATTTGTATATAAAATGTAAAGCAAGGACAAACTGTATTGTTTTCTAAATAGCCAATTATGCCAAAACCACTAAAAAAAGAAAAAAAAAACCTACTCTATTGCAGTGCAAATCCAAATTCATCATATATTAAATTTCCATAAATTCTTAGATCTGTTCCTGAATGTTGTTCTGTTACACTGATCTGTTTGATCTTATGCCAATAACTTTCTGTTACTATAACTTCATAAAATATTTCAATACCTGGTAGGGCAAATCTCCTCTCAATATGCTTCCTTTTCAAATTTTTCTTGGTAATCCTTCCACATTTATTCTTTCATAAAAACTCTATTATTTTGTCCAGTTCACAAAAACAAACAAAAACCAGCAGAATTCTGATGGGAAATACACTTAATCTGACATCTTCATGATTAAATTTTCCTACCCAGGAACATAACACATCCCTCCATTAATTAAGCTCTTGTTTAATATTCTTCAACCACTTTCTTCAGATGTCTAACAGATTAAATAAATTTAACAATTTATTCCTAGTAATCTATAGTAATTGTTGTACCTGTTGTAAATAGAACATATATTCCATTGCAATTTCTCAACTGATTATTGTTGGTACCAAGGGAAGCTATTACATTTTCAGTTTCTTGGATCCAGTTACCTTACTACTTAAATTTCTTATTAGATTAAATAGGTTTTTTTGGTTGAATCTCTTGTCTTATCTAGGTTTAAAATCATATCATCAAATAAAAATAATTTTCTCTTCTTTCACAAGACTTTACCATGTTTCCTTTTCTTGTCTTAACTGCCCTCAAAAGAACCTCCACAAATAATGTTGGTTAATGATGGTGATAATGACGTCTCTGTCTTTATCTTGACATTACTGGAAATACCTTTAGTATTTCCTATTTCACTGTTCAATATGGTAGCCACTGATTTTGCATATATACTCTTTATGTTTAGGTTGTCTCTTTGTATTCCTGTTTATGTATTCAGCTGAATGTCTGCTTATTGAGAAGGGCATTTATTTATAGAAACACTTTCCTCCTTTAATTTGCAAATGTAACAATCATTTTAATAGACTTCCTAATGGTGAATAGTTTTTAATTTCTGGAATATTCTACTTGGTTACGATTTTTTTTTAAATATGCTTTTGGACTCTATTTGCTAATATTTTATTAAGCATTTTAAAATCTACGCTCAGGGGAATTCCCTGACAGTCCAGTGATTAGGACTTCATGCTTTCACTGCCAAGGGCGCAGGTTCAATCCCTGGTCAGTATATCAAATACATAACTAAGGATCTACTGTATAGCACAGGGAACTCTACTCAATACTCTGTAATAGCCTATATGGAAAAGAATCTAAAAAAAGAGTGGATATATGTATATGTATAACTGATTCACTTTGCTGTACAGCAGAAAGTAACACAACATTGTAAATTGACTATACTGCAATAAAAATTTAAAACAAAAAAAAACCCTGGTCGGGGAACTAAGATCCCGCAAGCCACAAGGCATGGTGAGGAAGTAAAGGAAGGAGGGAAGGAGGGAAGTAAGTAAGTAAATAAATAAATAAAATCTATGCTCAAATATTTTCTTTCTTATACCACCTATTGTCAGGTTTAGGTTACATTAGGTTTATGGAAATAAATCAGGATGGGGACTTCCCTCATGGTCCAGTGGTTAAGAATACACCTTCCAACTCAGGGGACGTGGGTTCGAGCCCTGCTCGGGGAACTAAGATCCCACATGCCACGGGGCAACCAAGCCCGTGTGCTCTAGAGCCTGTGTGCCACAACTAGAGAGCCCATGCACCGCAATGAAAGATCCTGCATGCCACAACAAAGATTCCCAGTGCCACAACTAAAGACCCGTGCAGCCAAATAAATAAATAATATATATATATATATTTTTTTAAAAAGATTTGTATAAAAAGAAATAAATCAGGATTGATCCTGGGACAGAAAGAGGACATTAATGAGAAAACTGGTGAAATTAGAACAAAGTTTGGAGTTTAGTTAATAACAATGTACAAATGTCAGTTTCTTAGTTTTGACAAATCTAACATGGTTATATCAGACGTTAACGATGATGTGAAGGGTATACCAAAACTACTATCTTTGCAGCTTTTCTAAAAATCTAAAATTATGCACAAAGTTTATTAAAAGGAAAATAAAACAAATCAGGAGGCTTTCCAAATTTTTTATGATCTGGATTAGTTCAGATAACATGGAGATTACCTTTTCTTTGACAATTAGATAGAACTCTCATAAAACCATCTCAGCCTGGCATCTTTTTTTAGGGGTAGAGCTCATCCGTTTTAATTGCTTCTACAGTCCACTTTGATAACATATATTTTGCTAGACAAACATTTCCTTTAGGTTTTCAAATCTGTTAGTCTAAACTTATATATAATATGCTCAATAATTCTATTTTCTTCCATATTTGCGGTTATCTCTCCTTTCCCATTTTGAAAATAGTGTACTTTGATTTTCTATTTTACCTTATTAAGGCTGGCCAAAAGGTTTTCTTCTTTATTCATAATTTAAAGAGCCAGTTTCTGGTTTTATATTTAGTTAGTCCTCATGGGGATTTTTTCCAATTTCATCGGTTTCAGCTTTTATCCATATTAATTCCCTTCCCCCTTTCCTTTAAACCTACATCTGGCAGTCCTCTGAAAGAGACAGTCTTTCCAATCCATGATCCATAGGTACAAACTCCCCACAATCCCAGAAGCCCCCAGTTCTGTCCCTTTCTCTAGATTAGATCTTCTCAGCACCTCCACCTTGGCCTTAGGTCTGCTTCTCCCGTAGCCCTGGGAAGTGCTGTGAGGAAAAAGAACTTCTCCTTCCAGACCTCCTCACCACCCCAGCATGGCCACGACCCTCAGGCCAAGGTAAGAGAGAGAGAGCTGGGACTCACCGGGTAGACAAGGACGTGGGGTCCAGGGTCCAGATGAGAATGCAGCTCTGGCAGGCCACAGCCAAGACGGAGGCACTGAGGGGCTTCCAGGCCAGGGCCGCCACATTTCGCTGCAGCCGGTGCTTCAGGGAGGGGACTATAGTGCTGGGGTGAAAGGGGAGGGGATGGGGTCAAAGCAGGGACACTAAGGCGCAGCGACCTGAATTGTGGTTGAGGAGGGAAATCCAGAGAGAAAGCTGATCATCCAGGGCCTGTGGGTATTGTGGGACAGAGGACAGGATAACGACTGGATCTGGAAAGAGGACGCATCCAGTTGTGGGGTCTCCCTGACCCCAGTCCTGGAAGGAGCCATGGACCAGGCCCAGGAACTGCAGGACTCCCTGGGCACCAAGGCTGGAGAAGGAAGTGGGGACTGACCGATGGAGACTGAAGACTCCGAGTCCACCCAGCGTGCCCCACACATACCTGTTGGCATTATACACACGGATGGAGTCATCTAGCAGGGCCACCGCAAACTTGTTGGTGTGTGGGTGCCACGCAAAGACCCTCAAGCAGCAGCTGGACCTGGGGCAGGAGTGAGGGTGAGGAGTCCCGACCTGCACCTCGCCATTCCCGGCCCAGAGCTCGGGTTCCCTTCTGTGTGAGGACACTATTATTTTTCACTGCTTTTCTTTCTTTTTGGGGGCGGTAGGAGGGAGAATGTGGGGAGCAGTCAGGAAAGGGGTATGAGGAGTCTCTGCCTTGATTTCCCTCTCCCCAGAAGAAGTTCCAAGGTTCAGGACTTGCTTCCCACAAAAGCTCCAGAGCTTGTACACTCACCAGTTTGTGACTTGAGCGAATTCAGCAATCAGATCTTCACTCCTGAGCTGTAATAACAAAGCGGATAGAGGTTGCACTGGGAAAAAAGGAGCTTATCCCCTCGATGCTCCCACAGGGGAGCTGCACCATTCATACCCTCTGCAGTCTTCTCATCACACCCTGACCCTAAGACACAGGAAGTGGAGAGGGGGTGGGAGTGGGGGAGCAGCAGCCAGGGAGGGCCGGGGGGAAGCCAAACTTACAGACAGATGGGGAAACAGAGACCCATGGAGGGAGGAGGCCCATCGACAGAGTGCCAGGGCCCAGCTGGATGCCGTCTTCACCCACTCAAACACTGTGGGGTTGAGAAAGCAGCTGTGATTAAACCATTCCCAGGGTTCTCACTGGGCACCCTCCTAGGTGAGGGACGAGCAAGGGCAAGCACTCCCCAGATCCTTCCACCCAACAAGTGCTCTGGACGCCCACTCTATGGTATGGGGGTAGGCAGAGGCGAAGAGAAGATGGTACCAGCAGAGTCAAATGGGCTGGGAAATTCAGGGCTAAAGGGAAAGGCGCTGGGCCAACAGGTATTGGGACGAATTAGGGAGAATATGGACGGGAGATGGCAACCATAAAACTAGAGAAGGCTAGAGGTAAATACACTTACCCTCCTCCTCTGAGTCTGCAATTTCATTCAGCACACCAAAAAGTCCCACATCACGCCTGAACAGGAGAGGGAGCTGTGAGTCACTCTGATCCCTTCAGTCTGCTCTCTAAGTTCATCTATTCATTCACTCAATAAACATGTATTAAAAATAACACTCACACTTAATGAGTGACAACTATGTGACATGTACTTTATATAGTCCTTTCATTGTACCCATGAGAGGACAATATATAAATTGTCCACCAGTGAGGCAACTAAGGCTCAGAGGTCTTTCAGGGCTTTGTGCACAGATCAAGGAGTCAAGACTTGCCCTAAGGGACTTCCCTGGTGGCACAGTGGTTAAGAATCCATCTGCCAATGCAGGGGACACGGGTTCAAGCCCTGGTCCAGGAAGATCCCACATGCCGTGGAGCAACTAAGCCCGTGCACCACAACTACTGAGCCTGTGCTCTAGAGCCCGCGAGCCACAACTACTGAGCCCGAGTGCCTAGAGCCCGTGCTCCGCAACAAGAGAAGCCGCCGCAATGAGAAGCCCATGCACTGCAACGAAGAGTTGCCCCCGCTCACTGCAACTAGAGAAAACTCACACGCAGCAACAAAGACCCAACGCAGCCAAAAATAAATCTTATAGATTTAGAAAAAATAGATAGATCGATTGATAAACAATAGATTTATAAATAGGTAGATTTATAAAAAATAATAATAAAATAAATTTACGAAACAAATTATTAAAAAAAAAAAAGACTTGCCCTAAGATAGTGAATGGAAAGCCGCAGAAAGAGTTTAAGCTGAGGAATAAACTGATCACACTTGGCATTTTAGAAAGATCAGTCTGGCTGCAGATTAGAGGGCAAAAAGAATGGAGAGAAAGAAATGGGTTAAGAGGCTACTTCAGGAATCTAGAAGAAAGGCCAAAGTGTCCTGAACCACTGGGTATGGAGAAAAGACAGATTTGAGTGCTCGAGGAAGTAGAATGGACAGGATTTGAGGACTAATTAGACATTACTAAGGGAAAGAGCAATATCAAGGGAAACACGCAGGTGATAATTATAGCATCTAATACTGCTTACACTGTGCCAGGGCTGGGCTAGATGCGTCACATGCATCATCTAATTCAGCCTTTATCACAACCCTACAAAATAGGTATTGTTATCATCAGCATTTTTAGATGAGAGAACAGAGAGTGTGAAGAGGTTAATTATCAAAGGTGAACTAAGTAGGAAACAGCAGAGTCAGGATTCAACCTGTCTGCCTGCCCCAGAGCCTACATTCAAACCACTTGCTTCTATATGACTAGGAAGGCTATTCCTTGAGATGAAAAACACAAGGAAGAAGCCAGCTGAGAGAGGAAAATGAAGAGATTGATTTTGAACAAGCTGAGTGTATGAAGCCTGTGGAATATCTCTAACCGAGGGTGTTGGGCAGACAAGTGAACACCCAGGTGTGGAGCATCAATCGCAAGTCCAGCCTAGGGACACCAACATTTAAGAGAGAGCAGGAGGCTTCCCTGGTGGCGCAGTGGTTGAAAGTCCGCCTGCCGATGCAGGGGACGCGGGTTCGTGCCCCGGTCCGGGAAGATCCCACATGCCGCGGAGCGTCTGGTCCCGTGAGCCATGGCCGCTGAGCCTGCGCGTCCGGAGCCTGTGCTCCGCAACGGGAGAGGCCACAACAGTCCTAGGCCCGCGTACCTCATTAAAAAAAAAAAAAAAAAAAAAAGAGAGAGCAGGAAGAGCAGCAGCAGCTAGAGAGGCAGAAAGTGAGAAAGCACCCAGGACTGAATGGCTTTTCAGGCGATGACTTGATGTTTAGCTGCACTCAAGGAGACATGCAAATTAAACTGTAACGCAATATCAAATATCAAAGCTTGATAGCACATGTGTTAGGAAACAGGCACTCTCATACACTGTGTTTGTTTTGTTGTTGTTGTTTAATTTTTTTTTTTTTTTTTTTTTGCGGTACGCGGGCCTCTCACTGTTGTGGCCTCTCCCGTTGCGGAGCACAGGCTCCGGACGCGCAGGCTCAGCGGCCATGGCTCATGGGTCCAGACGCTCCACGGCATGTGGCATCTTCCCGCACCAGGACACGAACCCATGTCCCCCACATCGGCAGGTGGACTCTCAACCACTGCACCACCAGGGAAGCCCTGTTTTTAAATTTTTATTGGAGTATAGTCGTCTCATACACTGGTGGTAGGTCTGTAAATATGTACAACTTAAACAGAGGACTATATGGCAATAGCTCATGAAATTACAAATGAACATACCCTTTGAACCCAGCTACTTCATTTGTAGGAATTCATCCTACATATGATGATGATGATGATAATAATAATAGCTAACTCTTGATGGGATTAATATGGGCCAGGCACTGTTCTAAGTGTTTTACTCATTTAATCATTACTACAACCTTGTAAGACAGGCTCCCTTTTACAGATGAAATTGAGGGACAGCGTGATTAAGTAACTTGACCAAGGTCACACAGCTAAAAAGTGGCACAGCCAGGAATTCAATCCAGGCTTCACTCCTACATGTGCAAAATGAATGACCTATGTATGAGATTATTCACTGCAACCTTATACCTAACCTTGCTGAGCTTCAAGTAAAGGCTCAGAAAGTAATAATGACATAAGGAGGGAACAGGTTCACAGAATTAAACCAAAAAGGAAAGCAAGTCACTGGAGTTGAAATGGAACTACTGTTGCACAGCCTTGAGTTCCACAAAAAGGACTGATAATTTGATATGTTGAATGATACACAGCTCTGAGATAGAGAGGGCTGGGAGGCCAAGGCAGAGGGGGTGGTGACCTCATTGCCTCCAGGATCTGCAGACCACTGGCACAAGAGACCCTTTGCCATGGCTCACCAAATGTTGATGCATCTCTTCCACACTTGTTCCCGGTGGTGGATGAAGGCCGTTCTTGTGCCATGGTCCAACCTCCCAGGGGTCTTCAGGGGATCCTTAGTAAGGTTTAGGACAGGAAGATTGATCCACTAGAGCCAGAAATGAGGTATGACAGTGAGTCAGTCTCTTCCCTAATCTCTACTAACTTCCTGCCATCTCCAACCCTCGGCAGGGCTGAGGGTAAGAGGCTCCAGAGACCTGTTTCCCATTTCCACAAATATAACACTTGTGGAGAGGGGCGGAGTCAAGATGGCATACTAGAAGGATGTGGAATTCGTGTCTCCTCACAACTAGGGCACCTACCAGGCACCGCTGGGGAACCATGGACACCTAAGGGGACAGGAGTAACCCCCAGCAACCAGTTGCTTCAACTATAGTTTTATTTTTCCTAATATATTTTTTATCTTTCTAATTTTATTTTGTTTCTTATTCTTTGATATTGTACTGCTCCTTTTTCTCTTTCTTTCTTTCTTTTTTTTTTACCACGCCACGAAGCTTGCAAGACCCTGGTTCCCAGGCCAGAGGTCGGGCCCGAGCTCCTGTGCTGGGAGCTCCGAGTCCAAACCACTGGACTAACAAAGAACCTCAGGACCCAGGGAATATTAATCAGAGTGAGGCCTCCCGGAGGTCCTCATCTCAGCACCAAGACCCATCTCTATCCAACTGCCTGCAAACTCCAGTGCTGGACGTCTCAGGCCAAACAACCAGTAAGACAGGAATACAGCACCACCATCAAAAAGAGAAAAAAAAAAAGAAACGACAAAAAAAATACTTTACAGGGTTTCCCTGGTGGCGTAGTGGTTGAGAATCTGCCTGCTAATGCGGGGACACGGGTTTGAGCCCTGGTCTGGGAGGATCCCACATGCCACAGAGCAACTAGGCCCGTGAGCCACAACTACTGAGCCTGCACGTCTGGAGCCTGTGCTCCGCAACAAGAGAGGCCACAATAGTGAGACACCCGCACACTGCGATGAAGAGTGGCCCCCGCTTGCCACAACTAGAGAAAGCCCTCATACAGAAACGAAGATGCAACACAGCAAAAATACATAAATTAATTAATAAACTCCTACTCCCAACATCTTCTTTAAAAAAAAAAACAAAAACGTTACAGACAAAGGAGCAAGGTAAAATCCTACAAGACCAAATAAATGAAGATGAACTAGGCAACCTACCTGAAAAAGAATTCAGAGTAATGACAGTAAAGATGATCCAAAATCTCGGAAACAGAATGGAAAAAATACAAGAAACATTTAACAAGGATCTAGAAGAACTAAAGAGCAAACAAACAGTGACGAACAACACAATTACTAAAATTAAAAATACTCTAGGGGGGGCTTCCCTGGTGGCGCAGTGGTTGAGAGTCCGCCTGCTGATGCAGGGGACACGGGTTCGAGCCCTGGTCCGGGAAGATCCCACATGCTGTGGAGCAACTAAGCACGTGTGCCATGGCCGCTGAGCCTGCGCATCCACAGCCCATGCTCGGCACTGGGAGAGGCCACAACAGTGAGAGGCCTGCGTACCGCGAAAAAAAAAAAAAAAAACTCTAGGGGCTGGACTTCCCTGGTGGCGCAGTGGTTAAGAATCCACCTGCCAATGCAGGGGACACGGGTTCTAGCCCTGGCCTGGGAAGATCCCACATGCCACGGAGCAACTAAGCCCGTGTGCCACAACTGCTGAGCCTGCGCTCTAGAGCCCACCAGCCACAACTACTGAAGCCCGTGTGCCACAACTACTGAAGCCCGTGCACCTAGAGCCTGTGCTCCACAACAAGAGAAGCCACTGCAATAAGAAGCCCATGCACTGCAATGAAGAGTAGCACCCGCTCACTGCAACTAGAGAAAGCCCGCACACAGCAACGAAGACGCAACGCAGCCAAAAATAAATTAATTAATTAATTAAAAAAAATACTCTAGGGGCTTCCCTGGTGGCGCAGTGGTTGAGAATCCACCTGCCAATGCAGGGGACATGGGCTCAATCTCTGGTCCGGGAAGATCCCACATGCCGCGGAGCAACTAAGCCCGTGCACCACAACTACTGAGCTTGTGCTCTAGAGCCCATGAGCCACAACTACTGGACCTGCGTGCTGCAAACTACTGAAACCCATGCACCTAGAGCCCATGCTCCACAATGAGAGAAGCCACCGCAATAAGAAGCCTGGGCACTGCAACGAAGAGTAGCCCCTGCTCACTGCAACTAGAGAAAGCCTGTGCACAGCAACGAAGACCCAACACAGCCAAAAATAAATAAATAAAATAAATATATTTTAAAAAACTCTAGAAGGAATCAATAACAGAATAACTGAGGCAGAAGAATGGATAAGTGAGCTGGAAGATAAAATGGTGGAAATAACTGCCAGGGAGCAGAATAAAGAGAAAAAAGAATGAAAAGAACTGAGGACAGTCTCCGAGACTTCTGGGACAACATAAACGCACCAACATTCGAATTATAGGGGTGCCAGAAGAAGAAGAGAAAAAGAAAGAGGCTGAGAAAATATTTGAAGAGATTATACTTGAAAACTTCCCTAACATGGGAAAGGAAACAGTCGATTAAGTCTGGGAAGCACAGAGAGTACCATACAGGATAAACCCAAAGAGAAACACAATGAGACAAATATTAATGAAACTATCAAAAATTAAATACAAGAAAAAATACTAAAAGCAGCAAGGGAAAAGCAACCAATAACATACAAGGGAATCCCCATAAGGTTAACAGCTGATTTTTCAGCAGAAACTCTGCAAGCCAGAAGGGGGTGGCAGGACATATTTAAAGTGATGAAAGGGAAAAACCTACAAACAAGATTACTCTACTCAGCAAGGATCTCATTCAGATTCAATGGAGAAATTAAAACCTTTACAGATAAGCAAAAGTTAAGAGAATTCAGCACCACCAAACCAGCACAAATGCTAAAGGAACTTCTCTAGGCAGGAAACACAAGAGAAGGAAAAGACCTACAAAAACAAACCCAAAACAATTAAGAACATGGTAATAGGAACATACATATCGATAATTACCTTAAACGTAAATGGATTAAATGTTCCAACCAAAAGACATAGACTGGCTGAATGGATACAAAAACAAGACCCATACATATGCTGTCTACAAAAGACCCACTTCAGACCTAGGGACACATACAGACTGAAAGTGAAGGGATGGAAAAAGATATTCCATGCAAATAGAAATCAAAAGAAAGCTGGAATAGCAATCCTCATATCAGACAAAATAGACTTTAAAACAAAGACTAGGGGCTTCCCTGGCGGTGCAGTGGTTAAGAACCCGCCTGCCAATGCAGGGGACATGGGTTTGAGCCCTGGTCCGGGAAGATTCCCACATGCCATGGAGCAACAAGGCCCATGCACCACAACTACTGAGCCTGCGCTCTAGAGCCTGCAAACCACAACTACTGAAGCCCGCACACCGCAACTACTGAAGACCACGTGCCTAGAGCCCGTGCTCTGCAACAAGAGAAGCCGCTGCAATGAGAAGCCCGCACACCACAACGAAGAGTAGCCCCCGCTCGCCACAACTAGAGAAAGCCTGCGTGCAGCAACAAAGACCCAATGCAGCCAAAAATAAAACAAAAAAAACAAACACTATTACAAGAGACAAAGAAGGACACTACATAATGATCAATGGATCAATCCAAGAAGAAGATATAACAATTGTAAATATTTATGCACCCAACATAGGAGCACCTCAATACATAAGGCAAATGCTAACAGCCATAAAAGGGGAAATAGTAACACAATAATAGTAGGGGACTTTAACACCTGACTTTTACCAATGGACAGATCATCCAAAATGAAAATAAATAAGGAAACACAAGCTTTAAATGATACATTAAACAAGATGGACTTAATTGATATTTATAGGACACTGCATCCAAAAACAACAGAATACACTTTCTTCTCAAGTGCTCATGGAACATTCTCCAGGATAGACCATATTCTGGGTCACAAATCAAGCCTTGGTAAATTTAAGAAAACTGAAATTGTATCAAGTATCTTTTCCGACCACAACGTTATGAGACTAGATATAAATTACAGGAAAAATTTAAAAATACAAACACGTGGAGGCTAAATAATATGCTACTAAATAACCGAGAGACCACAGAAGAAATCAAAGAGGAAATCAAAAAATACCTAGAAACAAATGACAATGAAAACACAACAACCCAAAACATATGGGATGCAGCAAAAGCAGTTCTAAGAGGGAAGTTTACAGCAATACAACCTTACCTCAAGAAACAAGAAAAATCTCAAATAAAGAACCTAACCTTACACCTAAAGCAATTAGAGGAAGAAGAACCAAAAAAAAAGCTCAAAGTTAGCAGAAGGAAAGAAATCATAAAGATCAGATCAGAAATAAATGAAAAAGAAATGAAGGAAACAATAGCAAAGATCAAGAAAACTAAAAACTGGTTCTTTGAGAAGATAAACAAAATTGATAAACCATTAGCCTGATTCATCAAGAAAAAATGGGAGACGACTCAAATCAACAGAATTAGAATGAAAAAGGAGAAGTAACAACTGACGCTGCAGAAATACAAAGGATCATGAGAGATTACTACAAGCAACTATATGTCAATAAAATGGACAACTTGGAAGAAATGGACAAATTCTTAGAAAAGCACAACCTTCTGATACTGAACCAGGAAGAAACAGAAAATATAAACAGACCAATCACAAGCACTGAAATTGAAACTGCGATTAAAAAACTTCCAACAAACAAAAGCCCAGGGCCAGATGGCTTCACAGGCGAATTCTATCAAACATTTAGAGAAGAGATAACACCTATCCTTCTCAAACTCTTCCAACATACAGCAGAGGGAGGAACACTCCCAAACTCATTCTATGAGGCCACCATCACCCTGATACCAAACCAGACAAAGATGTCACAAAATAAGAAAACTACAGGCCAATATCTCTGATGAACACAGATGCAAAAATCCTCAACAAAATACTAGCAAACAGAATCCAACAGCACATTAAAAGGTTCAAACACCATGATCAAGTGGGGTTTATCTCAGGAATGCAAGGATTCTTCAATATACACAAATCAGTCAATGTGATACATCACATTAACAAAATGAAGGATAAAAACCACATGATAGTCTCAATAGATGCAGAAAAAGCTTTTGACAAAATTCAACACCCATTTATGATAAAAACTCTCCAGAAAGTAGGCATAGAGGGAAACTACCTCAACATAATAAAGGCCATATATGACAAACCCACAGCCAACATTGTTCTCAGTGGTGAAAAATTGAAACCATTTCCTCTCAGATCAGAAACAAGACAAGGCTGCCCACTCTCACCACCATTATTCAACATAGTTTTGGAAGTTTTAGCCACAGCAATCAGAGAAGAAACAGAAATAAAAGGAATCCAAATCGGAAAAGAAGAAGTAAAACTGTCACTGTTTGCAGATGACATGATACTATATAGAGAGAATCCTAAAGATGCTACCAGAAAACTACTACTAATCAATGAATGTGGTAGAGTAGCAGGATACAAAATTATGCAGAGAAATCTCTTGCATTCCTATAAACTGATGATGAAAAATCTGAAAGAGAAATTAAGGAAACACTCCCATTTACCACTGCAACAAAAAGAATAAAATACCTAGGAATAAACCTACCTAAGGAGACAAAAGACCTGTATTCAGAAATCTATAAGACACTGATGAAAGAAATTAAAGATGATACAAACAGATGGAGAGATATACCATGTTCTTGGATTGGAAGAATCAACATTGTGAAAATGACTATACTATCCAAAGCAATCTACAGATTCAATGCAATCCCTATCAAATTACCAATGGCATTTTTCACACAACTAGAACAGAAAATTGCACAATTTGTAGGGAAACACAAAAGACCCTGAATAGCCAAAGCAATCTTGAGAAAGAAAAATGGAGCTGGACAAATCAGGCTTCCGGACTTCAGATTATAGTACAAAGCTACAGTAATCAAGACAGTATGATACTGGCACAAAAACAGAAATACAGATCAACGGAACAGGACAGAAAGCCCAGAGATAAACCCATGCACATATGGTCACCTTATCTTTGAGAAGGGAGGCAAGAATATACAGTGGAGAAAAGACAGCCTCTTCAATAAGTGGTGCTAGGAAAACTGGACAGCTACATGTAAAGGAATAAAATTAGAACACTTCCTAACACCATACACAAAAATAAACTCAAAATGGATTAAAGACCTAAATGTAAGGCCAGACACTATAAAACTCTTAGAGGAAAACATAGGCAGAACACTCTATGACATAAATCACAGCAAGATCCTTTTTGACCCACCTCCTAAAGAAATGGAAATAAAAACAAAAATAAACAAATGGAACCTAATGAAACTTAAAAGCTTTTGCACAGCAAAGGAAACCATAAACAAGACGAAAAGACAACCCTCAGAATGGGAGAAAATATTTGCAAACGAAGCAACTTACAAAGGATTAATCTCCAAAATATACAAGCAGTTCATGCAGCTCAGTATCAAAAAAAACAAACAACCCAATCCAAAAATGGGCAGAAGACCTAAATAGACATTTCTCCAAAGAAGGTATACAGATTGCCAACAAACACATGAAAAGATGCTCAACATCACTAATCATTAGAGAAATGCAAATCAAAACTACAATGAGGTATCACCTCACACCGGTCAGAATGGCCATCATCAAAAAATCTACAACAATAAATGCTGGAGAGGGTATGGAGAAAAGGGAACCCTCTTGCACTGTTGGTGGGAATGTAAATTGATACAGCTAGTATGGAGAACAGTATGGCGGGTCCTTAAAAAACTAAAAATAGAACTACCATATGACCAGCAATCCCACTACTGGGCATACACCCTGAGAAAACCATAATTCAAAAAGAGTCATGTAACACAATGTTCATTGCAGCACTATTTACAATAGCTAGGACCTGGAAGCAACCTAAGTGTCCATCGACAGATGAACGGATAAAGAAGATGTGGGCTTCCCTGGTGGCACAGTGGTTAAGAATCTACCTGCCAATGCAGGAGACACGGGTTCAAGCCCTGGTCCGGGAAGATCCCACATGCCGCGGAGCAACTAAGTCCGTGAGCCACAACTTCTGAGCCTGCGCTCTAGAGCTTGCGTGCCACGACTACTGAAGCCCGCATGCCACAACTACTGAAGCCCAGGCACCTATAGCCCATGCTCTGCAACAAGAGAAGCTACCACAATGAGAAGCCCATGCACCGCAACGAAGAGTAGCTCCCGCTCGCCACAACTAGAGAAAGCCCGTGCACAGCAACGAAGACCCAATGCAGCCAAAAATAAAATAATAAATTAAATAAAATAAATTTTAAAAAATAATAAAGATGTGGCATATATATATATATAAAATGGAATATTACTCAGCCATAAAAAGAAACGAAATTGAGTTATTTGTAGTGAGGTGGATGGACCCAGAGTCTGTCATACAGAGTGAAGTAAGTCAGAAAGAGAAAAACAAATACCGTATGCGGACATATATATAATCTAAAAAAAAAAAAAAGATTCTGATGAACCTAGGGGCAGGACAGGAATAAAGACACAGATGTAGAGAATGGACTTCAGGACACAGGGAGGGGGAAGGGTAAGCTGGGACGAAGTGAGAGAGCAACATTAACATATATACACTACCAAATGTAAAACAGATAGCTAGTGGGAAGAAGCTGCATAGCACAGGGTGATCAGCTTGGTGCTTTGCGACCACCTAGAGGAGTGGGATAAGGAGGGTGGGAGGGAGACGCAAGAGGGAGGGGATATGGGGATATATGTATGCATATAGCTGATTCACTTCGTTATACAGCAGAAACTAACACAACGTTGTAAAGCAATTATACTCCAATAAGTATGTTAAAGGAAAAAGAAAAATATATATATATATAACACTTGTGGGACAGGGAAACAGGCCTTAGCTCCCTTATCTGTAAAACTAGAATAATATTTCATAGGGTTGCTGTGATTAAATCACATTATTAAAACATTTGTGGAGAACACCTGACTCAGAGCCTTTCTTCCAAGCAAACGCTCAATAAATGTAAGTTTCTCTTCCTTTTCCTTCCCAGAAACACCACAGGAAAAAACTCCCCAGGTTGTGCCTTCCCAGTTCTCCCAGATTCTGTACCAACTTTTCAGAAGTCCTCCTGCACCCTCACATCCCCTAGATTCGCCCTCACTCTCCGTTCCCACTAGGCCCGCACCACAGCCCCTCAGCATCCCTTATCCTCCAATCCCAGCTCTTAAATACATCCCAGTCCTTCTTTTCTTCTCCAGCCTGAGCCAGGCTATTTCCAATACTCCAGTCTGGGGACCTCGACCCCGCCCCTATCACGTTGCCTCTGCTTCCCCATTCTCTCCGACTCTGCCCCCCACGCCTGTAGGTCTCCTCCCTCCTCGCCCTGACCACCTGGCCCCGGAAGTCGGGAGGCGGACTCTCATAGCTACTGCCCGTCACCAGCTCGTTATTGTGCTCGTATAGGGTGACTTGTCCCCTAGGCGGCGGCGGAGGGAACAACCCCAGGGAGCACATCCTGCCGGTCCCGAAGACGTCCGGACTGAGCAAACTCCTGGATCCCGCTCCGCCGACTCGTAGTTCCCTGGCTAGATTAGGATGCGTACGGGTAGTCGCCTGGGACAAACTGCTGTGCAAAGCTCAACGGAAGTGAATGGAAGAGTAACGGAGAAGAAAGACGCATGCGCAGTCCGGGACAGACTTCCGGCGTCCTCGCGCGGCGCCTGGCGGCCGGAGGGGGCCGGTGTAAACACGTCCGTAGGGCAGACCACTATTTAAGGGTCGGAGCGTTTTTTTGTTTCCGGTGAGACTGCTGTTTTTCCCAGTTCCGAATTCCCCAACACGCTCTCCTACTCACTCTCAGCACTCGAAAAGTCCAAAATAAGCCACGTTCAGGGCAGTACCCAATTAAACTCTCCCAGGATTGTGTCAGGGGCAGCTGGCTGGAAAGTTGAGGGAAAGCCTCCGGAAGGCGGAAAGTCAGGCGGGAGGCCTTGGGAGGGAGAGTGCAGTGCCCGCCGGAACCTAGAGCCCACGGGGTTAGGCCTCCTAGAAGGAAAAGTGGGAACAGTTGGGAAATTAACATTTCCTGAGCACTTATTATGGTAAGTGCTTGTATAATCTTTACAACAACTCCGTGAGATGGGTACTGTTATATCACCATAAGGAAAGAGGCACAGGGAGATCGGACCTAAAAATACCAAAACCTGTATGAGGCATTCTGACTACAGAATGAAAGTGAGATTGAGAGGAGAGGGGCAAAAACAAGTAAAGAGGATTAAGAGGTACAAACTACAAGGTATTAAATAAATAAATTACAACGATGTAATGTACAGCACGGGAATATTGCCAATATTTTATAACTTTGTATGGAGTATAATCTAGAAAAATATCAAATCATTGTGTTGTACACCTGAAACTAATATAATATCGTAAATCAATTTTTTAAAACAAGTGAGATTGATCTTATTCTAACTCCAAAGGATGGAACTGGAACTGGAATCTAATGCAGAATGGGGGCTCCTCTTCTTACAGCTGTGTGGCTTTGGGAAAATCGTTGAATTCTTTGAGACTCAGCTCCCTCACTTGCAGTGTCCTAACTATTATACATGGCTGTTTCCCATACAAAGTAATGGAAACAAAGCCATTTAATAAACTGTAAAGTGCTAAGCAGATATTGGAGATGAATAGCCCTAACTCTGCCATGAACTAGGTGACCTTGGGCATTGGTTCATTCATTTAACAGATGTTAATGAGCAATTCCAAGGACCAAGCTCTGGGGACCCAAAACTGTATAAGGCATACAGTTCCCCATCCCCAAGAGCAGCCAGTCTCATTGGATACTATAGGAGACATTCTGGTTTAACATTCTCGGATTCTATATCTGCCCCTCCTTTCTACATGAAAAGTTCCCCCAAGAGTTATTCCCGGGTCAGAAAACCAGGGGCTCCAAAATGTTAATGGACATAGGAATCATCTGAGGATCTTGTTAAAATGCAAATTCTGGGGTGGAGCTCTGAACTTGTAGTTCCAAAAAGCCCGCAGGTGATACTGCACAGACAACTCTTTAAGTAGCCCCTCCCCCCATTTAATTAGTTCACTGTCACTTGGGAAGTCACAGAAAACTTAAAGAGCAGATTATTAAAACTGGGGATAGTTTGGAGAAATTGGCTGGGAAAGCTCTCCTTGAGACGGGGAAGC
Source organism: Leucopleurus acutus (assembly GCF_964270905.1). Classification (NCBI taxonomy): domain Eukaryota; kingdom Metazoa; phylum Chordata; class Mammalia; order Artiodactyla; family Delphinidae; genus Leucopleurus; species Leucopleurus acutus. The sequence goes on from NC_139152.1 coordinate 43,566,289, forward strand.
AGGACAGGTTTGAAGGAAAAGTGGGAGTCCGTGACCCTGACAGACTGGTGGAGAGCAGTGAGAAGCCACCCACAAATTTTTTGTTTGTATCATCCAACCCCAGATACCCCAAGAACTCACTACAGCCTGGGACTATGACTTCCACCCTCCCTTGAATGAAGCCTGATTTTCACCAACAGACTGTGTTATAATTATCAGTTAGGTGCCTGCCTCTTACCCTGTAATGTGACCTGGAGAGAAGGAACAGTGCTCTGTGTCTTCATACTCCACAACCGCCTCCCCCATACAGCTTATTTAAGGTTTGCTGAATGGTTTTTCACAATTTGCAGATTCTTGGGAGGCTGAAGTCCAGGCCTAGCGCACTCCCCACTAACTTCACCAGGGGGCGCGGCGGCCCTGGCGACACAGTGACTGTGACCCACCGCCCCAGGGGCTCAGAGCGCTCGGCGGGCAGTCTCCACCGTGGCCCCTCCCTACGACCTGGGCGGGAAACCGAGGCAGCGTCCTGGCCACTGCCCGAAACTTCTAAAATGGGGCCCCCCACTTTGGGAGGCGGGAGGCATCGCGGGAGCCTGGGTGCCTGGACCTCGGCCCGCCGCCCCTTCCTGGGCGCGCCGAAGCCCGGCGCCCCGGCCCGGGGCCGGTAACCAGGCGCACATGGCCCGCCCGGCCCTGTTTGTCCTGGCAGCGCGCCGCCGCTATTTGAGGCGGTTTTTATCTCCCAGAAACCAGCAAAACCCCAAGCGGAGTCTAAGGAAGATGAAAGGAGCCGAGGGACCGGGGAGGGGAGGACCGCGAGGCTGCGGCGGGCGGGAGCTGGCACCGGACAGGCGGAGGCCGGGAGGCGAGAGGGCCAGGCCCTGGGGGGTCCCGAGGAGCCGGCCCCGCGGGGTGGGCGCCGAGCCCGGGGGTCCACTTCGGGCCGCCCACTCTCGCAGCCCCGCGCCCAGGCGTCTCCCGCCCCTCTCAGCCGCTCTTCCGCCGCGGCCCCCGGCCGGCCGGAGGGTCCTCGGAACTCGGATCCTTCTTCAAAGCGCCTTTGAAGCCCGGAGCCCCGCCCAAGGGCAGGAGATTTCGCACCTGGACGGGGGCGGGGTGGGGAGGGGACCGGCAGCCCGAGCACCGCCTGGGACCCGCCGACCCCTCCCCCGCTCTAGCGCGGAGCGCCTCTCCCGAGCCCGCAAGGGGCACCGGCGGACGGGGGCGCCGCCCGCAGTCGGGCCCAGGCTGGGGGAGCGGCTCGTGCGCCCCTCCGCCCGGCGGGGGAGCCGTAGGGGGCGGAGGCCGCACAAAGCCCTATTGTGGCTGGGGGCTGGCCGCGACAGAGTGGCTTTTGTTCCTCCGCTGAGTCCGTGGCGGGCACGACTGATTGCAGGCCCGGGGCCGGGGGCGGGTTACGTGCCAGGCGGGTCCACCCGCGGTAGCCGCACCTCGCCCGGCCCGGGCCGCGCCGTAGTCCGCACGGCGACCGCGGGGCCGGCGCGCCGCCCGGCTGCTGTCCAGGCCGTGTCCGCTGGTGCCGAGCCCGAGAAAGAGCCGGGTGAAGAAAACCTCTTCGCCTTCCCAACTCCGCAGAGAGCTCTGGGCTGGGCGGTCAAAAACTGACCTCCGCCGCAGGGCCGGGCCGCCGAAGTATTCTACCCCGGGCGTAACGTGCAAACAGGCACGACAGTGCCCGCGGGGACTCCCCAGTTTGCCAGCCAGAAATCCTGTGGCTCACTCTTCTCCCCTCCTCTTCCTCTTTTCTCACCAGGACAAAATTTTAAATCGAATTTTTTATTTATTAAATTAAAAAAAAAAAAAGACTCCATGAGGGCATGATCCCTTCCCTTCCACAATATTACCCTCTCCCCAAGCTCCGGCGGCTTTAAACCTTTAACTTGGGGCCTTGAGGGAGCAAGAGATAGAAAAGGAGGATCCAAAGTCACAGGAAAGGCATTCAAAGGCACGAAGCGGCTTTAAAAGTCACTGGAGGTGGAGTTGGGAGCATCGGAAGTCCCAGGTTGGGGGCCTGTGGACGCACCCCCAAGTCAGCTTGGGAACCTCTGTCCTCCTAGCTCTATAAATTCTTCTTTCTTATGGCTTCTAGGCACCAGCCTAGCACAGTGCCTTGCACAGAGTAGGCACTCAATAAATACTTGATTTTCTTGATCTGATCCCAGAGAAAGCCTTCCCCACCTATTCTTCTAGAGAGACACCTCCAAACCAGTGTCCTCCTCCGGTTAAGTGGGCTTCCCCAAAGAGCATGTCTAAGATGGCAGCTGCAAGCTCTCTGTTACCATGGCAACAAGGGATTAGCCTGATGGGGTCATGGTGTCAGGGGAGGGGCAGTGGAAGAACCTGCTCTGGGGTCAAGGGAGCTGGGGTACATTCCAGTCCTCCCCTCCATAGGACTTGAGGTTTCACAGCTTCTGGCCAGGGCTGGAAATATTAGGGATCCCCTAATTGTGAGATACTCCATTAACTCTTTTAACAGAGATCTAGCTAATCAACCCTATTAGCAGAGATTCCATTACGAGAAACACCATTAACTGAGACCCTGATGATAGAAATTCTATTAACAAGATCTCACTATCACTTTTTCTAGAGAGGGATGCATTTGGCTAAAATTTCCATAGCAGAAATGGACCCGCTTCCCTCCCCAGCTCACTCTACCTGACCTGTCATCATAACTTAGATAAATAGAATTATTATTATTACTATTCATTTCTCTTGGAACATAGGGGTTAAATATACAGGCCTGGGGGCAGCCTCCCTGACCCTGGGGTCACCCCATCTTTGGGATCAGATCCCCACTGGTCTGCCCCCCTCTTGGCACCCTGCTCCCTGCCAGGTCACTTACCCCAATCCCCCAACTCTGGTCCCTAATGAAGAGGCCACCAGGGGGCAATAAATTATTATCATCATCATCATCATTGTGTTTGTAAAAAGGAAGAATGCTCTGGAGCATGGAAGGCAATGGACTACGAAGTCCACTGAGGAGACTGGAGCCTGGAAGCTAAGGGATAGTGGTAAATAAGCTTGGGAAGCAGAAAAGATGCATGTCAAGGAGTTAGTGAGATGGAGAAATAAAGTGTTGGGAGCCCAAATGGAGAGAAAATGAGTTGGTGTGGTAAGAGCAGAGGAGAGAGATACTGAGCAGTGGCGAGGAAAGAGCTTCAGAAGCCCTGAGAGCAGAAATCAGGCAAGAGGTGAGGGCCTAAGATGAGAGTTTGCGGAAGGGGCCCATGGCAAGGGGGAGGAAGTGAGAGGAGGAGGCATGCGAGGAGATACCCAGGCCCAGAATGATGGGGGGAGAGATGGAGCGAGTCCCAAAGGGCAGCATGCATGGGGCAAAGGGAGTGAGGGGCAAGCAGTGGTCCACAGAGCGAGGAGAGACTGGCAAGGCAGCCCAGGGGCTGGAAACCTCCACTCGGCTCAGATCTCCAGCAGGTTGCTCTGCTCTGGGCTGCCTTCAGGGACTTTTTCTGCGGGTGCCGGTGAGGCCGGAGGTCGGGGCGTCTGATTGGTCTCTTCTTCCCCGGCGCTGCGGCCCTCCCCCAGCTCCTTGGGGCCGCTGGGTGGGGGTCCTGGGCCTGGTTCGCCGTGGGTGCGTTGGTGTTTGCTCAGGTGGTCGCTTCGGGTAAAGCGCTTGGAGCAGAGCAGGCAGGTGAACTTCTTCTCCCGGGTGTGAGTGCGCACATGGCGCTCCAGCTCGTCCGAACGGGTGAACCTCTTGCCGCAGAAGAGCCAGTTGCAGACGAAGGGCCTCTCGCCCGTGTGCCAGCGCAGGTGGGCCTTCAGATGGGAGGCCTTGCCATACACTTTGCCGCAGCCCGGAATGTGGCAGCTGTGGATCGGCTTCTTCCGCAGCCCGGCCGCCGCGGCGCCCAGGCGCTCTAGCTCCTGGCAGTTGGGGCAGTCGCAGGAGGAGCGCCCTGCTCCACTGCCCCCGTAGCCAGCACTGCCCCCTGTGCCTGCACCCCGAGGGGGTTTGGCTCCACCACTCCCCTCCAGCTGCCCGCTGTTGCCCACCGCCTTGGGTTTATAGACATCTTGGGGCAAGACATGCTGGGGCCCTGGCTGCAGGAGGTGGGGAGCTGGGTAGGGGGCAGGATTAAGGGGGGCAAAGTCGGATGGGTAGGTGGACAGCTGGGGGTTCAGTGGAGGCTGAGCAGGGCCTGTGGGTAGTGTCCCTTGCAGCCCATCACCCTGGCCCTGCCCGCCACCTAGCCAGTTGCCCCCAGGGTGCATGTCCCACCAAGGAGTAGGAGCATTGCCAGGGCCTGGTGAGATGCCTGCGTGGATGCCTGCCTTGTACCAGGAGCCATAGGGGTGTGCCATGTCCAGAGAGGTGTAGACACTGGGCAGGCAGTCAGAAGAGCTGTGCCCCTTGGGCACTAGTAGCCCAGGGTCCTGGGTGCCCGTGGGCCCAGGGAATGAGTGGGAAAAGGGAGGGTAGTCATTGGCATAGCCCGAGGTGGGTGCTGGAGGACTGCCTGCAGGTGAGAGGAGCCCATTGGTGCTTGAAAAGGGGGCTGGGTAGGCATCGCCCATGGTTTTGGGGGCCGAAAGGTCACTGCCCAGAGAGTATGGCTTCTTTGTGCCTGCTTTGCCCAGTGTCGCTGAGTCCCGCAGAGGGCTGGAGCCACCAAATTTGCTGCACGCCGCTGTCAGCATGGCCAGGGGACTGCAGCCATAATGAGCTTCCTCCTGTGGAGAGAGGGAAGCAGTGTTTAGGGGCAGAGGAGGACACATGAAGGACTGTGCACCCCAGAGACTTGGACGACAGAAGAAAGGGGTCAAGGAAGAGTTGAAGAGGATGGGGAATCAGAGGTGGTGAGGGGCGGCACTGAGGACTGGGGCCCAGGGCAGAGCTCAGATGGAGTCTGGAAAAAGAGCAAAGGACCGAGACAGCGGCCTAACACCCAACCCAGCAGGCAGGAAGCAGAGCTCCCTGTGGTGCTGGGGGTGTGTGCAAGGGCCGCTGAGGAATGGGAGACGCTTCTTAAATAGCCATGAGAAGAGCTGGGGATAGAGGCAGCACTTGGGTGCGGTGAGAATTAGAGATCCTGACCCCTGGAAATGGGTTGGGAGCAGAGGCCGTGGTCGGGGACTTGGAGAGGAAAGATGAGGCTGAAAAGGCAGCCTGGGAAGAAGGTGAAGTCAAAGGGGACTGTAGCTCCCCGCGTTCCAGATTTTCCCAGCTTGACCCCTTATTCACTTCCTGTCTCTGCTTCGTCTCCTGACTAAGGCAGTGGCCTGGTCTCCCCGAAGCGGCGTCCTCATGTCCTTGGTAAGGAATCTCTTTCTCTTGGCAGGGACCCTGGGGCTGGGGAGCAAGAGGAAGCGAGGGCAGAGACACTGGGACATTGAGAGGGAACAGGGCTGCCGCCAAGCCAGGACTGTGGCTGAGGCAAGAATGTCTTTCAAGCGGGCATTGGGCACCTCCTGCTTTGTGGAGCCAGCTGGTACCCCTTTGGGAGGGCTGGGAGAGCTGAAGTCCTCACGCCCCTGCAGGGCAGGGAACTGGGGTGGCTAAGATACTAGCTCACAGCCACACACTCCCATGCCTCAGTGTACCCTAACACACAGAGGCCACAGAGCTCGTCTCTCTTCACCCCTCCAGCGCAGGGAGTGAAGGAAGATGCATGTAGATACAGGGCATGGGAGTCTTTTAGAAACACACACAATGCCATTCGTGCCCATCGTGCTGCTGCTACCAGGCCAAACCACTCTGAGATCACCATCTCTCAGGAGCTCATGGTACCCCTCCCTGAGTCAGACTTGGGACGCCCTCCTGGGCGATGGATGCCCTCCCGGATCCCAGGCTGGCATAGATAGGCATCCATTACTGAGAATCCCACCAAAAAAAAAGATGCCCTCAAAGGCTGACCCCGTACAGTTCCTTGACTGGGGCCCTCAAATCTGAAAAAGAACCCGCGAATCCAGGGTTCCCAGACCTGCCTGCTAGCTCCCAGCACGTGGTATGTGCTGTATGTGCCCGTGACACCGATCCTAGAGGTAGATCTGGGGTCTAAAGGTTGCAGTGAGGGGTGTGTGCAGTCGCCAGTCTTGCACTGTTCCGCAAATGCAAACCTGCTGCTCCCCCTGTCTAGTTACCTCTCTCTGAGGTCCTGTTGACCCCATGGACTCCCAGATTTGAGCCACTGAAAGCATCCTCAAACCTGGCAGGAGCCCTGCATCCTGCCCAGCCAGGATTTCCCTGGAGCCTCTCATCCCCCAAGCAGAGGGTAGGTAAGGAAGGGTAGCTGATGGGGCAGGAGGCAAAGCCTAGCAGAAAGGACAGGTAAAGACGTGGAGTTCAAAGGAGAGAGGCAGAGACCCAGAGACACCTGGAGCAGAGGACCCTGCAGGGTGAAGAGCTGACTGACGGAAAAGCCCGCAGGGGGGAAAATGAAAACAGAGGGGCAGCTGGCCCTCAGGGGCAGAAATGGGCAGGGACCCAAAAGAGAAGAAAGCAAAAAAAACGACAAAAGGGACGGAGAGAGAAGAAAGCAAAATAAACAAAGACAGAGAGGTGATGGAAAGAGACTGGGCAAGGAAGGCACAGGAAAACAGAGGAAAAGAAAGGAGGGAGAAAAAAGAAAAGGGGGAGGGGGAGGAAGAAGGCAGATTTCCTACCTAAGAGAAAACCCCCAGGGCGCTGGGCCCCAGAAAACCCCCAGACCAGGCCACTCCTCCCTCCTTCTCCCCCTGACCACCCCCTCCCCCTCTGCCTGCCCGGCCCGGCTCCGTTGGTTTCCCTGCGGTCGGTTTATTTTTAAAAACGCCGACGCCGTCCCCCCCGCCCGGCCCTCACACTGTGGCCACAGGGGCCTCAGCCAAGCCCAGGGACCCCACCCAGCCGTGGGGAGGGAAGGAGGGGTGAAAGAAGGCCAGCAGCCCCAGGCCAACGGGAGACCCCAGCACTGGGGAGCGGAGGCCCCCAGGGCCCCTGAGGGCAGGGAAGGGGGAGCAAGGCGCCAGCCCACTCAGACGGTTCTGGAGTTCCTGGAGGCCAAGAGCTGGGCACCTGGCTAAGTTTCACCACAGCCTCGGTTTCCTTCTCTTGCTGCGTGGGCTCTTCTGAGAACTGGGGAGAGGGTCCTGGTTCAAGATTCTAAATACTCATCCACGACCTCACACCGGGGGCCCAGGAGCCCACCTTCCAGTTGCTTTTCCTCTCACTTCCACCCACCATCCATTGAAAACAATGACAACCACAAGAAAACAGGCTTCAGGTACTGAAGGGAGAGTCTGTGGAGAAGGAACAAGACAAGGAGCTGTCCCAGCTCTCTCACTCACACAGGGAGGAGAGCCCCCTCTTTCCGCTGACCTCCCACGGGAATGTTCACTGGACATCTGAGCGTTGACTGGCCGTAGGTTCTGGGCACCCAAGGTCGCAGTTTCCACTTCTCCACTCTCCACCTCCTCCCAAGTTGCTTAGTTTTCCCACCTTCCAAGTGTCCATCCCCAGCTAGCCCCCACCCCCATTTCTCCCTCCACCCTGTTCCTCTGCATCTCGCTCAGCCCAGGTGAGCCTTCCATCAAGCTCTCCTCTCTGAAACCCCAAGTTTTTCCCACTGCCAAAGAGGACTTCCGGATGGGGGCGGGAGAAGAAGGTTGAGGGCCCAGGCGCCCCCCAGAATAGGTGAAAGAGACAGAGGCTAGAAGCCTTGGTGTTGGAGGCATCTCCAGCTCACGGGGAGTGAGGGACATGAAAGCCCAGTTTCCATGACACACTCCTCTTGCCAAGTGCTACCCCAATCCCGTGTCTTTTCAACAGGCCTTTGGCCCAGCCGCTCCTGCAGGCACCAGTGCCACGCTGGCAACTCTGACATGAAGCCCACGCCCACTGACACTGCCCCTGCCTTGGGTGGACCCAGGATTTCCATGCACCTTAGTCCTCCAGCTTCCTCAAGACCAACCCCAGTGTTTCAACGATATGGTTCAACTGAGAGTGTCCTGGGGGTGAGCGATCTGCCTCCTTGCAGCAGGGGGTAGAGCACAGCACCTGAGGCCCCCTGACTGGGTTATGGTGTCCACCCCATTGCCTTGCATGCCATTCCCTCAGACTCAGTCACAAACTCGCTATCCACCAGACTTACACACACCATTCCCCACTTGGACTAACAGACGCTCAGGTGCCCCAGCTTATACACACACACCCCTGTGCTCTCACAAAGCCAGCCACGCGTGCGGGTGTGCAGCTTTACATCCTGACACTTACATGCAGGCCAGTGAACACAGGTGTTAAAAGGCTCCCAGTCTATCTCACACACACCTCTCCTGCAGGCTGCATGAGTCGGCTTCCTGTCTGGCCCATCACCCCTTGGACCTGAGCTAGTGCACCGGGAACAGAGAGGGGGCCTTCAGAGGGGCCCAGGAATACAGAAGGTCAAGGCTACTGCTGGGAGTTGATCTTTGGGGAGGGCTCTGTGGTCCCAAATTCCTGCGGAGGGACCCGGAAAGCAGAGGTGCTGACAGAGACACAGAGTCAGAGACCCAGAAGCTAGGAGAACTCAGGACATTCAAACAGGCTCTGAGTGACCCTGAGTCCCCCTTTCCAACTATGTGCCATGAGTCTCCCAGAAGCCCCGGCAAAGTCAGACATTTCTCAAGCCCCCAACCCCTGACCCCCATGGTACCCTAGTTCCCTCCATCCCCAGTGCCAGAGGCAAGGGATGCTGGGGTCCCGGCCTGGAGGGGAAGTGGCTCAGTCCGCCCTGGAGCCTCCCACTCCCAAAATAGAGCTGAGTTTGTCTTTGGCTGAAAGCTAAATATTTGTGAGCCGGGCAGGCGGCCTCAGACCCTGGCCCTCCTCCTTGGTTGCCTCTCAGGCCTGGGCCCAGTTCCTCTGGTCAGCCCCCCACATGCAGGGACTGCCCTCTCCCTTCTCTCATTGCCCACCTCCTCTCCTACGAGCCCAGAAGCCCAGCCCCCTCCCCACCTACAAACCAGACAGGACACTGCCTAGGCTGACTCCCGAGAGCCAGGACCCCCAAGGAACCGTGTACTCACTGCTACTCTGTGCTCACTCAGCCGGTCCTCTGGCCTTCTTTCTCTCCCCCTGTCTGCTACCAGCTTCTCCCTCTCCCACTCCTCTCTCCTCAGCCCCCAACTCCTTTCTGCATCCCTTTTCCACTCCTCAGAGTTGGTGTGCTTGGCTGACCTTAGGGGTCCATGCCTCCTTCTAAGCTAATCCCCTCTCATCCTCCTGTGACTGTTCTCTGACCCCTGGCCCTGCTCTCTCCTCCCTTCTCCTGCCCCCTGCTCCTCACTCCTCTGACCCCTGGAAGTGACAAGCACCACGGCAACTGTCTGTGTGAGTTGGGAGGTGGGAAGTGGACAGGAATTAGGACCATTAAGATCATGGCTGGTGTCCTGGGTGTCGGAGGGGGCAGTTACCTCAAGCAGGGAGGACGCCATCCTGAGGCTGGGGAACGGGTCCCAGGGAGCCAGGCAGATGGAGAGAGCTGAGCCGGAGACAGAGGGAGAGGGAGAGGGAGGGAGAATGGGAGAATGGGAGAGAAGAGATCTAAAGTTAGAAGGGACTGGGGGTAGGGGCTGGGGGGGGGCTGCTCTCTGTCTGTAGGGATCCACCCTCTAATTACAGCTTTCCCAGCGGAGAAGGCTCCGGATCCAATGAGCAGGGCGAGAGAGGGAGGCAGAGGGTCCACATTTCCTGCTCCAGTTGCTGAGCTCCCCAAAGAAGGGATCTGGGCGGGAGAGGAGAAACGGGGCTCCCAGAGAAGGGCTGGAAGCAGGAGCGGGTAGGGACAGGGCAAGTTGTCAGGGTGTGCTGGGGGGCGCTGAGGGCAAAGCGGAGGGACGGCGGGCCCAGGTGTCCCACACCCTGCCCCCAGCGATCCCATCAGCATCTGTGGGAACCCCTCCCAGACACAGCTCCCCAGTGTCCTGTACCTGGGGGATCTGGGGCTGGGTGTCCTGGGTCTCTCCTCCCTGGAGGTCTGGCACTGGGAGTGCTGGCAAGGGGTCGCCTGAGGGTCCTGGGAGGGCTTCGCTCCTCTCCTAGGCCAGCTCCACTCCTGTTGCCACTCAGGCTCTGATCCTAGAATCCTACTTTGACTCCAGAGTCCTGGCTGCTGGTCGGCGGGTGGCGGGGCTGCTCCTGCTGCTTCTGCTGCCGCCGCTGCTGCTGCCGCCGCTGCTGCCGCTGAGGGAAGGAACAGGAGGGAAAAGGAACAAACCCCAAACCACTAATTAGAGATCCGGGGGGGGGGGATGGGGGATTGGGGACGACACTCACACAGAGAGACTGGAGCACACTGACATACACGCTCATGGACAAACACAGGATGATACGTGTGCACGTCCACACGCACAGTGCTATGCACCCGGGCACAGCCACCACCGTCGTGAATGAACAGAGACAAACTCACACAAATGATCACAGTGACATGGCTGGAGGCACACAAGCCACACACACACCCGGGCTGACCACAGAGATGCTTGCTTCCCCAGTCACCCACCTCGAGGGCAGGAGTGCAGTGTGTACGTGTGTTGTGAAAGCCAGGAGGGGGAGTGCGCTCTGAGGTGGAGGCTTCCGCTGCCCAGGCTTTTAGGGTCACCGAGGTAGGTTCCAGAGCAAGGCCTGGAGGTGGGGGAGAGCTTGGCACAGGTTTGGGGCTCACCAATCTTCCTCCCAATGCCTGACTTTCACTCTTGGGAAGTGGCACCTAGGCCTGCCTCACTTTGTGGGGCAGAAGCTAGATCTTCTGGTTCAGAGAAAATTTAAGGCAGGCAGGAGTGAGGGTAAGGGCAGGAGGTCATTGGGTCAACTCATCCAAGCCTGAGCCTAGCCTCTTTGGATTAGCCCCCCCAAAGGGAGGCCCTAGCCTCCATTGTTCCTTGCCAGTTACCATCCCTAGGCCCTTCTTGGCCACACATCAAATCTCCATCCTTTGATGCAGTGATCAAAGTGATCACTCATGATCTTCTCCTGAGTGACCATGCTTTCCAGGAGGGAGTGCCTGGTTCCCTTTCTCATTGTCATGCATCAGTTCCCTCTGCAGCAGGAAGAATTGAAGTTAGAGCTTAGGCAGGACTTCCCAACTTTGACTTCTCATCAAAATGGGGAAGAAAAGAAACTCAACCAGTTGGAAGAGGGAAATTCAAAAAGTCCATTAACTGAAACCTGGGCCCTAAGGTAAGTTTATGGGAGAGAGAGGACTGGGCAGCCAAGTGGTAGAGCCAGCATCTCTCCCACGGAGGCGCCCAGCCAGCTGGGGTTGTTTTGCAAGTTCTTCCGCAACACACCCCTCTCCCGCTCTCAGCCCTGCCCATCAGAGGAATGGAGCCTGGTCCTTACCCCGCAACCCCTTCCCTCACTCCCCAACCAGTCCCCTCACTTTCTCTTCCTGGGTGCCTACTTCCGGGCTCCTTTTACTCTCCCAGCTCAGCTCCTCAAGGCAAAGGTGGGGAGCGGGCAGGAGCAGCTGGACGTCCAGGGAGGGTTAACTGCAGTTTAACCAGCGGGCAGGATCAAAGTTCAGGGGAGGAGGGGGCGGGGGTGGGGGTGGGGGGAGCAGTTCGGGATTCCAGCCCCATGATTTAATTTCCCCCAAGGAAGCCTGGGGGCCCAACTTTTGAGGAGAGGGTTAGGGAACCAGGGTGACTGGCAGACACCAGTCTCCCAGGAAAAGAAGCAAAAGAAGAAACACAGAAAGACTGAGAGGCATACAGCGCAAATGAAACAATCCAAGAAAATCAGAAGAGAAGCGAGGGATATAACAGGGAGAGAAGAGAGGAAAACAGAAGACCAGTATGTGGCTTAAAAAAAGACAGAGAGCAGAAAAAATGAAAAAAAAAGGAAAAGAAATAGGCCCAGAGGAACAAAGATGAGGAGACAATGGCTTCAGAAGGACAGGACAGCGGAGGCAGAGGGTCAAAACGGCCAGGCAGGTGGGGGGCAGGGATGGAGTATAAATAGTGCATAATTGTGTCCGATGATTACACGGGCCACCCCACCCGTCTGCCCAAGAGGAAGTGCCCGTGGTGGGGTGTCCCATGACCTCAAAGTCTCCCCCTGGTGGGGGGTGCTTCTGAGCCTGAGGTGTCAGATGGATTTCTCGGCGCCCACGCGAGCGGGCTCAGAAGTTGGGGAGGAAAAGGGGAAGCTTTGGAGGAATTACTGCACCACCAGCAGAAAGCCAGACGCTTTCAGATCAGGCAAGCAACTGAGGCAGAGGAGCAACGTCTAGACTCCAGAGAAGAGATGAGAAGAGTGAGAGAGGGGTTGGGGAGGAAAGGAAGAAACTAAAGGGGAAAAGGAGGCAGGATGAAAGGAGGTGGGGGGTTGAGGAGAGGAGATGGGGGCAGGGATGGTCAGCCTTCTCCACTTCCTTTGGGGATCTGGATCCCTAATCCTACCTGGGAAGGAGCAGGGGTGCTAGGGAAGGACAAGGAAGGAGCAGGGTCCCCAGCAAGATGTGAGCCAGGGCCCCTGATGTGCCGACCCCAGTAGGAGAGTCCCTGGACACAGCGCCCCCTCCCAAGAGTCTGCGCCAAAGCCAGGCAGAGGGGCTGCCTGAAGCCCCCAGCTGCCTCCCTCAGGACCCTGGGTTCTGACTTCTTCCACACCCTTGTTTAAGATAGTCCTGCAGCCCAGCTGAGGCCCTGCTATTCCTGGGCCCAGACCCCCGCCCCCTTCCCAGTGCCCCCAGAGGCTGGGGTCAACAACTGGGAGCGCTGACCAAGGACCTGCCTCCACCCTCGCAGGCCTCCCTCAGCCCAGCCTCCCAGGGGGTGGGGCAGCCAGGCAGAGGCGCCATGTGGCAGGGGCGGGTAGAGGCTGCGGCTCTGGTCCTTCCAGTATAAACCCCCTAGGCATCTGGTTTCTATCCACCACCCCCCACCACCCTGGGGGCCCCTCAGCCTCCGCCCATGGCCACCCAGACGCTGAGCTCCAGAGATGGACGCCCCTGAAGGAAGGGGTGGGATGGTGCCTTTCTGATCTTTCAACCCCAGGACTGGGCTGAACCACAGGGACCGCTCCCTTCCCTCCCTCCCTCGCCTAGAAGAATCAGGGTGGGATTTCTAGGTTAGAGGGGGTTGAATCTGGAACCTGCCTCAGTTCTCTTTAGCTGTTTTTGGAAAGGTCAGTGAGGGTGGAGAGAGAGTGAACACTGGGGAGAGACATCTACCTCCCTCCTCTTCAGGGAAGCGACCTCCTTCCACCCCACTGCCCTCCGCCCACCATCCTAGGCTGGGCTTCCTCTGAGAGCCCCAATCCAGAGGGACTCCTAACTCTTCCTTTGTTGTTATGAGTTTGGCTACCCTAGAGAGAGTCACCAGCAAACAGCGAACAAAGCCCTGAGATACAGATCAACACGTTCTCTAATACGTACCTAATAAGTGACACACTTTCAGATATACTCTTGCACACATGCTGAATTATGAACATACATACACTCTGCAGGCATCCACCCTGACACACACGGATATAAATACATACGTTATACAGATGATGCTTACGCCAAGACACTGACCCTAACCTCCAATCACAAAAATGCACTCACACCAGCATACATACATGCAGATGGACTCACAGTTAGCTACAATACCCCGCAGGGACTCACACAGACTCACGTCAATACATACATTTACAGATATGGCAAATATCACAGACATACACACAGGTCTAACATCACAAGCTTACAGCTCTAGAAATCCCGGAGGTCTCCTAGAGGGGATTTAGGAACGCCTTTCTACAAGAATCTGGGCATAAGGGTGACGTGATGGGCACTGCTAGTCCTACAAATTGTTGCCTGCAATTCCTACTAGTGTAGTGTACCTTTGGGGACTCGCTGATCCTTTATTCTCCATATCCACCAGAGTTCAGAGACCCAGATGGTCCTAGCAAACTCCCTGGCCCTGGGGAACCCCGGCATCCCCACCCCCACCCAGACCCCCCCTGCTCTGCGGCCCCGCTGACTCATCTCTCCCTCTGTGGAGCTCCCCAACCACAGGGGCCTGGAAGAGAAGCTTGGAAAGTTGCGCTCATGTCCCGGGCCCCTGGTCTGGCCACTACCCCCCCATGCACCCAGGCCCAACCCTTGTCTCCAGTGGAGACACTAGTGACAGAGAACACAGAGGGGACAGGAAAGAAGAAGGCACCCAGAGTCAGGGAAACAGAAAGACAAAGGGAGAGACACAGGGGGAAACAGAGATGGTGGGACTACAGGTAAGAGCCCTTGAGGGACAGCTGCTAATCTGAGAGGGTCCTCCAAAAGTAACAGGGCTGGTGACCAGGGAAACTTGCTCCTTGGGTGGGGGGAAGATCCACTCATGACCTTGGGATTCGGACACTGCTCGGCGCCTTGACATTCTGAGACTAGGCTCAGGGAGCTTGGGGAAGATAATCCCGTTCCGGATGGCAAAGCTGAGGACACAGGGAAGAAGGGAAGCTTTTAGGAGGCCAGCAACCCCTGTATAGGACAGCTTGAAGAAGGAGCTCCCCACCCTAATGTTCACATAAGCACATTTAGGTATGTGTGATACCTCAGCTCCCTCCCTCTCTGCTGCGTCTCCCCTTCGCTTCTTCCAGTGCCTGGGCTAAAAGGCAGGACTCCTGGTGCTGGCCCTGGTTCCCCTCTGCTCTGAGCCTCAGTCTCCTTAGTTGACATTGGAGCCCTGAGATAATATAGCAGTTCCAGGGGAGGCAGATCAAGAATCAGAAAAAGTGCTCTGGGAGGGGGAGGAAGAAGCAGGGATGGCCAGGGACAAAGAGGGAAATGGATGGAAGGGTAACACTGAGAGGCCTGATGCTGGAACAGAGGAACCTGCACTGGGTAGGCGTTTCAAAAGGATCAGCATGGAATTAAGGCTCTGGTCATCTCGGTCATCTCTAGCAAGTGCCTCTTTGTAAGAATGATACCCTGGAATCTGATGCAAGAAATATATTACTGTCTTTAAACAAAGAGAACTTGGGGTGTCAGGGTCCTCATCACATTTTCTATCCTTAGCAATGGGGCTAAACAACCCAAGGCAACGGTCCTTCAAAATCTTAGACACACTCCGCCCCAATCCCCTGATTTCTCTGACTTGCTTAGATTCTTCTTAGAAGAACAGTTTTTTAAGACCTAGACTAGGGCTTCTCTAGTGGCGCAGTGGTTGAGAGTCCACCTGCCGATGCAGGGGACACGGGTTCGTGCCCCGGTCCGGGAGGATCCCATATGCCCTGGGGCGGCTGGGCCCGTGAGCCATGGCCGCTGAGCATCCGGAGCCTGTGCTCCGCAACGGGAGAGGCCACAACAGTGAGAGGCCCGCGTACCACAAAAAAAAAAAAAAGATATAGACTAGACCCGAAGAACATTCTTTCATTCAACAAATGCTCAGCAAGCACCTACTTTGTGCCACGCATGCAGGGCTAGGCTCAGGCTTGCAACCACGAACAATACAGACCCAGTCCTTTGCCTCACAAACCAGCAACCAACGTAGAGTGGAAAGTATCTTAAGAGAGTAAGTACTAGATGTTACTGGAGACAAAAAAATGAATCTAAGCCAGTGTTGGGAGAATCAAGGAAGGCTTCCTGGAAGCAGGGATGACTAGGTAAAGAAACTGAAGGATGAATAGGAGTCAGCCAGGTGAAGAGAGGAAGAGTGTTACATGCAGGGGGAAGAGTGTATGCAAAGGCCCAGAGGTCTGAGGGATTAATGACATTTTAAGGTGCTGAGAGTTGAGTGTGACTAGAGCACAGACAGTAGGGGCTGATGGAGAAGGTCTGATCAGCAGTGCAAGGGATCTGAACTAGATGCTCAGGGCAACATATGGGAATATTTGTATTTCAGAAAGATGACCCTGGCTGCATAGAAGAGAATGGACTAGGGACTTAGAGCCCGGCAGTTCTGGGCAAATCAGCTGTTTACTATGGTGTAAGGTTGGGCAAGCTGTTTAACCTTTGATGCCTTGGATTCTTCTTCTTTAGAATGGGGAAACGTAATATAGCAACCTCCCAGGGTTGTTATAAGGATTAGGAATAATACATGTGGAACTCTTACCACAGGGTTTGGCACTTAGTAGTTGTTCCATAAATGGTGCCTAATAGTATTGTCAGAGTTTGAAGGAGGGCAATATCAGAGGCAAGACCAGTTTACAGTGGCAGCCCAGGCAAGAGGTGAGAAGGTGTGGCCTGCAGCAGCAAAGGGGGTGAGTAAAAGTCAATGGAAAGGTGATATATAGGAGGTGGTATAGACAAGATTTGGTGATTGATTGGATGCGAGAAGTGAGGAAGACCAAGCAGTCAAGGATGACGTCTCTTGATAAGTGTGTTGGTGTGGGCACAGGCACACAGGACGTGCGGGCATGTGAGAGGTATCTATTCAGTTCTGAAAATGGCCCCTTGACAGCCAGCTGCTGGGTCGGGTCAACAGAGTGAAGGACCATGCTGCATCTGAGGACCTGGCCTCCAGCCTCCCAGGAGAACCCCCAACACACGCACTCTGCCTTAACCCCTCTTTAACTATTTCCTTTTCCCTTCTTCACCCATCCCTCCCTCCCTCCCCTCCCCTCCCACCCACCCCCACCCCCCTTCTCCTCTCCTACGAAGAAACTCTCTGTAAGTTCAAAGTCTGCACAGGCCATGCTTCTCCATCCTTCTTTTTTCCTCTGCCCGGGTTAATGAGAGTCTTGGGGGCTCAGCCACCGCCATTCCTCCCCACACACCCTCAGTCGGACGCCCCCCGCTGGATCCCAAAGCAATCACTGCTTGACTTTCTAGGCGGGGAGATTTGAGGCCGGGCGAGCGGTAAGGCTAAGGCAAGACTGGCGCTCTCAGACCTAGCTCTAGCCGTTGCGCGGATGGGTGCCCCGGGACCAGCAGATCGCGAGGTCTGGGACCTCCCCAGCCGCCTCACGCAGTCTGGGCTGGGCTCGGGGCGGCCGGAGACGTCGCCTCCCAGCCGTGCCTCAGTGTCCCCGCGCGCGGCCGGGAGGCGGAGGGGCGGGCCGGCCGGGGGCAGGGGGCGGGGCGCGGGCGGGGCCGGCCGGGCCGGGCGCCCGGGCAGGAGGCAGCTGCATATCTGCGGTCCCGACCACAATTGCTGGGAGTCGCGTCCCGGAGACTGGCGGCGCTGACTCTGCCCGCTGCGGCCGCCGCGCCGATTAGAGCCCGAGAGAGAGCGCCAACCGGGGGGAGGGGGGAGGAGGCGGCGGCGGGGAGCTGTGTGCCCCTTTCCTCTCAGCCGCAGTCAGTGCCCCCCAGCGGCCCCGCCCAGTCCTTTCTCCACCGCCTGAACCTAGGGCGGGAGTCCTGCCTCCCCAGCCCAGGCGTCCTCCTCTGGACCCTGCAGGGCCCGAGGTCCCCAAGGCGCTAACATCCCGTTGACCCCAGGCTGCCAGCCTCTCGTGCTCTTTCTCTTCCTCATCCACCCAAAGAGGAGTCTGAATCTCAGGACTCCCCCATTCCTCAACCCCCCAGCTCCCCACAAGCACTCTCTAGGCAAAAGTAGTTCCAAGCAAAGAAGGGGTCAGACACTCGAGAGGACAGGCATTCAGGGACCAGAGCACCTCCTGCTGGCTGGCCCGAAGCCCCGCGCCCCTCCCCCTCCAGCTGTGACCTCCAGCTGTGGTGGTTGGGAAGAGCTGGCCTCTTTGATCTAGGAGCGTGGCCACCCCCTCCAGGCGCCCCATTAACCTCCATTATCCCAATTAGGCAGCCCTCCCAGTCCTGGATCCAAGCTTCAAAGCCCCCTCAGTGAGGAGAAGGGGCTGAATCCTATGCCCCCTCCTCCCCCGCCCCATCAAGCCACACCACTTTCAGACAAGACCCAGGTGTCCTGGTCCCCAGCTTGGGTAAGTACTGGCAGGGCCAGAAAAGGGATCTCCAGGGACCACCCAGATCCCAGTCCTTAAACTTCACTAGAAAGAGACAAGAAAGGGAACCCTCTCGCTGGCTTTCAGTTTTCCTGCATTAAAGGATTTAGGTAGCAGCATCCAGGTTCCTGGCTGACCTGAGCTTCCCATCAGTTTATCCTGCTTTATCCAATGGAGAGGGGAGCCAAGAGCCACCCCCTCCTCCCTTAATCCTATCTCAACACTCTCCCCCTCCCTCCTGGAACAATTTCCGCTGGGGGAGCCTGAGCAGGGCCCAGCACAGTGGCCGCTTCCTGGAACATTTTCCTGTATCCGAAACCGCGGCTCCCTCCCCAGGGACCCGTTGATCAAGGCCAGATGGGACCAGGGATGGGGGAGGAGGGGAGGGAGCCAGGCTCTCACCATCACCCCCTCCCAACACACATGCACACCACAGGGAGCCCCTGCCCCCGACACACAAAGGCACACACCGCATGCCACAGTCACACCCCCATGGGTATTCATGGCGACACTGACAACCACGAGGGCCAGGTCTTAGAAGGAGACATACATTGAAGTCAAATAAGTACATTCAGCACACACGTGGGTGATCACACTCTCTCTCTCCTCAGTCCCTCACTCCTTTAAAGTCTCCTTGGGCCTTGGGCCTTCCCTGACAGCTAAGGAGACCTTAGGAATCCAAGAATACGGGGTAGGAAAGCAGGCAGGCCTTACTTAACAGAGGTGAGGGGACAGACCGAGACATCTAGGGCTGCCTGTGCCCTGCCAGGCAGCACCCACAACCCCATTCCATTTCTGGATGGTTCTCAGGCCTGACCCCTCTTTCCAGGGTCTTGAGAGCTGGGGTAGAGGAAGGCTGCAATGCTCCCCCTCAGTGCTACCCTCAGAGCACTTTCTAGCTACTTCCAAATTCCTGCAGAAGAAGCATACGGCGTCCAGCGGACTCAGTCATGGCAGTCAGGAGACAGAGAGAGGGCAAGAATGTGCAGCCCCAGGAGCCTGGGGATCTGTGGCTCATTGGTGACAGCCCACCCTCCACCCCCCACCTCTGCTCCCCCTTGATCCCTTCTGTCTCAGCCAGATTGAGAAGAAGAGCATGGGAATTGTACCCCCAGCTCGGCTCTTTTATTTTTTCTTATTAAAGTATAGTTGATGTACAATATTATGTAAGTTACAGGTGTACAATATAGTGCTTCACAATTTTTAAAGGTTACATTCCATTTATAGTCATTATAAAATATTGGTTATATTCCCAATATATCCTTGTAGCTTATTTTATACATAATAGTTTGTACCTCTTAATCCCTTACTCCTATATTGCCCCTCCCCCTTTCCCTCTCCCCACTGGTAACCACTAGTGAGTATGTTCCTTTTTTGTTATATTCAATTCAGCCTATTCTTTAGCCTTATCCTCTTCTGTCCACTGCCTTTCCAGTTCAGAGGCCTAATTCTTACATCCTGCGTGTTTGTCTTTTGCTGGGAAAGGTACAGATTTGGGCATGGATACAAAATGGGACAGAGCATTGAAAAAGCTGAGGATGGAGAGACATAGTCTGCTGTTTTCTGGAAACTCTCACTGGTTTAAGGGAAATATCTGAAGTTTTAAAGTTCTGAAAACTCTAGGATATAAGGTCACCGTGGAGGGATGAGGAAATGTGATAATCATAGGAAGAACCAAAGCTAATCAGCCTGGCCAAAAGTCATTATGTTCTTTCCACAGTCATGTGGCCTAGTTAGAAGGCATATCCTCCTCTTTCTCAAGCTCACCTGAGGAGGGGATGCCTCAAGCCATCTTTATTCACTTGTTTAATGGTTTACCTCGCCACTATCTAGAAGTCCTCTTTTGGTATAACTACCATCTTCCATCTACCTTTCTAGCTTGCAACTTCTTTTTCTAGCTCCAGTATAAAAGCCTACTAATCAATTTAGTAATCAATAGGATTTACTGAGTGGACCCTTAGGTGAAATATTATACAGAAAATGCTACATAGGACTCTCAGTGCTTGCCCTTTAGGATCTTAACAACCTGGGTAGGGCAAAAATATAAATAAATAAAATTAAAAAAACCAAGGACCATATTTGAAAGCATAGATGACCCACTTTACCTCTCATTGCGTCCGTTTCCTCATCTGAAAATAAACGAATTTGGCTACATCTAATTGAGAACCACTGACTTCAGTGAGTGCTAAGGTTCCTTTCTGATTCATCTCAGGAATGCTAGAATAGGTCTTTAATAACGGAAGTCATGAATAAAGAGCATGTTAATATGTTAAACAAGAAAAGTCACATCATCAATTTAATAGATGCTAAGAAGACATTTGACAAAATTCAAAATGGCAATTCTTGGGACTTCCCTGGTGGCACAGTGGTTAAGAATCCACCTGCCAATTCAGGGGACACGGGTTCGAGCCCTGGTCCGGGAAGATCCCACATGCCGCGGAGCAACTAAGCCCGTGTGCCACAACTACTGAGCCTGTGCTCTAGACCCTGCGAGCCACAACTACTGAGTCCGCGTACCACAACTACTGAAGCCTGTGCAACAGAAGCCATTGCAGTGAGAAGCCTGAGGACCACAATGAATAGCCCCTGCTCGCCACAACTAAATAAAGCCCGCACAGCACAAAGACCCAATGCAGCCATAAATAAATAAATATTAAAAAAACAAAAAAACCCGGCTACTCTTAATTTTTTATTTTATTTATTTATTTATTTATTTAGCCATGTGGCATGTGGGATCCTAGTTCTCAGACCAGGGGTCCAACCTGCACCCCCTGGAGTGGAAGCATGGAGTCTTAACCACTGGACCGCCAGGAAAGTCCCAAAATGGCTATTCTTGGTTTTTTTTTTTTTAATATTTATTTATTTATTTATTGGTTGTGTTGGGTGTTAGTTGTGGCAGGCGGGCTCCTTAGTTGCAGCTCATAGCCTCCTTAGTTGCGGCTCATGGGCTCCTTAGTTGTGACATGTGAACTCTTAGTTGTGGCATGCATGTTGGATCTAGTTCCCTGACCAGGGATCAAACCCAGGGCCCTTGCATTGGGAGCACGGAGTCTTGTCCGCTGTGCCACCAGGGAAGGCTCCAAAATGGCTATTCTTTTTTTTTTTAATTTATTTATTTTATTTATTTATTTTTGGCTGCGTTGGGTCTTTGTTGCTGCATGCGGGCTTTCTCTAGTTGCAGCAAGAGGGGGCTACTCTTCATTGTGGCACGTGGGCTCAGTAGTTGTGGCTCACGGGCTCTAGAGTGCAGGCTCAGTAGTTGTGGCGCACAGGCTTAGTTGCTCCGTGGCATGTGGGATCTTTCCGGACCAGGGCTCGAACCTGTGTCCCCTGCATTGGCAGGCGGATTCTTAACCACTGCGCCACGGGAAGTCTCCCAAAATGGCTATTCTTAAAAAAAGTTTTTTAAAAGGATAAAAATAAAGATTCTTCAATAAAACTTTTTTTAAAAAGCAAAATGGTTATTCTTAATAAAAACCACTTTAAAAAAACAGTATTCAGCAAATGGTGGGGATTATTAGTATCTTGGTTTCTTCTAGCTCTAAAGTTCTAGGGATTTGAGATCCTTTCTTGGAACTGAAATCAGGTTTCTTGGAGTGCGGAGGGAGGGTTCTGACTTGCAAAGAGAAAAACTAAAGATGCAGAGAGATAGGCAGGTAGGTATTAGGCACCCAGCAAGGCTGTGACAGGGACTTCCCTGGCAGTCCAGTGGTTAAGACTCCATTCTTCCACTGCAGGGTACACGGGTTTGATCCCTGGTTGGGGAATTAAGATCCTGCATGCTGAGCATTGAGGCACACACACACACACAAAAGGCTGTGACAAAGTAGAGATGGTCTCCCAAGGGTCCTGACAACAGGCCAGTCAGGGATGCATTTCAGGTAAAGACAACAAGCCAATCATTGATTGTTATCTCTTATTATCTCCCAGGTTCCACAGGGTCCCAGTGAAGACAAACATGTATAAAATACAATAACCCTCGCCCTCAAGTAGTTCATAGGCTTAAATTAGGAAGATTCTCTTTTCCAAAGGAGAGTCCACGGTGTGCTACCTTGGTACCCAGCAGTACCCAGTAGTTCTTAGTACACAGGGCAGCAAAGCAGGGACACTAAAATAAACAGAAAATTTGATATAATTTGTTATTTCATATTAAAAAATAAAAGCATTGGGCTTCCCTGGTGGCGCAGTGGTTGAGAGTCCGCCTGCCGATGCAGGGGACGCGTGTTCGTGCCCCGGGCCCGGGTAGATCCCACATGCCGCGGAGCGACTGGGCCGGTGAGCCATGGCCGCTGAGCCTGTGCATCCGGAGCCTGTGCTCCGCAACGGGAGAGGCCACAACAGTGAGAGGCCCGCGTACCGCAAAAAAATTAAGAAATAAAAAAAATAAAAGCATTAAAGTAGTCATCATAAGAGAAGTCAGTTTTGTGTCACATCGTTGCTTGCACTTATCACTTTCAGTATTGTTTCTATCTTGAAGCCCTTATGCTAGGGATAAGCATCACAATCTTTTCGGAGCTTAGGATCTTTAAGGGTCTTAACTCCATCCAGCTCAGTTCCGTGTGTTCTGCAAATGGGAAGGGATTCCAGAGAAAGAAAAACCCTTGGAGAGAAGGGCAGTGTGCAAACAACTTCTATTTTCAGACAAGACCTTCCCTAGAGCCTCAGCTCTGAAAGAAGGATGAGCAAGGCTGCTCAGTACCACCAGGTGGCAGGAGTGAGCTACCCAAGGACTCCACCTATATCACCCACTCTCCAGGGCTTGTTCCTGGGCCAGAGTGTTGGCATCTTTTGCAGGCGACAATGCAATGGCAGACCTGCCAGTGCCGAGGTAAGGGCTGGGGTGGGAAGAATCCTCAGAGGGTTATGGTACTGATTCTGTGCCTTCCCCCAGCCTTGACTCAGAGAAGGCATGACCCCTGTCAAAGGTAAAACTGTCCAGACTCGTAGGCCAGAATTCAACAAGCAAGGGTCTATTTTCTGTCCCACCCACCAGCCTACCAGTCTTTTACGGACATTTCCTGAGCATCTACTGTGTGCCAGGTACGTGTTAGAAGGGTCCATAATAGCATTTAACACGAAGTGTGCAATCTAGTGGAAGAAACCTGGTAAACAGCCATGCTCTTATGACATAGAGGCAGTTTGGAGTAGTAAAGTGCACTGTCTTGGAAGTCAGACAGACTAAGGTGTGAACTCAAGCTCCACCACTTGCCAGTTGTGCAAACTCTGTGAGCCTCAGTCTCCTTGTCTGTAAAATGGGGGTAAATTACTCTCATAGAAGACCAAAAAGATGTTAGGTAAAAATTCACTCCCAGATGACTTCCCTGGTGACGCAGTGGTTAAGAATCAACCTACCAATGCAGCAGACATGGGTTTGATCCCTGATCCAGGAAGATTCCACATGACGTGGAGCAACTAAGCCCATGCGCTGCAACTACTGAGCCCACGTGCCGCAACTACTGAAGCCCATGCTTCTAGAGCCTGTGCTCCACAACAAGAGAAGCCCCCACTCGCAGCAACTAGAGAAAGCCTGTGCACAGCAACAAAGACCCAACACAGCCAAAAATAAAATAGATAAATTCTTTTAAAAAGAAGTGGATTTATTTAGAGAGATACACATTCCATGGGCAGAATGAGGTCTGTCTCAAAAGGCGAGAATGGTCTTGGGAGGAACACACTCCACAGAGAGAGCGTGGGCCATCTCAGTAGGTGAGAAGCCTGGAAATATGGCCTGGTTAGTTTTTATGGACTGGGTAATTTCACAGGCTAATGAGTGGGAGGATTATTCCAATTATTTGGGGGAAGGGGCGTAGATTTCCAGGAACTGGGCCACGGCCCACTTTTGGCCTTTTATGGTTGGCCTCAGAACTGTCAAGGCATTGTTGGGTGTGTCATTTAGCATGCTAATGTATTACAATGAGCATATAATGAGGCTCAAGGTCTACTGGAAGTTGAATCTTCCGCCATCCTAGACCCAGTTTTTTGTCATGTCCTATGGCTATGTCATTCTTTTAAAGGTTGTGCCCTGCCCCCTTCCCTCCTTCTTCACTATGAAACAAAGACTCTGACTAACTTATTGACTCTTTGCACCTAGATTGAAAAAAAAATTCTATGTTCCAGACTCTCATTTCCCCATCCAAAATCCTTCAAAAGTTCTCCATAATCTAGAAGATAAAGTCCAGGGCTCTCTGTGTCTAGAACTTATGTCCAGCAACACTTAGCTGTTTTGCCTTTACTCTCTCTCTGGAATATCCTTATAAATCTGTGGTTTTCAACTCTAGCTTCATATTGGAATGACTTTATGAGCTTTAAAAATGTATAGATGCAGAGAAAGACAAATACTGTATGTTTTCACTTATACATGGAATCTAAAAAACAAAATAAGAAAATATAATAGAACAGACTCACAGACACAGAGAACAAACTAGTGGTTACCAGAGGTGAAGGAGACTAAGACGTACAAACTCTCAGTTATGAAATAAATAAGTCATAGGGTTTTAATGCACAGCCCAGAGAATATAGTATGTATAGATGTCTGAGCCTCAACCGACCCCAAAAGTACTTGGTTTAGTTGGACTGGAGTGGGGCCATGTATGAGTGTTTTTTAAAAGATCTGCAGGTAGGGACTTCCCTGGTGGCACAGTGGTTAAGAATCTGCCTGCCAATGTAGGGGACACGGGTTCGAGCCCTGGTCCGGGAAGATCCCACTTGCCGCGGAGCAACTGAGCCTGTACACCACAACTACTGAGCCCGCATGCCACAACTACTGAAGCCCATGAGCCTAGAGCCTGTGCTCCTCAACAAGAGAAGCCACCGCAATGAGAAGCCCGCGCACCGCAACAAAGAGTGTCTCCTGCTCACCACAACTAGAGAAAGCCTGCATGCAACAACAAAAACCCAACGTGGCCACAAATCAAATAAACAAATAAATAAGTTTTATAAAAAGAATAGAACTTCATTAAAAAAAAAAAAAAGATGCACAGGTAGGTTAGGAATCATGATCTCCTGCTCAGTTCAGGCATTTCCAGGCTGGATTAGGGTCTCCTTATGTGTTTACTCTATCACTGTGCAATTTCTGTTGTCTGATTATCTGAACATTTCATCTCAGCCTAGTGGGACTGATTGAGCCTTTTATATTTTACTCTTCTGCTTCAAATCTTTTAATGGCTTCCATTACCCCCAAGATAAAATCCAGACTTCTTAATGAATTCTACAATTCCTCCCACTCCTGGCTTACCTTTAATGCATTCATCCATTCAACCTTTATCAAGTGTCTATTATGAGCCAGGCGCTCTAGTAGACAGTGGAGACAAGGAGGCAAATAAGAGCAGCATGGTCTTCTCTCTTGTGGAGCTTATAATCTGGGGGGAAGGCAAAAGTTGAATGAGTAATTACAGGGTTAAACTGAGTCCAGAAAGGTGATTGGCAGTTAGGTGGGGGTGGAGGGAGACAGGAGTGCTCCAGGCAGATGGAGCAGCATAAGTAAGGACAATGGCTTGGGGAAGATCATGGCATGTTGGAAGAACTGAAAACATATATGGACGAGAAGGAGGAAATGGTGGCCAAACTTGAAGACCAGATGACTCAGAGCCTTATAGGCCAAGTTAAGGTTGGGGGACTTTATCCCAAGGGTGCCGTAAAGCTTTGGAAATGTTTAAGCAGGGGAGTGTAATAAAATCACATGAAATTTAAAAATATATATTTATTTATTTATTCTGGCTGTGCCAGGTCTTAGCTGCGGTACTCAGGATCTCCGTTGCAGCATGCGGGATTTTAGTTGCTGGCATGCGGACTTCTTAGTTGTGGCATGCATGTGGGATCTAGTTCCCCGACCAGGGATTGAACCCAGGCCCTCTGCATTGGGAGCGTGGAGTCTTACCCACTGGACCACCAGGGAAGTCCCTGAAATTTTTAAAGAAGGCTCTCAGTGGGTATACAGTGGACCAAAGACTGGAGTTAGGTGTTCCCAAATCTCATCAGCCTCTCCTTTGCAGATAATATTTTGGAGTCTCTTACTGATGGTTAAATTCATCTCCTGTGACTAGTTTGTGTTAACTAAATGATGGAAATGTGACTGTATTTACAAACTCCTGGGGATGGCAGTAGAATTCCTCACTGTTGTTGGATCATTCAGTAAACACTAAGTTACTGGTTATTTTGTGCCCGGCACAGATCTAGGTGCCGGGGATACAAAGGTACAAAAAGAAAGATTTGATCTGTTAAAAAATAAGTTCTGACAGAGTTTTTCAAATATCAAATATAAGAGAAAGCTTATTTTAAAAGTCTCTTAGGTATTTTCAACGGTTTCTAAATTATCTGTAGGAAGCTCTGACTTACTTGTGTAGAGTTTGATATATGTATCCACCATTAAATCCAAATCGTGTTTTATGTCAAAATTTATGTTAAACAAAGCCAAGTTACTTGACCTTTGGTCTGTCAAAGTGTTCCTCAGGTATGCTTTGAGACACTTTCGCCCATTTTCATAGCACAGCAACAACCAGATGTGGAACAATAATGGCAGGCTCGTCTATTCAAACTTTAACTGTAACTTGTTTCTTTAACTTCATTTGATAAAGACAAAATCTACATTGAAATCCTTGTTTGGCGAGTCCACACGTTTCTCTTACAGTCTGATAATTTTCTTAACTGTCCCTTACAGATTTTTTTTTTTTTTTTTTGCGGTACACGGGCCTCTCACTGTTGTGGCCCCTCCCGCTGCGGAGCACAGGCTCCGGACGCGCAGGCTCAGCGGCCATGGCTCACGGGCCCAGCCGCTCCGCGGCATGTGGAATTCTCCCGGACCGGGGCACGAACCCGTGTCATCTGCATCGGCAGGCGGACTCTCAACCACTGTGCCACCAGGGAAGCCCTCCCTTAGAGATTTTTAACAGCATACTTAAAACTCCTACTATTCAAAGGTCAGTCATGTGCTTCATTGTAATGTTTTATAAAATGTATTCCTTCCTCCTATACCTCCTCAAAATTTATTCCTTCAAAGAACTGATAACTCAATACCTGACAGTTGGACCCACAGTGATAAATGTTATGTCTAAAATGACTTTAATACAATTCCAAAGTGCCATTAGCAGAGATCACACAGAATGTAACATGGTACTTTCAATGCTATCTTCTGGAAGAACAGTTAGGTCTCCAAAGCATGGGAGTTCAAACAGGCCATTTAAACAGGCAGATTAACAATGACTAATGTACTCAATGGGAGGTGACAACTGATTTGACTGTTTTCTTCTGTCTTTTTCCATGACGGTATCTACTGCCTCATCTTGATTTACAAGCAAAGCCTAGAAAACCTACAAAAATAAGACTTTTGTGGTTTATCTAGGAATAATACAGAAAATATTGTTGTTATATTTGATGAAGAAAATTAGTTTTGTATAATTTATTTCAACCTAAATAAAATGTGAATTTTGTTAAAATAAAAAAAGTTCTGCTGCATAGATCACAATAACAAAGTTAAAAGGCAACTGACAGAAGAAAATACTTCCAATACTTTTTAAAAAGGGTTAGTATCTAGTATTTACGTATATTTAAAAATAGGGTCTTCCCTCGTGGCACAGTGGTTAAGAATCCGCCTGCCAATGCAGGGGACACGGGTTCGAGCTCCAGTCCGGGAAGATCCCACATGCCGCGGAGCAACTAAGCCTGTGTGCCATAACTACTGAGCCTGAGCTCTAGAGCCCACGAGCCACGATTACTGAAACTCATGTGCCACAGCTACTGAAGCCTGGGTGCCTAGAGCTCCGCAACAAATGAAGCCACTGCAATGAGAAGCCCGCGCACCACAAGGAGGAGTAGCCCCCACTCGCCGCAACTAGACAAAGCCCGCACTCAGCAATGAAGACCCAATGCAGCCAATAAGTAAATAAATCTATAAATAAAAATGTAAAATAGTACAGCAATTTTAGAAAACATTTTGGCAGTTTCTTATAAAGTTAAACATATATTTGCCATAATACTACTAAGTAATAATAGGGAATAAGCTACTGATATACCCAGCAGTGTGGAAGAATCTCAAAAACATTATGTTGAGGGAAAAAAGCTAGAGCAAAACAAAAAGTACATACCAAATACTGTCTGATTATATTTCTGAAAACACAAATCTAATTCTTTTTTTTTTTTTTGCAGTACACGGGCCTCTCACTGTTGTGGCCTCTCTTATTGCGGAGCACAGGCTCCAGACCCGCAGGCTCAGCGGCCATGGCTCACGGGCCCAGCCGCTCCACAGCATGTGGGATCTTCCCGGACCGGGGCACGAACCCCTGCATCGGCAGGCGGACTCTCAACCACTGCGCCACCAGGGTAGCCCACAAATCTAATTCTTTTCCAGAATCAAATCTAGAATTCAGAAAACAGGTCAGGGACTTCCCTGGTGGCACAGTGGTGAAGAATCCACCTGCCTACTGATGAACCTAGTGGCAGGGCAGGAATAAAGACGTAGACATAGGGCTTCCCTGGTGGCGCAGTGGTTGGGAGTCCGCCTGCCGATGCAGGGGTTCGTGCCCCGGTCCGGGAGGATCCCACGTGCCGTGGAGCGGCTGGGCCTGTGAGCCATGGCTGCTAAGCCTGCACGTCTGGAGCCTGTGCTCCGCAGCGGGAGAGGCCACAGCAGTGAGAGGCCCACGTACCGCAAAAAAAAAAAAAAAAACAAAGACGTAGACATAGAGAATGGACTTGAGGACACGGCGTGGAGGGGGCAGGGGGAAGCTGGGGCGAAGTGAGAGTAGCATCGACATATATACACTACCAAATGTAAAATAGTCAGCTAGTGGGAAGCAGCAGCTTAGCACAGGGAGATCAGCTCCGTGCTTTGTGATGACCTAGAGGAGTGGGGTAGGAAGGGTGGGGGGGAGGCTCAAGAGGGAGGGGATATGGGGATATATGTATGCATATGGCTGATTCACTTTGTTGTACAACAGAAACTAATACAGTATTGTGAAGCAATTATAATCCAGTAAAGAGGTATTAAAAAAAAAAAGAATCCACCTGCCAATGCAGGGGACACGGGTTCTATCCCTGGTCCGGGAAGATCCCACATGCCTCGGAGCAACTAAGCTCGCGAGTCACAACTAATGAGCCGGCATGCCACAACTACTGAAGCCTGCGCGCCTAGATCCTGTCTTCCACAACAAGAGAAGCCACCGCAATGAGAAGCACGTGCACCACAGCAGAGTAGCCCCCACTAGCCGCAAGTAGAGAAAGCCTGGGCGCAGCAACAAAGACCCAAGGCAGCCAAAAAAAAAAAAACAACACAAAAAACTGGGGGCTGAGGTGGGGGAGGGGTTGGCGTGGATTGTTTGGGGGGATGGGTCACAGGGAACTTTTTAGGGTAATGTTTTATATCTTTTTTATTTATTTATTTATTTTATTTATTTATTTTTGGCTGTGTTTGGTCTTCGTTGCTGCGTGCGGGTTTTCCCTAGTTGTGGCAAGCAGGGGCTACTTGTCCTTGCAGTGCGCGGGCTTCTCGTTGTGGTGGCTTCTCTCGTTGTGGAGCACAGGATCTAGGCGCGCGGGCTTCAGTAGTTGTGGCATGCGGGCTCTAGAGCACATCTAGGCTCAGTAGTTGTGGTGCATGGGCTTAGTTGCTCCGCGGCAAATGGGATCTTCCCGAACCAGGGCTCAAATCCGTGTCCCGTGCCTTGGCAGGTGGGTTCTTAACCACTGTGCCACCAGGGAAGTCTGTAATGTTTTATATCTTGATTGTTGTGATAGTTACACGTGTATATATATATTCATCTAAACTCATCAAAATGTACATTTAAAATGGGTACATTTTATTGTGTAAAAATTATACCTCACTAAAGTTGACTGCCTTTGATCTCAAAAACAAACAAAAAGACAATGGACAGGGAGAAAATATTTGACATATTTTTAACAAAGAATTAATATCTAATACACGTAAAGGGCTTAAGCCAAACGATTCAATAGAAAAATGGACAAAGGACATGAAAGGACAATTCATAGAGGACAAAATACAAATGGACACACTTGTCCTTGTAAATCTCAATTAATCAGAAAACAACAAATTTCAATAATGGAATTGTTAGATTGAGAACAACTTTTTTTTTTTTTAATTTTTTTGGCCTTACCGCATTCGTGATCTTAGTTCCCAGACCAGGGATCAAACCCGTGCCCCCTTCATTGGAAGCGTGGAGTGTTAACCACTGGACCACCAGGGAAGTCCCAAAAACAATTTTAAAAATTGGAGGGACTTCCCTGGTGGCACAGTCATTAAGAATCCGCCTGCCAATGCAGGGGACACGGGTTCGAGCTCTGGTCATGGAAGATCCCACATGCTGCAGAGCTGCTGAGCCCGTGAGACACAAATACTGAGCCCACGTGCCACAACTACTGAAGCCCGCATGCCCTAAAGCTGGTGCTCCTCAGAGCCGGTGCTCCTCAACAGGAGAGGCCACTGCATTGAGAAGCCCGCGCACGGCAAGAAAGAGTGGCCCCCCGCTCACCGCAACTGGAGAAAGCCCGTGCGCAGCACTGAAGACCCAACGCAGCCAAAAATAAACAAATTAAAAAAAAAAAATGGAGAGAATTCAGGGAAACTATCACTTTCACAGTGTTGGTGTTAGTGTAACTGGAGATATTTTTGGAAGATACTTTGGCAGTGTATCAAAATTTTAAATATGTATAATCTTGACTCTGCAATTCCACCTAAAAATCTATACCGATAATACTGATCTGTACTTAACCATGTGTTGGGATTCCTACCATACCTCAACCATTCCACCCAGTAAATACTCTTATTTCCTCATTTTATAGATAGAGTAAGTAAGGAAAGGACGTTAAGTGACTTGCCCAAGGTCATATAGCTAGTAGGTGACAGAGTCAGGATTTACACCTGTCTCCAGAATCTGTGGTCTTTTTTTTTTTTTTAACATCTTTATTGGGGTATAATTGAGAATCTGTGCTCTTAACCACTATGCTATACAGCTCTCCACTGTCTCTTAAATGCCATACATGGGCATAAGTATATAAATACAAAGATGTTTGCTCCAGAAGAGTTTGAAAAATTAAGAAAGAATGAAATAAACTAATGAAATATCTTCAGCATATTTTGTTAAGTAAAAAAAAAAGCAAGTTATAGAATAATACTTACTTAGTTACATAAAAAATACCACCAACAAAGAATATATGTGAACGTAGCAAGTAAGCTTAAAAGAGCAAACGTTTTTTTCTATTTTGTTCACTGTGGTGTCTTTACTGTCACACCAGAACAGTCAGTGCCTTCCCTACTCCAATATAAAATAAAAAGTTTTTTTTAAAAAAAGAAAGACCTCTGACCTAAACCAACAACAACAATGACAACAACAACAAAAGCAGAACAGTCAGTGCCTGGCACATAACAGATGTTGAGTAAATATCTGTTGGATGTATATAAATATATGTAAATGCATAGAAAAGGGATTGAAAAACTGCAGACCAAACTATGAACTGGTGAAGGTGGTTCCCTACCTTGGAAGAAGAGAGAATGGTGTGTGTGGGGTAGGTTAATGATGGGAGATGTGCACATACTCACTAAACTTCTGACTGTTTCAAATCTTATACAAACACAGGATGTTCATGTGTTACTTGGGTAGTAAAAACAAAAACCAAGCAGATTAAAAAAAAAAATCCCACAACAAAAGCAAAAAAGACTTACCACATTTCCATTTAATTTCTCTACAACTCTTCCAGGTGAGTAATAATATTTTCATTTTATAGATGAGGCAATTAAGGCTCAGAGAGATTAAGTAACTTGCTTCAAGTTGCACAGTTTCTAAGCCTGGATGTGAACTTTGACCTGTGGCTCCGTGACCCAGGTTTACTTCTCTCCACTGTATTTATAAATGTGCAGACAAGTAAGTGCAACAAAGTGTTGAAGGCTGCAAGATGGAAAACAGCAGAGGTTGTATCAGATTGCAACTGGGGGCACCACATGGAGAAGTGTGGCCAATTCTACAGAGAAGGGAATATTTCTGGAAAGGATTCCAGGGATGAAGCTTGATCTAAGACTTGAAAAGTGAGTTCTTTTTTTTTTTTGGCTGCACCATGTGGCTTGTGGGATCTTAGTTCCCCGACCAGGGATTGAACCCAGGCCCTGGGCAATGAGAGCACAGAGTCCTAACCACTGGACCTGGACCACCAGGGAATTCCTGAAAAGTGAGTTCTTGAACTACTACGGGGAAGGGCACCCCAGGCATTCACCTGTATGTGTATCAGTAGGATGTCATGGAGAAAACCATTTGGTCTATTTTATGAGTGATAAGTAGTTGAGTGGGCATGGCTGGAGCTTTGCTCGCTAGGTGAAAGGTAAGTCCTGGAAAGACTTAATTTGATTTGTACCAGATGATAAGCTATGTCTTATCAGTGAGATAAGACTCCCTGGGGCCTATTTTGAAGAGGGTCAACCTAGAGACAAGAAATGCACTGTTTACAGTAACAAGTAAACAATGTTGGGTTCACCTGCCTAAGGGATGAATCTGAAAGATGTTTGCGGAATAAGGCTGATGGGACTCAATGACTGATTACTGCTATGAGTGGGGAGGATAGGCGTCTAAGAGAGAGAGTAAAAGTTTGTTGGGGAGAAAACTGGTCACAAGGTCCCTTAAAAAGGGATCCCTTTGGGAATTCCCTAGCAGTCCAGTGGTTAGGACTCTGTGCTCTCACTGCCGAGGGCCCAGGTTCAATCCCTGGTAGGGGAAATAAGATCTCACAAGCTGCACAGTGAGGCCAAAAAAAAAAAAAAAAAGGAGGGGGATCCCTTGTGTATGTATCTCCTTCATTGCATGTAAGACAGGATATTATAATTAGCTGAGTATGAGTCAGCCTCCTCTACTAAGCCATGAGTTCCTTGAGGAAGGAGCGTGTCTCCTTCGTCTCATCTTCCTCAGTGCCTAGAGCCCTATCTTGCACAGAACATGGTCAACAACGAATAAAAGTGCACAGCAGAGAGATTGGCTTTGGTCTGAGGTGGGGGATAAAAGTATTTTTAAATTTTTAGCCACGTGGCTTACAGGATTCCCGACCAGGGATCAAACGTGGGGCCCTGGCAGTGAATGTGGGCCCCCGGCAGTGAAAGTGGGGAGTCTTAACTAGTGGACACACCAGGAATTCCCTGGCGGGGGGGGATAAATAATCACACAAGTTGGGAGGAAGGAAGTTCTCCAGCTTACTGTCTCCCTCCTCAGCCTTGGTCAGAAGCCTGCCCCAGGGGAGATTGCTCCCATTTCCCCTAAATCCTTTACTTCTCTGAGTTAGCAACATGGTGTGATAGATGCTGACTAGCTCAGACATGGGTGACTGCAGTGTGGAGAAGAGTGTCTCCCCAAAATTCTACTACCACCACGCAGAAACGGATTCTAAAAGCGTGCCATAGGAGAAGCCTCGTACTTCTACTCCCCTCCTCTAAATCACCAAACCTTGAGCTGTATGGCAAGTGGTGGCATGTCTTTGGCACTATGCCATAGGCTGATGTGGCAAGGGGAGAAGAGGAGAGAACAGCCACGAAGGTGTAAACTCCAGCAGAAAGGAAAGGAGGCCATGGGCCTGAGACTCGAGATGTAAAAGGAGAAATGAGCCAGTGGGAATTTTAATTATTATTATTTAATTTTTAAACTGTATTATTAAAAAATCATTTAAAGCGGAATGGAGGACTTCCCTGGTGGCGCAGTGGTTAAGAATCCACCTGCCAATGCAGGGGACACGGGTTCGAGCCCTGATCCCGGAAGATCCCACATGCCGTGGAGCAAATAAGGTCATGCACCACAACTACCGAGCCTGTGCGCTATAGCCTGCAAGCCACAACTACTGAGCCTGCGTGCCACAACTAGTGAAGCCCACGCACCTAGAGCCCGTGCTCCACAACAAGAGAGGCCACCACAATGAGAAGCCCGTGCACCACAGCGAAGAGTAGTCCCCACTCGCCGCAACTAGAGAAACCCCATGCGCAGCAACAAAGACCCAATGCAGCTGAAGATAATAAATAAATAAATAAAATTAAAATAAAAAAGAGTATCCCTTGCTCCCTGCAACTAGAGAAAGCCCACGCACAGCAACAAAGACCCAAAACAGCCAAAAATAAAAATAAATTAATTTAAAAAAAATCTGAAGGGAGAGGAAAATGATTCTGATATAACTGTCATCTGGACTTAACAATTATTAATATTTGGAGGGTGGGGCCAAAAACCAATTATTGATATTTGCCACATTTAGGTCAGTTATTCATTCATTTATCTACTTATTTATTTATTTTTTGGCTGCACCGTGCAGCTTGTGGGATCCTAGTTCCCCAACCAGGGATCAAACCCACGCCCCCGGCAGTGGAGGCACACAGTCCTAAGCACTGGAGAGCCAGGGCATTCCCCCAGTTATTCTTTTTTTAAGCATTTTAATA
Organism: Leucopleurus acutus; assembly: GCF_964270905.1. NCBI lineage: Eukaryota > Metazoa > Chordata > Mammalia > Artiodactyla > Delphinidae > Leucopleurus > Leucopleurus acutus. Next base: position 43,600,509 of record NC_139152.1, read on the forward strand.
TAATTTACAGACATTTTGAATTAAACCCTTACGTATTAACAATTATTCCTTAATATCATCTAATACCCAGTCCATATTCAAATTTTCCCAGCTCTCCCTAAAAGGTCTTTTTACTGTTGCTGTTTTGTTCAAAATAGGATCGTGTTGCATGTGACTGTTTTGCCTCTTAAGTCTCCTTTAAGCAAGAGCAGCTCTTCCTCCTCCTTTTCCACGCCACTGATGTGTTATTTTATTTTATTTTATTTACTTTTGACTGCATTGGGTCTTCGTTGCTGTGCGCGGGCTTTCTCTAGTTGCAGCAAGCGGGGGCTACTCTTCATTGCGGTGTGCAGGCTTCTCATTGCAGTGGCTTCTCTTGTTGCAGAGCATGGGCTCTAGGCACATGGGCTCTAGGCACATCAGTAGTTGTGGCACGTGGGCTCAGTAGTTGTGGCTCACGGGCTCTAGAGCGCAGGCTCAGTAGCTGTGGTGCACTGGCTTAGTTGCTCCACGGCATGTGGGATCTTCCCAGATCAGGGCTCGAACCCGTGTCTCCTGCATTGGCAGGCGAATTCTTTTTTTTTTAATTTATTTTTTTATACAGCAGGTTCTTATTAGTTATCCATTTTATACAGATTAGCATATATATGTCAATCCCAATCTCACAATTCATCCCACCACCATCTCCCCCCACCCCCCACCGCCACTTTCCCCCCTTGGTGTCCATTCGTTTGTTCTCTACATCTGTGTCCCTATTTCTGGCAGGCAGATTCTTAACCACTGCATCACCAGGGAAGCCCTGACCTGTTCTTTTTTTTTGGCCGTGCCTAGCACGTGGGATGTTAGTTCCCCGACCAGGGATCAAACCCTCGCCCCCTGCATTGCAAATGTAGAGTCTTAACCACTGGACTGCCAGGAAAGTCCTCCATTGACTTGTTGAAGAAATAGTCAGTTACCCTGTAGAATGACCTACCTTTTGGATTTTTCTGATTAGTTTCTTTGTGTTTTGACTTACCTTGTTCCTCCAGTCCCCATATTTTCTGGAAACTGGAGATTAGATCTAAAGATTTCCTTAGATTCAGGTTCGATATTCTTGGAAAGAGTATTTGTTAGGTGATGCAGTGTTCTTCATATTGCCTTATATCAGGGCCACATAATGCACATATGTGCACATGGCTGGTGGTCTGGTGTCCTGTGTTTTTGAAGCTGCTGGAGGAAGCTAAGCCCGAGGGGATCTAGGCAGTTAACCACCTCTGGACCTGGAGGCTGAGCTCTGACTGGGCCCCAGCCTCCGTGGCTGCTGGCCTTAGCAGCACGGTGTGGGTTGAGGTCAGGGAGGAGGCACTCAGAAACCATCAGCTTGATGTTGGCAGCTTGGACTGGCTCAGTCCTTTGGCAGGATTGAGCAGAGGGTCCTGGGACAGAGATATCACACCGGCAGCAGTGCCTCCTTTCAGCCCTGCTGTGTGCACCTTGTAGGAATGAGGAGACTAACCAGGCAAAATTCCCCAGGACTGGGGGGAGACAAACCATTTCAAGACCTGTTCACCGTGTCCTGCACTCTCCACTGTGGAGATCAGGAAGCCTTCCTCTTCCAATCTGGGACCTTTGGCGGTTGGCCTGATGGTGGTGAGGCTCAGAGAAAATTCCTGACTCTGCTGGCTCAATTTTGCTTGTACTCTGGCTTCCAGTTTCTGCCTTAAATACTCTTTGATTGATGTTAAACTTTAGAATGTCAGTGCTAGAAGAAGCCTGTGGGTCACCTGGACTAGCCCCTCACTGAAGAATCCTCATTCTCCCTCATCTTTCTTAGAAATAGCTGCATGTAAGATGGTGAGATCAGGATGTTACCATGTATTTCCCCAGCTTCAGTCATTCATACTCCACCTTCTTTTTCTTTTTTTAACATTTTTATTGAAGTCTAGTTAATTTACAATGTTGTGTTAGTTTCAAGTGTACAGCAAAGTGATTCTGTTATATATATATTCTTTTTCAGATTTGTTTCCATTATTGGTTATTAAAAGATATTGAGTATAGTTCCCTGTGCTATACAGTAGGTCCTTGTTATTTACCTATTTTATATATAGCAGTGTGTATATGTTAATCCCAAACTCCTAATTTATCCTCACCACCTCCACCCACCCACTATCCCCTTTGGTAACTGTAAGTTTGTTTTCTATGTCTGTGAGTCTATTTCTGTTTTGTAAATAAGTTCATTTGTATCATTTTTTTTAGATTCCACATACAACTGATATTATATGATATTTGTCTTTCTCTATTTGACTTATTCCATTTAATATGATAATTTCTAGGTCCATCCATCACACTCCACCTTCCTATTTTTACCACAATCAGGCTCCCCTTGTTCCATAATATACCATTACTTTTTTTTTTTTTTTTTTTTTGCGGTACGCGGGCCTCTCACTGTTGCGGCCTCTCCCGTTGCCGAGCACAGGCTCCGGACGCACAGGCTCAGCGGCCATGGCTCACGGGCCCAGCCGCTCCGCGGCATGTGGGATCTTCCTGGACCAGGGCACAAACCTGTGTCCCCTGCATCGGCAGGCGGACTCTCAACCACTGCGCCACCAGGGAAGCCCTACCATTACTTTTTTTTTTTTTTTTTTAAATATTTATTTATTTGGCTGCGCCGGGTCTTAGTTGCGGCATGCGGGATCTTTGTTGCCGAGTGCGGGATCTTCCTTGCGGCATGCAGGATCTAGTTCCCTGACCAGGGATCATACCCAGGCCCCGTGCATTGAGAATGCGGAGTCTTAACCATTGGACCACCAGGGAAGTCCCTATACCATTACTTTTTTCTTCACCCTAACAATAACACCTGTGAAATGACAGGTTTGGTATGTAGTTCAATTTCTTTCTAAAAATTTATTAGGGACTTCCCTGGTGGCGCAATGGTTAAGAATCCACCTGCCAGTGCAGGGGACATGGGCTCGATCCCTGGTCTGGGAAGATCCCACATGCCGCAGAGCAACTAACCACCTGCGCCACAACTACTGAGCCCGCATGCCACAACTACTGAAGCTTGGCGCCTGGAGCCCGTGCTCCACAACAAGAGAAGCCACTGCAATGAGAAGCCCGCGCACCACAACGAAGAGTAGCCCCAGCTCGCCGCAACTAGAGAAAGCCCGCGCGCAGCAATGAAGACCTGCAGCCAAAAATAAATAAATAAAATACAATAAATGCATAAAAAAATAATAAAATAAAAATAAAAATTTATTCAAAGAACACATACAGAAATGTTCAATGCCACCACACTTTCGGAAATGCTGGAGTAGAATTGGCATCAGAGAGTCCCACCTACCTCTGCCTTGAGACCTTGGCTGGACACACTTCTCAAGTTCTAAATTTATTTCCCAATCAGTAAGAAAGAGACACTATACTATCTACAAGTATTAGTTACTAGTCTTGTGAGTGGCTGAAGGTAAGTTCTTCCTGGAAGACACCCAGGGACTTTTGTCCAGGCACCTCTGATCACCTACAGTGGTGGGGGAGGGGAGGGCAGAGAGAAGGCAGGACGCGGTAAGGGTTACCTCTAGGCTGGGCATCGGCCTCAGGGCAGCGCTGGGAAAACCTCTCTTGGTGGCAAAAGCCTGTGAAGCGCCTGCCCTCTCCACCATCTCCCTGGGCACCTCAAGAAGGTATGAACATGGTGTTCCAGGGCCTTTCCCCCGTAGGAACCACCCACTCTCCTGGGGGAACAGTGAAAACTTCCGGGAGAAAAGAGGAGTCAGGTGTCAGGCCTCTACGAACTTCAGCTGGCTTTTCGGGCTCAAGGGAGGGAGGGCAAAGCAGGAAGGAGGGGTATAGCGCTTGGGGAGAGCCAGCTGGTCCACCGCTAGCCGGAAACTGGGGGTGGAGAGGCCCCGGCCCGGCCCACACCGGTGTCCCAGCTCCAGGCTGGGCCTGAGAGGCCGGCAAACCCCACCCCACTCCTCTGGGCACCTCGTGGCCCAGGCGGGTTTGTTTATGAATCCAGCTCCCTCCACCCCCAGCCCGGCCCTCTGCCCGCCCTCAGGGTGGCCCCAGTACCGTGGGAGGGGGAAACCGGGCCAGCCCCCGCCGGCGCCCCTCCGGTCCCCTCCCCTTTCCTCCTCTAGCCTCTGCTGTGGGTGCCCCGGCAGGGCAGGTCCTTTTTATAGACCTGTTGAACCAGTCGGGGCCATTCTCCTTTCTGGGAGTGGGAAGCTGGGGGTGGTGCAGCTCTCTTCTCAGCTCTGGACTCCGGAGGGGTCTCAGGGCTTCTTCCCCAGGAGAGGAAGGAGAAAAGGAAACTGCTTCATTTTTGGTTAAAAGAGGAAGTTTTGTTTTGTTTTTAATGCTGAACTGCCAGGCAGTACCCCAGTCACCCTAGGCAGAGGTCCGGGTGGCGGTGGCGATGGCGGTGACTGGTGAGGGTAACTTGGCAGTAAGCACAGGCTTCCTTCCAGGTCTGGTGAGCTGAGGAGCCTGAGGGGGTTGGATATTTGAGGGAGGGAAATGTTTTGATTATGTGTTTGTTTTCAGCTGGAGTCCCTAGGGGTCAGATTTAAATGTTCAGTGAAGCTCTCTGCTTGTTCACTGTGGGGTCCAGGCTCCTCTCTGAGCCTCCCTGGTGACTCCAACTTGCCTCCTCTAGCTGTCAAGAATGCAGATGGATCGTGTCTCACAGCAGTTTCTATTCCTCTTTCCCACCATGCCTGAAACCACCTCTACTTTTATTTGCCAAAGGGTCTTAAAGGTGCAGGGACCATCAGCTGGGTTTACAGTCAGGCCTGTCTTCTTGCAGTCTTCTTCAGAAAAGAGAATATTCCAGAAGTTTGGGCCAGAGTTCAGCTCCAACAATAACTAAATTGTGTTCTTGACTATGCCTCCCAACTCTCAGACAGAAAACCCCTCCCCGGTTCCCCCAGCCTTTCTTCCTCGTCCAGGGCCTTCAAGACCACCAGAACCACTAGTTGCCGGACTGGAAGAAGGCCTTCCTAGTACCAGGCAGATTCTAGGCAGGGATGAACCGTGATGGATCTCAGGTAAGGAAACAAAGCCGGCAAAGATGCAGAATGAGTCATTTTAAATAATAATAATAGTAAAGAATATCTGTAGCCTGTCTCGGATTTTTCATCAACATTTTCATCTGGGTTTCTCAAACAGAAAGAAACCCCTTCTTGTTAGAGTTCTTCTTAGTTACTTGCTTTTGCAGGGTCCTGAAAAGACTGAAAGGCGTGTTGTGATGATCCATTTAGCTTCTCCAAGTCACCATTGCCTTGCAAATGACCTGAGCGTGCATGATGTGAAATATCTAGGCTTGTTTTCCTGTTCAGAGAGCTAGAATGTAAAGGTTTATAAGACCGTTGAGACTTAATTTTCTTGTCAGGGACTATTTTTCTTTCCTACACTCCTTTATCCTAGAGAAGGTAGGACAGGTAAATGAAATTTTAGTCAGTGTGTTTTGTTCTTAACAGCTGTAGTTGAGAGCTTACTGAGAGGGAGGTTACAATGATGGTATAAAAGGAGAATTTTGAATCATTTGTGTATTTTAATTTGTAAAATGTTCCCGCTACCAGATTGCTAAGTGGGAAATTGCTAGAATCAAAGAGCAGCTTGAAAATCAGTTTTAGGGCTTCCCTGGTGGTGCAGTGGTTGAGAGTCCGCCTGCCGATGCAGGGGACACGGGTTCGTGCCCCAGTCCGGGAAGATCCCACATGCCGCGGAGCAGCTAAGCCCGTGCGCCACAGCTACTGAGCCTGCACTCTAGAGCCTGCGAGCCACGACTACCGAAGCCCGTGCGCCTAGACCCTGTGCTCCACAACAAGAGAAGCCACCACAATGAGAAGCCCATGCACCGCAACAAAGAGTAACCCCCGCTCACCGCAACTAGAGAAAGACTGCACACAGCAACGAAGACCCAACGCAGACAAAAATATATAAATTAATTAATTAAAAAAAATTAAATTTGTTCAGGTTTTCACAGATGAATTGGACAAGATGGATCATGTCCATATGCTCTCAGGAACTATCAATAAACAAGCTTATGTCGAGGACATCCCTCACTAGCCAGGATCTGAATTCTGTCTTGTCCTGGAGAAGCAAGGAGAGAGTATTGTGAAAAGGATGGTGGCTCTTGAATTTCTGAGTCTAAATCTAGGCCGTTTTTCTCACTACATGGAATAAAATCAAACCCTAGTCCCCATTTCAGGTTTAGACTAGCTTAGAATTGCTGGAAAAAACACAAGCGTTGGAACTAAACAAAACAGTCATAATTTAACTGAAGTATCTGAGCCTCAGGTTTCTCATCTGTAGAAGAGGATGACAATTTCTTAAATTGGTTGAAAGGATTAGACAAAGCACGTGAAACGTTCAGAGGGCTGCTCCACGTTGTTAGTTCCTCCTCCCTCCCCCCCAGCAAGTTTGGGTGTGGTCCTTTGCTAAATACACTGAACAGCTGTTGGAATCTCCAGAGCTTGGTTTACAAAGATGAGTAATACAGCTTCTTCCCTCCAGGAAGTTTCTTTCCTTCTGGAAGTTTCTTCTCTCCAATTTCTTCCCTTAGTGTTTCTTAAACTCTGATTTAGGGACTAATCACCTGAAAGAGCTATTTAAGAATGCATATTCTCATGCCCCACTCTAGAGAATCTCATTTATTAGGTCTGAGATGGGGTCTAGGAATCCACCTTTTTAAAAAAGCAGTCCAGAGGATACCAGTAAAGACTCTGATATTATATTTTGAGAAACTTTGACCTAGGGAGAGATGCTATTAATAGAAATGTGATGTTTTATAGGAGTATGATACCATTTGAGCTGTTCTGGAAGTATGGGCAGGATTTTTTTCAGGAGTTAGAAGGTAACAATAAAAAGCTTTTTAAAAACTAAATAAATTTGGGACTTCCCTGGCCATCCAGTGGTTAAGACTCCACCTTACATGCAGGGTGTGCATGTTCAATCTCTGGTCAGGGAACTAAGCTCTCACGTGCAGTGGGGTGTGGCCAAAAATTAAAGTTTTTTTTTATTAAGCCCATTTTTATAAATGATTATACAAGGCATTGCTTTATTCACTTAAGAATTTATAGAAGACTTTTTGTGGGACTATTCTGGGTTGGAATATGGCAGTACAACCTATTAGCTTTGTGATCTTGGGCAAGTTACTTCCCAGCCTCAATTTCTTCACTTATAAAATACATAATATCTCTAATACTAATATCTTCCTTATGAGAATGACATAAGGAATGCAAGATGCCTAGCTGACCTAGGCACCTAACACTATAGGCTTTCACCTTAAGGCCTTGCCCAAAACAGCAAGAGGTCTCAGTTTTGGGGGAATCCAGACTTCAAAACGTGACACTATCAAGTGCTGAATTGCAGATAATGAAGTGCCAACATATAACATACAAGTGAGAAAGAGAATGACCTTGTCATGTTATTGACAAACCACCCAGGCTGCCTCCACCAAAACTAGGATACAGGAGAGGCAGAATGGGAGACCCAGAAATTCAGGTGTCTCAGGAAAGATCTCCTTTAACCTTTGTAGTTGCAAAAAGCAGGAACTCTATCTTGCTAGCTTGCTTTTTGCTTAGACTGTATTTACAATTAAAGGGGGCGGGGGGGAAGTGGCTTACAGAATCTTGACTCTGGGAACTTCTCCAACATGCTTTAGTCTTCAAAGAGAAGCTCTTAAAAAGTTAACCCGCCTTAAGTTAAATAGCTAGCACCTCTGTCTGGGGGGAATTTAATAAAAGGGCGTTTGCTGCAGTCACAAAGACCGTTCAAATTGGTCAGCACATTATTAACTGAATGTGTGAACACTCTCCCCAGATTTCGTTGCGCTTGTATCTACAGGGCTTACACCACATTCAGAGGCATCCGCTTGCCTGTTCGCCCACCCGGGGGAGACTTGAGAAGTACTTTTAAGAGCGGTTACATTAAGACTCAGACGAGCCCTGGTGTCAAGGCAGACCTACGTGCCGAGTAGCTCGGCCCCGACACTTGTTGAGCTGCACGGTTCCGCTGAAGCGTTGCTACCTAACTACGGAGAAGACGTTCCCTGAGGAGGGCCAAAATGGCGACGAACTCCTCCTGGCACAGCCCTGTTCCCTCCCGGCTCTAGTAACGCCCATTGGTTAAGTTGGAGGCGGTGCCAGGCTCCCCCCTCCGCCTCATTGGACTGAATGACTGAGGGAGACGCCAATTCTCCTCTGCCCACTCCAAGTTCCTGCCCTCAGAGCTCACGCGGCGTTCAATTGGCTTTTATTCACGTCAACTTGCGTCCTATCGTGTCTCTTTTCAGTGTTAATCCAATCATAACTTTCCTGGCTGCCCGCCTGATTTCTGACTGGTTTTGATCAGTTTCATCCTATCCCATTCCTGTCTACTTCTTACCTCCTCCCACCAGGACTTTGCCCAGGCACGTCCAGGGTTCTGGTTGGTTGTTGTTCTGTCAGTCCAATGAAAGCTCTACCTATCCCTACCTCTCAGGGAGCCCGCCGGGCAGTTGACTGGCTTCTTTTCAAGCCTATCAACTCTAGTTCCCGCCCACCTTCACTTCCTGCGTCTTTCATTGGTCTTTAAAACTGAGAGGGCGCTCTTTTTGGGCGGACACCTCGCACGCAACTTTGTCTTGCACGCCTTAAGAGTACAAGCGAGTCTTACCATTGGGCAGTCTACCCGTCTTTTTTCTGCAAGTCCCTCCTTTCTCCCTCCCTCATTGGGCGGGGCAGCAGTGAAGGGGCGGGGCCTAGGCCGGGCTTGTGGCGCGCTGCTCCCTCCTCCTTACCCCCCCCCTCCCTGTCCGGTCCGGGTTCGCTTGCCTCGTCAGCGTCCGCGTTTTTCCTGGCCCCCCCCAACCCCCCCGGACAGGACCCCCTTGAGCTCGTCCCTCGGCTGCCACCATGAGCGGTAAGGATGAGTCCACTCCAAGCTTAGGGGTGGAAGGGGAGTGAGGGGGCGCGCGCGAGGGCCGACCGGGCGGTCCCCGCCGTAGGGGGGACGGGCGGGAGGCGGCGGCGGCGGCCTTGGTCCCGCCCGGGGCGGAGGGAAGGGAGGGAGAAGGGGCAGTGGCGGGGCCTCCGCGGAGGAGGGGGATGGGCCACCCGCCCCGGGGGAGGGGGCAGCGTGGCCTCGCCCGCCCCCTGCCCGCCCCGGCCACGGGGGACGGGCCTTACCCCCCACTACTCGGCCGCTCGCCTGAGGCTCCTCCTGCCGGGGGCTGGAGCCGCGGGGGCGGCCCGAGCAGTGCAGGCCCCGCCCGGGCCAACCGCCTCCCTGGTCCGCCCTCTGGTCGCCGCCGGCCCCAGGGCCCTCCCCCACCCCCCGGCCGTAGATTACCCCTCCCCCCCGCAAATTACCCCTCCCCCCCTACCGTCCCGCCCTTTCCACGCCCCTCACCCCGAAACCGCCCTTTCACTCTAGGGCCCGCCCTGTAGCCGCCCCGAAACGCCTGATTTCTAACGCCTGGACCTCTTTAGCCCCTTACTAGTATTCACAGATGTTTCCCCACTCAAACTTTTTATCTGTTCTTTTCCCCTTTCTCTTCCTTTCCTCTTGTTACTTTTCACACTTGAATTTTTCTTTTTCCTTATCTCCTTTGACCCTACTTTTAGCTCGCTTTCCATCCACTCACGTGTTGTTTTGTGCCTTACCTATCCTTTTTTTCCCCAGGGTACTTTTAAACTCTTTCAACATGCCCACCGACCTTCACATTTCCTATATCAAAAGCACCTTTTCAGTGTTTTATGAGTTTAATTTTGTGCAAGGGAGAGTCGAGGCCCAGTTTTGGCACCACCTAGCCTAGTTTACATCCTACTGGTCCTACAACTGTTTCTTCTCCCCCAATCCTTTTTTTTTTTCTTAATACTGGCGCCTTTCACCTTCCTGTTAGTCATTTCTGTTTCATCACAGCCTCCTTTACCCTTCCTCACTTTACCCTTTTCCTTTCTCCAACTTTAAGTTATTTTCAAATTCTTTTTAGACCAAGATCACTCCATGGATGAAATGACAGCTGTGGTGAAGATTGAAAAAGGAGTTGGTGGCAATAATGGGGGCAATGGTAATGGTGGTGGTGCCTTTTCTCAGGCTCGAAGCAGCAGCACAGGCAGTAGCAGCAGCAGTGGAGGAGGAGGAGGGCAGGTAAGTGATGATCTGGACAGAGTGGGGAAGGTGTTGAGAGGATGTAAATATTCGTAGATGATTGTCTTACTTTTCATAGGAAAATTTTTAAGAAAGGGCTGAACTTTTATAAATAGGGAAGTAAGCACAGAGAGACAAGTAGCTTGGAGATCCCCCCAAATGAGAATTTCAGCAGTATAGATAGGTCAGCTTTTTGTTTGGGTTTTTTTTGTTATTGTTGTTGTTTTGCTGTTTATATTTTGTGTACTACCCCCTGGGCTGGCAGATGGGTGTCACTAAAGTAACTCCTTTCCTCTCCTTTATTTCTGGCCAGGAATCCCAGCCATCCCCTTTGGCCCTCCTGGCAGCAACTTGCAGCAGAATTGAGTCACCCAATGAAAACAGTAACAACTCCCAGGGCCCAAGCCAGTCAGGGGGCACAGGTGAGCTTGACCTCACAGCCACACAACTTTCCCAGGGTGCCAATGGCTGGCAGATCATCTCTTCCTCCTCTGGGGCTACCCCTACCTCGAAGGAACAGAGTGGCAGCAGTACCAATGGCAACAATGGCAGTGAGTCTTCCAAGAATCGTACGGTCTCTGGTGGGCAGTATGTTGTGGCTGCCACCTCCAACCTACAGAACCAGCAAGTCCTGACAGGACTGCCTGGAGTGATGCCTAATATTCAGTATCAAGTAATCCCACAGTTCCAGACCGTTGATGGGCAACAGCTGCAGTTTGCTGCCACTGGGGCCCAAGTGCAGCAGGATGGTTCAGGTCAGATACAGATCATACCAGGTGCAAACCAACAGATCATCACAAATCGAGGAAGTGGAGGCAACATCATTGCTGCTATGCCAAACCTACTCCAGCAGGCTGTCCCCCTCCAAGGCCTGGCTAATAATGTACTCTCAGGACAGACTCAGTATGTGACCAATGTACCAGTGGCCCTGAATGGGAATATTACCTTGCTACCTGTCAACAGCGTTTCTGCAGCTACCTTGACTCCTAGCTCTCAGGCAGTCACGATCAGCAGCTCTGGGTCCCAGGAGAGTGGCTCACAGCCTGTCACCTCAGGGACTGCCATCAGTTCTGCCAGTTTGGTATCATCACAAGCCAGTTCCAGCTCCTTTTTCACCAATGCCAATAGCTACTCAACAACTACTACCACCAGCAACATGGGAATTATGAACTTTACCACCAGCGGATCAGCAGGGACCAACTCTCAAAGCCAGACACCGCAGAGGGTCAGTGGGCTGCAGGGATCTGATGCTCTGAACATCCAGCAGAACCAGACATCTGGAGGCTCACTGCAAGCAAGTCAACAAAAAGAGGGAGAACAAAACCAGCAGACGCAGCAACAACAACAAATTCTCATCCAGCCTCAACTAGTTCAAGGGGGACAGGCCCTCCAGGCCCTCCAAGCAGCCCCACTGTCAGGGCAGACCTTTACAACTCAAGCTATCTCCCAGGAAACCCTCCAGAACCTTCAGCTTCAGGCTGTTCCAAACTCTGGCCCTATCATCATCCGGACACCAACAGTGGGGCCCAATGGACAGGTCAGTTGGCAGACTCTTCAGCTGCAGAACCTCCAAGTTCAGAACCCACAGGCCCAGACAATCACCTTGGCCCCAATGCAGGGTGTTTCCTTGGGGCAGACCAGCAGCAGCAGTACCACCCTTACACCTATTGCCTCAGCTGCTTCCATCCCTGCTGGGACAGTCACTGTGAATGCTGCTCAACTCTCCTCCATGCCTGGCCTCCAGACCATTAACCTCAGTGCATTGGGTGCTTCAGGAATCCAGGTGCACCAGCTTCCAAGCCTGCCCTTGGCTATAGCAAATGCCTCAGGTAAGGCTTGAAATCTTTTGTATTTATCTCCAGAGCTACTTAGCATCCCAGCTGAAACTATTGAGTCTAAAGAAGGGAGTAGAATCTTTTGAGGGTAACACTTTCTTGAGGGCAAGTCAGTTAGAGAAATAGCAATGATTCTGAGTCATTTGGAACTGACTTAATGGAACCTTTTTTTCTTTTCCTCAGTTAATCTGATGAGAAAGGAGCCCTTCTGGGCAATGTCCCTGGGGTCTCTGTACTTTCAGTGCCTTTGGTGCTACAGAACAAGGGTCGGCAAACTTTTTCTGTAAAGGGCCAGACAGTAAATATTTTAGGCCTTGTGGGCCACGTGTGGTTTCAGTTACATGTACTTTTTTGTTTGGTTTTTGCAACACTTTAAAAATATAAAACCATTCTTACCAGTGAGGGCTTTATTTGGCCTGAGGGCTCACCCCTGCGGGGATAGGAATTGGTTCTAAACTTAACCTATTTGTAGGGCAGTTATTAAATCATCAGATACTTCTTATGAGCTGTAAGCAAGGGAAAAGTGATGGATTCCAAAGGACTTTTCAACAAAATAAGTTCCCTGGTTAATCTTTAGTTAACCAGAAGAGCGTACCCTCTGAGCAAGCAAGGTTTAATTTTTTCAACTCCTACTTACCTTGAAAGTACTTATGTGTATTTTTAATAAGCTTCTTAGGTGATTCTTTTTTTGTTTAATTAATTTATTTTTTGTTTCTTAGGCTTCCTAGGTGATTCTCATACTTCCTATATCAGAGAGCCGCTTCCTAGTCTGCTTTGAAAGTAGTGTGTGGTTGAGAAGGGAGGGGCGAGAAAGGGAGTGGGGACCAGAATGGAGTTGGGGAGGTGGAGCTGAGAGGAGTTGGGAATGAGGAGAACTTTGAAGGGGAAAGAGTCGTCAGGGAAGAGGTATATATTGGAATGTATGTTGAATCAGTTGATGCTACTATTCAGTCATTTATTTTGAACTATGTTCACTAGTATTGGTTAATTTGAAATTTAAAACATTTATTTTAAAAGGTGAAAGTTAGTTTATTTAGAATTTATCATTTTAAATTCCATGGTGATGGAGCTAATCTTTAATAAAGCACATTAGGATACATACACACTTTTATATTCTGGCATGATATATACAAGTTATGATGGGAAATAGTTTAATACCACCAAACTTCTACTTCTGTTGGAATATGTGTGGGTTTATTAGCTGTTTACTTTTATTATAGAGTTCTCATTCCGTTTAGACTGGTTCTTATGTAAGAGAGGATAACAAATAGGCAACCATATTTCCTGCCTCTTGCAGTTTAGGAAAATCTGTGCTGGGGAGGTCTGCTCAAGTTCCCTACTTTCTTACAGTCTTGTAGTGTGTTTAAAATTAGTACATTTTGAGCCTTAACAGACAGTAATTTTCTTAGTGAATTGGAGATCTTGGAATAGAAAGTTAGAGCTGGAAGGGACCTGAGAAAATCGTCTCATACAACTGCCTTATTTTCTAGATGAGTACTTTGAGATACTGGGAAGCACTTAAGTGATGAGACTACTTGCTGTTAGTTCTAGTCTGGGGCATTCATTACCTGTTAGTTTTAACTTGGGACATGAGAAATCCTTTAGACTGTTTAAAATGTTTCGGAAAAGATATTTTTGTTCCTTTGAAATTTAAGGCTCTAGAGCTGGCAAGTTTTTTATAGGCTAAAAATTATGGGAGTAGAAATGGGAAAAGTTTAATAAAAACTGAACCCAACAGCCTGGAAAATTAGACACTTTCTGGGTAATCTACATTTGTGTGTTTGTTTTCTCTTTGCTCTTAGATTGTTGTATCCAGCAGTTTTGCTCTTCAAAGGAAAGCAAAACTGAGATTGTTCTAGTTAATAATAATTTGGATCCTTTCAATTTTTAAACGGTTTATAACTTCAGCTCTAAGGAACAGTTCTGAGACACTTTCATTGCTAAATCATGCTCTGGGGAAGTCTGCCATTTACTATGTCATAAGATAGGGCTACCGACCTAGCTGTTACTGATGGTCTCTGAGCTCTAGAAAATGCATGCCTTTTTGTAAGGTAGCAGCAGTTTGACATTCACTAAGGAGAGAATGAGGCTCTGAAAGGCCATTTTGTGAGAGTTGAGATTGCTTTATTAATAGTGGTTTCTGAAGATACGTGTTTCTTTCTGGTTAGTCATACTTGTGCAACATTTTTTTCCCCTTCAATTGATCTGACTTCAGCCTTAATGAAAGATAATAAAGTCATTTCCTGGAAGCTTAGTGCTTCTTAGCTGTTGTGTGGCTGCTACAAAGTGTCTCATATATAGTTATTTCTGATATATGGTTTTTCTGGTATATAGTTATTTTATTAGAAAAACTCAACCTCTTGGCAGTATGATGTAGTGGAAAGAGCTTTGGATATGAAATCATGTTGTAAGCTACAAGATACAGAGAGGTAGGTAGATAGCACTCTGCAAAGTGAGACATTATTATTACATGGTTGTGGAAGACTGCAGGTTAGTATGTTTACTTTTCTTTTTTTTCTTTTTTTCTTTTTTTGGCCACACTGCACAGCTTGTTGGGATCCTAGTTACCCAACCAGGGATCTAAGGAACCCATCACCCCTCCCCCCCACCGCCCCCCAGCAGTGGAGGCAAGGAGTCCCAACCACTGGACTGCCAGGGAATTCCCACATTTATTAGTTTTTAAAGGTAACGTTTAAAAATCTTCTAAGCTCTCATTTTGACTTTCACTATGTTTGTTTGCTTGAATATACAGGCAAAGGCACAAACTTAGAACCAAATAAGCCCCCCGTCTCTGTATTCCTGTTTTTCACAGCTCTGCCCCTGGTGGGTGGTAGTGAAGAAGAGACCACCCAGTAAACTGAGTTTAGTTTCCAGACAGTGAAATGATCTATAGGCTCTTAGTTTTTGTTGTTTTTTAAGTTAGCAGCTTTTTTTTTTAATCAACATCCTTTCCCCTTTATCAGCACCCTTTTCCCTTTCATTTTCTGGTCATATGCTCAAAGATCTTGGTTTTTTGTTTTTTTTGTTTTTTTTTTAAGCTTAAAGCTTCAGATTTTTTCTCAGCCACTGCTAAATCCAGAAAACTCTTCCCCCAGGTTGAGGAGGGGCCTGGTTTTGAAAGACTTAGTTTGGATGACTTTGTGGGAGTTCTGCCTAATAAAGAGTGCAGGGGTGGGCTTTGGCAAGAGAATAGAGCACATTTCCTTGATGGCTATAATACACTCAAGAAGCAAATTTCAGGCACTAAAAATAAAAATTTCACATCTGCTCAGTTTTATCGGGGTCAGGAAAATGTCTCCTCTTAGAAGTTAAGTTGAATGCGATACCAGAGTTGGTTTGCCAAGTGTTGCTAAACTTGGGGTCAGATTGCTGAGACCTAATTTGTTAAGAGAGTTGTATTTTAGACTAGTTCATTTGAACATTAGTGATAAGTAGGTTTAGAGGATTTAAATGTGTTCAGAATTAACATTCTAGTGCAAAAGGTCATACAAGAGAATTTTCTATTTTAAAATAATAATACTTTTATCAAATATAAATGTTTCTGCATCATTTGTTGTATCTAATATTATATTTGATTCTTAGTGTGATTTTTTAAGTGCTTTTTAAACGAGTTCAGTTTAAGTAGAAAAGGTCTCCTTTAAAACCTAGGTGCCTTGATTGATTTGAAAAGACTGAGAAGGCAGTCTTGAGACCTTTTCAATTGCTCCTATTTATTCATTCCAGTGGCTT